>NC_088605.1:40672683-41315183 GCF_036013475.1 Columba livia
CTGGAATGGGCCTCCCCTGAACATCAATCAAAGCTTTTTATATAGAATCAAGCCTGCTTTGGCTGTTTGGATAGCTGTGGAGTGAAGGCTGAGTTTTACCAGGCTGCCTGCTTCACCTACTTCTGGGACAAATGCCCTTTCATGATTTGAAAAAAATCTTAAAAATGCTATTCAGGCGGATTAACTGTGCAGCAGTAATTCCTCAAAAGTAACCTGAGGTAAACCACATATTTCTATTCCTGAGTATGGAGGAAAATCGGTACAGGAAATGAGCTCATAGGGAGATTAAAAAATATATTTAAAAAAAATAATAATTAGGAAAAATTAAAAAAAAAACAAACACCAAACAAAACCAAACAACAACAAAACACAGAAAAAATCATGCTTAACACACAATGCTGTTTCCCTTCTAATGCATTGCTGAAACCTTGAAGAAGGGGGAGTATATGTGAATGTTGATGTATAGATTTGGTAGTGTTTCTAGCCAATAGTAACCAAAGCTGTAGCCAAGGGGTTTATTTGCTGTCTTTAACGGGATTTCAAAATTAAGCTTTTTCTGTAGATCCTCAGATGTGTTATGCTACCATGAACCTAGCAGGTTTTGTTCATCAAAACAATATTTTTGAAATATTTTTGATCTTCAGCTGCTTTGGAAAATCAGGTTATTAATTAAATATCATGCTATTTATTAATACTCATAACGATTGGAGAAGCAATACGAAGTTTTTTTTTTTTTTTTTTTTTTTTTAATATATGTTACAATGTACAGGCTGTTGTTACCCCATAACCCAACTTTTTTCCTTTAATTACTCATCTTCCTAGCTTTGACTGAGAGTATTAGGGAACCTGTTTCTTGCATTTACCTTCCAAAACAACTTTTTTGAAAAAATATATAGAGCAGATAATTTTTGCTACTTAAAATTATTTCTTGTCTCCAATCCACTTTCTCAAAGAACCATTGATTTGCAGTTTGACACATGTATCTGAACTGCCTCTTCTTCAAGAGCATATTGCCCTTCCCAAAGAACATCAGCATACAGTTAGCAGTAATTGTAACCATGTTTATGCTTGTAAAGTATTACCTCTAACCCTGAGGTACTAATGGTTGCAGATTGTTTTTTCTTTCCAGACCTCCCACATACAAAGTTTGTGCCCCTTTGCAAAGCTAAATTATCCTGAATTCTGGATATAGTTTTACCTCAGGCTCACTTTGCTTGCAGTGGCACAGAGGACTATTTTATAAACGTTCCCTAATCATTACCAGTTAGTTTGGGCCAACTCAAAGTGTCAATTCTTACCTCTATCCAATCAACCTAACACATATAACTTTTTAATTTTACAAGCTATAAAACTCAGAATATTCTTCAGGGATGATTTCTTATGGTTATGTAGGATTTATGTTTTCTCCACCTTACCATGTTACAAAGCTGTGTTACACAAACCACTTTCTCTTCCCTCTAAGAGCGTGTCAACCCTCTAATCTGCACCTTGCAATCCCTTCTGTGCCCCCTAGCTACCAAACACTATATGCTGTGTTGACATTGATACTTCTGCTCTGGTATGTCCAAGCTGACTCAACACACAAACAATAATTGTGCATAATGATTTGCACCAACAAAGAAGCAGTAAGCTAAGTAGATATATTAAGTTTGGTTTCTTATTTTAACAGAATCTCTAATTAATAAGCTTTGAAATATCTACTTACGATAAATTCTGTTTGAAACTGGCCTCCAGCTCAACAATTATTATGCCAGACAGAGGCAGAAACATTCAGCTGAAGATCAAGCAGGACTGTGATGCATGGCCACAGCAAGGAGATCACTTTGAAGTGCTGTGGAGCTATATCCAGAAGAGAAGCTTTCATGAACAGCCAGGATTCTTTGAGATCACGGCTTCTACAGAAAAAGGATTTCTTATCCTCTGCTGCTGACACACTTCCAGTACTTTTCTTGTAGTGAGCTAGCATACATAGGGCTGTTTTTTTTCTACCAGCCCTTTGAAATCCCATGCTCTTTTAACTGAAGCTTTTCACTTGAGTTTTCTGGTTATATTTGGTGGTGGCAAGACGAACAAAAAAAATCAGTAAAACAGGAACAGTGCCACGTCTTCGTTATAGGTTTTACAGTTTTAAGAGGTAAGCTTTCCTAACTTCATTCCATGTAAAGTATCTCTATGACAAAAATGAATTTGCAAAGTTTTACATAGAAGGAAGTTTCATGATACCTGGAAAAGGTTAGGTGAAATTGTAATGTAAATGTGTCTGGGCAATTAATATACACAGTACATCAGAGGAGTTTTTTGAATTGAAGCTTTTAAACGAGGACACTCTTCTCTACAGAATGCCACTTCTTATAGATCAGTCATAGCCATAGCAAAGGCTAAGCTGATCATTAGACAGGAGAAAAAGAGATGCCTTACCTCTAGCGTGCCATGCCCGAAGCACATCTTACCCCCACTGCTCAACCTGTGCCCTCTTCCTATGAAAGGTTGTGGCCCTTTAAAATAAGGCCCAGAGCCCTTCTTGCCTGCTCACATCCACCCCAGTGAGGTGCTTCCTCACTTGGGTGGGCTTAAGTGAAGCGTAGGTAATGCTGTCTAGCTAAAGATTGCTCCTCAGCCTGGGCAGACAGCCAGGGAGTGTGTTACTGCACTATTGCATCTGGGGCAGGCAGCCTGAGAAGCATTCTGAAGGAATGGAGGTACCCTCTTGGAGGTCACAGTCTGCTCTTTAACTGCTTATCCTACATACTTAATATCCCTTCAGCATTTGAAGATGAAGTGCTATCAACATTGTCTTCCTTCACTCCAATATTATTTAACAGGGTAGTTGTACCATGTCCATATGCAAAAATATCTCAGTATGGTATTGGCACCAGTAATCAAAAAGAAAAGCAGAGAGGCTGCGTGTGTGTTTCATGGTAGAATCTGATCACATTTCACATAAATCTGCAATGCAAACTCTGAGCTAACTGCATGGCAAACAGAATTTATGGTGAAAAATGGATACTCCATGCATACACTACCCCAAATATCTTAAGCAGATATCCTGCTGCTCTCCAGAGCAGTATCTGTGTTCAATCTTTGCATACCTTCAACAACAGCCTCACAAACTGGAGGGCAAACTGCCCAAGCAGATCTGGAAGTGCATTCTTAAAGTTTTACTCCTGCAGCATGGCCAGCTGCTCTATAGCAGCTGATGAACAAATGCAGAAAGCATCCACAAAGCATTCGAACACTCTTTGCTCTCTCATAGCTTCACTGTGCACAAAAGGGTTAACCTAGGTTAAGAGGACTAATGAGTAATGCAGCTGGCAAGAAGTCCTCTTTCCCCTCTCACTCCCTGAAAAGCTGGCTTTTGTTTCTGCACTCAATGAATGAACTCATGCAGCCATACCTGATGGCAAATTGAGGCTTGTTGTATTGCTAATACACACACAATGCTGCCAAGTCCTTGATGTCTTCACAGATCTTTGCTACACCAATCAGTATGCCAGGGACTCAGCAGATCATCAAGCCCACACAGTGCCAGATGTAACATCCCTTTGCCACATGCCAGTCAGAGCTCTTGGGACACAGACAGAGCATTTGTGTTTGCCAAAGTTCCTTCACAGCCTCCCCTTTGGAGACTGCTGAAAATGCCAACTCCCTATTTAAAATGGAAGACATTTATTTTAAGCATGCATTAAAATGATGCAAACCTTATGATCCTTTTTGCTTCCCTTCACCTCTGCATACTCCATAACAGATATGATAAATACGGATTTCTTACTACTTGTTGCAGAGATCAACACATGTGGGGAATAGAAATTTATACTCTACTTCCTTGTTATATATTTATACAATTCCAAACACGGGCCCTTGACTTAGTGGAGGCAAAATTATACAGCATTACAAAGAAATTAAAGCACGTTAGGTGATAGTGCTCCATTTTCTATAGCCAGTTTACCTGCTTTGTGAAGTAGCCAAGAGAGCACATAAGTTGAGGTAAGTCTGCCTGTGTCATCATGGTTCCATCCACTTCTTACAACCGACCAAAACAAATAAATCTAGCCTGACATTTTCCATTTTCCTTTTCTTCAAAAAAAAAAAAAAGAAAAAGTCCCCACAAGTTTAGTCATGAATACAATGAATACAAACTAACACACATGGGTGGATGAAAGTATAAATTGAACTAAGCTCAGTATACATGCTTGCAGCTTTCCATTATAAGAGGTGTCTGCTAGTATGTGTATTTCTCATAGGCTAATGGCAATGACAATTCCAGACTATCATTTTACAGTCATCGCCAGGGAGGAAACAAGTTGATAACTCATCAGGTAGAAGGATAAACACATGAGATGTGACTATACATTATGACTCTTTTTTCTAATACAAGGATAGTGGAACATGCATGTATTACTTAATTTGTTGCACAAGTTTCATTTGAATGTGTGGACTAAACACCAACAGTTTCCTTCAGCATCTCTGAAGTACTCCTTGAAATGGGTACTCTCACGTTTAGGAATGAGTAGCCATTCGGGGCTTGCTAATGTTAACAAACAATCAACCAAAGATGTCACTGTTGAGACAGTCATAGATAAAAATTATTTGGCACCAAATCAGAATGCTATGTGAGTTATCTGTTGTTCCTACACCACAAATGCTAACTCCACAGCAAGTTGATTTGTTCCTGATGTAAACTGTCTTTGTAAAATGAGGCTATAAGATATCACTTTCAAGTACAAAAGATATTTGGAACAAAACAAAACAACAAATCAAAATGCATGGGAAATAAACGAAGGATGAAAAACTAACGGCACCTTGTCCACCAGCAATCTACTTTCACAGGAGAAATGGGAACCACATCTTCAGCTCCCACAAAGGAACCATCCACACAGGCTCATTTTGGCTGAATGATGTGTACACATGACAGTTCTACCTAAGAAGTGGTTACAAGATTGTAACGTCAGCAGTTGAGCTTGACTCCACGGTATTCCCAATAAGCAGCTCCACAGTCATTAAGCAGTTATTATAGTACAAGCAAATTGCCTTGCATTTTGGCTGGAGCCACTTCAGATAGATGCTCTTGTTTATCCTGAGAACAAAATGAATTTTGCACAAAAATGCAATGAACACCCTATATTTAACCGCAATTATTTAACAGCAGATGTTAAAACAAATGTCAACAAATTAATTGGAGAGTTTGACAACAAAAATTATTCACAAATGTGTATGTGATTGATAAGCTTTAACCTTTAAATTACTTCAATGTTTAACTGCAAATATTCAAAACTTACTTTCCTGAATCTTTCTCTTCCCTTGAGAGAATCCTCCTAAATTTACTAGAGTAAAATGCCACCTTAAATTATTAAACTTGAAATATTGTCATGTAAAGTGAAATTTATCTTAAAACAAACATTTGTGAGGGATTTAGAAATACTTTCAAATACTCGTGTGAGAAGTGTCAGAAGTGACAATCAAGAAAGCAGTCAAGTAAGATGCAAGCCAGTATTTCAAATGCATATTGCCTAGCCTAGACCAGTAAGCTACATCAATGCAGCTTTTTTCTACACTCTGCCCAGCAGAAATTTATTTTACATTCTTGTCAATTGATTTTCTTTCCTATTCTTTGCCAGTATTCACATTTATCAGTGTAAGTCATGTTCCTCACTAATTGACAAAAATATGCAAGTCATTTTATTCCTGCAATGCCTTGCTGTGGTGTATGAGATGCTTCAGGCCATTACAGAGAAGTTGGGTAAGAAACAAGGTCATATATCCTGTTTCATGAACACAAGATTTGCTTAGCTAAGATTTGAAATATTAATTGTATTTATTAAAGTATTTTACCCCTGAAGTTTGGAAAAACGACAACTCTAAAATCTGAATAGTATTTGCCCTCCCTGGCTGCAGTGATTTGGGTGTGCAACATGGAGTTGGTGGTACAGTCTGCAGAAGGAAGTGCATCAAATTAACACTTTTTCAGCTTTCCATTTGTTCTTGAGCTGAAATTTCAGCAGGCTTTCCTCAGCTGTGCACTCTTAAAATCAAATGCTTCCTTCATAGTGTTTAAGTAGGTATGTAGGAAATTAGTATTACAAAACAAAGGCAAAACCTTACAGAAGATGAAATAGTATTTACAGGATCTCCAGGTGATTTGATTTTATCTAGCCACCCACTCCCTTGTAGATTTCATCCACTCTTGATTTTAACATACACTCTCACACCCACATATTTACAAGCACCAAGACACATGTTTAGTGGTCTGACCAAAGTCAATTGCATGCCATGTGGACAACAAGGGATGCTGGCTATCAAGTCCTTGTGTTTTCTCTAGGTTTCTTCTTGACCAACAATAATGACGGATTTTTATATTCTTTAAGAGTTAACAGTTATTATGGGAAGCCTTTTGCTATAAGATTTCTTCCTTTTGGGGTAGCAGAAAAAGAAATAACATATACTACAACCTTTTTTCCACTCTTCTTTTGTCAGAATGCATAGACTTCCACTAGCAAGATGTTGTGGTCCCACTGAAGAGTAGGCCTTTTGGCTTTGATTGATTGGGATTGATGTTCTTTACTATCATTTCAGGCCATTCTTTTAACACTTATTCTGCTGTTTCTCCTGGTACTTACACACACATTTCTAGTCATGCTTCATAGTAATCCTAAAACTTGTTATGAGTCTCTACAGAAGTTATTGAGAAGACCCCCGTCCTATACTGCATAGACCTTTGTTTAGCAAGATAGGTAAAAACCAAAAGCAAAACCTGTTTTCAAAATCATATTGGTATGGGTACTGCTGACTTAGAGTTTCCCAACCAGTTTGTGCAGCCTGTTCTGAAAACACATCCAGCCTGCATTACCAGAGCAGGACCAGGAATATAACAGACATTCAATCTAAAAACAATTTACTGTACTATAAAAGTAATCATCAGACAAAACTAAACAGATATCCATACAAAGGACCATCCCATTTACTACTAGTACATAATGCCAAAGTAACTAACTCCTGGCCAATGCCCGCTTACCAAGTCAACACCATCCCTTACTCCCCAGACTCCCACAAAGCCTTTCCTCCTTGACGGTTCTCTGAAGTCAGAGCTTTAAACAGTCCCTCAGGCCCAGCTATGCAGTGGGACTTCCAATTCCCTCCAGAAAAAAGAGGGATGTATTTATGTAGTGCACATTATTACTTTGAAAAAGGTAACTAGGAAATAGCTAGTTCTCATATATTCAGTACAGATCACAGATGCTGGTCTTAAAAATATCACTCACACACACAGAAGGCACAGTAGCCTCCTTCTGGTTGAGGCCTAAGGGTCTTCTTGGGTCATAGACTTCATCCTAAAAAGTGGACTTATCAGGATGCTACAATCCCTGTTGCTCTTCCTTTAACAGGAGGAGAAAAAAAAAAAAAAAAAAAAAAGAATCAGTTCCTGTCAGGGATTGGCTCAAGGAGCACGGACATGAGTCCACCAAGCAACTGTACGAGCAGAGCCCATTTTAGTTGACATAAGTAGGCCTTAGTTAGCTTGTCTATTAGGCCATGGGAAAGGGGGGAACGGAAAAGTACTAACTAAGGCAGCGTCAGGATATCCTTGAAGAGATAAGAGTCAGAAGAATGCGGGATGCGCATAGCTAGCTAAACCCAAGTAGGTGGAGTAAGAAAATGCAACTTTTTAGTGCTTAGCCTATTAGATAGAGACAAGTATGCATAATTATGGTATTTGGTATAAATGCACGCTATCTCGGGCAATAAAGTTGAATCATGCTTTATCACTCACATTGAGTTGGCCTGCATGTTTTCCTCAGCCGCGTACTCGCAAGTTCCTAATTCCAATTGAGAATAAAAATGAATTTAAACCAGTACAAATCTTCAAAACATACAATGCCTATTCCATATAATGTCAAATATTCAGCTGGATTTCAGTTTATTTTATAAGTTACTTGCACCTCTCTCCATAGCAAGGCTTTTGTTTACTTGTTTCTAAATTTCATAGAATCATAGAATCACAGAATGGTAGGGATTGGAAGGGACCTCAAAAGATCATCTAGTCCAATCCCCCTGCCGGAGCAGGAACACCTAGATGAGGCTACACAGGAACGTGTCCAGGCAGGTTTTGAATGTCTCCAGGGAAGGAGACTCCACAGCCTCCCTGGGCAGCCTGTTCCAGTGCTCTGTTAACCTCACTGAGAAGTTGTTTCTTCTCAAGTTTAAGTGGAACCTCTTGTGTTCCAGTTTAAACCCATTACCCCTTGTACTACCCTTGTTTGTCACCAAGAAGAGCCTGGCTCCATCCTTGTAACACTCACCCTTTGTATATTTATAAACATTAATAAGGTCACCCCTCAGTCTCCTCTTCTCCAAACTAAAGAGGCCCAGCTCCCTCAGTCTTTCCTCGCAAGGGAGGTGCTCCACTCCCTTCATCATCTTTGTTGCCCTATGCTGGACTCTCTCCAGCAGTTCCCTGTCCTTCTTGAACTGAGGAGCCCAGAACTGGACACAGTATTCCAGACGTGGTCTCACCAGGGCAGAGTAGAGAGGAAGGAGAACCTCTCTCGACCTACTAACCACCCCCTTCTAATACACCCCAGGATCCCATTGGCCCTCTTGGCCACAAGGGCACAGTGCTGGCTCATGGTCATCCTGCTGTCCACCAGGATCCCCAGGTCCTTCTTCTCTACACTGCTCTCTAATGGATCATTCCCCAACTTATACTGGAACCTGGGGTTGTTCCTGCCCAGATGCAATACTCTACATTTGCCCTTGTTATATTTCATTAAATTTTTCCCTGCCCAGCTCTCCAGCCTGTCCAGGTCATGCTGGATGGCAGCACAGCCTTCTGGTGTGTCAGCCAATCCTCCCAGCTTGGTGTCATCAGCAAACTTGCTGATAGTACACTCTAGTCCCTCATCCAAGTCATTGATGAATATATAGAACAGTACTGGCCCCAAAACTGACCCTTGAGGCACTCCACTAGATACAGACCTCCAACCGGACTCTGCCCCATTGACCACGACTCTCTAGTTTCTTTCCTTTGAGGCAAGAAATACCTACATCACAATATTAATCAGTGGTATTTGGCTGCTTCTGGCCCACAAAAGCACAGAGACTGTATTTCAGTTCTTCCCAATGAATGTAGGCCATTCTAGGAATAAGATCATTGGAGCTCACTAGCAGCTGCTACTAGAGAGGGTATCCAGAAAGCACCTGTTACTTAGAGAGGGTGTCTAGAAATAATAAGAGCTATCTGTCAGTTCTCTGCCAGGCTCAGACACCGCTTCCCCTGTATTTTCAAATATAACAGTATGACATATGCTCAAATCATCAAAATGTCTACAGCTCCAATAGACATGTTTACTTCAAGTATGCCAAGTTTATTTACTGCAATTAGTTTTACTGAATTAGCTTATAAGGCTATAAACATTTAATCTGATATACTATTGCATTTAATACAAATAGTTTTAATCAGAAAATAAAGCACTACATTAAAGAACAAAGACCTATCAAACCACAATGGAATTTTCCTTCTGTACAACTTTTTCAAGACTGAATTTGTTAGTAGTTTCTACTGAGCCTAGTGGAGATGTTAGTTTATAATAAATAACTACCCATTTATAATCTGAATCAACTCTCAGTTTTAATGATGCAGTCCTTCAAGACTTATTGATGCCTCTGGAGCTGAAACAAAAGGAAATGAGAATGTTTTCACACAAAAAAATATATTCGGGTGTACAATGACACTTGCTTTTTTTTGTTTCAATGGCACTGGAGCTTTCTGTAGCAATGAAACTACAATGGTTCATAAACAAGCCAACAATCTAAGTTCCTATTGCATTCAGATACAGAGGTAAGCAATGTACAACTTGAAAGAAATACCATAGATCCTTGATCTAGGAACATTTCATGATCAAATTCCTTTCTTCTTCTGTAACATCAAGGCTTAATAAAAGCAGAAGTTTGTCTACCTTCTAATCTCATTTTATTACTCTGTTGGTATGCTAATCTGTCATCAAGATGTGGAAATCAGAGACTATAAAAGTTAATTAAAATGACACAATTCAGTTTGGATCTGAAGGAAGACATGAAGTTCGGGGCTTGAATTTCTGTAAGTGCTCTATGGAAAGGTCAAGATCAAACATGTATAAGTGCAATATACAGTGATATCATTTTTGTATAACCATAGTGAAGTGGTAGAGAATTACCGCTGTAAGAGCATACATATTTCATATGAAAAGAAGCACTTGATATCTTGCCACTACATAGACTAGAACTGTTAAGTCACTTAATTTGAGCTATTGAAAACATCTGCCTTATAGGGACCATATTTGTGAAATTCTGGTACAAATAACATGCAGCATAATAATACTCACAGGGGTATTCCAGGAAAGAATATTAAAAAACAAAGTTCTTTGTGACCAGTGCTTTTACTTTACCTGCAAGGAAGCTTACTGACTCTTTTTCTACATATTCTTGTCTTTAAACACTCCTTTCACTCATTTGTCTCCACATAGCCAAGATCATTATGGAGAAACTTATGAGACAGAACTAATGTCTAATGACTGAATTGTGATAAATAGCAAGCATACATGTTAGAACTTAAACACCCTAAATTTTATGCCACTGTTTTGTTCCCTAAAAGCATCCAGAAATTCTTCAATCTATATAACTCCTGTTACATAGCACATCTAATAATGTTGGCAAGTCCTGAAACAAAAGGGCTTCTGTATAGGGTAAATATAAATTCACCTTAAATTAAGGAATAGAACCTACAGAGGTAAAAACATCAATGCAAACAAAGATAAAACTTAAGGGAAATATTTGAGGTAAGAAGAGATTCAAGTAAAATGCATGTGTATATTCCCATACTCACAAACATTTAAGTTCTACTGAAAAGTCTGTTTAATTTTCTTTGTCAGAAGGGCAGCATGGGAGTCTCTTGTGAGACTCCACCTGTAGTACTGCATCCAGCTTTGGGGCCCCCAACATAAGGAGGACATGGAGCTCTTGGAGCAAGTACAGAGGAGGATCATGAAGATGATCAGGCTGAAAGATTTGGGGTTGTTCAGCCTGGAGAAGAGAAGGCTCTGGAGAGATCTTACAGCAGCCTTCCAGCCTACAAGAAAGCTAGGGAGGGACTTTTAACAAAGGCATGTAGTAATACAACAAGGCATAATGATGTGAAACTGAAAGAGGGTACATTTAGTTAGATATAAGAATGAAATTCTTTACCATGAGGGTGGTGAGGCACTGGAACAGGGTGCCCAGAGAAGCTGTGGATGCCCCATCCCTGGAAGTGTTCAAGTCTAGGCTGGATGGGGCTTTGCACAACCTGGTCTAGTGGAAGGTGTCCCTGCCCATGGTTTGGCTGACACCTTTTGTTTCATAAATTTAAAGTCAGGCAGCCGCACTGAATGCTAAACATTTTAAACTCTAAGTAACTCTTTAGATTCAAAATAGCTCTGCTTAAAATTTGAGTTTAGATGTAGGAAGAAACACTACTTTTGGACATTTGATAATTTTGGGTGTTTGTTATCACTATTGACATGTATACCGTCATCTCACCTTTCTCTGTAAGTCAGAAACAGTGTCTTTAAAACATAAGATGATCCTGTTCCTAAAACTAAAATTACATTTGAAGGAAAGGTCGTATTTTCCCTATTGGCCTCAAAGCCCTCTCTCTTTTTTGTTTGCATTGCTATAAAAGCATTTTGATGTAATATTTATGCTTAATGAGCACGTAAAACCTAGATTCCTTAATATATATGCAAAAATTATATTACTCTCTATATTGTTCACTAGTCAAATATGTACATACTAAAATATTTACTCAAAATGTATTATACTGGCTTTAAACTGAAATGAAGAAGGAAGTCTCCATAGTAGAAATTGTATTTACATAGAAAACACCATCAAATAATAAAGAAACCCATTTTAAAAAAAAACAGGTTTAATATTCAAAATATTTTCGGACTTATATTTTAATGGCTTATCTCTTTGGATGCTCTAAGTATATTCCATATTAAGAAAATGTAAAAGGAAAAAGAGGCAATATAATATTTTACAGTTTATTCTTCTATCCAGGTGTTAAAAGCTTATAAACAAGGTGATTCTCCCCAGCCCTGTCACTGCTTCGTTATAAACAATAAAAGGCAGCTGATTGTGGTTCCACTAAGAGGCCCTAAAGACAGTGAGGACTTCAAATAAAATGCTAAATACCACACACACAAATTCTTACTGAAATTACAAATAAGTTAGCATAATTAAGAGTACATTTTTAAAATAAATACATGTAAGTAATTAATAACAGAAAATTAAAAGTGCTTCCTACCTAAATTCTTCATGAAGCAAGCCTCAGCACTCCGTAATACTTTCCTGTTATAAAAGTGCCAAGTATTTACAATTTGCAGATGAGATCATACTCTAAAAATGTTCATGTCAGTGAAATGGGGAGGGGGTTGTCAGGAGGAGGAATTGCAGTATGGTGCTATTGGCATGAGCAAAGGTGCCACAATGTGCCCCTGCCTCTCCTTGGCCACTCCAGACCACTGGAACAATATTTGTTGGTTGCTATGTAGACAGAAGTCATTGCCAATTCACCCCATTAACAAGACTGAACCTGGTTCTGGTTGATAAGAATGGTTATTGTTTGAATACAATGTGCTGATAAAATACTCCCCACAGGTAAAACTGATAGTTTTCATGTGGTTGAAGAATGTCAAATTCATGCCTTGGAACTATTCATTTAACAGAAATTATTATTTGCATATCATCTTTTTTAGCCTTGCTTTTCTGCAGATTTAGAATGATTCCTCATGTTTTTCAAAGGGTGCAACAAATTTGTTGTGTATTTTAATCATTTCAACCCCCAGGTTAAACAATCATTCTCAAATAGTTTTACAATTTATAATTATTTTCTAAAATCAGCTGGAGCAGCTGTATCTCTGAGAAGCTGACGTTATGCATCTCATGAATAATGATTAAAGGGTCTGAGCTTTCAGTATTATATTTGGAAGGAAAAGACGTTACATAGAAGCACAGTATGTTAAACAGCATTGCTAAGAAGTTAAGCACTCAGATGTGAGGAAACGCCAAATAGCAAACACCTAACTTTTTGAGAGAACTCACTGGGTGGTTAATGGTGTATGGGAGAAGAAAGGATGAGATAGTTTGTTACCAGGTTTCACCAACATTTGCTGATGTTACAGGAAAGGCAAGAGTAAAGATCTGAGAGCTTGAAAGGGACCCTTCTTCCTCCACTTGTCCTCAACTTGGTATATCCATGCACATTCCTGTTCCACCTCTTCCATAACCCTGGCTTCATCAAACAACATTTGGACTTCTTTACTACATAATACCTACCTACTTTTAAGACATATTAATATCTTACTTTTAAATTTCCTTCTACATGAATATTTCATAACTAACTTCTTCACACAATCAATACTGTGAGATAAAAGGTGTTACCATTACATTGCAAGTGGGATTGCAAATACACTTTGAAATATTTAGGAGTTGTTTTTTTCAGAGAATACATAATGCTGCAGACATTTAAAGTAGCATTTCTATTACTTTCAGTTGTAGCTGAAAACACTGACATCAATACCTTGAATAACATTCTTAATTTTCAGTATTTATTCATTCATTCAATATCACGTTTTCCATCTTCAACAAAACTAAGACAAGAATCCTACAAAAATATTTTCTTGATTCTACCCCTTATCTCATGAATAAGAAGAGGTGGTGGGAGGTAGATGTGATTATGTAATTACATATTGTAGTGTGTTGTTTATGTGTAACCTTGTTTTCTACATTTTGAGCCCTTGGCTTTGTGACTTCAATAATTTTTTATACTTGAAAGTGTTTTTACATTTCTTAGAACAAGCCAACAAGGTAAGTTCTATCATACAGCATTACAAAAAGTTAAGTAATCGCATCAGAACCTTTTAGGTCTATTGTGAGAACCTGACTTACTAAATATCCATCAAGACCACTGAATGCTCTTGTCCTCACCCATCCTGGTCCCAACCCTTCTACCCCTAGAGCTTTTTGTCCAGGCAGGCCTAATACATGTTCTTCAGATTCCTTACCACAGGGCCAGTGTCACCCTGACTTCTCATTTTGTTTTCTTTGTATTCCACCTCCTTCTATCTATTCTTACTGGATCGCAGTTCCAGCCTCCTTATTCAGGCACTGTGTTCTCCTCTCTTCCCCCAGTACTCAAGGGCTTTCATCTGATCAGCTCCTGGTTTGTTCACAGCTCCCAGTAGTGGACTCTTTGACCAGTCCATGCAGATTCTAAGTGCACCCTGTACTCCTGACCAAAGCTTCTCTTCATGCTGTCTCTGACTCTTTTACCTATTGTGGAGCATAGAAGTCGGCCAGCCTGCAAAGGGTATAAACTGCTTGGACTCTTTTTCAGAGTTGAACATAGCCAGTGCAAACATAATCTTTGCTTTCGGGCAGAATTCCTCAATCATGGAACCACATGTAAACTCAGGAAGAACTGCAGGTTGCAACTTGGGCAACTCTGGGTGGATTTTCATAGGAGTGGCAAAAGGCACATCTCTAGCACAAAGGTTGCCCTGTATCAAATTTCAAAATATGCCCTAAAGAACTGGCAGGATAATACATATATTACTGGGCAGCATTTTCTTTTAATTCAGGCAAACTAAACACCTAATTTTCTGCTCATTCCTCTCTTAAAAAAAAAAAAAAAAAAAAAAATATCCCACACCCTTAGCTGTCACAAAATCCTTCCCAGAACCTTCTAATTGGTTGGGATTTTTGAAGTTAAAGAATAATGCGACTGTATTCAGCAGGTCTTCAAATCTTCAAAGAAGAGAAGCAATTACGGGAGGTGTGGATGCCCCCAAAGAAATAATTTAAGGTATGATGTCATTACAGTATCTGGCAGGAATCAGAATGCATGGAGAACTAACATGACTGATGCTGATTCTCCTGTGCTGTCCAGGGTAGAATTCCTGCATGGCAGGCAGACAGAAGGAATCCCACATTCCCTCCAATGACATTTTCTGTTGCAACATCCATCCTACTCCAGCAAGAGATGGGATCAGACCACCTTGATGGAAGACAATGGTTGTGGGTCCGAATCTTCATTCTCCCCAGCCCAATGGACCCTGCTGGTGCCTTTTTAAGTGACATGGCTATTGCAATTCTTGATGATTGCAATCATTCACTTAGACAAGAAATATCACAATTCATATAGTAAATGTAATAAAAGTAGTGACATTTCAAAAGCATTTTAAATGAAGCATACTTTCTGAAATAGAAGTTATTCAGTACATAACAACATATTGCGACAGCTTTGCCCTCATAAGTAGAATGGTGGTCAAAATTTGCAATCAACTTGAGCAAAACCATATTTCATTTTTCAAATTTGAGCAGCATACATTTTTCTGTACAATAAATAATGATTCTTTTAAAGCTCTGCAAGTAACCAAAATCCTTTCAAAGGCTGAAGGGATTTGAAATTCCTCCAACTATCTAGAGCCTTTGCCTCCCTCTCTGTTCCCCATGCTATGTAGATGCATACAATGGGCTCTCCACAAAGACTTCAAAAACAATGAACAGTCTCCCTTGGTACAACAAACAGGAGAAGCAGAAGATAATTGCAGGATCTGTCACTGCACTTTTCAAGATTTATTACTGACATTGACTGTGCCAAGACTCAGTTTTGTTAAGAGAAATATTGCAAATATGTTACATTAGTGTTTGCTTTTATGGTGACACACTTGTACTATAGAGTCTTGAATAGCATATGCTGTTCTCTAGTATGTATTCCAGTACTGTTCACTAGTACCAAAGGTCCTTCCTAAAACAATGGTATTCTGTAGTTTTTCCCCTCTCTCCCCATCTGATTAAAGCATATTTTAAATAAATAAGGGAATAAGAGTTAGACTGTAGACTGCTTTTCAAACAATCAGTCTGTTCTCTAAGGTGACAATCTAATTCTAGAAAGCAGTGTGAAATGAAGCTAGTGTCTCTAAAAATATATTACTTTTCAAGTTACTCGATACCTTCGCTCTTCCCGAGAAAATTTCCTGCTCTGGCTGATGGCCAAAGAGATTATATAGCAAGAGGCCATATCCTTTTGCCTTTCATTATCTAGGTTATATTTCATACTATTACAATGTAATCAAAATACTTCCTTTCTAGCCAATATTTGGCCCTAACACAGATCAACATTTTTTGCATTGGTATTTTTAAGTAGCTACTCTTAAGAAAAACATCACTGAATCTCAGCAGTTCTTCATTTTGCCTTCATGCTGGGATAAAAATAAAAAGTATTCTGTTAGATCTATGACGACTACCCTCAAAGGGTTCTCAGTCTATAAGGTTTCATGAAGCATAAAATTAGAAAAGTGAAAGGGATTCAAATATTAGGCGAAATGATAGTTTTATTTTTCTCAGCCCAAAATAAACATACCAGAAAGACTATTTATAGAAATAATATAATCACATGAAAAATTAAGAAAAACACTCAGATACATTTTAAAAACTGGCAACAATATTTGCCATTTGTTTCTCTCACTTCAAGTTCCTCTCCTGATTTCTGTGGAAAAGCAACAAAAGAGCACAGTTCTGTTTTCAAACCAAGGTAAAAAGCTCTCTGTCAGACTTGTTGCCCTTACTGAAATTACACAGCGCATGTATGATTTGTCTTCTCAGAAGAAATGAGGTTTTTATCATCCCATAGCCAATAGAGGGGTTTGCATGACAGCTATGGTGTGTTGTGAAACCACAGCAGACTGTCACCTTTTCAGAAATAATATCTGTTTTCATGTATGGAACAGATTTCAGCAGGTACATGCATACTTGTTAACAAGGAGCAGAATAAAGGTTTTGGGAGTTCTGGACTTTAATGGTAGCTCTGGAATGGGACACAATGCTCTGGTTACAACCACCACAGCTAAGTACAGACTTGTCACTGTCATTCTGTACAACTGAGTGGCTTCATGAAATTCTATACCACAGATGGGAGGTGGCATGGGATGCAGTGGGGCTACAAAAACACAGCAAAATTCAAGTCCAGTGAAAACTGCAAAACTCCCAGAAGATTAGGGGAAATAGTAACAATGATATTTGTAGCATGCACCCAGCTCCATCCATTCAGCTGTGCCTTGTGCTTATGTCCCTGACACCTGTCTTGCTTGCATCTTGGGATATCTTTGTGCTCTATGAGCAAAGTGAGTTACCAAAGGATCTTATGTGATCTGTTGTAACTACAGATTTTTTCAGTTTTGTAACCTGGTTCCATCAGGTAGAAGGCCAAGCTCTTTTCTGTCTACTAGCTTGTTCTGTGTCTCAGTTATCTCTTACTGATGCTTATGTACTACAATGTTTAAGATTTGACAAATAAGTGGAAAGTACATTAATCTTGTCAGATTCTTGAAATCAGTCTCCTAGTTTCCTGTTTAGTGCCTATGTATGATACAGGGTATTTTGAAAATGGAACTGGATGTGCAATATGTCTGCTTTCTTGAAGCTTAGAAGTAAAAACAAATTTTTAGAATACTGAAATAACACTCAGGAGCCTTCCTGTCTGTAGTTTGCTCTCATTAAACACTGATGTTCTACAAAATCAAGCGTGCAAGGTCCTCTTGCTTCAGTTAATTAACACAGAATCACAGAATGTTAGGGATTGGAAGGGACCTCAAAAGATCATCTAGTCCAATCCCCCTGCTGGAGCAGGAACACTCAGATGAGGTTACACAGGAATGCGTCCAGGCAGGTCTTGAATGCCTCCACAATAGGAGACTCCACAACCTCCCTGGGCAGCCTGTTCCAGTGCTCTGTCACCCTTACTGAGAAGAAGTTTCTTCTCAAATTTAACTGGAACCTTTTGTGTTCCAGTTTGAACCCATTACCCCTCGTCCTATCATTGGTTGTCACTGAGAAGATCCTGGCTCCATCCTCGTGACACTCACCCTTTATATATTAATAAGATCACCCCTCATTCTCCTCCAAATTAAAGAGACCCAGCTCCCTCAGCCTTTTCTCACAAGGGAGGTGCTCCACTCCCTTAATCTCGGTTGCCCTACGCTGGACCCTCTCCAGCAGTTCCCTGTCCTTCTGGAACTGAGGGGCCCAGAACTGGACACAATATTCCAGATGTGGTCTCACCAGGGCAGAGTAGAGGGGAAGGAGAACCTCTCTCGACCTACTAACCACCCCGCTTCTAAACAAATGAGAGCTTTACTCTTGCAAGCAATTTCAAAATAAGACTAGAGAGTTATCATCAGCTTTAAACTAGTTCCTTTGGAATGAAGTCCTTTTGTACATACTGTGCCTTTCTGTTTATTCAGGACCTGGGGTTTAAGTGAACTCTTTAGTACAAGAGCTTGCATTATAGGTGACATTAAAACTGTGATCCCCCCCCACAGACCTCCCCTGCTCCCAAAAACACTAGTAACATTAAGAATAATTTAAAACTTTCCCAGAGCTATTATGGAGAAAGACTGCATCTGTCAGAAATGAATGTCCCTCCAGCCTAAATGGTAAATTGGAAAGATTTTGGCATTCCATTCTTCAGTGAGCCCAGAAAAGGTTCAGTTTTATTCTACAGAATTCACTAAATAAACCTAACAGTGCAACTGATTGAATTTATTTTATAGCCAAAGCTATCCTGCTTCAGCTTATGCAGGAAAGTTTAATCTTAGAAGAACACCAGATACCTGCAATAGTTTAGAAGTCTTAGGAGTTCTCATCCTCCTTTTCCCTTTGGCTCACAGTACAAGGTCTTTTTGGGAGTCAAGATGAAATATGTCACACTGAACATTTGATGCTGTGTGTTTAGACAGTTGTGTTCATTTTGACTATTTTCCTTTTTTTTTTTTTTTTTTTTTAATTTATTTATTTTTTTTTTTAATACAGTAGCTCTTTAAAAAGTTTAATAGGACTTCAAATAGATTACAATCTAATTCGCAGTTATTCATACATTCTGTTTGGCAGGCATAAAGCCTCAAACAATATTGGTTATATACTAAGCACCATATGAAACCTACATTTACTGCAATAAACGTGAAGAACGACTAATTAAAGACTTTACAAAAACATCTGGTCTCACTACTGAAAAAAATCAGATCTTCTCAAAATTTAGCAGAAATATGCCCAAGTATGTTGAACACTGTTCCTATATTTTAACTTCCAGCATGTACATTTCATTAATCTTCAATGTCACACATTTATTTTTTTTTTTTCTTTTTTAATAATTAAAGTAAAGCAAAGAACAGTTCTTTATGGTGCCAGGAGTGAAATTCCCTTAGATTGACAGTCATGTACCTTCCTCCTGAGAAGATTTTAAATAGCCTACTGTCACTTCTAAACAACGGTGCAAATAACATCAAATATTATATCTGTGTTATTTCACCACTGAAAGCCCTTCAAGTTCAGATAACAAGTATCAAGAATTACCATAATGCTTTTCAAGACTTGAATGAAATGTTCAATACCCTATGTCCATCTTAGAGATGCACCTAATACACATAGTATGTATAATGGAATAGTGTTAAAAACGAAATATAACATCCCCTACACTCCAGTATCTTTGAAGTTTAATGTCAAATGCTCAAAGTTTTTGATGCTTCCATCCTTAATGTCCACTTTAATCTTTTCATCTTTACTGATTTTTAATTAAGTCATAGATTTGGTCACTGCTTTTTGATGAACAATGAGGAAAAAAGCCTTTCTGTGCAAAGAATCTTATCTTAGATACCTCTTATATAATAGAATCAACAATTTTGAGGGAGATTACATAACTAATTAGATAGTTTTGATTTTGAGCACAAGTACTAAGAAATAGTTTCTGTACTGTTCAATAAGTACAAATGAGCAAACAAGAAAACAGATACAATACAATATGGAAACCAAAACCAAAATGTAAGTATGAAGCTATTCCCTGCACACTGTCCACCAAACAGTACACAAGAAAGAATTCAAAGATTGAAACTTAATCAGAAAAAAAAAGAAACAGAGTTGTTCTAAAGAACAACAGAAACGCAATATGATGAAAGACTTAACACGTTTCATGTATTAAGAACTTCAAATTGAGGGAAGACTTCTGCTGGTGGGAAGACAAGAAAAATCAGTATCACACCATGGAAGTGGAGTACGGTCTAATTTAAATGCATCTAAACATACTAGCTCAGCTGAGGCAGTTATTAAAAGAAAAAAAAAAAAAAAAACAAACATCAAGAGGCTAAAGAAGAGGTACAACTAGTCAAAACTCATTGTTTTCTAGTGAAAGAAGAATAAGCATCTTGGTAAAATACCTGGCAACACATTGAAGAACTTCCCTGGTCTAACTGACACTCCTGCAGCTGAGTTTCCACAAACTGCTTTGGTCTCCAAATTTCAAAACCAGACCAAACCTGAGGGGAAAAAAAATCCCTAGAACTAGAATCAGGACAATATGCATGGGTAGGACTATAATACACTGTGAAAGATAAACCTTGCTGAATACCTAAAGCAGAGAAAGTAGGTAGAGATGAAGACCCTTGGTAGCCAGACATAGAGGCTTATGAAGTCACTTGATTTCTCAAATAAATGCTTGCCTTTCTATTAAAAGAAATTTCTGTTTCTTGGAACACAGGATATAAGGCAAAAGTGGATAGGCACAGATAGTAGTGTTAGATGTTCTTACACACAAAAAATAATGATAACTTGATTTTTATAGATGCATAAAAGTTAATTTATTATTACTTAGTAATTTTAGATAAATTACTAAAGTCAATTTCTAAATTCCTCATTAGCAATATAGATAAAAGTACATGACAAAACACTAGGAACTTAATATCTTCTGCTGTATGTGATGTGATGGTCATCACACTTTCCCTACCTGTAGTTTAATTAGTAGAAACTGAGGACATTGTTGAAAGAAAATGTGTAAATGTGTGGTTGGCAGAAAAGGCATTCAGATTGTGGTATTGCTTCTAAACTTGCTCTTAAGAAGCTCTACAACCCAGTTTCATCACTTATGAGCACACGAGATAAGAATTAGATTTTTGTCTACAACAAAAATGTTGTTAAAGATGTTAAAACCAAATTGAACTGGCAAAAAAAAAAAACCAAACCCAACAACAAAACCCAAACAACTTCCAGTAACGGCAGTGCCTAAGGCCTCTCTCTTACATTCCTAAGTAGTGGCTGTTTCTTCAGTGCTTCCATTTCACCCATAAATAGCATGTTTGCATGTAGAGAAGTCTTCTTGCACTGCCAATTCACAGAATGCCTTAGGCATATATAGGAAGATCCATGCACAGGGTCGGTGGTTCCTCATGTCTCCCACTGCCAGACACTCACATTCCAAGAATCTTTATTAGGTGTGTCAGGAGAACCTTTCTAAGGCATCAAAAGTTGCTTATTTCACCTCTGACACTTCTTATCTAAGGAAGCTACTGCAGTACTCTTCACGGGAAAACACAGATAAGCTGCCAAAAGTGCACCTACAGTGTTGCCAGCTACTACTGTTCAAATTTCAGTAAATATTAAAAGGGGATATTTCACTTTGAACTGCAGTAAGTTAGGTTCATTATTCTCATCTACGTGCCTTAAAAATAGCCCTGCACTTAAGGTAGCAAAGAGAAATCAGGCTGTTTCCAGAACAGCTTGTCTCTCAAAAACGCTTGCTGGTTGCATAAGTGATCTTAACACCATGTAAACTAGGTGTAAATAGAACTTTAATTTAGTGAGGTCTTCTTTATCTAACTACCATGCTTTAGTTTGCCTCATGCTTCTTTCAGGTATATAAACCCTATTACAACACTGAGTCAGATTTCAGGTCATAATAATTCGTCCTCCAAGTTTTCAGATTATATCTTTTTTTAAAGAAAAGGAAAATTTTTAGGTCAACTGAGATCACTGTAACTGCTGGTCTCATTGCTGGTGCAAAATAAGGGGTGTTGGCAAGATATTGTAAAGACCAGAGTCAAGAAGAGATTTGCCAGGCAACGTGTTTCAGTTTGAAAACAGACTTTGCTGAAGCTCATGGAAGATTCATACCACATACTACAAAAATTATCAGAGCATGGGCCTTTCCTGAAAAAAGAACTTGAATTTTGTTTTCACAAAGATAAGTATAAATTATCTTCCTCTCCCTTGAAAATGGAGACCCAGTAGTCTAGATTGAATAACTTGCTCTGGAAAAAAACCCAAAACTTTTTAGATCAAAGGAACTTCAGTGCTTCTATTAAGATATTCAAGACAAAGAATGCAATCAAAGAATACAAACAAGCTTTTCAGCAAGTGTACTTCTTGTAGATTGTTTTCCATTTTTTTTGGTGTGTGAATCCCTATGATTTTGGATATTAATTCTATAACTTAAATATTCATCCACTTTTAGACAATGTTCATTTTACATCAGCAAGACAAAAATACATGACTAGAGATAACATTCCCCTATGACCCAACTTTCACATTCACTTTTCCACAAAAAGTTGAGGAATAGATGCTTTTCCAATGGTTACCTGAAATACCAAATTAGAGTTTTTTACAGAATTAAGTAAAGGAAGGGGAGGAACCAAAGGACAGCAAAACAGTATTCTCCTGGCTATTCTCTTTGCTCTATCACTTGCAGAGCACTGAGTTGTCTTAATCACATATTTGTACAACAAAAACAGAGAACTAGATTTAAGTAGCAAATTTCCAAGCCTCTGAAGAACTCAATTTGCTAAAGTCAACATTTTGATTTGCACCCTAAACCCCAAAGAAGTGCTCTGATATTAGTCATGAAGAACCCCATGCAAATTCTTTCTAAACTGAGCGGTTAGTACAGCATGTACTTGGTCATTTGCCAAAGGGTTTGAAGTTTAAAATTGTATATAATACACTTCCTGTTCCCTGTTTAGAATGCAGTGTTTAAGTTATAGGTGAAGAAGTTAATCATTGAGAATGTTAGAACAGGAGAAAAATGAACAGTTGTCATACTATGAATAAATTATAACGCAGCAAATTGGGATCATCTTTGGGACCAACATTTTTGTTGCAGTTTGAACTATCTAAATATTGCATAATGTAGCAGCCTTAAAATACATACTGTGAAGCAAAATATCCACACCTATAAAAGAAGCTGCATACAAAAACCTGTAATGTCTTTCATACAAACTGCACTACACTTAAGTCAGCAGAGTAAACTATATAGTTAATAGGAGCAATAATTAATGAATCCAATCTGTGTTTAAAATGCAAAGTATTGAAGTACAATCCAGCCTCATGCTGAATGCTGGTGTAGTAGAGCTGTCTTTCAAATAGGCAGGAGGGAGAGTAAGAAAGTGTGCTTTGAATCATGATGACAACACCCAGTTAAAGGTTTCCTATTCAACACCATCCAGCTAGGAAAAATCCAATATTGCATCTTCCTTTTCAATCCAAAGCAGTTCATTTCTATCTTCATGTCATATACCTCAAGAACAGTCCTTCTGAGGACAAAGCTGTGAAGGAACATGATATAGTAGGCCTGCTGTAACTGTTAAGCTAGGGGAGGCCTTCATTGAATGATGGTTTCTGCATCAGTTTATATAGGAATTCACTGTGGGTCTTATGCCAGTCCTGGGTTCTGGAGTGACTTTGGCTGTAATATCGCACTACACAACATGACATGGATCCAGTTTTCAGGTTGTCACTTACCTGGATTATAGCAACAGAGGTGTTTCCTCTATCCAACAGAGCAAAAGTTAATCTCATTTAGGTTGTGTTTTAGTTTGTTTATTTTTTTTTTTAGAGGGGGATGTTTTGATCGGTGATTTAGAAATCCTCTGAGAATAAAGAGGTTGAAATTCTGAATCACCAGCCTCTGAATCTGCAGTCAGCAGCATGTTCTAGAATTACAATGCCCGGCATCTGTAATAATTCCCCAGTGAACTGCAAATCACAATCTCCACCTACTTCCTTTATAGGTAAAGTCCCTCAAAATTACCTCTCATGGGTTTTGTGGAAAACAGGATTTTATAGATTCCTTCTGGCCATCTGGCAAACCTGAGGAAGCTCAGATAGAATCAAGTCTCCTGTCCCAGCCCTCCTTAATTAAACTTGAAAGCCCTCACCAGTGGCAATGCTGTTTTGAAAAAAGGCACAAAATATACAGTAACATTTACCTCTGTAAGGATACAAGTATTTTCCCTTACTCTTCACTATACAAGAGACTCACTGTACTAACATCTCCAGCAAATCATAAATTGAGAATTAAGTTGTCCATCTCTATTATCCTAAGTGTCAAAAGATTGAAATATTTAGATCCAGTCAATATAGATATTAATTGATAATAAAGACTGCAACATACAAATGCTCTCTGCAGTGTGTCGGAAAGACATACTAAAAAAAATAAGTTCATTATTCTAGTTTGGATTATTTTATACTGCTTCATAACTACAATTCAAGTTCTCCCTAAATTAACATCTCTAAGAAGAATACCTTCTAACAGGAGTGATTAACAAGCAACTATCCAATACCAGGAGAAGAAATATTTACCTGCCTGAGTTTTTGCCTTTCCAAAGGTGCTTCACTGATGACTGCTTAAGTATGATCATAGTTTAGGAGACATAAAAATTCAGATTTAACTAAGAAAGCTATTGGAGTGCAGAAACAGAAACTGAGAGAATTTCCCCATTTTTTTGAAATCTGTAGAATATTATACCAATACATAGTGTTGAAATTAGATTTCTCGGCTTTGTGCATGACAGAACTCAAAGACTTTAGGAACATAAATCACGTTCATTGATTATAATGGAACACACTCTCCATGCAGCAACTAGGAGAATTAAATTTTCTATGGATTAGTCATTCAGAATTAAGGCAGAACCTTAAGATGAAAGTTATATTTCCCTACTTTTTATTAAGATCTTTAATTCTGCATAAGAACTTCCCCATAGATATTTTTGCCTTTTCCTAAAACACTAATACTCTGAGTAACTTCCACTTATCTTCTTGAGGCACACATCAGTCGGTCACTGCAGATTTTAAAAGGCTTTGGTTTATACTGCTTGTAAACAGGGTACTTGGTAAATAGTTATGTTAGTTACCTAAATGTAAGGCTTCACTGTTTAAAAAGTAGAAAATTCCGAGCAAAGGGATCCAACTGGAACTAAGAATGAATTTTACCAGTAAGTATTTAATAGAAGATGGTTTTATATATTAAGAATAGGAAAAAGGAGAAGTCACTTTTATATCTTACATTGCATTTGTTAATTATCTACACAAATTCATTCCTGTTACTTTGTGAACTAATTGGTTCAGCAGGTGTTTCCATTCAGAACCAGCAGAGGAGCAGATTTCTACGAAGAATGGTGCAAATCAATAAAAGTTTTGATGAGCTTCACATTCTGCCAAGTGGAACATCTGGTACTGCATTAAGAATTCTAAGCCAGCACACATTTTAATCTGCCTACATTGAACAATAACAGAAATTCACTCTTCAAACACTATAAAATGTATTAAAAATTAACTTTAACTTACATAATTCAAACTATGCATATTGCATTCATTTTATCTAGAGCTATGCTTTAGCCAAAAATACACATGCCAATTGACTTAAGCATTATCTTCATTCAAATAACTTTTTTTTTTTAAGGGAATAAGGTAGAAACTAAGGCAGTTCACATTCAAGCTTGAACTATGGATAACTGCCAATATGAGATCCATGTTTCTGCTTGATCTCTGAGTTTAAGTATGATATTACAAAGAATATCTCTGTGCCCACTCATGGTCAAACATAGGCATATAGAATGTCTGACTGGTTTTAAGTTTGTTTGGTTGTTTTTTTTTTTTGTTGTTTGTTTTGTTTTTCTTCCCCACACTGCCTCTTAAAAGCAAACCTGTCATAACACAGAGGGACACTTGACCAAAAAGACTCACGTTTCCTTTCAGTATAGACTATATGGAAAGCATATACAAAGGTAACAGGTTCTGACAGCATCTGATGCTATACCTGGCCCCTAATTATCAGTGTATTAGTGCTTTATCCATTTCACTAATATGTCAAAGGGGAAAAAAAAAAAAAAAAAGATAGTGGAAGAGCAAAATGCTCAGAATGCTGGATTGTGGCTAAATGGTAAATGGTCTTCTATGAAGCTTGTTATCAACTTGCATTTGTCAAGGCTACTCTATAGGAGTAGGAAACCCTCTGTTCATGTTAGTTCAGTTAATACATGCCTCAGCTACTCACAGGATGAATATTTAAGTGGTCTTCCCATAAGCAATGATTTGGCCTTGTATTATCTTAGTGGCAACATCTTCTATGACATTAAAAGAATACATAGTTAGCAATGGGTACCTGTCAGTTGTACCATAAATGAGAGATAGATTCTATTTGTCTAATCTTTTTGCCTTGGCTCTCTGAAAAGCACTAAGGTATCAAAAAACAGGAGATAAACAAAAGCTGTTCCCATGTTATACAAGCTGTTTATAAAGCACTGAAATGCTCAGATGAAAGGCACTATTGAAAAGTAGTAATTATTTTTTTAACATTAATACATGCATACACTGCAAGTATACATTATTAACAAGATGGAACAATTAACGACTTCAAATATGAAGCAGCATGTTAGTGTTAGACTAAAAGAAACCTGTCCTCATAATAGACTTGTTGTGCAAAAATTTAAGTCCTCTACTTGCTTTGACCTGCAGGTAGCTGAAAATACCCAGTGGTTTAGGAGTGATTCTACCTGGTAATTAACTCCAGCTCCCAAGCATTTTAACTTATTACCATTTCCCACAGGAAGTCTGGCCTGTTTGAGTTCACACTACTCCGTGAGTTGTGTACTCATCTACACTGAACAGTGTCACACTAACTGTAGCAGAGTTTATTTAAGGAAATTAGGGTTCTTAGTGTCTGGTCTACAACAAGCACTGTGACATGAAGTACTTCAGTACATCAGACAAGATACCTCTATACAGGCATTTGCCTCTTCTGCAACTTAAAGGTATCTTCATATATACAGGTGAAATCATATAGTTGAATTATTCCTCCTGGTTTATTTAATACAATAGCATCTCTTCTCTACACAGATTACCTTGGTGTATATTTAAGAAGTCTGCTCATTTCCTGATTTACAGAAACATGTCATATAGATACTGATTCAAGTTTTTGTTACTTAAGCAAGCCCCTTACTATTTCAGGTGTTTGCAATTTTTTACTATTCCTACTGATCAATTCTCATTTTGTGAATTGCCTCAGACCAGGCAACTGACACAGGCACAAAGTGGCAATTAAGTTACATGAATTAATGTAATAAATGAAAGTTTTCTAGAGGATAAAGACTAAAAAACAGTTACGTGTCTAAGGTGACAACACCTCAGTGAAGACATATTCTGTGCAAAGCTAAACGTGCAAATTCTATTCATTTGCTACCTTAAAAAAAATACTATTTTTCAACATCCAAAAGTAAAAAAAAAAAAAAAATCTTTTAATCTTCACTTCTTTGCTAAAGAATGTGGAATGTTACAACTGCTGCCAACATAAAATGTTTTGTGAGTAAGTAACTTGGTGAGAAAAAATTACAATGCCTCAGACATAAATAAAACAGCTGTTCTGCATATAGTGCATGTTCAGAGGTTTTGTAAAGTTCTATCTAAAGAAGGAACAACAATATTCTTTCATCATTATATCCCTTGAACATCACTCCCACACACCCTAAAAATCTACCCAAGACTTCTATCTATTTATTTATTTCTACCAACCCCACTGTTGATCATAGTGACCACAGAGTGAAAGGAAGATTTTCGCTGGATTTACAGAAATAATAGGTCTATTTACTGCTATCCTTGCACCACTCACTTCAAAATGTGACCATGCTTCTACAAGGTATAAAAACAAAGCACTGTTAATGCCTTAACTTTCCCACTTACTTTACATCTTTCTGCTCAGGGAAAGAAATACAGATTTTATGGAAGGACTTCCTCTCTCATTTTCATAAGTGACAGGGAGCAGGTAGACAATGGAATTTCCTTTAGTCCTTTCTTTCACTTTGCATAGGCTGAAAGGGGAAGTCCAGGGCCTATTAAATGACCCACAGTTACAGTCCACTTAACAGAGCCCTATCAAACTGCAACACTTGTTAAAAGAACACACTTTCCATAGGGGTTCTATTACTAACAAAATAAGCTCAATTTTCACTGCTGTTTAACTATGCTTCTTCTATGTTTGTTCTATTATAAACTTTTAGTCCATAGCCTTCTCCATCTCCCTCTAAGCTCTGTCAGCTCCAATTGCATGAACTGAAGTCTAGCATTTTCAGTCATCAGTTGTGAATGTTTACAGAAAAGTCCTATTTGTTCAACTTCATCATCAAGATCTCTAAAGTTAGCTTTCACTTTGTCAAGAATGCATTTACAGAGCATATTTCAGACATGATGAAGTTTTTTTATTAGGAAATAATTTTTAAACCATCAAGTTTCGAAGTGATAATTGCATTTACTTAATTTGTATTTAAAAAGCGACATATTGTATCTTACAAAGCTATGTCCTGTTTAAGTAATGTTATTAAACTGCTGTAATTATCCTTAAGAAACTTAAGCAATACAAGATGTGGTATTGCCTCTAGGCAACTGAGCAAATATGTCAAAGAATATTAAGCATAATATTTTAAATAGGATTTGGAATAGCACTGCATACTTGTTGAACATTGGTAAGTAATGATAAGGTGGGGAATGTCCTCTTGGAGAGCAGTATAGGGAAAAGGGACCTGGGGGTCTGGTGGACAGCAGGATGACCATGAACCATTAGAAGGGGGGTGGTTAGCAGGTCGAGAGAGGTTCTCCTTTCCCTCTACTCTGCCCTGGTGAGACCACACCTGGAATATTGTGTCCAGTTCTGGGCCCCTCAGTTCAAGAAGGACAGGGAACTGCTGGAGAGAGAATCCAGTGCAGGGCAACAAAGATGATTAAAGGAGTGGAGCATCTCCCGCATGAGGAAAGGCTGGGGAGCTCGGTCTTTTCAGCTTGGAGGAGACTGAGGGGTGACCTCATTAATGTTTATAAATATACAAAGGGTGAGTGTCACGAGGATGGAGCCAGGCTCTTCTCTGTGACAACCAATGATAAGATAAGGGGCAATGGGTGCAAATTGGAACACAGAAGGTTCCACTCAAACTTAAGAAACTTCTTCACAGTGCAGGTGACAGAGCACTAGAACAGGCTGCCCCAGGTGGGTTGTGGAGTCTCCTACTCTGGAGACATTCAAAACCAACCTGGACACATTCATCTAGGTGTTTCTGCTCCAGCAGGGGAATTGGACTAGATGATCTTTCAAGGTTCCTTCCAATCCCTAATATTCTGTGATTCTGTGATACCAGAATTACCAACTCCAAATGTTTCTCTCCATGAAAAGCCTCAGTACTTAATTTCTCTTCACATTTCAGTACAAATAAAGCAGTCCACTCCCAAAACATGTGAGTTCATTCCCACCTCTGTTCTACTTAGCTGCTAGATTAAGTTTCCATTTTCATAGATCAATACTTTCAATCAGTCTGTGACAAGCAGATTGCTGGTGTATTTCCTCACTGTCAGACATCTTGGCTATTAATGCTTTGCACAATACTGGAAAGGTTCAGGGACCGCATGTAAGACTTATACAAATAAATGCTGAAACATGAAGTAAAAGCAGCATCTTGGAATATTGCCTCTGGCCCTGTTTCAGCACCACTTTTTTTTTGAAACCTCTGTTTTAAAACTAATTCAATTAAGCTTAGTTTTTAAACTGAAACTATTTACTATGGACACAGCAGACATAGTGAAAGAGCTTTCTGAAGACATGTGGTGCCTTATTATTTTAGAGTTCATCCAAATCTCATTCAATTCCTATGTAAATAAAAGGCAAAAATTCCTTGTATGTTTTTTCACTATGCAGATAATAACACAATTTTTCTTATTTTAGAAATGTAACTTTAATGAATTTACTTTTAATCTTTTCACATTAGCTGTCAAGCATAGAAAAAGTTTAAAATGCACTTTGATAACATTTTCATCTATCTTTGAGTCTTCTTTTAAATACTAGTTAATATGTTACTTATTTACGGAGCATTAGCAGGGAACATAAGAACTGCATACTTTTACTGAGAGGCAGACAAAGCAGAACAAAGGAACAATGAAGTGAACCAAGATTCTTTTAAACTTTCAGTAATGTAATCAGAAATACACCAAGACAGTGACATTGGTATTCATAAATAGACAGAGAAAAATAAAGTAAAAGAGCTGGAATTCTTTTCCTAAATCCAATTTCAAAGAACAGACCTAGCTAAGTTTCAACAACTATCTTTTTTTTTTTTTTTTTTTGGTACAGTTGCCTTTTATAACACCCGTCTTCATACACTTAACAGGCTTTATTATTCCTGTTTTCAGGATGGAAAACAAAAAATAAAGCCTGCTATTTTCTAAAATGTAAACTACAAAAGATATTTCAGTGTTCATGAAAAATACTAAACATACAGGTCTGAAGAAAGAGAGCCTGGTGATGCACAGAGCCTGTATAACAAAGATGAGAAAATGCATATGTCACATAGTCAAAACTGTTCTACAGAGACAAGAAATAAATGAAATGTAAGAATAACCTATGATCTAAATCCAGGATCTATGGCTCCTCCTTGAGACTTTTATCCATATAAGAAGTGAACAAGCAGACAGTCTGTGTGTCCCCCAGCCACACCACGTCTCCAACCATACCCACACATTCTCAATTTTAGATCTTTGAATATTCATTTTATAACACCAACTGACTTCTCAGACTAAGTTATGCTTGAACTAGCAATCTGTTTATTTTATAAGACTTTAATAAATTATCCCATGATCACAATCTGGACTTTATAAGGGTCATTTCACCTACAAAATAGCCCGGCTTTCCAGATACCCATTTTAAATACTATACTCTATGGTTTTAGGCAGCAATGACAAAAAAAATCCCCATCAAAATAAAATATTTGGTTATCATATACTGCAAGAGTCTCCTAAATGCTGTTCTTAATTAGTGTGATGAAAAATAATAAAGAATCCTCTTTCCAACATCCTTGTGGTTCTAAGGTAAACAGAGTATTACTTATCACACAGAATCACAGAATGTTAGGGATTGGAAGGGACCTCAAAAGATCATCTAGTCCAACCTGCCTGCTGGAGCAGGAACACCTAGATAAGGTTACACAGGAAGGCATCCAGGCAGGTTTTGAATGTCTCCAAAGTAGGAGGCTCCACAACCCCCCTGGGCAGCCTGTTCCAGTGCCCTGTCACCCGCAGTGTGAAGTTTCTTCTCAAATCTAAATGAAAGCTCCTGTGTTCCAGTTTATACTCATTGCCCCATCTTATCATTGGTTGTCACAGAGAAGAGCCTGGCTCCATCCTCGTGACACTTACCTTTTACTTATTTATAAACATTAATGAGGTCACCCTTCAGTCTCCTCTTCTCCAAACTAAAGAGACCCAGCTCCCTCAGCCTTTCCTCATGCGGGAGATGCTCCACTCCCTTAATCATCTTCGTTGCCCTACACTGGACCCTCTCCAGCAGTTCCCTGTCCTTCTTGAACTGAGGGGCCCAGAACTGGACACAATATTCCAGATGGGGTCTCACCAGGGCAGGGCAGAGGGGGAGTTAACTTATTATTATGAGTTAAGAAAACTGCTGCACTGCTAGCATTTTTCAGATATGCCACAGTATTTTTAAAGCAGGTAAGTACATTATCAGAATAGGCCTTATATCCACTGCATGTTTTCACCAAGATGCAGAAAATTCAGCCAGTGTGAACTTTAACTGCCACAAAATGGAGAATGGAAAAGGAAACATTTGAAAGACACAGGTTATCTACTTAAAACCTGCAAGGCCGCAAATTACTACAGGCAGCCACCGCAACAGTTTAACCATTTGCACTAGGGTATAAACCCTCGCTTCCCCAATAAGGCCCACTAGTCCAGAGCTCTGTTCTAAGACAGAGCAGTTTCAAAAGTCACTGAAGTGACTTTCAACATTACATTCCAGATCAGCCCCGAAGGAAACTGAAACCCCAGGAATGCCTGGAGATGGACAGGCCTTATCCCAAATCCACAAAAGCAGACAAACAAAATTCAAGACATAAGAATGGCATAGCATGGTCCAATAAACCAAGAGTGTAAAAGGAAATAAATGAGAAGGGAAGAAGGGCTAAAAGCATAAGAAGGTCAAGACTGCAAATAGCTATTAGTTTGACTCATAAATGAAGGAAAAAAAAGTAAAAGACAAGATTATTGATACATGAGGACTAAGAAAAAATATAAGTGACAGAATAATATGGAGGATGTTGACATATTGTTTTAATATCTATAGATATTATATTTTAATTTGAATGCAATTAAAATACTAAATGACATGTTACTGCTGAACAGATTTCTGAAATGAATGTACTACCAGATTAAAATGGCTAACTTTTTAATCTACACTCAATATTACATACCCTGTTTATACTTTCAGATGGTCTTCAGTGTTCCATGTACATAAAAATACCCAAATCTACAAAGATAACGTTTTATGATCCAAGGACCTCCTTATGCAGAAAAATCTTCCTCCATTCTTAACAAGTACTTTCTCTTTGCAGATTAGTAAGAAGAGAGATCAGTGCAATTCTATTCTGAAATCGTTAGTAAAAGAGCATTGTAGATTCCTGTATAAAAGTACATATTTTGGACAAAATTGTTTCATAAAGAAAACCAGCCAGACTATGGGGAGCATACAAGAAAAATGTTTATATTTGGAAGAAGTTTAACATCCAACTCCATCAACTGTCTCCCTTGGAAGTAAATACAAAATATTCTGGGAACACTTCTTGTTTACAAAAGGTTGCATAGTAACAAAGAACCACTGTTTCTTGTCACCCTGTTCTAAACATTAATAAACAATTATAACAACACTGTGAATGAATGGAATAGAAACTATTGTGTAAATTAAGGAAGTTTTTTTTGTAATAGATAGATTCTTACTGTAGAATATTGCATTTGGTAATAAATTAAACTAAGTAAAGCCACCACAAATACACACAACGAGCAGAAATCCAGAAAACCAACAGATCAAAGGAAAAAATGAAACTTAATGGAATTACTGTGCTTAAATGTTGTTAAAGTACTTTGTATATTAATTTCAGTTAAAATAAAACATGTCACTTCATCCTAAAACTATGAATAGCTGAATAAAAACACTAAAGCAAGCAGGTCTCTGATATAGCTGTAAGGTTGCTAGAGCACCTAGAGAAACACATGAGGATATGGGTGTGTTAAAACAAGGAAAAATAATGAGAGAAACTCTGCTATAATTACAATATTAGTAAGGAATTTGGACAAGTTTAAATGACAATTCTCAATAACAAAAACTGCAAAGATTCAGAAATAAACCATTTGTGTAATCAATACTATCTCTGGCACAAAGCTGCACTTCAGTGTTTGCAACAGAATTGTTATCTATTTCTATCCTCTCTCAAAAAAGAGTGAGCTTCATTTTAAAACACACATATAAGAAATAATGTGACAATCACATTAAACCTCAATAAAATATTTTTTACAGTATAAGAATAATAGATTTGGCTGTTAATGTCTTCCAAGTCACAAGAGCTCCCTCCTGCTACTTAGGGCACATACTAATCCTTTCAATCTTTTAGAAAGTATTTCTCCAATCACTGTAGCTACCATGATGCTTATAGTCTAGTATAAAGTCTGCTGTTAAGACACATTAAACATCTAATGGTTCAGAAGAAAGTTTAGTTCTTGAGCTAGCAAATAAGAATGTAATTAACAAATACTTAAAACAAGTTCATCATAAAATGGTTTCACTAAAGCTTCCATCTTGAATAACACAAGTATGTATTTAAGCTTCTGAAAAGATTTGAAAAACAGGACCTGAATCACCTGGTTCTAAACTCTAACCTGAATAGTTAAGATTTTACAAATGGAAAAGGAACAGTTCTGAACATAACTATTGAAGAGCTTATACAAAAAAGTGAGGAACACACCCAAGAAACATATTTTTTTGAACTAGGGATACCTAGAATTATCAAACATGTTGTTAAATATGTTCCATTAAGACACATATATAAATACCTATTCATAGTTTATTGAAAAAAAAAGTAGTAAAGCCTTACCATTACGAAACACCTACACCTCCTACCAAGTCACTAGTATGTTTCCTTACAACTACAAAATAGACACAATGAGAGACTTCAAGAAACAAAACCGAATGGTCCCTTTAAACCACAGTTCTCCTACCTGAAATCAGGCCTAGTAAAGAAGCAGAAACTGCATCTGTAACACCCTTCACATTCCCAAGACAACTGTAGGTAGTTCAGTCGCTATTGTCTTGTACACCTGGATTTCCTCCCAGCTGTGTGCATCTGTGTTAAGCATTACTTAACCTGATGATCGATATTCTGTGCAGCTGTGCCTGATTAGAGTCCTGGGGGATCATGCTCTTTATTATAGGAAGACTATGGTGGAGACATAGCTTATTACACGTTTTTAGACTTTGAAGCTTTTAAAGGCTGTAAAACTGGGTAAGTTTTGTGAAGCTGTAGACATCAAGATAGCTGGGTTTTATTATAAATGTGTTGTAGTCTGTATTTGTTTCTATATTTTCTAAAACCAGTTCTGGATTACATGCCAGAAATGTTTCTAGGTGGGGTTTCTAGCTCCTTGATACAGTGAAATTTAAGTAAAGAACACTAATGAGAAGATAAAGTGTTATAATAAGAACAGATTCCTTAAGGTAAAGAAAGCATTCTCTATTCTTGACATGTAGTATGTAGGAAGTGTTGTGTTTTGTTTGTTTTCCTTTGGGGGAATGGGGAGGGGCAGTTTGTTCGCTTTGCTGTTGAAGATGGAAGAGAATACACTTTGCACAAAAGGTTTCAGTATCCATTGTGCTACAGAATCTGGGTGAATAATCATAACTTACAGCTCAATGCAGACCTCAGAAGTAATTAAATATTCAGGTAGTGAGGCAAATGCTGTAGAGGTCCCAGTGGGTATGTGTTTTAGCTGGTTTAGTGCTCACTTGGGTATTTTAAGTACTTCACTGTTGACCTGCTTTGAAGGAGAGCTACTGATTGATACAGTGGTTTTGAGAATAATATAGAAAATTTCTGTTTCAACTTTTATATGTTTTAGATCTTCTTTAGAAGATACGTATCCTAGAACTTCTTAAACTAGCCTACTTTGCTACATCTTAAGATTAGAATCTGGGCTGTACAGCAACGTTAAAATTGTTCTGACCAGTGACAAAATCTTTGTTGTTAGATATTCAATTTTCTCCTAGTAGAACTAGTAAGTTAGGGATTTAATTTTGAGGAAATGTAGGGGTTCTTGAAATTTAACTGATTGTTTTCTTGACTGATTCAACCCTAAGATTCTAGTTAAAGTCCTTCTGTCGAAGTTTACGTACTTTACCCTTGTAGAACTAAGCTAGTTTAGTGAAGATTAGGGTTCTAGTTTAAAATGTGATGCACAGAAAAACAGTAATATGCTAAACAGTCTGAAATATTTAGGTAGCTTCTTTTGAAGGCCTTTTGCTCTGCTGTAGATCACAGAATCAAAAGATGACTTGGATGAACTTATGGTCACCAGTGCTTCATTCTGTCTCAATATCAGCTGTGCTCATTATTAAGCTGGACAACTTATTGGTTGCTGGGAAAAACAATAACATAGTTAGTGCTTTTTTTGTCACCATAAAACTTATGTTATTTTATCATTACTTTAGGAACTACAGCTTCTGGTTATTTTCTTCCCAGCTGAGACAAAAAACCCAACCCACAACAAAACAAAACAAACACAACAAAAAAACCCCACAACAAACAAACAAAACAAAACAAAAGTCCACAAACAAACAAACACCCCCCCTGCCCCCCAATTGCTCTCTACTTTTATCACACCACATAGAGTTCCAAAGATATTATTTGCAGTGGCTATGTTATTGAAACTGGCTTTTCTGGGAAAAATCAGAACAACCGAAGCCTGAGTTCTGCAGATCTTATTGCTGTGTGCAAATGTACAGACTGTAGTAATCTTTGCTTATGCCTATGTATCACAGTATGTCTGGATTGGAAGGGACCTCAAAAGATCATCTAGTCCAATCTCCCTGCTGGAGCAGGAACGCCTAGGTGAGGTCACACAGGAACATGTCCAGGTGGGTTTTGAATGTCTCCAGAGAAGGAGACTCCACAACCTCCCTGGGCAGCCTGTTCCAGTGCTCTGTCACCCTTACTGAGAAGAAGTTTCTTCTCAAATTTAACTGGAACCTCTTGTGTTCCAGCTTGATCCCATTACCCCTTGTCCTATCATTGTTTGCCACCGAGAAGAGCCTGGCTCCGTCCTCGTGGCACTCACCCTTTATGTATTTATAAGCATTAATAAGGTCCCCCCTCAGTCTCCTTTTCTCCAAACTAAAGAGACCCAGCTCCCTCAGCCTTTCTTCATAAGGGAGGTGCTCCACCCCTTAATCATCTTTGTTGCCCTACACTTGGACCCTCTCCAGCAGTTCCCTGTCCTTCTTGAACTGAGGGGCCCAGAACTGGACACAATATTCCAGGTGTTGTCTCACCAGGGCAGAGTAGAGGGGAAGGAGGACCTCTCTCGATCTACTAGCCACCCCCCTTCTAATACACCCCAGGATGCCATTGGCCTTCCTGGCCACAAGGGCACAGTGCTGGCTCATGGTCATCCTGGTGTCCACCAGGACCCTCAGGTCCCTTTCCCCTACACTGCTCTCTAATATGTAATTTTCCAATCTATACTGGAACCTGGGGTTGTTCCTGCCCAGATGCAGGACTCTACACTTTCCCTTGTTAAATTTCATCAGGTTATTCCCCGCCCAACTCTCCAGCCTGTCCAGATCGTGCTGGATGGCAGCACAGCCTTCTGGCGTGCATGTATCTCCTGTTCAGAAAGCTTTGCATGTGCTAACTGGCTGGATATTATGCCTCACAGACCAGGTAACTGCTAAGCTTGTTCTATAGCCCTTCTTTTGGCAATAATATCCATTTCTGTCTTGTACCTATTCAGCACTTTTCACAAAACGTTTAATGCCATTTTGCTCAGAAAACAGGATGTAATTAAATCCAATTCATATGATAATGCTCCAAAGATTTTTTCAAAGGCATTACAAATCAGAAATTCAGACTAATGGAATGGTTTTCTAAGTACAGTGCTTTAGAAAACTACATTGTTTTAATTATCAAAACACATGAGAATGGTTAACTAATATTGTATCATTGAGATTTGAGTTCTTTTGTTTAACCACGTAGAAATCAAATTTACAGAAATGTTCCTAAAAGTGGCACAAACAGCAAGCATTCTTCACTTGCTTTGCAATACATCAGTGGTTTTCAATAGGCTTTTATTTTTCCACTGCAACATATTAGCTGGATATGCAGGATATACCATAGAACTCTTTCAGCTCCAGCAAGAGGGGGAGTGATGTGCATAGGTGATATTACATAACTGTTCAGAAGTTCCTAGTAACGTTGTTATAGTCTAGAGTCCACTACTAATTTTTGTGCATCTTTTCTTACCTTCTAAAGGAAAGAACCCGCTTCTTTCCCCGAGATTCAGAGACAAGACTTTGCAGTCTAACCCAAACAGCGCGCAAGTATTTGCCATGTCCTTACACGGTGAGCCCAGTCTCTTTAACCACTGAACGAGTCTTGGCTTTTGTTCTGTGAGCTCCCTAGCAGCGCTCAATAGCGGCGGGCTCTGCGCTTCCCCCTTGTGGGGCCCAGCCCTCGGGAGAAGCCCGGCCTGGCAGAGCCCAGCCTGTGCTGTGTGCGAGTGACCTCTGCAGCCACGGCAGCGTCATTACAGCAAGGTCCCGGTGGAGAACTGTATTGACTGCCGAAATGAACAGTTTTTTGAGTTACAGCTGCCGTATTTTTCTTCTTTTGAAGATCTACAATGAAATAGAGGCTAAAGGGGAAACGCATTTTTAGTGGAAAATTTTTAAAAGTAATTTTTTGTAGGTAAACAATAGGTCTTCGGGTATATTCATTATTTTGTGTGCTGTTGCCAGGTGGAGATTTATTAATAATTACTAAATAAAACCAACTTGAGAGTGGACCATGCAAGTGTATAAACTGACTGTCAAGGAGCTTTGGAAAACACTGAGAAGCTGGCATGAAGCGAATTTGCTATAATTCAACAACGGTTCTATCTGCAGACTAATAACATAGCACAATTATTATTTCAAAAAGCAAAATAATCTAAAAGTTACAAATTAATTGATACTCCTGAGTTTACTCAAAAGTATAGTGAATTTTAAAATCATCTATTATGTCATGACTCATTCTGCTCAGTGATTAAGATTTTCCCTCTCCTTTAGTGATTCTGCAAGAGTTTAGATTCAGAAAAGCAGAGTTCACACTAAAATTTAAAAAAAATAAAGCTTTTTCATACATTTCTTGTAAATACCTTGATATTAGCAGCCACTGTAATGAATATAATTATGTAAGAGACCTAAGGAAAAAAAAGTCCATAGCTTGTACACAACTTCCTAGTTCAGATGATATTTATGTGTGGTCCTGGAGTTGTATCACTGAAGACTGATGGTACACCAAATAAAATAGGAGCAATGAGATACCGAAGCATTACAACAGTGCATCTTTGCTATTAAAACACTGTAACCTCATTGGTGCTGTCAAGCTCACGCAAACTGCCTGTATTTCATAAAAGAAATAAATAATTTATCATTGTTCTGAATAGAACTGTACTTGTACCAATGGCAGGAAATACAGAATATGTCAGTCTGATGTCACTAGTAAGGGTTTTTTTTGTTGTGATATGAAACTAAATGCCTGTTGACCCTAGGCTCTATGTAATGGGCGTTTAGTAATTCTGGTTTTAGAGATCCTCCACGCCTCTGCGCTGTCTATTCTAAGATCATTTTCACCCCACAAAATAAATTTTGTAACTGATAGATTGATGGTGGTGAAAACAGTGTTTCATGGTAGTAAACCAATATTGTCTATAAACTGGCTCTCAGTACCTTGATAGTCTTATTAATGACTCAATAAGTAGTATTCTAAAACAAACAAAACAAACAAGCAAACGAAAACCCACCAAAAAAATCACCAAAAAACCCCCAAACCACAACTTCATGTCTCTTGCTTTCTTAGCAAGAAACTTCGTAAGAATGTTTGTGTGTTTTTAAATTTTGTTGACATTCATCTAAAATTTTCGAACTGACAGCTCTGTTTATTCCTGTACCAAAAAGTACAAATTCTAAAATATATGGTAAAGACTGATTTCAAAGGAGAAGTTCAGTTACGGTATGTATGAAGACACTGTTTAGTGATGGATATGTATTCCTAAGCCTGCATAGCTGCGATACCTATACATGCGACTGTCTGCAAGTAATCAGAGGTAACTCAATGCAAAATATTAGTAATTTCAAAGTGTTGAAAGACTGCACAGCAAAAGATACAAATAAATTTAAAGCACAACAAGTGTTACAGGAGAGTGATTACTATGTTCCTTTAAGGAAATATTGAGAATGTTCAAAGAATTATAGAGTCTTCAGAAGTAACTAAATAACCTTAAAGGAAGCTCTGAATGGGGAACTGCAAAATCTGTCCTGTTGAAACTGGTCTTTTGGGACAAAATTTTCTTTTGAGAACATCGAATATGCTTAATTGACTTTAAACGAAAGTAGGTTGTGAGGAACTCTTAAACTAGAGGTATAATCTAGCCATGTGTGTGTTAGGCAATCGTATTAGCATTAAGGCTCAGACCTGTGGAGTGGCAAACACTGTTTATGCAGTTCTGGGTGACCTTAATTTCTATTAGATTTACAAGGAAAGGAAGACAGTGGAAGGTATTATGAGTTTTTCATAATAAAAATAAAACATGTAAAAACAAACTTATGCAGCAGTTACTTTATGTTTTGTCATTGAAAAATACAAGTGCACATAAATGTCACTACCAAGTATCAAAAGAAGTTTTGAAATGGGGAACATCTTTATATCTTCTGGAAATGTCTCACACAAGAGAGTATTTGACTAGATTTAGAAAATTTTAGGTTATCTCATAGTATAGACCCCAAATCCCATTGGTATGGGGCTTGGAGATATTATAATTAACTGAGAGTAAAAACTGTACCAACTGCCTGATATATGCTGTTCAGGGACAAATTGTGAATTCTTTCACTCAGATTAATGAGGTGACTGTCACACAGAATGTTATTAGAGCTAATTCTGTTTCTAAATTTGCCATGTGGCTCTTCAGTCAAGCAGAACTTCATTTCCCAAGCAGAAAATAATGAAATGCTCTAGAGAACTGAAGAGGTCAGAATCTGTTATTCCGTGTGTTTACTAACCCCTGTGTGATCCACTCTTATGTGATTACCTCTGAGAAGGTTCACTGTGATACTTGGCATTGAGTATCTTCTCCAATCACAAGATGATATCTGGTGCCTTAATCAAAAGGCACATGATTACCTGACATCAGGGACTGGGTTGCCAGCAACTCTGCACTCCAGCAATACTTTATTTCCTTCAGCAACTTCCTGGCTCCGGAGCTTCTGAGTGAATTGAGGTGGTGAAGTCCGATTCTCTTCCATGTTGATGAAGGGATGGCAAAGGACCACTTCACTCTGAGTGATGTTCTCCTTTTTAGAAAAGTGCTCTCCATTCAGATGAACCCCAGGTAATATTGCCTCAGGCTCAGTATCTTGATGTGGCTTGTCAAACTCCTGGCTCACTGAGGTACTTATGGGTAGTTGTTTCTTTTTAGGAGACAGGTATCCACTGTCTGGAGAAGAAGAATCCCCATCAGGACTTCGGCCTCTTGTCTTTGCTGCCTGTCTAAATATAGATGACAATTCTTCTATGAATGTGGCAGCTTTGTCACATAGCTTGTTCCTGAAAGGAACTTCTTGGGATGCCAGTTCAGGTGTTGGACTTGTCTCAGGTACACCTGGGCCATCTTTCTCTGAATGTTTCAGGCTTCTAATGAAGCTGGGACTAGCAGTTTGCAAAGGTGAGGTGCTTGTTTGCCTCCTGGGAACTGCGACAACACTACTTGCTGTTTGAGGTGCAATGGATTGCTCTTTCCACTTCCTTGGGAGAACGTCACTTACAGCAGATGAAGTCAGACTGCTTGTCTGAGGCCTCTGTACAGCATCTTGCTCCTGAAGTTTGGTATCCCTGAAAGAAGAATTTTCTGAATTGCTAGAAAGAGAGGTGTTGAAATGAATAAACTCTGGTGCTGCTTTCTGGTCCTCTTTCATGGAATTGGCAATGGCTTCCCGAGCTATGTCAAGGCTCTTGCATATTTCCTCTTGGGTAAGGAAGGCAGAAAGTTCATTTGAAAATTCCCCATTCTGTGTGTCTGGTAGGGAATCACAGAAATAGTCATGATAGGATGAAGCTTCTGACATGTTTTCAGGATATCCCTTATTGGTGCCTTTCTCTGCACAGTAAACTTCCTTCAGCATCAAAGAAAGAGGCAATGCCTGGCTACAGCTTCTCTCTTGCATCCTGGAAGACACAAATACAATTTTTCAACAAATAAAAGAGAACTTGTTAATATAAATCCCTGTTATGGCCTGGTTCCCATAAGCTAGACACAAAACCTAGAGAAGTGCAGAACTCATTGATGCATGAAATACCATAAATCTTCTTTTCTGTTAGAATGGGCCAGGGCTGCAAATTGTCTAGGTGGAAATGAGAGTACTTAAGAGTAATATTTCTCATGCATCTTCCTTCAGAACTATGAAGACATCCTTTGTACATTGCCTAGCACAATGCTGAATTCCACTGGGCCAATCCGAGTGATTTGTTATTTCACATCTGATTGATTATTTCATATCAATGCTATTACACTTTACTTTTCCTGGTTTTAGGCTTTTGATGATTTGGAGAATATATTTACTTTTCTCATACCCTTAACACTGCCTTTCAGTCACTATACCATCAAATTCCAAGAGGAAAACATTGATCTAATTGAAACCATTCTGAGAATCTACACAAGTACATCTGGATTAGAAATTCCAAGTTATCCTTCCTGTTTAAAGTTGATAATGTTTTTAATACTAATTGACTTATTTTATTAATGATTTAAACTTGTTACCTTTCAAAACAACTTAGTAGCACTTTTCTCAACACCAGTAAGTGCAACATCCAACTACCACATGCTAGAAATAAAACACGAAAGAAACAGGTTTCACAACCTATGTGTCGCCCTACACCATGTAAGTGTATAAAGCATATTATGCATATTCTGTACCAGTTTCACAAAGTACAGAAGTGTCCATACATCTCCAGTTTTCCCACATGATTTTGGAATGAGTGTTCTCTGTTTCTGTAAAGCCAGCAAGAAACAGGTAACCACATTTTTCCCAAGGGAAGGATCTGCCTGAAACTCTCCTTATAGAAATTTATTCATCCTGCTGGTCACTAGATTGTGAGTGATCTCATCTTAGAAGTAATGGTTGCTTCTGTGATCCATTGAATTAAGTTGAACATCGGCTTTTTAAATAACCCTTGAAAATTCACTTACGATAATTTTTATGAGATTTCTTGTGCACAAGGTTTTTAAAAATGTGTGTTCTCTTTATGGTCTAAACCATTTCTCCACTGATAGATAGGTGGCTTGACTGTCAGGAGGTGCACTCGGGTGTATTTTACATCAGCTTGTGAAAGCTCCAATTACCTTTAGTCACTTCACCAGGGCTTACCCAGCATGTAGTCATTAACTGACTGAGAGATTACTGGAATAGTTGGCCTGGCATATGCATCTCTTGATATGCCTGCTTGTCTTGCCAACAGATCACAACTCAACACATAAAAGAGAAGTATAAGGGAACAGAAACATTTTAGGGCTTGATATATGTTTTTACAGAGTACAATGATAGGCTTATTCTTTGGGATTACATTTTTCTTTCCTTTTATCTGTGTTTACAGTGCAACAAATTTAGCTACCATGGCAATCTCTTGTCAACAGAATCTAAAAAGGTATATACAGTATAACTGACTACCACATAGCAGCTTTAAAGAATGAATTTGAGAAGCCAAGCAAACAGTTGGTCTAGAGGCTCAGCTGTTAAGGCATAAACTGGACAGCTGCCAGAGAACCACGTGTTGAACCTGGAGAGTTTCTGTCTCCTTAATCTTAGCTATTTTTTAACACTTTGTGCTAAAGTGAACAAACATGGTGGTTTACTAGTTATATAACTTGTAAATATCTGTGATTCAAATTATATATTTATTTAAATCTGATTCATACTGGTTCCTAGCTTGCTCCCATCTCAAAGTGACACATTACATACTCAGATAAACTTCTCTGACTTCCAAGACCAAGCTGCTCTGTTATTTCAATGGGTTATGGGTCACAGAACAATTTAACCTATTGCTAGCCACCTGACATGATGATTAAAATGAATGTGTTATGAATGAGCATATCTCCATGTACTACTCAGTTTTATGCTGTTTTGTCACTCATCAGAAAAATATTACAGCTACATATGTCATAATTTTCAAAGCGCAATACCTGAATTTAGGTAAATCAAACCGAAGCTGGGTATTTAGATAAAGATGATAAAATTAAATATACACTGGTTATCGGAAATTTCTAATGCTGACAAGCCTTCTTGGTGAGAAAGGTCTGATGACTAAAAATGGATTTATATGTCTAGCTTTGGAGAGCTGAATGGAAGCTTCCAGTATAAAGACTTTTTTTCAGTCACACTGTAATACTTAAAACCACTATTCTTTTAGAACAACTTGCAACCACAGTGAACTGGAGATGAAGTATCGCTAGCCATCTCAAGTAGCATATAAGATCATAATTAGAAATTTCAAATGCTATTTCTAGCTTCTCCAAGTTACACTACAATGTATTTATAACGGTTTTCATCATCATTACTCATTAGGTAACCTGCAAAGCCATATACTATGTCATTTAAAGACATAAACATAAAATACAGTGTTGCATGCAGATCAGCATGCAGCTATGCTTCCAGCATTATTACATGTAAACTATTTATGGGGTACTATTTGCTGTATATTTAAAAATTACTGACAAGTAAATACACATTTTAATATCACACTAGTTAAATATTTATGCAGAAAATAACATAGATGCTCTAAGGAATAGTATGAAAAAGAGTAAATTCAAAATTTACTAGATTACAATGTACAAAAAAGAAAACAATTGAATAATCAATCAAACTAATGTATTGAAGAGATAAATAATGAAATATAGAAAATCACAGAAAATCAAAGGACTCATTTCAAGCATAAGCATCTTAAATTTGCAGAACCTGTCCAATGAAAAATTGCTGCTTAAAAAAATATAACCCAAAGCAAATCCATTCAAATGAATAATATGATGGAAGAAAAGTATCTAATAAGATTTTTTTTTAAAACAGAAAAGTCACATACTTTTCCTCTGAATTTTGAAATCCTGCAAAATTACTCCCCAAAGTACAATAACTAAATTTAGCAGAAAATATAAAACAGACCTTAGAATGAATGGGCCAATATGAAGAATCTCAAGTATAACTAATAGCAGGTAAAGTTGCTTTTTTCCTTCTTTATCTAAGTAGGCTTAAAGTTGCTCCAGCTATTCACTAAAGATTGCTTGGTCCTTGGTAAGCATCGAGAAGACTGTGGCCTGTGTGTTACATCTGTCCTCTGTGACTATGTAATTCTTACCCCACTCATCTATATTTGGTAACTGAACTCATGTTTCAGCAGACTGTCGCTATCTGGAATTCCAGCAGAAGCAACGTTGGGCCTGGAAGTGGCACAAAGTTCTGTGCACTTACTACTCAGAGATTCAGAGAACTTAATCATTTAAATGAGCAATTTTTATCGTATTTAACATAGTACTTTCGGTGGTTTAAAAATATTATTCTGGAATTTTCAGATGTGAATCTCGCTCATTGACAAAGGGCCTACCTCCACAGGTCATAGAAAACACAGTGTGTGAAAGTTAATTTTTGAAAAATAATGTATTTCTACAGCATTTTGTCGTAACAGATTCCTAACTTTTTAACTGTTTTTATGACAATAAATAAAATAATACGCTTTTTCTACTAAAAGTGGTTTGAAACTAATAGCTTCCTTATGTACTTTAAAAATCCTTCTAGGACAAGAAAAATCATAGAATCATTTAGGTTGGAAAAGACCCTTAATATTTTTAGAGTTATCAGCAGAAATGGTACCTCTTTTAGTAATAATAGATAATTATTAATCTTATACTACACTGTATAAATAAATTTACCTCTTGAATTTCCACATTTCGAATGAAGTAATCTTATAATCAGAAAAGAAGTATCTCCCTCAGAAATGACACACACACACATACCAACACTGGTAAAACATATATGCTCTAAAAAACTGCACAACTGACAGATATATTAACACTAAAACAACTAAAATGCATTTCTGGTTTCTATAGCCTTGGAGATTTTAAAGAGTAACACCGCCAACCCTCCCTTACTGTCTTTTCCAAGGAAGTCCTTTCACCTCATTAAGAACTCCTGTGAGAGTTTTGTCTAAGGGAAGAAAATCTTTCTGTCCAAGAGCACACTCGTGCCTTTTCAGGCACATAATTTCCTTTGAAAGGAAAGGAGGACTAAACTTGAAGACTGCTCATTTTATCTACAGACTTTATCACATAATCACAAAAGCAATATGTAGGTAGGATTGTTTCTACCAGATCACAGCCTATTGGGAGTCAAATTCTCTAGACTAGATAGGAGAAATTGTAGCTCCATATGGGTGTTACAGACCTCCATCCCTTCTGCCAGCGTTCACTATCTGCTTTCTGATCTGAATTAATTTTGTTCTTATCTCAAGGTCTTCTAAACATTGCTGTGCACTTTTAATGAAGTTTATTCCTTGGTAACAATGGAAGTGCAGTGGACCCGCTGCTGTGACACGAGCGTACAAGAGACTCATAGCTCCCTATTGGTCCCAGGCCATCTTTATGTGTTGTAAAGTGTTGGTATCACATATTTTATTTCAGTGGTTAACATACTGTATTCCTTTGCATCTTCATAGAGGCAATTACTGTCCCTTGATGAGAACTTCAACAGATTCACTGTTGGATGAGGAATACTTACTTCACAATGTACACAAACCTCATTCTTATGACTTGAGATCCTTCCTGTGTTGTAATGAAATAAATAAAAAGGATTTTATTTCATGTCATTTTACAGTAATTTCACTGTGTCAAATAAGAACAGAATTGTCATTCTAAAAAAATCCAGGATAAAAACTGTACAGAAAAAAGGAGCAGGTCATGTAAGAGTTAACCACTCTATGCCTAATTTTTAAGCAGTCACCCCACAGAGTGGAATCCAGGCCCTGTGTCAGGCACTGGCCTCTCCACTAAATGCATAAGAGTTAGGGACCTTGAAGTGAGAGCCAAAAATAGCCTGTATATAAACAGCAACAAACTGCCTTGGGCTGTCTTCAGCATTTTCTACAGGGCGGGGGTGGATGAAATCCTGGTTCTTGGAATTACATGTTTAAATTGTCACTTCAGGGAAGAAAATGTATCTGCCTGGAGACACCTGCAGAGATAATTTTTAAAGGAACTAAGTTTTTACAAATACAGTTGCACTGATGATTTGTGTAAATCAGGTACATCTATTACCTTTTGTAGAGCGTGGTAGAAACATTTGCCCTGAAAGATAAAGATTTGTGTACAGTTTATTCCTAGTGGATTAAAAAGTTAATGAAATACTCCTCATAACTTACAAACTCGTTAAGGTAAGGTTTTATACAGCTGTAGGCCATGAACAAATTTTCCCAATGTCATTCTACTAAGATTTAGGTGCTTATACCCTTTGACCTATGCTGAATCTTTAGGAAACTTACTTAACTTTTGATCAAGATCTTCCATTTTTATTGGAAAAATAATGTGTATGTCCCTTTGCAAAGATGGTGGACAGTGGTAAATTGCTATAAGCAAATGCTGGAGGGACTAAAACTTTGGAGCAACTACACATTTTGAAAGATGAATGTGAACAATAATACACAATGGTGTAATAATTATATAATAATATAGCATTTACATGTAAAATGTGAAGATTAATGATAACTTACAAGCAGGATAAAGGATATTATGCCTGACATGCTCACTCCCTTCCTATTGCAGTATTGTGGCAAATTCAACCGATGAACGGAACTCTGGAGAGATAATGTTTTTTTCCTAGTGATAGATTTGATGGAGCATTGTTAGACTGGTCTCCTGAAACCTTAATAATAGTTTCTAATACTAGTTAGCCTGAGTCATGCAGAGCCTCATACCACAAGCTATAATATAACTCTCTCCTGGTTGCACAAGCTCTCCATTCTGATGAAGATGGTACATGGTGCAAGAGATTTTCATTGTTGATTGGCCTAAGACCAATATACACTGTCATGGGTCTTTACCCTAGTAATTAATGTGCTTGCTTGAGAAAGAAGAATACCGCTGTTGTAGTCCCTGTTATTTTTGTCTTCCTTTAAATACCAACAGGATAAGATACAAGTAGATAGGCAATCTCCTTTCCCAAGACCTAAAGTCAAACAGCAGACTGTAAGCTGGATCTTTAAGAGCTGCTTCTACTTTAAGCAGCAGAATCAGATACAACTCCCTTTACTAGTTGACACAGAATCCTCCAGTTCTTTTGAGTCACTAACTTTTTTTTTTTTTCCCATCTCTAAACGGTATGTTTTTGTTCTTTTTAAAAAAAATAAAATCTGGTCACCTGTGTTTAAACACACTAGGTCACTGCCTTGCTATAGTTTGATGCCATGCATCGCTTTGTTTCTTTTTTTGTTTTCCCTCAGTATGCAAAAATTTAATTTTGCTTGTAGATATATTTGTAAATAAATTTGTTACATAGCTAGAGCTACTCTGTGTTTTTTTTTTTAAAGTCCATTAGAAGTACCTACCTGTTGTACATATATGAAAGTGTCAAACGTAGTGAAATAGTCAAGCAGTGTCCATGGTACTCAAATACCATTTTTCCAAGTTTCTGGACAAATCTGCAGAATTGTGACGGAAAAGCTCATACACCTTCAATTTTTCTAGCAGTGGTACTCGTAATTGGTCTAGAAGGAATTCAACAGTTGTTAGAATTAAATGGCTAAAAGAACAGTAATAATAACTCACACATTTGTTTTACAGAATACTTCATCAACAAAATGACTGAGGGGTTGCAAGTAACAACAGTTCAATAAACTTAAAAATATCACAGCTTTCTGGAATTATCACAGCTGTGAGGAGGAAAGGAAACCATAAAATATAAAGGAAGGCAACTCACAAAGAACTGATGCTGTTAGTTAAACTAGGAAAGAGATTAAAGCTTCTCAGTCCAAGATCTGTTGTATCTAAGGTCCTGCTGAGGTAACCTACCTCAGACTAAGAAATCCGTAATTCAGTGTCCCTTATCTGAAGACCACTAGAACACTTGTAATACTATTCTCTTTCAAGATGTCACATTTTCCAGTCTATCACTAGCCAGACAGGTAAAAGCTAAACTAATGAACAAATTGCCACAGTGGGTGTCTTCAAGATCCCTTAAAATCCCAGAGGAATTTTATTTGGAATTTGAGCCCCTGTGTATAGTGATTAATACACTTTTTGCATCTAGGGTTGTGAAGTACACCCTGTCCTCACAGAATTTATCATGAAGACACAGATGTGTAGAGCAAAGCCATTCCATCCTTGCCAACAAACACTGTGCTGGGGTGAAGATGTCCCTGCCCAAGTTACCTGAGTGCAGGCAGTGGCCTGGCCTGGGTGGTGGCCGCAGCCAGCAGTCTGAGCCAGTGACACCAACAGCCTCTTTACTTTTTACCAGACCCTGGCGTTCATCAGACTCCCTCCAGGCTCACAACACTGTCACACACACTCGATTCGTGTCATGTCGCGGTGGAGGCTGAGGTACAATCACGGCTGCCAGGAGATGTTGCTGAGGAATGCAGCATCAAACTTTTCAGGCAGGGGCCTGTGTGTGCATTAGGCCCTGTGGTGTTCACACCCTTCTCATTGAAATCCTTCTTCAGAGCAGAGAACGTGCAGAGACAATCTGATTTACTGGTACTGATATTTTTTGTAATAATAGTCCTTAAAAATCCATATAGGCTCAGCTCGCATCTGTGCAGGGGCTCCTAGAGAAGGCCTTGTCACTGTCTGATTCCATTAAAATATTTAAGCCATATTATATAATAGCATCAAAACACAAGAAAACAGGTGTCAACAAACTGCAGCTGACAGTTTTCCATGGTTTAAGTAGGAAGACCACTCCGGGTTTTAACATTTGGGAATGTATATCAGTGAGAATTTAAGCAAGCCTATAATACAGCTGATGTTGTTAAAGCACACACACACACACAAGAACAAAAAAACAAACAAAAACCAAACAAACAAAAACCAAGAAACCAATCTCACGTTGAATTAAGAAACGTGTGGGGAAGAGAGTTAAAGTTACAGAAGACAGGACTGATGTGATTTCACAAGGGTAGAGAAAGCAAGGATAAAATTCAGCAGTATAGCACGTGGCAATATAATTGAGATTGGGTAGTCTAGCATGTAGAGATTTCAGATCATGTTATACATTTAAGAAATTTAAGCACTCTTGGTAATGTATTACATAGTTTAGTCCTACATAATTTTCTAAGGAGATAAGTGAAACAAATTATAACTAAACAGGTCACAAAAATAACATTCTAACTTAGACTGATACCTCATACACTGAAAGAAGAAAAGCAAACTATAAGTGTTAGGTAGTTAATTTAAGTGTCCTGATTGTGCAAAGCAGAATTAACCCTAGCCTAGTTCTTAAAGAATTTTCTTTTAAAGAGTCCACATTCAAGACTTTAGCTGTATTTTTGTTTAGTTTCATTTTACTTAACTGCATCAACTGTTACTCTAAGTTGATTTTGTCCCATATCCTCCTAATGTTAGTCATATTCATGTGGCTTTACCATTTCTTTAATTTTGTAAATTAATTACATTTGTTTTCCTTCCCAGTACCATAACTGAAAAGTCATCCATCTTGCTATGCCCCGTGTAGTATGGAACTCCTGCTTAACTTCAAGTATGTGCTTCAGTCCCACTCAGATTAGCTGCTACCTGGGTGGCTCTACGAAAAACACATTTCAAACAAATCTGATTTTTTAAAAAATAAAAACTGTTTGCACTTATGCATATCATAAAACCTTCATAGCTGGTCAATGAGAAAAATGCTTTGTAGCATCACATGGCATGTTTTTATGTTGTAATATTAAGCCTTTGTCAATGCAGCTCAGTTAGACTTTCCTTTTCATAAGGAAAATGGCCTCCATTAGGTTAATTTTAACTGCAAGCCTATAGCCCACATTTTATATGTTTATATTCACAGCCAGTCATGTACTTGGATTCCTTCTTAGCATGTGAAATGTGTTTGATCCGAGCAGGCACAGACAGCGCTGAAGTTCAATACCAGATTAAAGCCTCTTTCTTTACAAGGGGATTAACTTTGAAAAAGGAATGTGCCTCTTTCAACAAACTGAAATGCTGTTCTCTAGGAAAATAAATATTTACTTCTCTTTTTCCTTTAATCATAGTACACCCTTACTTTACCTTTATAACAGCTATTGCAAGCTGACTTTTGATTATGTCAAATATATTGCTGTGTTCTGTAGAAAGGCACAGCCTGCCACCTAAAAACATGTCTGGTGCAAGATAAGGGTAGACAGCTGTACGTTGCTGCCAGCAGTCATAGTGCTAAACAAAGACAAATCTGCAAGAATGTGACATCCATACTTCTGGAAAGAGGAATGAACGCTGAAGGAGGAACACTGAACAGCTGATCACTTCCGCTGCTAACCTCAGTAGGACTAAATTAAACAACAACAACAAAAAAAGTTAAAACACAGCTGGCTATTTAGAATGAGCTGCAGAGAGATTTGTCAGTCACTAGCTTCTATTAGGGAGACACTTAACTTGAGAGTATTTTTGGAAAGAGTTTCCATGAAGTTAGAGACACTTCAGGCCTTTTGCTTTTTTCTGATTGGCCAATAGACAGGTGCTGAAAAAGGTGGTGGCAGAAATATTCCAGACATGGTGAATATCATACGGACAAGCAACAGAAACTAACTTTTTGTTTTATGATAGGCCGTACCATGTAAATATAGAACATAAATTTTCTTTTCTCTCTCATGTAAAATGAAAAGAGGTCAGACAAAGCACCAAATAATGTTGGTTGAAAATACAACCACCTGTGTTTACAATTAGGGAGTGCTGTATTTCACCATAACACATGTTTAATGGCTTACAACCTAAATCATATATTTTTTCTTCCAGGCTGAAGTGTTCTATGTACTTCTGATTTACAAATACATATGTTATGTTTAAAGTCCCTGTGTCCTTCAAACAGAAACATATTATTCCATTTTAAATGTATCATTTACTTTTAGACATAAATAGTGTAGCAAACAAATTATTTTTAAAAATAGGTGCTTTTAGGGATGACATAAAGTAAGCCTCAGAACTTGGGACTGTCCTGGGTTTGTCTGGGATATAGTTAATTTTCACAGGAAGCTGGTGGGGGACACAGCTGGGACAGCTGACCCAAACTAGCCAAAGGGTAGTTCCATACCATATGAGGTCACACTCAGTGTATAAATTGTATAAACTGGGGGAGCTGGCTGTGGGTTGAGATTGCTGCTTGGGAGCCCTTTGGGCATTGCTTTCTGGGTGGTGAGACATTGTGTTATGTATCTCTTGCTTTGTATGTTCCTTTATTGTTGTTACTGTTTATCTCTTCCTGTCCTGTCCATTTGTTTGTTTGTGTTTTGTTTTGTGTTTTTTTTTACCTGATTCTCCTCCCCATTCCACAGGGGAGAGGGGAGGAGTGGGTGAGCAGCTGGGTGGTATTCAGTTGCCAGCTGGGGCTAAATTATGACAGGGAGAAAGCAGGACCCTTTCAGTGGCAGTGAAACTTATGTGGCAGTACTGAGAATTCTTGTATTTCTTCATTTTGGAGTCAATATATAGAGCTTGGACCCCCCAATTTAATTAACTGGTTCTGCCCAAAGCAAGAGAAATTTTGTCAGAAAATTGATTTTGTACTTAGAAGTACTTCTCTCTCTAGGCATTGCAGCTTCAGAGCCAATGACTTGACATTGTAGGTGTACAGTCTTGGTGCTTTAGCACTGATGAACTGGAAAAAAGGAGGTCCCAGATTTTTAAGTAAAACAAGCTGTTAAACATGTTCTCCATTTCAACAGGATCAAGCTTTTTCCTTTTCCTAAACACTGACTATTTCTAGGGAAAAGAAAAAAAAAATATAGGGATGAATTGAGTACCTTTAGAACACAGGGATGAAAAGCTGCATAGAAATATATTCCAGATATAGGAAGTTCTACTCACTACCAACACAAAAAAGTGTGATAAGATATGCATACCTCCCTTCCTGTCCTCTTTGATACCTTGGTTAGAATCAAGACAAAGAGGCAAAGCATGCAGTTGCCTGCAGGTATGCTTCCTTATGTTTAAAATTCTACAGCATCAGATGTGTACCCTGTATTGGATGCTCCCTACCAAAGAAGGTACAGTTAATTCTAAATTTGTGGGTTTTTTGTAACTATTGAATTAGATGTCATTTGATTTTCAGTGATGCTTTATGAAGAAATTTTCTGGTTTTTAAGTGAAGCTGGTGGTGTTAGTTTAGAGAATGGAGTCAAACCGACTCATCAGTGAACTATTGAACTCTCTTTAACAGGTGAGATGTTACAGATAATCGTGCAAAATATTCGGCCAGTCAGCGGAATGTGGACCTGGGAGGAAGCAAGCGTGAAGAGCCAAAACAACCAGCCTTTGATGATGATGCAAGCATGCATATAAAATTAAAAGCTGTCAGTGAGACAACTGAGGGAACTGCTGAAACAATGATTCATCCAAGTGGATTACTAGAAACAACTACTTCAGACTGTTTGGAATACAATTTCTGGCTTTGTTGCTGAAACTTGACTGGATCCAAAGAATCTGCATATGAAAGACAGGAGTTTTTTTGTGATGCTTTCACAAAGTCTCTGAAATTTTAAGATGTCATATAAGCAATCTAACACATACATTACTTGCTTTGAAATTTGGGCAAGAGTAAAAGTTGGCTATGACCCATGGAAGTTAGGTAATAAATCTGTCATTGAGAAAATTTTTTCAATAACATTAACTGTGTTGTTTCACAGGTCATACAGACAGAAATAAAGGCAGATCTGGCGTGCAAAATTAGGATCTAACAGACCCAATCAATCTCGATTTTACTTTACATAACAAGAAGGAGGGACGGTGATGCGCAAAACAAAAGAAACAATGAGCAGATTAATTAACTTTGTTGTCACCCTCAAATCCTAAAATAATCCAAAGAGCCTAGGGAGTAGGGAAGTTTATGTTGATACAAACAGTTTTAGAGGAGGCATTAGATATCTTTTATATTGAATTGGTGTAATAATTATGTATAATATACTTTTGAAATAATACATACACATGGACAAGTACAATATGTAAATACATAATATTGAGGAATTAACACAAAACTTTTAATATTTTGAGGTAACTGTACTTACTGTATTGAGATTATATTGTACAGTTTTGTGATGAGTGGTTGTATAATTTCTATGTAAACAAGTCATTATCACATTCTTATTTTGATTTTTGACAGGATTATACATTTTAAGTCCTAAACTGAAAACAATCTTTTGAGTGAGTCTCAGAAACTGAAATTTAAAGCGTCATATTGGGACATGCTGTCTATGAGTATTTAGTCACAGAGTAAACTGCCTCAGAAGCCCATAAAAGTTACCATATCTCCTTTGCAGACATCCAGGTGTGTTTGATCAAGAACCCTTTTCTTACCTTTCTTCTGCAAATTGAATGGATGGTGTAATATGCCAGCATGCAGTGAAACCTAGAGAGTTTCCTGTGTGGCTGATTTTGATGCTCTCCATTTTCATGGGAACTTGTACTGCTGGGAGTTAAGAGTGAGCTTGCAGTTTTGGGAGTTACACAGGAGCGATGGCAGAGACTATGCTTAGGGTTGTTGGTGTCCATTGACTTTGAACCCCGAGGAAGTAAATTAGTAAATATGATTTACCAAAACTTATAACAATAGTAAGCTTTCATCTGTCAAAGTTCCATTTGCTTCATTTATACAATTATTTAACTAACAAAGCTTATGAGAATATATATTTTTTTCTTGGAGATATCCAGAACATAAAATATATATATATAATATATATTTCTTACAGGGAAAGAGACCTAAAAGAAGGGTCATTCACACTACATATGTTTGTATAACAATTATTTTGCTTCTTGGCTAGTACAAAGAAAATGGGACTGGGCAGAGGAATGGCAAAGGCGTATGAGGGAATCAGTGTTCTAGGTGGTATTATTCTTAGACAGTTTAATTAGCAATTGAGTGGTGAATATTGTTTTACAAAGGTTGTTTATTCAAAATATTATAATTTTGGATAGTAGCTGATACTGAAAATAAATAAATTTGTTTAAAAAATCTGAATAATACAAGAGAAAAAAGGTTTCATTTAGTCTGAATATGTGAGGTAGTCAATTGAATATCACTGCTGGTTTTTGTGTTTGTTTATTAACTAATTTGCATGTAAGATGAAGTACATAGGCATCCTTTACTCAGAACATAGTTTAAAGAGTACCCAAAGCCTTAACAACATTTTGTCCTTGGACATGTTTTCTTCACTGTATGTGGGTATGTTTCATGACTACTAGGTTACTACTGGTGTTATATGTGTTGACTGTGATTTTATTTTGAAAACATTTTATATGAGAGAAAATGAAAAATGTACATCAAATTTATAAAGCAATGAGAATGGAATTTCTGGAAGACATTTAGCATTTGTTAACTAAAATTTTGCAAATACTTTTTATGTTGTTTGATTTATCGGTAGAATTCAAAAGCAGAAAAAAAAATATAGAAGAAAACCAGAAAAGGATGAAAGATCAGAAACAGTGGAAAAGCCTTTGTATTGATAACCAAATGACACATAGTTTTAGGTCTGAAGTAAATAAGATAAAAGATTTCCTGGAAACCTGTCAAAATAATTCTGTGAAATGTACAGCAGAAATGTCTGGTTTGAATGTCTATTTTCAACTGTGGAATGAACAATCCCTAGATAAAAGTAAGTGTACATATTTTTGCGGTTTCTTTGGAGGGATTGGCAGGAACTAAGTGTAAGAAGACTGTGCAAGGACATCCTAATAAACTGCCTGTTGTAATGGCAGAGTGCTTTCATACTAACAGTAGAGTTTTGTGTGCAGCTCAAGTCACTCCAGGAAATCAGTTTGTGGGGGAGACATATTCTGTATTTGAGGAGCTTTCTAGGCATTACAGTAATTCATCAGTTTGGCATCATCGGAGTTTTGTAAGTAGGTTTTTTTTTTTTGTACAATGCATAACCTTTACTATGTGCTTCTTTCTGGACAATGCATAACCTTTGTTGTGTGCCTCTCCTCAGTAAGACAGCTAATTGGAAAAGATTTGTTAGCTGCAATAAAGAGGTTATTATTGATGGGAGTGGTGTTCCTGTAGCTGTTACTAATGCGGGACAAATAAACCCCGGTTTATAAAAAATCTTTAACTAATGCTTGAAAAGGGGCACTACCAACTTTCTCACTCAAAGCTAGAGAGCGATTGCTTTGTTGCCCTCAAACCAAACATGTACACATTTTTATTCTGTCAGGGCAGCTAATAAAGCTGATTGTGTTATTGGAAAGGGCAGTACAAAGAACAGGTGGATATTAGAATATATTGCTTAGCAGTCTGTTTTTTTCCAGTATTACATTATTACGTCAGTCGACTAACTTGCTCCTGATATCTCAGAACCGGCTTGACCCTGAATACCCTTGACATTACAGCTCACCTGACTACATTGTGAAATGCATATTCCCCTTGGATAAACTCAGGAATGTCAACAGTCCCTTACAAAAATAACATTAAATATAGAACTATGCCAATATAAATCCTTAATGAAATGGTATGTCTGCATAATTTGTCAAATCGACACCATTTCAGAATGCCAAATATTCTTATTTTCATCCCTAATCCATTTCATAATCCTTTTTCCATCTGACAGGATTCACATGGAAAATTAAATGCCAAAATTTTCTGCCCTTCATTGACCTCTCAGATCCTATATACTATCCTGGAAGTATTAACATCCACAAGTTACACTACAGTGCAAATTCAACATCCTTTTATTTACCCAAGACCCTTCTGACAGCACACTTCGCTTTAAGGTATAGTCCTGGGTATTACTGAATTGACATTTTGCTAGGATAGAAAATGAAATTGCATTTTTGAACGCTTCTTTTCTTTTGAGCTGGGCAGCATGGACTAAGTGTGCTGGAAAATATAATTTTCTAGAATATTCCACTGCCCATAATAAGAAAACTTGTAAAATCCAGCATACTCCAGGTCAAAGACATGTACTACAAGATTTTTCGTTTAAAAATATTTATTTGGAATGATAATAGTTATTTACACAGATAAAAGTAATATTAGGAATATATTCATTGTTTTGTCTTTCTGCTTTCTTGAACACAGTGTCTGAAAAACAAGACAGCTCCCAGCATTCGATCACCAGTGACAAAGGGACCATAGTCCAAGATATCCTGCTCTAACATTGTTTTCATTGAACATATGATAAACATATAAGAGATGTGAAGCATAGAAGATATATTCACATTTTGTAAAATACTTTTTTGCTAGATTTGCAAGCTCAGGAATGTACCAAATACTGTCTTCAAGTGTAAGCTCCAGAAACAGTAAAAAATAACAAAATACCTGGGCCTTATCTTTATGTCAGCTTTAACTCTTGGAAGTTAATACACAGATACTAAAACTTGCTTGAAAAGCGATTCAGCCAAAGGTACTGTGAGGGACCTGAATGTAGTAACTGGGATTAACTGCCCTGACCACTCTTACCTGGATCCATCCCCTACACTCCCCAGGCCATGGGGCTCCATTTGAGCTCTGTTGGCTTGCAGCTGACTTCTCTTAGCCCTGTTCCCGAGTTACTGCATGGGGTTCCTCGGCTGACCTTGGCCTATTGCTTTGCCCGGTGATGACTGGGCTGTTGGTGGGACCCTTTCCTGTCACCGCTCTGCTGTATCAGGACTGTGCGGTTGCTGCCTGCCCTGTGCTCTCAGTTCGGCCACCAGCTGGGAATGACTCTACTCCCCAGCTGCTGCACTGATCTGTTGTTGTGGCTGTATCATAATGAACTTCAATTACAGTGATTAATTTTATTATAGCATTTCATGTTGCTTCTAGCTGCTCAGAAACATAAATGAAAAATGTGGTTTTCTTTAGATAATTCATCACGAACTCCCAGAAGTTTTTGCTGCTGAATTAAATGAGTACAAAAACGGAACAGTGGAGAACTTTGGCCAGTTCCTATTGATTGTGTCTAGAATAGCTGATACGAAACAAGAATACTGACTTTCTCTTTTAGAAATGACTAGGTAAATATTCTGTTTTTATAAGCAGACAAACTTCAGCAAACTGCTGTATGGATTGCAGGAAGACTTGAAGGACTATCTGTGTGCTTGTGTGGGGTGAAAACAATCTCATGTAATCTCAGGCTTACAGTGCTCATGTTCTCTTACCATGGTTGCTCTTTCTCTAATCAAAACTTGTTTGCTTATTGTGTCCCCACCCAGTGTACCAAGGCAGTTTTCCTCTGTTGCAATCAATCATGAGATGGAAAGAGTAAGACATGTTCAGTGTGGTGTGGGAGTATTCAGAGACTTCAGTAGGCTGTTATAAATAATCTGTACTGAATTGGTACAATTATATTGTACTTATAGGTAGAGTTTAGCCGAAATCTTGGTAAGCTTTCACTAGGACTTCAAACACACGTCTAACACCAAAACTAATTAAATTTTTTCTGCCCTATACATTGTGTTACATGAGTTTTGCAGCTGGCCCATGCCAGCTGAGGAAAGATGCTGGGAAACAAAGTATAGAATTACAAGGGTAAGTACTTATTAATGTGCATGGGGTGTCCCAGCCAAACTGGGGAAGACTCTATGAGGTTTTACACAGGCTTCCTATACCCTTCAAGTGTTTGGCTACAACACAATTTGACTAATCATTAATTAACACATACACTACCTACTATTAAGCATAGTAAAGCTTTGCAAAATAACTGTATTTCTGCAGTGTCATCATCCATCAGTGTTCTTGGTGCTTGTCCATCTATCCAGATGTCCTTGGAGTCAGTCTTGCTGTAGGACCTACCTATGACATCAGATGCTGGGAAGCCTTCAAAGAGTGCTGGAGGGACTAGGATACTGGCATTACCTTGGTTGTCCAAGGGTATCTTTTATCCTTCATGGACAGCTCTGAAAACCAAAGTCCTTATTTCTAGGGCTGGGCTGTCTTTATGGTGTTTACGATGAGGTGGTGTCCTTTAGTTTGCTTTTCTTGGATGTGAACAACGTCAAAGTCTCCAGTAAAATTCCACTGCCTCATTAGACTGTAGTGTATAAAATAAGCTAATTTATGTTAACAAAGTGAATATGCTTTCACACTATAAAACCTGATTGATATAATAGTTACCAAAGGAGATTTTCATAGCAGTTGTGTGTACAGCCTTTTAAAATAGAGGTTTCTAAACAAACAGAAAAATAATACTAGCTAAAAATAGTCCCATTTTCCCCTAAAATTATTCTCAATAATCGCTGAAAGATGTGAATTTTAAGCAATAACTATTTATCCTGAGGCAAAGAGCATACTTGTGAAATCTCAGATCAGTTTCATTTTCACTGAAATTACAAGTGGGTGAGAACAGCGACTCTGTACATACAAAGTGAAGAAAGATTTACCAGGGTGTAAAAAGAATCTATTAAAAAAATAGATGAAGAAAATGATTTTTTTTTTCTTGAATAAAAAGCCTTTAACATTTTAGATTTTTTTTTTTTTTATAACTTGAAATGGATAGAGATAGTGCTTAAATAACACTAGTATCAAGTTTTTTGTATGGTTTGGAGAAGTGTGAGTGTAAATACGGCTACATTTATATTTTATGTCATTTCTGTTTAGACTTCTCTGGTAATGAATGCACTGATTCAAAACTGGCATCTTAATGGCTTGTAATAATGGACAAACAGCTATTTCACCTTTTGCATTCTTGTCTGGAAATAACACTAATTGCTTATATGGCAAGTATAAGCTCATGCAGAAAGTGTCAATGCGGTAAGTATGTAATTAGTAGGCTTCTAAGGACACATTTCATATCCAGAATGGATATATTTCAGAATATGCACATGAAATTATATAGATTGTATTTTATTAATGGTTTTGAGGACGTCAATGTGCTTGACAAACACGTAGGGAATCTAATTTCAAATCAGCCACATGAGAAAGGCATTCTTATTTTATGAAGAACACTTTTCTGTTTAATGTCAAATTATTTGTCTCTCCTTTTACAGCCACATGCAATTTAGTGATGATCAACATATTTTATCCCCAGAAAAGTTTATTTCATGCCCTTAACTTCAATAGTATGTGTTCCCATCTGGTATATGAACAGACACATGGACACAGAACAGGTAGCCTGCTCACCCAGGAAGGTTTAATGAGCAGACAGGACAGCCTGTGCCGGTGCAGGTGCATGGCTAGGCAAGCATTCTGCCCAGCAACCTGTTTACATGCAATCATCAGCCTCTTGCCTCCCTATCACTCTGTTTTCCCAAGCTTGTTCACCCACCTAAACCACCTTGATATCTTCCTCTTCCAGAGCAAAACCACTGTTGGGATCCTGCTCTAGTCTCTTGCTTACCATTGTGCTAAGAAAGCGGAGTAATTTTTCGATGCAGAATGGGCCGAAAACCCACTTCAGAAATCTCACATGAATGGGTAAATCACCATAAGCAGATGCAGATCCCTAGAGTTCAGGAGAGGCTTGTTCCTTATTCCTATAAACTGAATAGAAATGTATCAAAATCTAGCTGATCTTAAAAATTGAAACTGTAATACTTGGATATTGGAGAGCTCTTCATGATGAGGTTCAGGAAAAACTGACAAGATGAACATAACCGAAGTTTCACCATTTAGAAAGTTAAATGAGAAAATGCACAGTAAAAATATTAATAAAAAATATTTGATAATTCTTAATAGCTCCTAATTTAAAAATTTAGTGTGTTCCTAATAACTCTGAAAACTAAGCAAAGAATTTTTCTTCTACATAGAAGCATGTACACATTTAATAATTTCCTTTCATTTTTCAGTGTTTCTTTAAGTGACCTCTGAGAAATGTGGTTAAAGTTCTATGGCTGGTGTTAGACCAGACAAGCAGAAGGTTCCTTATGGTACGGCCTTTACACTAACTACCATTTGAAAAGTAATCAAAGCACTACCAGATTTCTTATCACTACTTTCTGTACTTTGTGTTGGTACAGTAAGGTTAATGAAAGAAATTAAAATATTTGTATATTTTATTGCATCATTGAGTCAAAAATTTCTCCCATTCAGACATGTACTAGCCTTTCCACCATCTGTATTGAATTTAGGGCTAGATTCCAAAACCAGTTGAGACACAACTTATGCAAAATTTGGATTTATACATTTATTTAAAGGAGAGAGCTTAGCTTAGCTTAAGATAGGTGGCTCCTGACAGCTTCAAGTAAGTGTTCGGGAATTTTTATTGTACCTCTTGAGGTGAATTAAATACCCATTTGTGCCTAAGTATAAAGTGATTTAAGGGACAATGCATTGTACAGGATCCTACCGCCACAAGCAGTTCCACAGGGACTGTGCAAACTTGTGGCATGAGCCAATTCCTTCTACACGCTTGCTCCAGCACCAGTCATATCATTACAAATTAATACTGTAGCATTTGCTATTTTATAAACAAGGGAATTTTTTCTCCCTTATATAGAGTCATTCAATTTTTGGCATTCCTCTTTTGATTGTTTAACCCAGTTCTGGAGTTAGGCTTTCCTACTGCCAGGACTAGGTCATTCTTCAGTCTCCAATTACCATTGCTGAGCACTCACAGTTTGGATTTCCCCTTTGTGAGATGTCTCAAGTTAAAATTTCTGCAGCTGTCTTTCTGTACTAGATGGTTCCTGCCACCTGCTCAATGATTTGAGGAACTGTGATTCATGCTTGAAAGAATAGCTGTCTCGGATCCTCATCTCAAGCATGTATCTCTACCCTATCCCTCTTTGCCTCATACATTATGTAGAGAGATTTAAAAGTGTGCGGTAGCTTGACCTTGGCCAGCTACCAGATGCTCACCAAGCTCTTCTCTCACTCCCCTCCCTCAACAGGAGGAGGGAGAAAGTAAAATGGAAAAGCTTGTGGGTCAACACAAAGACAGGGAGATTTCTAACCATTTACTGTCACAGGCAAAACAGACTCAACTTGGGGAAAAAGAATTTAATTTATTGCCAATTAAAATAGATTTTGGTAGTGAGAAACAAACAAACAAACAAAATTTTAAACACCACTTTCCCCATACTCTTCCTTTTCTTACATCAATTTCACTCCTTCATTCTTGACTGCTCTGTCCCTCCCCATTCCCTGAGCAGTATGGGGGGATGAGGTCTGGGGGCTTAGTCAAGACATAACAGTTTTTCTTGACACTTTACCCCTTCTCCAGTGTGAGTTCTCTCCATGGGCTATAGTCCTTCAGGATAAACCTGCTCCAGTGTGGGCTTTCCATGGGCTGCAATTCTTTCAGGGCATATCCACCTGCTCCAGCATAGAGTCCTCCACAGGGGGACCCGGCCTTTGTGTTTTCCTCACTCCTGTTTTTTTCCCCTCCACCCTCGAGTTTTTTGCTGTTGTTGGTTTTTGTTTGATTGCTTTTTCTTCTCTTTCTTAAACATGTTTTCATGGAGGTGGCATCTCAGGAAAGTGCCTGGTCTGCCTTTTAGTCTGGTGAATAACAGACCTAAAAAAATACACTTTTAGACAAAAATGGATCATGCAAAGGGATGGAGAATCGAATCTAATCGAACCTAATTGAAGGTTATATTAAAATCTGTTGAAGCATTGGGCTAAAGATCATCTCCCATTTGATTTGAGGAATGGAAACAAAGAGTTCCAATTATTGCCCAGATTGTTACCAACGAAAGAAAAAGAAAGTGTGCTGAAAGGAGGGAGTAGGGGCTTATCTTGGCTGGATAAACAAAACTATTCTGATATGCTGGAGCACTGTGGGTGTACTTTAGCATTCTTTGTACAGGTCTCAAAGGAAATGCAGGATGTGGAAAAGACCTCTGGACTGCTTACCTGCCAAGTGTTACGTGTCAGCTGTCCACCAGGGAGGCTGCCAAAACGTTACCTGGATACATGTGGAGACTACTTACATATGTAACCCCAGTGGTTTCCTGTGTTGTATCCTACACAAATATCTGATCCAAAGGGGAACTGGGCTTTCCACTTCTCACCAAGACAATCTGAAACATAAACTCTGGCTTCCGAAATGCTGTTTCAACAGTGCTTGGGTACCCAGGTTCCCTAGCAAATTGAGGCTTCACTGTTTTCAACTGATAGGGATGCAGTACCATCCCTGCTAAAGGATTTACTGGAAATGCTAGAAGTTATGTAAAGTATATGTCTTAGTTTCTACTTTAAGAAAGCAGGCTGGTAGGAGAATAGATTGTGGTCAGTAAAGGGACAGAAATAGGAATTAATATTTTCTGCACTGTCTATTAAATCTGCATTAAAAATATTCTTAAGCAAAGCAGGCGTAATGGCTCTTGGACTATTACCTGGAGCTGCGTAATTGAATGGAACCAAGGAATTACCGGTCATAACTGGGCAGTGCCGTGTTCAGGACACATTTCTGCCGGCACCTCGGAAACGAGACCTGACTTTAGCAGCCGGGAACGGAAACCGAAACCTGCGGCAGCGCCTTAAAGGCGCGGTAGCGGCCGGGCCGCTGCGGAGCGGGCGGCGGCCCCAGGTACTGCCCGGGCCGGGGCTTTGTTGAAGTTGCCGTTAGGTTTGCCTTTAGGCTGGGGTTTGGGGCTGAGACTGGGACTGGGGTTAGGGCTGTGGTTGGGTTTAGGTCTGGAGGGGCTGTGGTGGGATTTAGGGATGATGCTGGAGCTCGGGTTGGGGTTTGCATTAGGGTTGCAGTTGGTTTCAGGCTGGACAAAGGGGCTGGGCAGCGTGCAGGGGAACATCTGGGACTTTGCAGGCAGCAAGGCAGCACCCTCCAGGGTGGAGGGGCAACGAGGGCCCACACTGTAGCCCCAGGCACCTCAGTTCTCAGTGTGTGCACTGCAGAAAAGCGCAGATGTAACAAAGTATTTAAGACTTATTTATTTATTTATTTATTTATTTTATTACTACCTCCCTGAGAGTCCCTTTGTGTAAAGCACAAAACAGATATCTAATGCTCCTCTTTAGTAAACTTTAAGAAAGACAAAAGTTGATGTTTATAGTTGATAAAAATATTTATTGATTTTATGAAATGAAAATATGTCTTGCAAGAATGTTCACAAAATGTTTTCTGATTTTTCTTAAAGTTTTATACCAGTGTGATTATGAAGTAGATAACTTAATGGTTGATGCCTCAGAGCATACCATGTTTCCTGAAAAATATCTCTTGATTACTTAGAGTTTTTATTTATTTATTTATTTATTTATTTATTTATTTATTTATTTAATGCCAGGCTCAAGATCTGTGATGGATTCTGCAGAAGATAATTTCAAGAAAGTGATTCATAATGATGCAAATGAGAATGTTGGTAATTATGATAACGTTAGTGAGTGTAGCAACAGTGAGAAAATAGGTTTCATTCCAACAAAGGAAGATGAAGAGACTGGGAGTACAAGTGACAGTGATGATGAGGATGACACCAACGAAGAAGCAGAAGGAGCTGTTATGCAGATTCTTAAAGAAGGGGAAGACAGAGAAAAAGAAGTCGAAGATCAACATTACAGAAACACTTACAGTATCTTGACCACTGAAGAAGTGACACAGCAGGCATCACAAACTGAAGGCAAGGATTTGAGAGTTCTCCAGCACAAACGTGGTTCCCAAAGATGTGGTGAGGAGCTGTTATTAGCTTTTGCTTGTGTCAATAGCTTTTATTGCAGTGTCTTACCTTTTGGCTCTTTTGTAACTAATTGATGAGTTATGGTTATATGGTTCTATCAATAACCATGTGTGTGGTTGTTTTAGGAAAAAAAAAACATGATGAATTTCTGGAGAAGTTGAGGCTACACATTTGGTCATCCCTATTAAGAGCTCAGTAAGTACAGTGGGGTTTGTGGAAAGAAGTGTAATAAAATAGTTTATTTGAACTAAGTAGACATCACAGTGTAGTATGCCTTGGAGAAAAAAAAACTATGTGCTCGTCACCTAGGTTTGTGGAAAATCAGGAGACAGAAGGCATGCTTATGATTTCATACTTCTTCTAGTCATATGAAGGAAGGTTCCTAATACAGTAGCAGGTCTGCCTGAGAGTGGAGATCATCTGTGCATTTTAGGAACTGATCTACAAATTATTGCTATTTTATCTTTTTCAAATTCTCTGTCATGCTTTTTTGGAGCACATTTCCTCATGTGTTTTAAGGCTTCTACTTTTACAGCATTTAAAACAGTTTTCCTATGAAATTTTCCTTTTCATATATACCTTCTCTGTATTTGTTTGTCCATCCTAATGCATGATCTTCTGCATCTTCAGATTCCAATTCCTTTCCCTGCATGATATAGAAAAGGATTAGCAATAGTGTTGTTCACATTGATGTTAAATGTCTTCTCTGCAGTCTGGAGCTGACATGCTAAAGAGATTAGTATTGATTAAAGGCAGACAATTTAAATGTGTATGACAGTAGTTCAATGAAGCTTTGTTAATGGAAGTCTGCTAATTGTGTCAGATAACAAACTGGGCCTGTAAACCAGAGGCTGCTGACTCCAACTAGAAAGGAAAGCTTAGTCTTCCCAGGTATGGATCTAAGGTGATGTGTGTCAGGCATTCTTGACAGCCTTGAAGAAAACAAATATATTCTTACCATTAGAATAATGATGATCTCATACTTATACATTAGTATTGTAATAACGTAATAGACTTCTTGGTCAGTCCTGGGTAAAACGGCATGTCCCTGGACTTCCATGGACTCTTAAAGAGGTGCAGAACGCAGCCAGTTTCTATGATGTATTAAAAACTACTGAAGTGCTTCCTGTTTATACTTGCCATCTTCAATGAAGAGGATTTGTTTCCAGTTTGACGTAAGACTGATTAAGGCAAATGAACTTTCACAGTCTTCCGAAATGGGAAGAGGATGAAGTCTTTTGATTCTTAGGTCTCTTGAAGGAATGTAGTGTGATGATTTGATTCCTCTTGCTGCTAAGGTATTTTTCTTGCCATAGACATTCCTTGGATGAGGGAGGTAGTTGTCACTGTCATGATACTTGTTGGTAACCCACTTGCTATTTTTAGTTGGAAACTCAGGCAGAAAGGCCCCCAAAATACATTTTGTGGTTATCTTCTGTGGGGTATTTCTCATAGAACAGATTAAGCGTACACAGACAACAGTTGCCACGTAAGTCACAGAAGTCTCTGATGCTACAAAAGTATCTGGAGGTGTAAAGGAGACAATTGCCAATGCATTCAATAACTGAAAGGATTGCAAGATATTTAGGAGTAACCTTAGATCCAAGAAAGATAATTTGCTATTGACTTAATTGATTTAATTTATGCCTGTAATGTTTAGTTAACAAAGACATCTATTTTAAGGTAAGCAAATTTCTTCTGTTTCACGTCCTCAACTTTTCTTGGAGTAGTGTTATATACATGCTATTTCTTTTTCTTCCAGGTATGTCAGTCTGTTTAAAGACTTTGTTGAGTCTGAATTCTTCGTAATAGATGGGGATTCCTTACTACTTATGTTTTCAGACGAGGAAACACAATATCTAAACTTCTTCTATCAAATTGAATGCTTCCTGCAGGATTTCACTGAAAAAGGAGCAAAATACATCATTGTTTTCTTCAAGGTAATGAACAAGTAATATTTGTTTGCTGTTTAAACCACTGCACTCCTTCAAAAACCAACTGCTTGATTCTGTTTGGTCAACAAATGTCACTGAATAATTTCATCATTTTTATTTCCCACAGGATGCAGAACAGATGTACTTTCCATATCCTCGTTTTCTTTTCTTACGCACTGCATTAATAAAACACCTGAGGCATAACACTGGCACCACTGTTCATACAGAATTTTCCAATTGTTTATCATCTGAATGGGAGATTTTCCTCAAGAAAAGCTACCCTTACTTCATCATTGTATCGGATATAGGATTGACCTCTCTCCAAGCAGACTATTTACATATTTTAATGGCTCATTCATTGTCAAAGAAAATCAATGTTGTGCTTGCTTCAGGTCAGGAGTGTGATATTCTTAGAGTTTATGGATATCATGTTGAGAGTGTGTATAAACACAGAGCATTTTTTCAAAAGGTAAGTTACAAAACTTCGTTGTTGGTTTACAATAATGATGTTAGTTCTACTTAGCAGTTTTAATTAAAATATCTCAATATGAGTGTTATATTTTACATTGAAATTATAAAGCACTGACACTTGGCTCATTTTATGTATCTTTAATCTACTAGTCTTGAAATCCTTAACAGGACTGGTGGTAATTTCCTGCACTGTTCTCTGTAGTCTCATTCCACATCCTTGTATTTGTAGTCTCAAATACACCCTTTCCCATATCTTCAGTATCTTCATTGACTTGTAATTGTCAGACAAGACCAGCATTTAGGCCAGGAACGTGATTTTTAAATGAGTTTTATTGAGAATAGATGTTTCTTGGAGGCTGAGGACTGTTCTATATCTGAATGGTTTCTGGATGTGGCTGGTAGTCCCTGATGCATTGCATCTGTCGACTTTTGCATATAACTTTGAATTCTGCACTTCTTAGCATGAACAAGATCTGCGATATGCCTGTGCAAACCTAGTCGGGTATCAAGAGCCATCCATGCGTCTGTATGAACATCTCAAGCTGAGCCCGAAAAGCATACAAAAAGAGGTAACTGGACCTCTTTGGTGCTTTTTGTTTTTTCTTCTCGGGTTGACTGTCTTTCTCCGTTCCTTTACCTGAAATTCTTTCCTAGCCAGAACTGGGGGCTCTCTTCCTTATTCTGAAGTGTCACTCTGAATCTGAGAAGGTCTCCACTGTGCCAACTCTTCCTCACAGCAGCTTGAAGTTGCCTCTTTCTTTAACGTTCACTGGAGCAGGATGATTCAGCTGAAAGCTGATCGGTGCGACGGCCCTCAAAGGATGTTTCCATCTTGGTGACTGCCTTTATGTTGTAGAAGATGGGAACCAGCCCATTCATCAGAAAACACCATCCATGGCATAAATCCACTCTTAGCTGCCGGGGGGGGGGCTGTGGCCTCACCCCCACGGCAGTGGGTGGCTCCTGGGGGCAGGGGGTGGGAGGATGCCTTCAGCAGCAGTAGGCAAGAGTTGGTGCTGCTGCCAGCAGCAACCTTGTCTGTAGAGACATCTGCAAACCTAAACCTCACTTCTGCAGCTGCCAAGGCTTGCACATTGTGAACTATAAAATTATTCACAATCTGGGATTTTTATTTTTATTAAGAGCTTGATTACAATCGCAGGGTTTGTGCTTGCAGGAATAAAGTGATGGATTCGTTAATCTTTGTTAACCTTAAAAATTTGGTAGGTTTAGATAAATATTTTGCCTTTAGTGCCTAATATACCCCTGCCATTTTCCTCAGTGTTAGGTTACACTGTAGTGTTGTGACTGTACTTGTGCTCCTGCAGAGAATAGCACCAAGGCTCCCTTAGACTTCAGTGGGAATGACACTGGTCCAGTAAGCTGACTTTTTTCAGTCCAGAAAAAAATGGTGTTACTTAGAAAGCATTTTAAAGTTGGTAGAAACACATCTGCCTGGCTACCTTATCTTTCCTGGGGCAAGTGCAATAATTAGATACCCCAGGAGCAGACAAACATTGGGGCACAGTGAGTGCAGGCGGCTGCTCCCTCAGGACCCAGCCAGCAGGATCTCCCCTGGAGGCAATCAGGCAGGGGCTGGTAGCCAGGGCCTGTCCTGCTGCCCTGGCCAGGAGCAGGGCAGCTGGGGGGCAGTTGCAACCCCCAGCTTTGGGCACACCCCTGGGAAATGGCTGAGGCCAGACCAGGCTGTTGTCCTGCTGGGCTGTGGGGAGCTGGAGACTGGCACTGCTGCAGCATCTCTGGGTCAGGGACTGATGGCCTCGAGGGGCTGAAATGGGGCCCTGGGCAGCTGGGGGCAGGCCCCAGGGGTTGGGCAGGGTTAGTCAGGGCTGTTGGTCCCCTCAAGAACATGACAAAAAAGAGCTATTTTTACAAATGATTGTGCCCACTTTTTCTTTTGTAGTTTTCATATCTTTTTTTTCTCTTCTCTGATGGAACTTTGTTAAAACTTGTGGGGTTTTTTTTTGTAATTTTTATTATAGTGGTTGGCTATGCTGTTCATAATGTTATGACTACAGGTTCGCCAGGCTGTCCTTCTGTTGAAACAACTGTGGCCTGAAGGATCTGACATTCGGCGTGTGGTCTGTGTTCTTTCTTGTGCTGTGGGATTAACAATATACAGCAACATGTTGGAAAATGCAGATACTTCCATGGGAGCAAAGACAAAGCAATCAGCAAGAGTAAGAATTTTTAAGATATTTTTTCAGCACAGTGATCATAGGCATTTTGCTAACAGGAGAGAGATGGCTGTCTTTCTAGATCCCAAGCTAAAGAGAGGCCTGGATGATTCTTTAGTGGCTGCACTCGGTAAGTGGTCTGGTTCAGACAATTACTGTGGCCACAGCTTCTCCAAAGGTACGTGATCTGTCCGTGGCACTGTGCCCCATGCTGCAGTGGCTATTCCTGGGCAAAGTTTTCCTTTAGGAGCAATTACTGCCATAGGAGGTTTTACCTAAGAGGGTGGTTGGGGCTCATTATTTTTATTTTCCTGATGTTCAGTAGCATACTAGTTTTTACAGGAGAACACACTTTTCCTCAAGTTAGCAAGACACATCAGAAGAAAGTTTTCTTTCTAGATATGATCCTGATGCCATTTTTGTGACCATACTACAAACCTTATATTTTCATCAAGTTAACATAGATGCAGTATATCGGTAATGTTTTATGAGACACATATTCAGCGGATTACAGGATAACTATGAATGGTTAGCACCACTGAATTGCTGTACAGACTTTTTGCTGTGCAGTTGAGAAAAGAGTATAGACCTATATCTAGATATTAACTTCTCCTCTTAAAATAATAGCATTTTTAGCCAGGCACACAGACAATTACTTTTAAGTTTTGTCTTGATTTTCTTAGTCATATTCTTTTTGGAAAAAACATTTTTTTTTCTTTATAAAGCACTTTATACCAGCACTACAAGAACGTTCATTTTGAATAAGTGTATCCACAAGTATTTACAGTGCATAAATTGCTTAAATAGATCAAAATTATTAGCTGCTTTAACAAAGTGCAAACCACTGAATTAAGTAGTCGAAAACACGCAATTATTTTACTGAAGGACAGGGTCAACTTTTTATTGGTTATCTCTCAGCAGGGAAGAAGTAAACCCCTATCTCCAGAAGAAGCAGCTGACCTCTGTAGAATGCAATGCCTTACAGTGGCATTTCTTCTTCACATGCCTCTTTCACAGAGATCTCAGCTAAGGATCCTGAAATCCTGCTGGACTAATCAAGTTTTACCGTTAATAAAAATGGTATGTGTGGCACTGTCTTACTTCCCGTGTCATCGAGTGCAATTGACATTTTGGTTTCCCGTTTTCCTTTACATGCTACTTCAGTCAACTCATGAGATCAAAGAGTGTTACATACCTGCTGGAAACAAACCTTACCTGGTTCAATAATCTTGTGAGCCATAGATCAGTGGGGCTACGAGACTGTTGGGGGCAATCTCTCTTTACTTGACCTCTTCTTAGACATCTCCAGTTACCCAGCATTAGTATTAGGGTAGTGAGCTAGATGTACCTTTTAGTCTCATCCAATATGGAAAGTTTGACAGCAGGCCTTCTTACTGTTTATAGTTGGTTATTACAGTGAAGGAAAACAGTGAAAACAGTTTCCTGATCATGGAGAAGTCAAGTAACAGTGTGTTGTTTTTCATGTCAATATAATATGTTGTAGTTAACCTTGCTTTGGAGATGCTTTGATCCCTCCAAATGAAAAGGTGTTCCATAAGAGTTAATTGTTTGCTTTCTTTTAACAGCAACAGTTGTGTATGCATTTTACTCTGACGCAGCTAAATGATACAAACGATTGGAAGTTGGATTTAACTTACCTGCCTGACTTAAATGATGATTCACTGCTCATAAATCTTGCACATTACTATGAGGTCAAATACACTGAAGGTATTTATCTTTGCTGAACAGCTTTCTTACATTTCTAACTTTATTAAGCTGCAAAATGAGAATGAAACTGCTCATACAAGCAGAAATGAGCACTATTTTCTAATTATCCACAGAATAATGGATACACTTTATGGAATAATAAGGAAACATTTTTCTATAGCCAAGTGTAGAAAATTGCATGTGAAAGCAACTTTTACCAGTATTCATTCAGAATACTTTACAATGTCATATCTTCGATGATGGTGCTACCTGTACTTATGCAGAGGAAAAGTAATATGGCTTCAGTAATAAGAACTCTGCATCACTGCTATAGGGTGTTGTTAACTGTTTGGTTTTTAGACAATTTTCTACCCATTTCATTTTGTCTTGGTGCAACACAATCAAGATGGAAGCTAGATTCTATCCCTACTGTCACTGTGACATTGGATAATATTTTTAATTTCAGATGAGATTGATTCAGACAAAATTATATAGTCTTATAAATACATGAATTTGTGAACTTGAGCTTTAAGAACACCATCAGTTGTGTTAAAATCCACCAAAAAAAAGTTATAAAAGCTGACCAAGCAAAAAAGTATGGAAAAAGATTCTTAGTAAATGTGCACTAAGAGTAATTCTGTTTGCCTGAAGTCCTCTGTCATGAGTCCATCTGTCTGATAATAAATCAGAACCCTTTCTTTTTGAATCTAGTCACAAGATGTCCTGTATGTACCTCAGTAAAGCAAGTGTAGAGGAATTTCTAAGGAAATATAAATTAGGAATATGAAGCATTTATTTTAATAAAGATACCTTTCATTGGGCACTAAAAAGAAAATTATTAATTCAAGATCCTACCCTGCAGGAAATGAAGGTGAGAGAAACTTCTTTAGCTGTGCAGCTTGTAGAATCTATGATTCCACAGTCAGTCTAAATCTGGTGTTTTTTTCTAAAATACATCTTTTAAGTAGATTTAGTTATTCATATCCTGGGCTATTAAAAACTGTGAATGTACAACATTCTGTTCTAATTTGTTCAAATGACCAAAGACCTTGGATGGAACTAAAGTCTGTCCCTGATGCTGCATAGGTGAATAGGTAGGTTCTGTTTGAGGAAACTTTTAAAGTTTTTTTTTTCTTTATTTTGTTTTTCTTCCCTTTGCAGGATTAGAGTACAGAAAGGAATTGGGGAAAGAAATAGAGAATGAATACCAATGCTTATGGAACACTGTAACAAAATTGGCAGTGAGTTACAGCTTTGGAGATGCTTTCCCAATACGAAAGACTTCCCAGCTATTTCTTGATGAGAAACAGACTTTATTTAGAGGTACTGACAACTCCACAAATTAGAGAGTTAGAAGCGTGATCTTTGTTACTATAACTACAAGTTCTAGGAGTAGTGATCTGATTTTATCCTGATCAAAAAATCTACTCCATGCTTCATGGATCCTCTATTCCTTCCTTTCAACCCAATAGCAAAACTTGAAGTTGATGCCAAACTAAACCTGACCAGGCCTTTTGGGTGAAATTCTGGCTCCTCTGTAGACAGCATAAGTATTGTTATTGACTTCAGTAGTAATTAGGTTTAGGTCCATGATCACTAGCCCAAACCTGTTGTACATGTTGTAAAAAAATTATTATTACTGTAATACAAATAACAGTAAAAAGCATAATTATTACTCATAATTAAGTAACGGCTATGCTGCAGGAAGTCTGTCTCTGAAGAACATCTTTGTAGATTTGGATATACGGTTATGCAGGTATTGGGCATGGGAGCAGCAAATTTAGTGAAATACAGAATTGTTGCCCTAGTGGCAGAGGGTCCAGCTGCCACTGTAGCTCACATCGCAATCCCTGAAGGTTGTAGAAATGTGACTTACCCGTAAGTGTCTTAAATTACACCATCATCCTGTTTACTAGCCCATAATTGTGGGAGTGCAGAGTTGTCTCAGAGGTGATTTGTTTTCTTCCCTCACTTACAAGACCTGTTTGGAATATGTGAAAGGAGTAGGTAAAAGTTTTTGCCTGATATCTGATGTTTCTTGAGAACCAGTTTTGTTACAACTTTCAAATGTTTGTTTTAAACCTATAAAATTGTATAATTTTTTAGAAGGGACAGTTGATAAGAAGTTCAGTAAAGGCTGGAATATAATTCTACTTAAGTTTGTGAGTGCTTTTCAGCTAATTTCAAAGACATCAAGTAAGCAAAGCAGACTCTAATGGGCAAAAAAAAAGGAGTTTCTTTGTTATCTGTGGGAAATTAAGGCATCTTCTGGCACAGTGTTTGAGTTGCGTATTTCTGTATCTCCTTTGGAAACCTTGAAGACTGAAGTTGTGGCTAGACTTCAAATGTGGGAAGGATGCACCATGTTAACATGTTGTCTTCAGTCATCTAATGTAAGCACCGTTGAACGTGCTTGTTTAGGAGACTGGGGTCTTTATGGAACTGGTGCAGGAAAGTAGATGCCTGTGAGATGGGATGGGTTGTAGCATCCGAAAAATTAGCGTATGTGTCTGAAATGGATTACAAGAATATCTACTTGGAGGCAGTAGTGATGTTTGCTTCATTCTTCTTCCCATGCTTGAGAAGCAACAGGAAAAGGGGAACTGGTGAACTGCTGCTTAGTTTTAGCAAATTTTACTTTATAGAATTTCATTTATAATGTAACTTGACAGAATTTTCAAGCGTGATATGCAGTTATATGTATTCTTAATTAAATAATATTAATTATTTTTCACATTGTAAAGTCAATGAAGAAGAAATTCCTAACATTGGACTAATCTCAGTGAAATCTGATCTTGTTGAAGAGTATGCTGGAGATGTTTTGAAATATCTACCTGTTTTAGAAAGGTACAGGTTTAAGTTTTATTCTAGTGAAATAACATTACATGGTATTATGCACTTTACATCCATGTTATGCTCAATTCATACACATGTAGATTTGCTTTTGCTATGACTGAGTAAAATTTCACATTTACATGTCCTGGTGTAAATACTAACAGAAAGTTCAAAACTTGAATGGATAAGAGTCAATATAACCGTATTTCCATATGTTGTTACTTGTTTGCATTGTAGTCTTTAATCCTTATTCTGCATTCTGGAACGGTTTTTCTAACTGTACAATATGTATTTGAAAGACCTTATCCTAAATTGCAAAGATCAGATTATTTTAGGAAAAGAAAAACATTAAATAAAAGTATTGAAAAGACATTTAGAAGATAGTATCCTTTACATTTGTCTTGCTACTTATGGAATTGGGTTCTGTGCTGCACAATGAGTATTTTTTAGCTAGTGTGTCAATTATGTAGTTAACATTGCATTCTGGGATTATTGTGTATGAAATTAGGTGGAAAAATGGGGTTTCACTTTGTTTGTTATTCATTCTTTCTGAAAAACTGAGGCTATGTCGACACACTATGTTTGGAGTAGAATTATATCCTGTGCTGGTTTTCTGCCACAGTAAAATCGTATTTTGATAAATACCCAGTTTTTTGAGTGCTTTGAATGTTTCATTAGAGATGCCAGAAAACACTTTCAATTTCTGATCTGTTTAATGTTTGTATATTTCAGCAATGATCCTGCAGTTACTTCACTCATTAAACACAAGGAATTTCATGAGCTCCGTCACTGGCATTCTGGCCGACCTTTGACTGAGGAATACGAGCGAATACAGTGCAATGCTGATGGTGAGAAGAACTAACACAAAGCCTGCGCATCTGTGTTTGCTATAACAGTATTGTAAGGGTTATTGTAAATGTTTATTTTCATTTCAGAAAATATTTGCAACTGTATGAATACTTGACAAACTAGAGCTACGGTAACAGTGAAATCATACTTAAACTGATGTGCTTGTGTGTTATGTGTATGCATTGTGTATTATCTTAAATAGCTCTATATGAGTATAACAGAATGAGTGCATGTGATCAGATGTTAGTGATACATTCCCTTTAGCTTGCAAAATGCTTCACAGATTTATATAAGCAGAACGTATGCACATGTGCAATTTAATTTTTAAGTATATAGTTTGGATAATGCTTGGTAAGCATGTCCATGCATGTGCAAAATCTGCTCAGACATTTTCACACTGCATGCATAACCAATCTTATATTTTGAGACCAGAATTAAAATAAGAAGTAAAAGAAATTGTTGTGGTTTAACCCCAGCAGGCAACTAAGCACCACACAGCCACTTGTCTACCTTGGTGGGATGGGGGAGAGAATCGGAAGGGTGAAAGTGGAAAAGCTCGGTTGAGATAAAGACAGTTTAATAAGTAAACCAAAAGCTGCACATGCAAACAAAGCAAATGAGGAATTCATTCACTACTTCCCGTTGCCAGGCAGGTGTTTAGAGCCATCTCTAGGTAAGCAGGGCTCCAGCATACCTATCAGTCTCTTGGGGAAAAAACCACAATCACTCCAAACATCCCCCTGCTTCTTCCTTCTACTTTTATTGCTGAGCATGATGTCATAGTGTGGAATATCCCTTTGGTCAGTTGGGGCCAGCTGTCCCAGCTGTGTCCCCTCCCAGCTTCTTGTGCACCCCCAGCCCACTCGCTAGTGGGAGGGTGTGAGCAGTGGAAAAGGCCTTGATGCTGTGTAAGCACTGCTCAGCGATAGCTAAACACCCCTGTGTTATTAAAACCATTTCCATCACAAATTCAAAACATAGCCCCATACAAGCTTCTGTGAAGAAATTCAACTCTACCCCACTAAAACCAGCACAGAAGAAAACAAAAGTTGTTTGTATCATAATTATTGATGTTATGTGTTTTAGTTTCCTGTAAGTTTTTTCCCATTTGAGATACTCAGGAAAACAAACCATGGACTTAATTTTGATCTTAGATTTGCATGTTTAAGTGAAATGAAGTAAATGATACTGTATGTACTAGAAAGTACACAAAACTTTCTCTCAAAGATGTTCCCATCATCTATTGCATCATATAATGAATTAAACTGTGAAAAACCTACCAGGAGTTGAGAAATCATGGATTACTCTTGGCCCCTCCAGTGTTGCTTATGGATTTCACTTGGTGACTTAAGAAATGTTGTCTCCTGAGTGGGATTTTGTGCCACTTGAGCTATGAAACAATGGTTTCATCTGCTCACCTTTCTGACTGGGTGATTTTTGCATTCTTCTGTGCACTTTGATTTCAACGTGAAGTTTGGAGAGCATAACCTGCAGAATAGTAGTGAAAGCACCTTCCATAATGTTGGAGTTGAAGGTTTATGTTGGCTCCAGCTGAAGAGAGGGCCCTTTCGCTCCCGTGCCTTGCATGAATACTCTGAATGCTGGCATGTGTCATCTCAGTTTTTCTTGTGAAAAACAGAAAGATCTTCCAAAGTGGGTGTTCACACTCAGAAACTGACTGATCGTTTTGATTTTAGGACAGAGAGAAATACCTAGGTTTGAGTGTGGAAGTATTCATGTGTTTAGTTCAGTATCTTCCATTGGCTAGCATAAGTGTTTTTCTGGCAGCTTTATTTATTTATGTTCTGATGACAGAGTTTTGTTTTTAGGGGCAAGAGGTTGCTTTCTGATCATCTGAATTGTCTTTGGAAAACACCTTCCTGTTTTCATGGACTGTAAGCATAGGCATTGTCCTCAAGCAGTTATTATTTCCTTCCAGGCATCCTGCTTGTTAAGTTTTCCAATATTTTTAATGTGTGCTTAAAGTGGTCTATTGCCTTTCTCTCAGGTATTCCAAAGTACTGTTGGATTTCAGTGAGTCTTAGTAGCCAGCCTCTTTCAAAATGTGATTTTGGCCTCTAGGTCAATGAGGATTTTTTAGGAAATTAATCCATTACCCAGGTATCTTTTATTTGGAATAGATTAGGCTGGAATTCTATCAGAGTGTTTTTTAATAAATTATATTTGTTTGCAACAAAATCCAAAGATCCAGAAGAAAGAAGACAAATACAAAAATTACAGACTTTTCGTCATTTTTATGGAAGCACTTTGGAAGACAGCAATTCAAAACTTATTGTACATCAAGAGGATGTGTCAAGGACTGCTAATGCTGCTGTCAAAAAGACACAAAAAAAGCATGTGAGTATATTCAAGTTACTCCTTCCAAATCTTTTTTTCTATTATCCAGGAAAGGATTTCTGTTATATATGAGTCCCACAGCTGAAGTTTTGTATCCTGAATGCAGTAGTATCTGTCAGTGGAAGAAATTTAAATCACCTTTGTACTTCAAATTTAATTAGTGACTTGTTGAAAGTATTTTTGTTTCTAGCTAGGACTACTGGTGAGTGATCATACTTTAACAGGCACAAATAAAAAAAATAGTACATATATAGTCTGCAAAGGCTGATAGGTTTTGGCTCATGGCCAGTAATGTGGAGTGAAGGAAACTGGCATTCATTTATTTTTACTTTAAGAGACTATTGATAAATTCTTCAAAAAACATTATTGAGTTGTTTATTATATTTCCTTGCACTATTTTGTAACTTTATCTGCAAAAGATCCTGTAGATATTGTAATTAATCCTAATTATGTGAACATTGTCAGCCATCACAGGGTAGGTAGCATGTAGCTGCATACTCATGAAGAATACTGACCAATAATAATTTGAGTAATATTTCATAATAGGCTGTACTATGGATTACAGATTATGGCTTGTTGAGCTACCTGTAAAAGTCTGTATGTAAAATAACTTTCTTAACTTCAGATAAGGTTGAACTCTTAATTTTAGTTAAGTTATTGAAAAGCATCTCAATGTGATCAGAATTACTATTACCCATGTATAAAATGAAAGCTTGAAATCTAACTTTCAAACATCTGCTCTTTTATTTTTACATATTTGTGCCTTTCTTTACCACTTGTGGAGCTTTATACTGACTTAAAATGCAGCTTAGAGAAGCTCTTTTGAGTAGCATGTATTTGGAATCAGAAATGATATCCCCTTTAAAATGAAGTACTATTTTAATAAATTCCCAGAACACAATGCATCACACAGATTAATTAAAAACTATAATGTACCTGCTGTGATTAAGTTTACGGATTAACTTTTTTTAGATACTACTTTCACACAGTGATTGTTAGTTCTGACTATCTTCGTTTTATTGGATAGAAAAGTAAAGCGGAAATGATTGCAGAGGAAAACAAGAGGCGACTACAAACTAAAGAAGAAAAGAAAGAGCAGGAGCAGTGGGAAGCCTTGCGCATACCAACTGAAAAGGAAATAAAAGCAAATCTGACTGTTGGAATAAATAAATTGGAGAAGTTTCTCAAGACCCTTAAAAGTAAATCTGTAAAATTCAGCGTAGAAATGACAGGACTTTCTGCCTGTTTAGAAATGTGGAAGGAACACTGCAGAAAAGAAGGTATGATAGCCAAATTCATGTTTGATATTCAACATCTACTCCCTTTAACCAAGAGTGAGTGACTTTGGACATTCTCAGCTGGGATAATGGTGTGTAAATACAGACCTGTTTCAGAAGCATGAAGAGTGTTTTGTAAGTATAATCAGGCTCTGGTCCATATTTGCGATTTCAAGATCCTTTGAGTAAGCTGCGCAGTATCCCAATGAAATTAGACTGTAGCTGTTTTCCTGATTTGCTTTCTAAACATTGCATACCTAACATTTTTTATTGTATATATCTTTAATGTATAGATCTTGTATGATTATGTATCGTGCACAGTAAAATGTATCTGTATTGCAGTGGATTGTTTAATTAGCACAAGTGGTTAGCTCACAGTTTGAATGACAATTTGCACAGAAATCTCTGCTACCATGGTTAGTGGCCTCCTGTTTCACCAGAATTAACTTGTTCTGTCCATACCCTCAGTCAGAGGGGTCCAAATACACATTGCTCTAAACCTGTTGAGCGTTGTAAACATTAAAGTGAAATATGTTGCTAATAATACTGACTAACAAGTGTGTGGGTCAGGAAAGTGAAACGTGAGAGCTCAGTTATTATGTAGATGTCAGAGGTACAACTCCTTTTTATAGCTGAGTGTGCAGAAGCAGATAGGATTATCTGGGAGGTCTCAGGCATGTGGATTGTCTTTGTCTAGTTGCCTTTAAAATAAATTAGTTTTTAAATTGTCATAAATGTGGTTGGACAAGTATGGTCTGTTCTAAAAATACCTAATTTCAAATGATTCCCAGTGATACAATCAGCTCTCAGATAACTGTAGACTTTTTTTTAAAGGTAGCCAATCAAAAGATTTAAGTAAAGCTGTTCAAGTCATGAGGAGAATTCATATCCTCCTTGAAAAATATCATGATCTCTTGGAGAAACAACATCTACAAAAGCTGACCAGATATCTAAGACTTCTTGGATTTGAGAATTTGGCATGCACTCTATCTGGCCAGGTAACTTTACAGACTTTAGTGATTTTACTGTAACTGGATCTGTAGCTGAATATCAACAGTGTTTTCTTAAGCACTGACTAGTGTGCAGAAGATCTATATTGAGCTTATTTTATATTGTATTGTGCCATAAGATTTGGAACTGTCTATTCTTGCTTCAGATATTAATCTTCTTTAGTTCCATGGATACATTTCTCTGCTTGATATCAGGGCTTGCTGGAACAGTAGGCCACTTCCCCTTTAGTAAATAGAAATGTTATGGCTTCAAAGATACCTTTTGAAACATGCATCAAGATTAATTTGCTCTAGTTATGTCCGCCTGAGGCCTTAGATATCTCTTAGAGGTACCTGCTGTTCAATACATCACATCCACTGAATTCTGCATGTTAAAAATAACTGTTAAAAGCCCGAGTAATGAGCACCTGCTCTTTAACAAGCACAGATGTGCTATGTTAGAAAAGCAAATCTTTGAGACTGTGGAGGTGGATGAAAACTATTCCGTTTGTTGTTGTGGTGTTACTGATCACCTCTGAAGGAAACAGCTTCAGATACTGAGTTGCTTGTCCTTGTTAGTGCAGCTGGGATCACCAGTAGCTACACTCAGTTTGTCTCTGAAGTAATTTCTCTAAGGACTGCACTTTTCTGCATATTAGCAACCTGCCTGCTGGGTGATCTAATATCAAGAGCAGTTCGATATCATTGTGTGTAGATGGGGTGTTATCAGGGAGAGAGAGTGCTTAAGTGGCTCTCAGGCAGAAGAGGGAGGATGTAACTCATAGCCTGCAGAATATGGAATCAGTAGCAAAAGGAAGGAAGATCAACCTGAACTGTAAAACTAATATCAGTCACTTCAGCGTCTTATTTTTCAGGCACAGTAGAGTTAGGAATTTCTGGAAGCTTGTATCTGGAAAGTATTTATTTTCCTTCCTTGGGGATCAGGACTGAGAGTTGAGGAAGGAAATGATTGTTTTGTAAGAGATTTCCTTCTGAACACAATCCTGAGTGACCTGATCTATTGCACCTGCTTCTAGCAGTGAGTTGGATTAACTGACGTCCAGACATCCCTAACAAACCAGTTATGTGATTTTCTCTTATCTTGCGGTGTATGTTGTAAGATGTAATGCTTTTCTATACAGCTTTCAGGATCCAATGTCGTAACCAGTCCTGCTTGTGAATATTTAATTTGGTATGTTTTAGGGTATGCAGGCATTGTTTAAAATACAATGCTTTATAAAATGTGCGATTACACTCAGTCTTTAGATTTTGCAGCTCTGATTCTTTGTACAAGGCTTCAAGGCAGGCCTAAGAAAAGAGGCACAAAAATACAATGAGAAGACTCTGGCAGGCAGTAGCTTGAAGAGGCTGAACTTTGCCTGCTAGCAAGTTTTGTTAGCTCTTCTGACAACAAAAACAACACCAACACCACCACCAGCTGTGGAAGACCTATTATCTTTAGAACATAGTCTCATTTGAAGAGATACAAGTATAACCCTTTCATAAGGCTACATGGTATAGATTTCTGCAAGAAGATTTAAAAATCACCTGCACTTTTATATGTTTTTCCAAGCTTGCGGAGTTCCACAAAGCAAAAGATGTGTCATTTTCTTAATCTCTTGCTAGCTTTCAGACCAACTTGACTTTTCTTTTGACCCTACAGACTGGAGAAAGTAATGATCAAAATATAAGCAAATATGCTATCAAAGTGGGTCCAGCTCGCTTTCAGCTACAATACATGGATTATTACTTGCTCAGAGAAGAGAGGAATGATCCAGATCCCCGAGTGCAACATTTCATACCAGACACATGGCAGGTAATGACACACAAACTTTTTGCATAAAGTTAATGGATTTTTTTTCTTTTGCGTTTAAGAGTACGCCTTATTCTACTACTAATAAAAAATAGTGTTGTTTATAACATTTAATTTTTTAACAAATGTAACAAATTCAGTAAATAATTTTGGACTGTAGTCCGTGTTCTTTCTACACGGACAGCTTTTCTGCAGAGACCCTGGCCCAATGAATTCAACATAAGAAATGCCAAATCTGTGGGATTTCACAGCTCGTTACCATATTTGATGGTGGTAATGCCCCATTTGCATAATCGGTAACTGTTCATCCTCTACTTATTTGTCCCTAAAGAATTACCCATAGTACAAGTTGAAAACTAACTTTTCTGTCTAAAGCAGAGGAAGTCTAACTCAGATATTATTATTATTATTATTATTATTATTATTATTATTATTATTATTATTATTACTATTAGACTTAGGAGGCCAGCTGAATTCGCTGCTTTGGATATCTATATCTGCAAAACGGTCACTTGCTTGAAAAGCAATTTGGAACTTGGCGTATGTGCTGATAGAGAGAGACAGTGTTAGTGCTACTTCTGTTTCCCCTTCTGTACCCCTTACCCCATCCTTTCACAGGCCTATATAAGGTCAGAGAGCATGGAGGGAGACAATAATAGGGAAGAAAACACTTTAATAAATACTGTATCCTAGGAGCAGAAGAAGGATTTGGACAGTATTGATGGAACTATTATAATGCTAGAAAAAAATTCTGCCTTGTATAAAACAATGAAGTTTTTGGAACTAAATGATACACTTCTGAGTTAACTGGTTTTATTTTTTAATTGGAAGATGTCCAAGTTTGGACTCAATGTTCTGATATCAGTATCTCAGACCAAATAATTGAAATGGACTAATAATAATTTGTAGCTCCATTTATTTCCACTAACAGTTTAAGAGAAAAGAACACAGCCATAAAACAACGAGATTAACTCTAACTTTCTGTGGTCTAAAATCTGTATATAAAGTCTACGTGCAAAAATAAAAGATGTCTTCACAGAAAGAGGTGGTTTACTCAATAAGAATTTTATAACAAGACATTTTGACATAGCTGCTTTTCTCTTAGCGAGAACTTCTTGATGCGGTGGATAATAATGAGTCTGCAGTGATTGTCGCTCCCACTTCATCAGGAAAAACGTATGCATCATACTATTGCATGGAAAAAGTTCTGAAAACGAGCAATGATGGAGTAGTTGTGTATGTTGCTCCTACAAAGGTAAGGCTGCATCCTGCTACATATTCTGTATATTTGACTATGAATTTCTCAGTATGATTCTGAAACTGTTTGGGGTAACCTGTTACACAATTTTAGTTGATATATATATTTTTCATTCGAAATGGAATCTTTGTATTGCGTTTTACATTCATTAGAGACAGCATGTTTACAAGAAAATCTTCAAAATATCTAAGCTCCTGTAGATTTTTTGTCTATTAATATCTGTATAGCTAATTTAAGGTCAGAAACAGTAATATATACAAAAGTGCTATAAGTAGCATGTGAAGCAAATGGTGAGAGTACCAAAAGCCTTCCAACATGGTGAAAGTAATGTTGGAACAGAACAACGACCAGGCAAGTCATCTTTTTCTAATTGACTTCGCCATTAGACGCTTCAAGAGAAAGTTTATGAAACTCTAGGCACTGGGATATTTTTTAATGAGACTTCTAGCCTAATAGTTATAAACTGACTTAAATGCTGAGCTACAATATTTTGATTTCTTCCAAAACTTAGCTTAATGTCAGTAATATAATTTTTGGATAATAAATTACATGCGCTGTTATTCAATAACAATCTCTGTGGATTGTTTTCTGTAAGTAAAATAATTTTTTTCACGGTTGTACTCAGGCTGGGCATCAAAATAATCTTTTAATTTTAATATCAGTTTGGGTGCAGAAATGTACTTTATACCTGCAGCCCCAGGACTTTGAGTTCATTAAAGTGCTTGTAAATACAGTATAATGTGAACTATTTTTAACTGCTTTGAAAATAATTAAAATACAGACTTAATAGTGTATAACTCACTTTACAGAACAGTGAATTTCCTTGAAAGCATTTCAATATAATTGACAATCAAGTACCAAATCTTTTGAAAGTTAAGATTTTTGACAGTCTAGAATTTATAGTACATTACATAGTACATTATAGTCTAGTTCATCAATATTAGTAACAAAATTGAGTTATTTTATATGTCTCAGAATATCATATGTCTTTAGACATATGCTATCTAGTTTTGTTAATGACCTGCTTTATTTAAGGCTCTTGTAAATCAAGTGGTGGGAACTATATACAGTCGATTCACCAAGAAACTTCCAGATGGATTGGCAATGTGTGGAGTCTTCACGCGAGATTATCGCAATGATGTCATGAATTCTCAGGTATATTTTTATGTGTGTTTTAACACAATAATAATGACTTCTGTATTCCATCTGGCTTCTGAAAATGTTAATTTGAACTATAAAAATTGTGCCATTACTAATTGCAAAGTTCAGGAAAAATCGAAGCATACCTTTACTTCTTACCAGATACTTGCAGTCTATGGCATACAACCTTACTTATCCATCCTCAGGGCACATGCAGTTGATTAGTTGCTCTGGTTAAAAGCAAAAACCTTAAAAGTATTTGGTTGCCAGCATACACCAGATGCCTTGCAGAAGTCCAGATAGAATACATCAGTAGCTCGTCTCTTGCAGTCACTCCATCATAGAAGGCCACTAGATTGGTCTCTCTTGTACTGGGGAGCCTAGAACTGGACACAGGACTCCAGGTGTGGACTCCTCAGTGCTGAGCAGAGGGGAACGATCCCCTGCCTTGACTTACCGGCATGGCTCCTCCTAATGTAGCCCAGGATATCATTAGCCTTCCTTGCCAGAAGGGCACATTGCTGCCTCCTGTTCAGCTTGGAGTACACCAGGGACGCTTCAGGTCCTTTTCTGCAGAGCTGCTTCCCAGCTGGATGGCCCCTAGCATACAATGGTGAATGGGGTTGCTCCTCCCCAGGTGCAGCACTTTTTACCTCTGCCTGTTGAACTTCACGAGGTTCCTGTCAGGCCATTTCTCCAGCCTGTGTAGAGTCCTTCTGGATGGCAGCATGACCCTCTGGCATGCACCTCACTATCTGCTCATCTGAGCCATACTTCAACAGCTTGTCTGTAAGGATCTTATGAGAGAGATTGTCGAAAGACTTCCTGAAGACAATATCCACTGTTCTCCCCTCATCTACCAAACCAGTCATTTCATCATAGAAGTTGGTCAAGCATGACTTCCACTGGTGAATTCATGTCGAATACTTCAGTGATTTTCTTATTCTCCGTGTCCTTGGAAATGGTTTCCAGGATTAGTCACTCCCTCAGCTTTCCAGGGATCGAAGTGAGGCTGACCAACCTGTAGTTTCCTGGGTCCTCGTTCTTGCCCTTCTTGAAGTGCCCTTCTTCACCATGAGGGTGGTGAGGCACTGGAACAGACTGCCCAGAGAAGCTGTGGATGCCGCATCACTGGCAGTGTTCAAGGCCAGGTTGGACAGAGCTTTGAGTAACCTGGTCTAGTGGAAAGTGTCCCTGCCCATGGCAGGGTGGTTGGAACTAGATGATATTTAAGGTCCCTTCCAACCCAGACTGTTCTATCATTCTGTGATTCTACGATAAGATAGCAGTGACAAACTATTCATTCATTCTTGTTTATCTTGAAATCAAATATATTTTTAAAGTCTTTTTAAATAAAGAATCTACTCGTAGTTGGTCAGTTTACTTCAAAATAATGCTTTACAAACCTTTATTCTTAGATACTGGTGACTGTGCCTCAATGTTTAGAAATCTTGATGCTGTCTCCTCGTTGCCAGAAATGGACCAAACGGATACAATATGTCATATTTGATGAGGTAGGCATCTTTTAATAGTAACCAATTTAACAAATATACAAAAAGAGCTTGAGTAAAAATGCTGATGCATTACATACATTATTGCTGGTAAAATAACAACTTTCAGAAATATTATTTCAGACTTATTACCTTTTCCCAATTTGCTGATAGTGTTTATGTACTCCAGTGAAAGAACTTAAAACTGTGTTAGCCCTCAAGAGGAAGCTACCAGGGAATTCCTTAATTTCTCTCAGGCCTGTCAGTTGAAAAACTAAAAGCCACCACTGTAGTCTCAGTGGCACAAGTAGAACATTTCAGAGTGGAATCATCCACATGTCACATCATACGGTATTAGTCAGTCTTTCCAGGGAAAAGGATGATAATTAATCTTGCTAAATTTAAAATTCCTACTGTATTTTTTCTTGTATATAGAATTAATTGCTAATTATGCCACCATCTAGGGTACAAACAGTGAATGTACTATTGAAATTTACACTAATGTGCTATCCAGTGAAGTGTGGAGAGAGGTTTACTGGACCCTTGATTTGGAGCTCATGGTGATCTGCTACAACATAAGAATTACTCAGTACTGGTCTTGCCAAACTTTTGACTTTTGCAAAACGCGAAACAATAACTGTTTTGGTTGCACTTTGATAAGGAACACTTCTTCTTTTCTTTTAATCCCTTTTCCCAAAAACATAGGTCCATTGTCTTGGCAGTGAAATTGGAGCAGAGGTTTGGGAGCATCTTCTGGTAACAATTCGGTGTCCGTTTTTGGCGCTCTCTGCTACTGTCAGTAACCCTGAACACCTAACTGAGTACGTGTGAAATTTGCATGCTCACAAGAGCATATTTAAACCGGATATGAGCTGTTTTTAGATAGACAGATCAATTACTCTTAGGAGGCAACTGATTTGCAGTTATATTGTTACATGTATTATGCTACTTTTACTCCCCAGTTCAGACAAAACAATGCTGTAACTCTTAACTCTGTAATGAGAATAGGCACTAATCTGCCTTCAGACCCTGTAATTGAGCTGTGCAGAGGCATTCAGAAGCTTTTACATCTATGTGAATTGCCAAAGCCTGATAAGAACACTTGTCCATCATCAACCAGAGAAGATGCACCATATTTATATATATAAAATGGTGCTATTGCCTATTTTTTATTTGCACCCTGGGATAAGCTGGAGAAAACTGCACTGAAGATGGTGAGAGGGAGACTGGAAATTCAATAGGAGAAACTGAGCATATGGTAATAATTCATCTATTCATCATCAGTAGCAATTTTCTTAAAATATTTTTTACAACTCTTATTTTTGTTTTATTCTTGCATTGTAGGTGGTTAAAATCTGTGAAAAGGTATTGGCAACATGCTGACAGTATAATAGAAGGAAGCTCTGTAAACTCTGAAGAGAACTTTACAAGAAAATTTAAAGGGAAATCTAAAGTGCAAGGACATAAGAAATCATATCGTGTTAGACTAGGTGTGTATCAGAATATTTTGGAACTAGGAAATACATTTTAGTGTTATTTCTGCAAAAACTTCAATCATGGTGTGTGAACTGAAGCCTATTTTGCTTTGGGTTTTCTTTTAAATAAAAACAAAACTTGCAGGATTAAGTATTTGCTTTTCAAAACAACCAAATATGTCATGACAGCATTTTTGTCTCTTCACAGTCTTGTATGAAGAAAGATACAACGATTTGGAAAAGTACGTGTGTTCTCTAAAGGGCAGTGATTTTATGATTGAACATTATCATCCGTGTGCTGCATTAACAGTCGATCATGTAAGCATAATACTGGTATCAACATTGTTTAGCAACTATTACTTTTAGGCAACATGAATTCCATCCAAATTATCCCCCTTTTTTTTTTTTTTTAAATTTATTTTATATTTAAACTCCTTGCAGATTGAGAACTATGGTATTCCTTCAGATCTTTCTCTGTCTCCACGAGAGAGCATCCAGCTTTATGACACAATGGTGAAAGTCTGGCAAGAGTGGCCAAGGGCACAGGTGTGTATACACAGCTGTGAACAAAATATATAAAAATAAATAGATAACAAAGTTCTGCAATGTTTGATACTAATGTTGTTTTTCCAGGAGCTAGATCCTGAGGAATTTGTCTCTTTCAAGAATAAAGTAGTGATAAAAAAGCCAGATGTGAGGAAATATGAACAGGAACTGAAGAAAGAATTAAGTGAATGGATTGTGCTTGGCCAAAGGCAGAAGGTAACAGTTGTTACAATGCACTTTCTTAAGATCATATACATCTTTAAAATAATAATATGTAATAATATAATTATGGCAGTTTCTCCTCCCGTTATTATTATTTAGTAGGTTTAACTGCTGCTGCACTTGAAAGATAAGCATTAACATTTGTGTCATTTCCCCATGAGCATTTTCAAGGTGATGTTTTCACAAGCTTCTCTGGGAATCAGACTTCTAACACTGCTGTGAGATTTCAGTTCCCGATTCCCTTAGGTATTGCCTACAGTTAGTGAGAATATTGTACATTTGCTCTGCTTTTTCAGTCTACTTCTTTTTTGCTTTTCATTTGAAAGCTTCTTGTGGAGCTACAGACAGACAGTATGTATGTTTTCGTGTAAAAGAGAGGAATTAAAGCAATGAGCAGAAAATTAAAAAAAAGTCTTGATTGGAGGCCACCTATTGCAACATTACAAAAAGGAATATGAGGAGATGGTGAATTGACAAGTTAAAAATAAAGAATATCTGGGGAAAAACCAAACCAAACCAAACCCAACGAATTTATTGAAATATGACAGTTAAAGGTGAAAATAAATCATAATCGGCCTATTAGTGATACTTCATTATTTGTGCTGTGATGACTTGCATTTTGAGCTCTTACCAAAGTCAGTTGATAACTTGCAGTCTGTAAACTACACATGGCTATTGCTGCTCTGAATGTTTTTAAAAAAAATTGCTCATAGAAGTTGACACAGGAAAACAGAGTCTTTGTATTTATTAGCCTTTGACGAGAAGTTTCTACCATTAAAATATCCACAATAATACTGCTTTGGTCAGGTGAATGAGTTATTGGAGCACCTTAAGCCAAAACCTGTGGATTGCTCAGAACATGAGAAGTGGAGGCATCTTGCAAGCTTTGTTGATAAATTATGGGAGATGAATCAGTTGCCCGCCATATTTTTCATGTAAGTATTTACATTCCAGTAATTATATGTTTATTGCCTATATTTAGAAAAATGGAGTTCAGAGATAAGCATTGATGTGGCTTGGCAAATGCCATTTATATGGTATTTGTTACATTTGCTTTAAAACATACAAAGTAAAGGCCTACAAGCTCTGGCAACCCATGCATCTTTATGGCACCAAAGTTTTAGCTGTAATCAAACTGGGAGCATGTAATTACTTTGTGGAAAGGGTAGAATCCACGCATGATGTCTGAGAAAATTACAAGAAGCTGAATCAGAGTAAAATGAGAGTCAGATTTTCAGTTGCTTTGCCCCCAGGTAGTCAGTAAAACTTCTAGAAAGCATATACTGTTTATTTAGAGGTGCAAATGCTGTATGTGGGGCAGATTTGCTAGGGAAAAGAGTGGAATGAGGTTCCGTGTTTGTCATATGGTGACGGCTCCACTGCACAGCCTCTAACAATCTCGCATATAGTGACATGCATCAAACAACCTGTTTTGCAAATCTGTGAGATGCAATTACATAACATCAGGCATGCGCAACTTTGAGCCTACTGACAATACTGCTATAGTCGGTGATAGTGCTCATATCAATGAAGCAGGCATGTACCTCAATGCTGGACTTAATAATAAAAAGAAGCTGCTTATCAGTAAATAGTTGTCTACTGCATATTCTCACTGTAATAATGCTTAGAAACAATCATGTAAAAATTGAAAGTTTTCTTAATATGAAGCCTTTTCCTTCCTTTGATAGTTAGAGGTAGAATGCTCGCTGCCATTTCAGTTCTCACATGCTTGATGCTGATAAAAAGACATTTCTGAAAGAACTCTAGAAAGGAAGAAGCAAAAAGTGAATATACATATTGATGGTACATCTCAAATTATTCTAGTTGCTGGTAAATTATTTCTTTTTCTATTTTTCAGTGATGGCCTAGTTGTAAATTAATGTTATGGCTGATTTCAAGCTGAAACTGGCAGTTTTCAGAAGGACTCTTAGATATTTGTAATTCCATCAAATAAGGAATAATTTTAGGGCTGCTGTATGAACTGCATCATCATTTTGGGGCACTCAATAGGAAGTTCCAAGGTGCTTCTCCTTAGGGCAGATGGATAATGCCCTCCTCTCATCTACCGTGCAATGATGAGTCCTTAGAAATTCTTGGTGACTTATGGCTCTTGCAAGGGACTGCGAGTAGAGTATGAATATTCTAGACAACTGATAAATGATCATGGTGAGACAAGAACACATCCCAGACTGGTGAATACAGAGAGAGAACCTAATGGTACCAAGCTGGGGGATGAGGTACAGAAATCTGTTATCTATGGCTCTTTTAAGGCAGAGGTGTAGTGTAACAGCATTTGGTAGACCTCCCTAGTGTCTTTCCAGTTAGGCAAAAGACAAGAGTCAGACAGAACCAAAAAAAACCCCAAATAAAATAATAATAATTAAAAAGTCTCTCTAGTTAAATAGCCCAGACCTGAGAAATTCTGATGAAGATGGAGGGGATGAGTAGCCCTCACAAACAGTAGACAGTGACTTGGAATAACAGATTGACATTTATGCTTCATTGGTGCTGATAGGCCTTATCTCCCTAAGCCATTAATGATGAGTGTGGTTGAAAAGCAGTCATCCCATATAGTGTTATGTTAGCATGGAATTAATGGACACTCCTAAGAGAACAGGTATTGGAGCTGTACAAGCCAAATTGCTATCGCAGCCCTTGGTGGTAGGGAAAATCCAGTACTTAAGAGTTTACTTTTCTATTCTTAGAGCCAAGAAGGAAAAGCATGGGCGGGCACCACTTTAGTACTCCTTATGGCTGCATAAACTCAATGATAGAGAGAAATTAGGTCATTCAGTCTGAGCTTCAGAGGGGGAGAAGAAAGTAAATGGCAAGTGACTGTTATTGAGCTTTGTCATCTGTGAAGATGTGGAAAGCTTAAGTTAGGGAAAAACTACCTCCTAGCCTTAAAATCTATATTTTGTCTTTCTGGATAAAAGGATAAAGTCCTTCAATTTTTGCTCCTGTTCATGGTGACTGCTATATTTGAATGACTAGTGAATATTCTAATGGACTAGGATGCAACCTCATCCCATGTGTTGCCAACACTTTGCATGGTGCTAGCTAAACTCAAAAAGAAAAAAAAAAAAAAAAAAAGCTATGAGGAAAGCAGCTATGTAGAAGAACAAGAAAGACAGGCAGTGATTCTCAATGGGGTGTGGAAAAGAATTAAAATTACTTAAACTACAATTTACTTTATCTGTTTGTCCAAGTGTCCAGCTTAAGGAAAGGTAGAGTTGAACATACTTTCTATAGATGATTTATTGGCAGAATCATTTAACATTTTACCATTAGGTTTGAAAGGGAATGCAGAATATGATTTAGAGAAGTAATACGGATATGCTTCTTATTATTAGATTCTGACTATTGTCAGATTATAAGGTTTAACTAATATTATTGTAACAGCACTACATATAAATAAAATCTCTGTTAGAGTTCACCTAACCGATGTATATTATATATTATGTACTTTAAGATTTAATGTGGATTCAGTGGAAAATGCAGCCAAGAACGTATTCTTCAATTTGCTGAAAAGGCAAAGAAGTGAACGAGACCCTAATACCGAGAGCAAAAAAGAGCGTTTAAGGGATGAACTAAAAAAAGTGAATAAAACACTAATAAAATTCAACCCTCGGTAAGTATTATAACCATATATTACTAAAAAGCTTACATATTAAGACAGAGCATAATTTTGTGATAACTCATTTCTGGGGAATGTACCTTGCAGCAGCACAGTCCTGCAGTTTGCAGTGTAGAAGTCCCTGCTCCTCTTTGTGCTCTAACAACCCACACTGTAGGAGCAGCTGTGTGGCAGGTGTCAATCAGCTGTACCTAGTGCACAGTCACGCAGCAGGAAAGTGCCAGTGTTGCTGACATTGTATAAGGTGCTGGCACTACTACATAAGAATCGAAGAGAGGGACCCAAGTATATGAGATCGGTCAATTTGGAATAATTCACCTCTGAGATACCAAGATATCAGAATGGCTCGTTCTCCAGACAGTAACTTTTGTCATGCATCTGTTAAAAACAGTGTAGCATCTGACCCTGGTGCTGGGTCAGCAACTGCGGGAGAGTATTTTCATAGTTTAGCCTCACCATGGCTGGTTACAGTGGTGGAACTCAGAAGTATGGGTTCACCTGACTGGTGAGATGTTCTCTGAATATTTATCAGGCTTTTGCTTGGATTGTACTGTATTTGTTTCTCCCTTAACCTCGAATTTTCTTGATTTTTGTGATCACAGAGTACAGATTTTTATAAGACATTTGGCAGTGAAATGCGGCTATAGTTATCAGGATTGTCAGCAACATAAAGCGCCATGGTTTTGCCCTCCTAATCATGACAACTTACAGTGCATTCTTTGGACATAATATCATGAAAGAATGAAACATAGAATCATAAAATGTCCTAAGTTGGAAGGGACCCACAAGGATCATCAAACTTAGCTGACTTTCATAGTAGTGAGAACTTGAAAATCCAGTAGGAATTTAGATACATGTTTAAACATTGAAGTAGCTTGAAAATCTGCCTCTAAATAGTTTTCCTTCTCTCTTCTTCAAATCCTGTCCTAAATCCCTACAGTCCATGTCATTATTGGAGGTAAATCCATCACATTTCTCTTTCATGTTTAATACTTCTACTGTTCAATCTTATTAGCTTACCAACTTGCTAAATGAAGTACTTTAGATTTGCTGTGTTAATTTTCGTTTTTGTATATCACCATAATTCCTCCTCTCTACTTCACCCAGAATTACTGTTTTGCATACAAGCCATGATAAAAGGAAGCTGTTAGCATTGCCAGTAACTTTACATTTACAGATCTGCCTACATGTTTGAGCCTACAGTTCAAAATCAATTGAGTCTACATCTATCAGTACTCAAAGAATATTTCAAAATTGACATATTTGTGTTAATTACAGAAATAATATTTTTAATTGTATATTGTATACAGGGATACCAAAAAGATGAGCTCCAGTAAAATCGAAAACATTCAACTTCTTTTGACAAAAAAAAAACAGCTAGAAAAAAGACTTAAAAGGCTAACTGCTATCCCTTCTGGGTGTACTTATGCTGATCCTAAAGCAGTGGATGAAGATGTAAGTAATTCACTGATAATTATAAAATGATTTTGGTTTTGTATGTCTAAAATGCATGAATTTGTGCATATATACATAAACCACATATAACGTGTGATGCAGTTGTAATTCATAACAGTATGCATAGATATCATGAAACATTTAAATCTGATTCTGGGTATCAATCTTAGATAATTTTTCCTTTAAGATGTATGGACAACTTTCACTCTGCCAAATAAAAAGGTGTTGACTTGTCCCTGTGATAGGAGTCCTGAGATGTATACTACAGTTTGTTCATTTCTATGAACTATCAACTACGCAGTTCTGTGACTTGTTGATTCATATCTCAGACTCCTATTTTTCTGACAGAGTCATCAGCATAGGCTATATGGCACCTTTGTGTGCTTATCAAAATATTTTTAAGCCCTTCGTATCTTGTAAAAATACTAAATAATAAATTATTTTAGGCTTTAAAATTTCTAGTTCCCATAAAGCAAAATTTTCCATGCTCTTCAATGTGTTTATGACCCCTTCAGGAAAGAAAAGGTGAGAAATGAACTGAAAATCTGCAGATGTCCATCAGAAATAGTGGTGTATATATTTGTATACAAATAATTAAGGAATAATTTATGAAAGAGATTTATATTATGTGGTTTCCAGCAGTAGTGGGTTACTGGGCTTTGATTCAGGAGATCCCCTGTTGTCTGAACTTCTTGAAACATGACTGTGGTTCATATAGCTGTCTCTTTATGACTGGGTTTTTTTTAAGTAAAAAAAGTAATTGTGATATATAGCTCTTAATTCAGAAAAAAAAGTGCTCAAAATTTTGATGAAGTGTCTTTATAATGCTTTCTGCTTATTGTGATACATCTTGAAAGAGAGGAAGATTCTCGGTATTGGGACCAAACTTGAAAAATCTCATGATTCTTTGTGCGGGGAACTTGGAATCCTGATGGCATTTTCAGACTGCTGTCAGCCAGCATGGAAGAAACATTACTTCCCACAGTTGTACATGGGTAAAGGTAGTGAAAAAGTAGCTTGAACTTTGGAACAGGTGGCACTTAGATGTAGAGTGAAGTTCAGAAAGTACTGAAAAAGCTTAATTCGATGCTATTTCTGAGTTTGGAAAAGGGAAGTTTCTAACTGTGTAGTGAGATTAAATGGTGGTACCAAGCAGGGATGACAAACAAGAGCAAACGTGTATCAGCTTCATGTAGCTACTTGGGAATTTGCTCTGTGATAGTGGCACACAGTCCGTAGTCACAAGGCCATTCTTTGAGTACAAAAGTCATGAACATGCAGTCTTCCTATGTCTGGTTGCATCTAGCGGCATGGTATGACAGTTGGGACTGTTGTAATGGCATTTGTTGCAAAGGTGAAAAAACCTGATAGTATATAGAAATGTACCAAAGAGCTTGGATTTGTCATCATAATGAAGCTACTGTACTGTCTACTGATGGGCTGATGGTACACATCCACTTATGTACTTCAGGTTCACTGAAGATCATAAAAAGTTGTATTTCTTCGCAGTGCTTGGAATTTTGTAAGAGAAGACTTTTTTTTTTTTTTTTTTCTTTTTCCATTAGCAACACCTGGTTATGGTTAATACTTTGCATTTCTTTTTATTTGTAGACTTTAAGGAAGATTTTTGGTCGACTTAGGTTTGAGAGAAGAGGTTATTTACAGCGAACTATGGCACTGAGGGGCATTGGATATCATCATGGATCTATGACTGCCAAAGGAAGACAAGTAGTGGAGATGCTTTTCAGGCTGGGATATATCAAGGTTGGTAAATTTGCCTTTTTTTTTTTTTTTAATATTAGTTTTTCCATATATTTGATGTAAAAATATAGTGTACCTTTCACCAGGAGTAAAATATATTGCAGACTTTGTCATGTTCATTTAAAAATGCTAACAGGAAGGTTTCCAAACAAATAAACTAAGTGAACTGATGGATGTAGAACTTTATTTCTAACAAAGATTTTCTGTCTTTCAGATTAGCAAATCATAGTATCATAGAATCATTTAGGTTGGAAAAGACCCTTAAGATCACTGACTCCAACCATAAACCTAACGCTACCAAGTCCATGACTAAACCATGTCCCTAAGCACTATGTCTGCATGTCTTTAAAACACCTTTAGGGTTTGTGACTCAACCACTTCCCTGGGCAGCCTGTTCCAATGCTTGACAGTTCTTTAAGTGGAGAAATTTTTCGTAATGTCCCATCTAAACCTCCCCTGGTGCAACTTGGGGCTGTTTCCTTTCATCCTAATACTTGTTACTTGGGAGAAGAGACCAACACTCTCCATGCTACAACCTCCCTTCAAGTAGCAGTAGACAGCAATAAGGTCTCCCCTCAGTCCCCTTTTCTCCAGGCTAAACAGCTCCAGTTCCCTCAGCTGCCCCTCACAAGACTTGTGTTCCAGACATGTCGCCAGCTTCGTTGCCCTTCTCTGAACTCTCTCCAGCACCTCAATGTCTTTCTTGTAGTGAGAGGCCCAAAACTGAACATAGGATTCGAGGTGCAGCTTCACCAGAGCCGAGTACAGGGAGACGATCACTTCCCTGGTCCTGCTGGCCATGCTATTACTGATACAAGCCAGGATGCTGTTGGCCTTTTTGGCCACCTGGGCACACTGCTGGCTCATGTTCAGCCAGCTGTCAACCAACACCCCCAGATCCCTTTCTGCCAGGCAGCTTTCCAGCCACTGTTCCCCCAGCCTGTAGCGCTGCCTGGGGTTGTTGTGACGCAAGTGCAAGACCCAGCACTTGGCCTTGTTAAATTTCATACAATCAGCCTCAGCCTATCGATCCAGCTGGTCCAGATCCCTCTGCAGAGCTTTCCTACCCTCCAGCAGATCAACACTCCCACCCAACTTGGTGTCATCTGCAAATTTACTAAGGGTACACTCAATCCCCTCATCCAGATCATTGATAAAGAGATTAAACAGAGCTGACCCCAATACTGATCCCTGGGGAGCACCACTCGTGACTGGCCGCCAGCTGGATTTGACTCCATTCACCACAAGTCTTTGGGCCTGGCCATCCAGACAGTTTTTTAGCCAGCAAAGAGTGCACCCATCCAAGGCACGAGCAGCCAGTTTCTCCAGGAGAATGCTGTGGGAAACAGTGTCAAAGGCTTCACTAAATTCTAGGTAGACAACATCCACAGCCTTTATCTCATCCACTAAGCAGGTTACCTTGGCAGAGAAAGACATCAGGTTAGTCAAGCAGGACCTGCCTTTCATAAACCCATGCTGACTGGGCCTGGATGCTTGGTTGTTCTGTATGTGCCGCGTGATGGCACTCAGGATGATCTGTCCATGACCTTCCCTGGCACTGAGGTCAGACTGACAGGCCTGTAGCTCACTGAATCCTCCTTCTGACCCTTTCTGTAGATGAGCGTCACATTTATACACATTTATAGCCAGGTGGGGATTGGTCTCTTCTCCCAGGCAGTTAGCAATAGGACAAGGTGGCATGGGCTTAAACTCTACCAGGGGAAATTTAGGCTGGATATTAGAAAGAAATTCTTTACAGAGAGAGTGGTCAGGCATTGGAATGGCCTGCCCAGGGAGGTAGTGGACTCGCCGTCCCTAGAGGTTTTTAAACTGAGATTGGACATGGCACTTAGTGCCATGATCTAGTAAACAGACTAGAGTTGGACCAAGGGTTGGACTCAATGATCTCTGGGGTCTTTTCCAACCCAGTCGATTCTGTGATTCTGTGATTTTCTAACCTGCAGGCAACTGAAACCTCCCTGGTTAGCCGGGGTTGCTGATAAAATGATGGAAAGTGAGCACCTCCGCCAGCTCCCTCAGTACCCTTGGGTAGATCCCATCTAGCTATATAGGCTTGTGTGTGTCTGAGTGGTGTAGCAGGTCATTAACCATTTTCCCTTGGATTACTGGGGCTTCATTCTGCTCCCCAACCCTGTCTTCCAGCTCAGGGGACTGTGTACTCCGAGAACAACTGGTCTTGCTATTAAAGACTGAGGCAAAGAAGGCATTTAGTACCTCAGCCTTTTCCTCTTCCTCTGTCACTGTGTTTTCCCCCCACATCTGATAAAGGATGGAGATTCTCCTTAGCCCTCATTTTGTTGCTCGTGTATTTATTGAAATTTTTTTTTATTGTTTTTTACTGCAGGAGCCAGCTGAAAATGTTTTATAGTTAAACAAACCCTACAGGATTATGATATTTTGTACTGTCTTCACGGAATATTTCAATTTGTCTTCAGTTTCAATATTATTTCAATTTGTGTCCCATAAAAGATGAACTGTAAACTTGCATGATACAGAAGTTCAATATGCATATGTAATAGCTGTATGAGCAACACTGAAATTTATCTAAGTTCATAGCTCTGTTAAATTCATCAGATTAAAGTTTAGCTATAGGAAGAATGATAGTAAAATTTCTGTTATTTAAGTTGGGTATTACAGGTGTTCTTTTTAAATTGGATATTGCCATTTCTAATAGTTATACTCATGTTTGATATTTTACAGGTAGTCACAGCTACTTCAACACTTGCTCTGGGAATCAACATGCCATGCAGATCTGTTGTCTTTGCTGAAGATTCGGTCTTTTTAGATGCCCTAAATTACAGACAGGTATGGAAATAGAACACCTACTTTTTATTACAAGAACAGTACACATGTAGCTGTCATGACACACAAATTCAGAAAAATGTCTTTTCATTTTCACATACTTCTGGGTATGTTATGGCTTTTGGCTGTTCTTTTTGGTGATGATAGTAGTTTTAGCTAAGGTGATTTTACTAATTTTTTGGAACTGCCAGCCCATAAATAATGTTTGTAGTCAAAAGACCTGTTTCAGCAATGAAAATATTACATTTGCTCAGTGAACTAAAGGCACAGATTCTGCTTTCAGTTACGGGAACTGGAAAGACAAAAGCTGTTTTGTTCTAGCCACGGTTTTACAAATGTTTGAAAAATATGCTGTAAGAACATACAGTGGGAATGTAATGAGGAAAAGAAAGATTGCTGACTGGACTAATTAGGGTCATTTGAATTCTTTCCATCTTGGCACTCCACACAATGCAACACAGCAACGTGTAGATGAGGTTGCCAATGCAATAAAGTAGAATGTCTCCAGTCATGGCACAAATTACTGGGTGGGCTGAGAGACTCCAACCTATTCATTAGTCCCCATTTTTTGCTTTTGTACTACTTTTCAAAACTGCATTTTCATGAAGCACTGCCAGTTTGCCTCTGGTTTAGGAAGCCATAAAGGCCAGATAGAGCTGATGGCATCACCTGGCAGGTAGGTCTCAGAGTCAGGGTGTGAGCGGATCTGTGCAGTAGCCAGACCTATGTGCATCTCCCTTCTGCTGCACGTAAATGACATGACTCCAGCTGTGTCACATCATCTGTTACAAGGGGCAAGTCCCCACAAGGGACCTGACCAAGAGCAGGTGATCCAAGCAAGGGAATACACCCTTACGCAGCTTCTCTCTGCTCTGTATTCTCTGCTCTTTATTCATACTGAGACTACCTCTGCCCCAAATCTACCCAGAAATAATTCAGACCTAAATGTAATTTGAAAACAAAGCTGGTATATAGGTATAAATTACGTTAAAACTTACCTTGAAGAAACAGAAGTGTTAAAAAGACGTGAGAGATCATATCCTGGCCAGTGTTTAGGTCTTCTATCAGATTTTGAAGTTCATATTTTAAAAAGTAAATAAAATGACCACAATTGTAAACCAGCTATATTTGAGGTACAACATATTTTGCACACATTATTTTAATAGTGGCGCATAAATGATTTATTAAAACTGTATAGATAGTACCAGTAAATACAACTTATGTATATTTTATTTTAAAATTAATAATCTATTATTTTAATAATATAGGTATTGTATATCTTATTCTTAGATGACAGGACGTGCTGGAAGACGAGGACAAGATATGATTGGAAATGTGTTCTTCTACGATATCCCACTGCCCAAAGTCGAAAGACTTATCAAATCCAATGTACCTCAGTTGAAAGGGCAGTTTCCTCTGACTCTTTCCTTAATATTGAGACTCATGCTGTTGACCTCAAAGGCCGATGACAAAGCAGACGCCAAAGCAAAGGTTTAATATTTTTTTTCTTAATAGCAATTTAATTGAATTATGCTTCCTTAGCATGACCAGGAAGTTATGCAATTCTGAAGTAAGCAGTCTGGCTGCAAATGAAATTGCATGCTTTGCTATAATGCTTCTAGTACCTGTGCCATCTTCTAAATATTGCATTTCCACGCATTTATTCTTTGCAATAAATATTATCATCAGAAAGAATTATACTGTCAGGAAGGTATTTTTACTGACTCTTGTTCTGTGCAATATTTGCATTAACTTAGAGAATCAGAGAGTCTTCCAGTACTTAAAATGTCAGGTTTATTTCAGAAAAGATGTGAACATACATTTCCATAGGGAAGAGGGGAGCTAGGAAATGCTATCTCAACTGAAATAATGAATAAATTCTATGTATTACTCACATATTTAAATCTGCACACTAACTCTATGGAATAAAAGAATTCTTATTCTTGCCATTTATTACAGTGATTTAAGTAAAGAAGTCATGACGATGATTACAAATTGGTCAGAGATATATTCTTGCAATTATTAAGGAATTCTTACCTCCAGATGATCTGGTTTTTATATCCACCTCAGCATATGAATATTTATTTTCAAGGACTCACTGAATGAATTCAGACATAAATCTTCTTAGGATAACAAAGTAAATTGCTAAACTTCTATGTTAAATATTAAAATGATACTAAACTGTAAGGAGTACTTTCAAAGCTTACTGTTTTTTGTTTAATAATATTTAGATCCTTGCCTTTTAGATATCTATATGAATTTCATTTAATTAACTTTACAAAACTCAGCATAAATTTAGAAAATACACACACATCTGGCAGAGGATGGACTTTTTCACAAGCACTTCCAGGAGTTAGGCGTTCAATTTAAATAAAAATACAACATAAGCACCACCCAGCGCTTTTACCCTGAAAACCAATTGATGAAACAAAGCAGAAAATCTGGATGTTGAATTTCTTTCCTTGTTACAATACCAACATTTCCTTGGATTTCTAGTTTTTTTTTGTTTTTTTTTTTTTTTTTATTTTTTTTATTTATTTTTTTTTTTCCTGTTTGTTTGACCAGGCATTGTCAGTGTTGAAGCATTCACTGATGTCGTTCAGAAAAGAAAGATATGCTGAAATATTAAAAGTCTATTTTATGTTTTCCTTGCAATTTCTTATCAAAGAGGTAAGTTTTAACTCGTCCTCATAAAGGGTAGTTCTCACTTGTTTGTGTTAGTATGTATTCATTTAAAGAACCATTTATTTTATATTTCATAACAACAGGCTATTTCTTTCTGTTGGAAATAAATTTAAAGAAACAGATAGAGTACTCTAAGATTGAGGTTAATTCTGAGCTATTTATGGAATAAATTCAATAGGGAATGGTCTATATGATATGGTCTATATGATTACAAATTTATTAGGAAAGTAAAAGTTGTGCATTTATATTGTACCTGAAGATGCATGCATATGAAATGATGGGGTTTAACACATACTAAGGATGACATAATTTCCAAAATGCTGGGAGAAGTTTTCTCTCTAACAAAAATTTGGGAAGAAGGTCTTGGAGAAGACTGAAAATTAGTGGTGTATCTCTCCATAGTAACAGTTTCAATTGGATGGATACCATTTTGGAAAACTTTTATGCAGTACTCCATTTTGGCTTACAGCCCAGAACTACAGGCAGTAAGAGGCACCAATAATATGAGTGCATTGACAAATCATCTGTGCTCAGGTTTCCCAGTCCTGCTCCCAGTAGGAGTGTAATGTATGTTTCTGCCTCCTGTACCGGTTGTCCCTTCTATGTGAGACCAGGGGTCTGATACCCCCATTGAAGAGAAGAACTTTGTCAGCATACAAGACAGTTCAGTAACTTTTCTGAAAAGTTACAGTTAGCATAAGAGTGGGACAAAACCTGGCCTACATACTTAGCATCCTGTTTCCAATAATTTTTCCAGGAAATTGTATTTTTAAAAAAAGTTGGGGGCAACCATATAATGATGATTATCATCTGGATACTCCCTACTTTCATACAGGGCGTGATGCAGAATGATCACCAACAGAGGAGTTGTCCTTGAATTTGTAGCCTTTGATGGAGTTTCATTCAATGAGTTTGTCCTGTTGTTTTGTTGAAACTATATAAGCTTCTAGCACCCAAATATCTTGCAGCAACATATTTGACAGATCAATGCTTGCTGTGCTGTTATCCCATCAAACATTTGGGCTAATTTTTTTTCTTTTTTTTTAATGAAAATTGCGTCAAATCTTACTTTGGTGACTGAATGCACTTTTCACTTTCAACATGATCTAAATTGGTGCTAACACTATGAAGTCAAGATCTATGCTTTGTACAGGGAGATGACTATCTCCCATGGAAATACTCAAATAGTTGGTGACTTGTTTTTCAGTAAGGACAAATTTTTGCCTTTCAGTGGAAACTGAATGGCCTTAATCGGTACCTATACATTAGGTTGAATGACTGTTCTGAATGCCACCATTTTATACTTCCATTATATTCAAGTTCATCTTTCATAACTAAGCTTAATTTGCTTTTTGAATTAAATAGGGCTACTTGGATCAAAAAGGTAACCCCATAGGATTTGCTGGACTTGTGACGCACTTGTACTATCATGAACCCTCAAATTTTGTTTTAGTGAGCTTTCTTGTGAAAGGTTTATTCCACAAATTGTGCCGGCCAATTAAAGGTAAATAATCCTCCCTGCATCTTAATTACAGTCTATGGCGGGCTCTGTAATCCCAATTGTTCTGAAATCTTCTGGGTGCCTTCTTGCTGCGGTCACCTTTTGCTTGCCTGGTCTTCATCCTCATATACTTGGCCTCTGCCTTTGCACACTCTGCATATGCTTATACTTCTGTCTAAGAAAGCCAAGGTACACTTATGCTGCTATCATGAACATAAATTCAGTGCTTGTGAAATATTCTGATGAGGTAGAAAAGAAAGTTATACACAGGAAAATTAATAATTCTGACTCCAGAGCAAGATTTGAAGGCCAGCTAGCAAATAAGATGGATGATCACTCTGAATAACAAATTAAAAAACTGAAGTACTACTAATATCTTAGGACATAAGTAACATCCATTGTGTGCACTGAGATATGCTGCAGTATGTGAACATATGAGAACAGAGTATTAATTTGTATGTATTAGTTGCTTGATTATCTACCGGAGTTTTTTGTATGTAATCAGTTGATCTTTATCCAACATAGTTTTGCATAACCCCTGTCATGACAAGGGCAGCTGGGAAGGAAACTCTTGAATAGTTGTTCATTTTAGGAAAAAAAAATATATATATATATTTTTTTTTCACTTTCATATTTAACCCAAGTAATTTCTTTTTTGAAATAGGCTCAACTGTTTTTTCGGAAGATGTTCTGGAAAAGCTAGTGCTCATTCTCGCAAACCTATTTGGGAGAAAATATCTTCCAGCCTGCTCAATGAAGTATAAACACAGATTTTTCCAGTCAAAGGTAGAGAAAACCTTGGTCTTTACTGTGACTTAGGTTGTGTATCCCTTCTGTGAACTTGTTTCCTTTTGTCAGTTAGACTGGTATCATCATGTGTGTACAGCAGTCTGGTGGGCCAGCAGGTACCTGCCCACCCAGCCGCTCTCTTACTCCTCCAACTCAACAGGATGGGAGAGAAAATAGGATGGAAATGCTTGTGGGTCAAGACAAAACCAGGGAGATCACTAACCAGTTAGGATCATGGGCAAAACAGTCCCAACTCGCAGAAAATTAAATTTGTTTGTATCTAATTAAAATAGATTTTGGTGGTGAGAAACAAAAAAATTAAAATTGCGACATGATCTTCCCTTCTCTGCCTTCCCCAGACTCAACTTTATTCCTTCATCCCTGACTCCTTTACCTCCCTTCCACCCCAGGCAGTGCAGGGCTGAGGAGAAATTCGTTGTTGTGGTCGATTCATAACAGCTCACCTGCTGCTCCTTCCTCCTCACACATCAGCCCTGCTCTGGTGAGAGTTCTCTCCATGGGCTGCAGTACTTCAGGATAAACCTGCTCCTGTGTGGGCTCTTCATGGGCTGCAGCTTTCTCAGGAAACATCCAGCTGCCTTGGTGTGGAGTCCTTCACAGGCTGCAGTGTGGACGTCTGCTCCGGCATGGCCATTTTCACTCAGGGGGCTACAGCGAGATCTCTCACTGTGATCTCTCACTCTTCTACAGGCTGCAGGGAAATCTCTTCATCACCTGGAGCACCTCCTCCCCCTCGTCCTCTGATCTTGGTGTTAGTGCTGCTGCGTCTCACTCTGCGTGTGTGACATTTTTGTCCTTTCTTAAACCAGTTTTCACAGAGGTGCTGCACCGGTGTGTGATGGGCTCAGCGTTGGCTTGTGGTGGGGCCCTTGGAGCTGGCTGTGTCTATCATGATGCAGTCCATGGCCTCTTCTCCCAGCAGCCATCCCTGACACACGCACCCTCCTCCCTCCCTGTCCCCTGCCAGCCCCTTGCCACCTACACACAAGTAGCTAGAATAATGAAAAAGTAGTTACTGGATTAAAATCAGAAAGCTGTGATTTAATCACAGGAGCAGCAGTTGACTGTCCAGTTAAATGAAAAGTACCAGATCATTCAAGTATGTTTTAGTGATGACAGATGTTTATACAGTTACGCAAAATGTAAAAGTATAAATGACACAGCATTTCTCTATACAATACAACTCAAATTTACATTAGTTAGGCACAAAGTTAACCCACCATGGGTGCAGGAAGTGAAACATTTGTCACATGCTCCTGTTGGCTATTCTGTGCAAAGTTTAAGAATTTTGGAGGACATAGCTACGGCTGGAACAGCAAAGGAAACTTCTAGTTGAAGATGCTTATGTGGTCAGTTTTCAGCAAGCATTCCAAGACGAAAAAATGTTACTTATTTCCAAAAAGTGGCTAGTCATGTAGGAGGAATTACAGGACTGCTGTGGCTGATGGCAGCAAAGCATCAGTCTGTCATGTAGGTAGGAAACCTGTTTAACACCAAGATCTGCAAAACAAGATCTGGGAAAAGCAGCCCTTCAAAAGTCCCTCTTTAGCTAGCTGAAACATCTTCAGTAGACCTGTTTGCCAAGTACTCTGTGAATAAAAATCTAGGAATTTCATACTTATTAACTTTCACGCCCTTTTCTGCATGAAATTCATCTTCATCTTCCACATCTGTTAATTCTAGATGGTCAGGCAGTCTGACAAGTTGGGTAAAGTTTGGAGCTGTACTCTCTCCTTCTTTCTACTAATACATTATATGTGTACTAATACATTTTGTGTGCACTAATACATTTTGTGTGTACTAATACTTTACTTACGCACCAATGAAGAACTGACACCTTTAGAAAAATTACCTGAATTAAGCAATAAACTGCATGTTATTTCAGGTCTTTTTAGAAGATCTGCCAGAAGAGTTTGCAGATGCTGTAAATGAGTACAACACCAAAGTACAGGAAAATTTTGCTCATTTTCTTCTGACAACTGCCAGGCTGGCAAATATGGAACAAGAATACAGACTTCCACTGTCAAAGACAGGTAGGAAGTGAAAAATTAATGCATAATCATAATTAGTGAAATTGATTTTATTAGGAAAGTTAGGTTAATTCTTATGTCTAAAGAAAAAAATAGTGAGTTCAGACAAAAGAGACATACAATTTCAATTTCACTTCTGTTTTACAAGAGTTATAGTTTATATTGTATATGGTAGAACTTTTGTACAGGAAAAAGATCATTTTAGTTACTATTCATGTTTGTAGAGGAAATAAAAACAAATGGATTTTTTTTATAATAGGAAAAGTATATTAAATGTAATAATTGAATAAAAACCTTTCTTTCTAATCTTCAATGCATTTGCAGATCCTCAAATGCTTACGGTACTTGAATTGCTTTCTGAGTCATACAAAGATTAGATTTTCAACATCTGAACAGCCTGAAGACTGAAGTAAAAGTTTGTACCATTTGTTAAATCAACTAAGTTACTTATGCCACTAAGTGATGTCCAATAACCAACACAATATGGAAAGGCATGACTATGAAATTACTAAGCAATACGGATTGCCCTTGCATGAAAAGTATTTAACAAAATCTCATGTTACTTCCAGGAGAGATATAAAAGCAATGTAATATACCACTGATGCATTGCCTTGCTCCTCTAAAAATAACATGCCTTCAAAAAATACTCTTTTTGCAGTAAGGAAGAACTTTAATTATAGCAGATAACTGTATTTATTCATCCTTATCTCCTACGCTGGTACAGCAGTGTGGTTTTTTTGGTTGGTTGGTTGTTTTTTTTTCGTCTCTGCTGTGTACAAATGAAAAAAAAAAAAAAGCCCAAATCACCTCACAAGCTACTTTATCTTACCATCTATTTTGAGTTTCAAGTGTGGGGATACCTGGATCTTAGAAAATTTTGTATAAAGTGGATGCCAATTTAACACAAAGGTGAGGAACTGGGGGAGGCTCAGAGAGCTGGGTCTGTTCAGCCAGGAGAAGAGAAGGCTAAGAAAGGATCTCATCAATATTTATAAATATCTCAAGGGTGGATGTCAAGAGGATGAGACCAGACTCCTTTCAGTGGTGCCCAATGATAGGATGCGGGGCAGTGGGCACAGACTGAAACACTGGAAGTTCCATTTAAACATGAGGAGAAACTACTTCTCAATGAGGGTGCCAGAGCACTGGAACAGGCTGCCCAGAGAGCTTGTGGAGTCTCCTTCTCTGGAGGCATTCAAGATCCACCTGGACACAATCCTATGTGATCTGCTCTGGGTGAACCTGCTTTAGCAGGTGGATTGGACTGGAGGATCTCCAGAGGTCCCTTCCAAGCCCAACCATTCTGTGATTCTGTGATAAACAGATAAGATGAATGCAAAACAAGATCGAATGCTATGTATGGCTTGAGACAGTAAATAGCAGTTTTCTGTTTCCAGTAGCAACACCATAGTGAAATCCTATTTTTCATATTCACTTTAACATTGCTTATTTTAGCAATGGAGGGACCCCACACCTTAATATGTTACCTGAAAAGCTTAGGAAATTAAGAACTGTAAATCACAGAATAAAGGAATTCTAAATTTGAAGAGCAAAGCACAGGCTGCCTTCCATTTTCAAGATATATATTCTTACACATATATTAGTGTTACTAATGCTACTTTTACCCAGGATACGAACGGTGGAAATTGAACTTCCTATTCTATTTGAACGGCAAAGTTTCTTGTTTAAAGGGGAGGTGCAATATGGTTGCATTCTTCTCATTTTGCTGAAGCTGTTTCACTTTGAAAGAAACATTTTCCATTAGATTTACAGAAAAAGAGATTAAAGATCAAACCATGTCCAGTTCAAGAGGTGGTAGACACTTTTGTACTTACATAACTTGCAGTGAGACTGCAAAAAAATAATGTGTCAAACTGCTGAGATTTTTTTCATGAATGCCCTTCACAGTGTGATTACAGCATACTTACCATAACACAAAGCAGAAAAGGTTGCAGTGTAAGAATTGAAAATTTCATTGATAATTTGGAAAGAAATAATAAGTTTCTACTCAGAAAAGGAAAATCAAAAGTACAAATATATTTAGAAATAACTAGACCCGTGTTCTACAGGAAGTGATTGAAGTTTCAGGCAGATCATACACCTACTGGAATGCTGTGCTGGTGTCTAAACAGCAGTTCATACTGGGCTGCATAAAGCAAAGCACTTGTTTGTGACAACCTTCACATACTTAAGCCCTAACATGGCCTCAGGTAGAATATTAATTCTTTAGAGTTCCATGTTTCAAGAAAAATGTTGGCTCAGAGCCCAGAGTATCTCAATCAAAATTACTAGATGTTTAGCTATTAAGACCTGTGAACACAGGTGGAAAAAACCCTGTTTTTCTTCAGTATAGGACAGGATAAAAGACGAAGGTAAAGTAAACCTTCCGATGGTAATGTTCCCATTCATTTTTGGGAAAACTTAATGCTGTCAGCAATTCTGGCTTCAGACGAGTCAAGCAGAAAGGCTGAAGTTGTGATGGGAGTATTGAGACATCATTATTCTCACCACTAGAAAGTTCTTTCTTATGTACTATAATCAATTGCATAGGTGTTCTTATGAACAAAATAAACATATCAAGAAGGATTTAAGTTTAGAAGCTGAACTCCATTTCCTATCATTATCTAGCAAACTGAAAATTTCTTGCTTTTAGAATAGATAGCTGAAAGGGAGCTTGTGTCTGCACAGCTTACGTTGTGTTTGAAACTTTTTTCCCAGATTTTACATCTAAGGATTGGCACGGCTCTGAGCTGGCATCTTATTTGATGGACACCACTAAAAGCATATCTGCCATCTCACCTTTCGCATGCTTATCTGGAGTGGCTGATAACGATCTATTTCATGGGGAGATCATTGATAAAGTAAGTTATATTTTCATTGTGGGCAAAGTTTTATTACAGTTCAAGCAAATATTTAATTACAGTCCAATAAAATTTATTTTTATCACAATCTTCTTGCCTCTCTGTAATATGATGGCACTATGCTCAAGTGTCACTCTTCAGGAGAAACAATTTGAAAGGCCTCAAAAAAAAAATCAACACTGAATAGTGCCACATTAGCACAGTGCAAGAAACGCAGAGCAGATGGATGTAGGAAAAAAGAAATCTGTAAATAGTTTGCTTTCTTGAAATGCCTCTGTCCATTTCAACTCCGAGACAAGTAAAATACTCTAAAATTTCAGATTCAAACTGTATCCCCAGTTTTTCTCCAAATCAGGAGTTTATTATTTTTTAAAGTGAAACACACAGTATTCTCAAGAATCCTAGTGAAATAATGCATTATTGCATTGATCATTTGCTTCTCAACTAGAATTTCAGTGTATCATGTTAGCATATGAATTATTAATAGCTTAATTGTAATACACATCAACATGTTTACTGTCAGCTTGCATTTTCCTGTGGTCTTCTACATGCTTTGAGCTTTGGAGCATGAGGGAATTATTGCATGACCCATGGCTCTATAATAGAAAAAATTAAATTCCTACAACTAGGGATTTGAAATTTACCTTCACCCTTAAAATGTTCCATGCTTGAGGCTGATTAATACTTTTGAAGCATGAGTGAGTCTGAATACATGATCTCCGCATGTGGAAAAATCCTCATCTAAAACTCAAGAGAAACCCAGTGTCCTAGTCAAACTTTACTCAGAATGTCCCAGAGCTTCACTGTTCATGTAAGTCACTACTAACTAACTGTCTCCTGTGCCAAGACCCTGAATGTACTTGTGCAGATTGTTGGAGTGGTCCAGAATTAGAAGTGTGGAATTTACCAGCTGTGGGTCTACAGGTATAGGTTTGACAAAACAGTGCATATAAACATAACCACACCAGCTGTTCAGCAGATTGTGTGTTTTTTTTTTTTCCTTAGGCTGTCTTACATTCCCTTGGAATTAATGTCACAAATTGCCCGCTGTTTTATTTGGAAAAGTACGATAAACATGGAAGAAGAATGCCACTCAATGCTTATGCACTGGACTTTTTTAAGCATGGCTCCTTGGTTGCACTGACAACTGACAACTGGTATGTACTACCATCTTAAATATGGTTCAACAGCAACACTGTTTACAATATGGTACATAAGTACATCTTTTAAAGCCTTCACCCTCCAGAGCGTAGGGATGCAATAGCTGTTAAATATAATTAGTTTAGTTGCATGTTTTAATGAGAATAAAACATATCCTACATTAAAGTCCAGTGGCAATGGCTGTAAAGCAGTAGCTGGGTATTTAAAACAGTACAATAAATTGGACTTCAGTGACACGGGTTATTTTGACCGAACAGTGGCATGATCTCAAACTACCTCTCATTGGTTGCTGCATCCAAAACATAAACTCTTTCATGGAGCAGGAAAACTGTCATCACAGAAACCTGACTTTCACAGTAGCAAAGCAATTTGTCAGTAATTCAGTATTTGTATCAGTATTGCTTCAATACATCCCTTTTCCTAATCTTTTCTAAGCATTTAGCAACTTGTCCTAATAATTCAATGATACTGTCATCTGTCTTTAAATGAAAGAATAAGCAGCCACCCACCAAAAGCTCTGTGCCCAAGCTAGTTGAAAACTGCCGTATCTCATATTTTCATGTTTAAGCCTGTGGTACATGTGACCTTCCTCTGCTCTTTCCTCCTGCATCACATATGCTCTAGCTTTTCCAAAACTCGAGTTTTAATCTTTACTTTTATAGGCAGATATGCCAGGGGAGGTTTAGGTTGGACATTAGGAAAAGGTTCCTCCCCCAGAGGGTGCTGGAGCACTGGAACAGGCTCCCCAGGGAGGTGTCACGGCCCCAAGCCTGACAGTGTTCAAGAAGAGACTCGACAACGCCCTCACATGGTGTGAACTGTAGGGTTGTCATATGCAGGGACAGGAGTTGGACTCGATGATCCTTGTGAGTCCCTTCCAACACAGGACATTCTATGATTATGAATTCCTCCTTCAATCTGTTCATTTATTACTTGACCAAGTTTTTGACATCCCTCCACACTATGTCACTACCTTCTAGACTCCTGCATTAGACTTCCTCATTTTGGTCCTTTTCATTGTGGAAAAACCCTTGATTAAATTAAAAACAAACAAAAGTCACCCAAACCTTCTGAAGAGCCTATCCAGCTCTTACACTTGGTAAAGCTCCAAACAAATAATTTTTGAGATACTTTCACCTTCCTAATTAAGCAACTTATAAACTGTATCAGCCTTATCTTTCTTCATCTCAGAAGCTAAATTTGAGATTTTATTTTTCTCTTACCATTTATAGCCTTGTTGTCCCCTTCAATCTTTTAGAGATGCTCCTGCTAAATGTGATGTTGTTTTCATCACTATCACCTTTGAATCTCACCAGCCTTCTGTAACCTTGTTCATTAAATCCATCTCTTTATAAAACTTCCAGCTTGCAGTCCTTAATGAAGCCATTCACACATCTCTTTTATTCCCAGCCTCAGCCAAAGAAAGCTCAACCACAAACTCCCTCTCCCAACTATCCTATATCAAGTATCTTTGTTTTGCCAGTAACTTTTATTTATAAGAAAATACCACCTCACTCTGCTTCCTGAGGGTACTGTTAGCAGCAAATAATATTATCTGCTTTTTTGTAAGCTCTTCAAAGAACAAGTAGAATACACATTCCATGCGCTATTGTAGTTACAACAGCAGTTTGGCACCAATGGCACATTACCAAGAGATGCAGATATAGTAATACTGATCACAGAATCACATTCTTTGATTCTGTCAAGCTGATCTAATTGCAAATGTCCCTGTTCATGGCAGTGGGGTTGGACTAGATAATCTCTAAAGGTCCCTTCCAACCCAAACCATTCTATAATTCTATTGTTTTCAACACAATACTGATGTTTTGTTTTTTTTTTTTTTAATGTGGTATTCTTAATTACTAGGAACTGAGTTTATTAAGTTCTTTTCAGTAATCAGTGGTCCTTTTTGAAAAATATAGGGTCTTCATCATCTGTACAAAGCTTACACTATCTCCTGCTCAATTCAGCCAGCAGATTCATCTGAAGAACAGCTTTCCAGTTTAGCTTGTGACAGGTTATTCAAACAGATCAAACCATGTTCCAATATAATATTAATAAATTAAATTATCTTTACAAATATGACTCATGAGTCTCCTATATGTTTGGTGTAATTACAGAAGCGTGTCTTTATATATTATTCTAAGCTTATAGTTATTCGACAGGAATCCTAATGAATTAGTATGTTAGTTTTTGAGGCCATGGAATATGCGCTCTGCATCCTTACCCAGCCTGTATGGCAGGGTTTATTGAAGGTGAAGCAGTATGGTACAGTGCATACCCATTTCCATTTTTTTCTTTCTTTAGGTTAAATGAAGGAGATGCTTACTACCTACTCAAGGATTTTTCACTCCTCATTAGATCTATTGGGTATGATATACTTTCCTTTTTAATATATAATACATATTTCATATTTAAAGCAACTTAAAATGAAACAACACTTTATTAATTTTTTTCTTGTCTTTTTTAAACAAAACAACAGAATGTCACTGAGTGAACTGTGTGATGATCCAAATGATCATGTTCTACTGGCATTTCAACAACTGGGTAAAATCTACCAAGAGAAACTGAACTCTGCTACCTGAAGAAAAAAGAAAAACAAACAAAAAGGCAGCAGTACATGATACACTTACCACACGTATCAGCTGCCTTTTAAGTAAGGAAGTGACTAGGCCTGAGTTATCTAATATGTTTCATAATAAAGCTGTAGTAACATCCAATATCAGGAACACAAAGGTTACTTTAGAAAATCAACCTTCACACATTGACATTTTGGCAGCTCCAATGCCAACTCAATAATTGTTTCTAATAGATTACGAACTAGGTAATTGCGCTTGTCTTTCCATTGCACTTTTTTTTTCAGATAGTGATAAATACATTAAGACAGTTCAGAAATATACTGAACAAATGCCACAGTTCTGGCAGCTGGTGAGATCAGCCTCTCAGCAGCACAGCACTGGAAACTTTCACACAATTTGTGGAGGATGTTCAGCAATTACTTTGACAATTATAGTCAAATAAATAATTCTAATTATTTTTTTCAAGGTTTCTATTAGGTTATGAGATAGTACCTTAATGAACCATTATAAACGCTTAAGCTGGTTTGCAATTTTAATCTAATAACTTCTATGTATAAAGAGGGTTTTATATTTGTGTAATGAAGTTTGATTAATAAAATGTTCCATCCACATGCAGATTCGCTTAGTTTTTCACTTCTTGTATCCTTAAAAGTCAGAAAGATCCAGGACATCTTGAGTACACTTGTCAAAAAAGTCCCTTGCAACACAAATTACTTAGTTTTGTTAAATAAGTTTCCTAACTATTTTCTTGGGTTTTGCTGGGAACAGCAAAGTTTTCAATAGTATTTTCATACTATTCTTGAAAATTCTTCAGTTTAACACTACATTTTAGTCTACTTGTGGTCTAAAAAAAATATATATGCACACATACTAATGTTTAGATAACCTAGGAAAATTAGGCTTTGACAACAGTCATTGCAACACACAGTTTTATAAAGATGACCAAGAGAGTGATGGAAGTTATTCTCTGTTAGTAATAAGCGAAACGTGTATTCAGGATGATTCAGAATCCCATTTCCTCAAATTAGCTCTGGTATTCATCAAACAATCAGTCTTTGACTTGAAATCTCTTCAGGCAGCATTAAACTACATGCAGACATTGCCTAGAGATACTGGGGGGGCTTGAAACCTGTATGCAGTCAGTTACTGCTGCTGAGCTACCATCAACTGATGTAAAACTCTTTTTTTCCTTCCATTTTTTTTTCTTTAATATGTGGAACAAGACAACAGAAATGGAACGCATGGGTAGAAAAAACTGCTTTAACTCTGCTTAGGCAATAAAATTTGCTCAAATTATTCTTTACTGTCTAGCAAGTCATGCCATATGGAGACAGATCTTGCACAACTGTTCCTTGACTAGGGTAGAAGTAGCCGTATTTAGACCTTTACACGTTCATGTTTCCCGATTTAACTGGAATAATCTTTTTAGCTAAGACGCAATTAATTAACCAAAGAATAAAGTCAGAAATCGATCCTGTTGTGTTCTCAGTTATTTGATGAGTACGTGTGAAACCCTGGGTAAAAAACAAACTTATTAGGTCTGTCACAGGGTGTGCGCTGCCACAGAAAAACTGAGGCCAAGAACTGAACGCAAATCAAATTAAAATTAGGTCAACATTTCCTAAACCAAGACTAGTATTTCTAAGTATTCGGTCACAGTGAGTATAATGGTAAGCCTTGCAGAGATTTAAATTTTTCTCCTATGAAGTTAGAAAGACAATTTGGAAATTAAAAAACCAAACAAACACACACAACAGAAGCCTATGTAGCAGCTGGCAGTGAAAGATTCTGAAGGAATATTAAACATTCCAATCTAATACTTGCCAGCTGACATATCTACCTAATGCAGGATTAATTCATTCAAAATCTGGCACCAGTTCTTGCTAGAGTGTGAACACTAAATGAAATAGAACTTTAATCTGAAATAGTACTACTGTCTGTGCATTCTAACGGTTAAAGCACAAATTTTTTTTGGATGCAACAAAATGGTTAATAAATTCGAAAAGATGGTATTTTTATCCTCACTTTGTATCATATTTCACAGATATCATTGAATTCAATGAGTTCTGTATCATTAACACTTACAGTGAGAATTGCTGTTTTCCTTTTTCCCTGTTGTTACACAAATTTTAAAAGATTTTTCTGTTTTAAAAGCTACATTTTCCCAAAGCTTTCATCAAAACAGCAAATTAGTATCTGTCACTGATTTCCAAAATAATGCTAAAAGGAACTGAAAATTAATTGAGACAGTTACTTTTCGTCAAGGAAACATTTCAGAAGTGTAGCCAATACCCTTCTGCAACGTATAATAAGAACATTGTTGTGGCTTTTCAATTTCAATAGCGTTAGAGAAATTATTGAAATTACACTAGAAGTTGCAACTATAAATAAATCACAGAAAAAGAACACAGCCAAAGGGAGACAGACAAAAGTTTCCAGTAATGTCCTTCAACAACCTTTATTCCACCCACGCTCTCCTCCCTCCCGGTCTATGAGGTGACGCTATTACCCGTGATGTGACCCTAGTGTGAGTGCTGCTGCGCTGCCCCAGCAATGCTCCGCCTCCTGCTGCCAAAGCTTCCCTGAACCCCACTGCTGGGACATCCCAGACCCCCACCACCTACACATACCCTGTGGCACTTCTCAGAAGCTCTGCATTCTTAAAAGTACAGTAGATGTGGTCATACTTCAGTCTTTAACAAGACATGCCATTTTTGGTTGTTTCTTCAGTTTGGGTTTGAACTATAAAAATCACTTCAGTACACTGTACTTGCTGGGAAGCAATTATGTTTCTAACACAGAGATAACCAAGAATCAGAGAGAGTAACAGCTGTAAAAAAAATCACAGGTATCCCCACTTTTTAACATGCTAAGTAGCATTTATTAAATTCCAGCTTATTTAGGTATAGTTATCTTTTCCATTTCACTCTCTCTCTTCATGTCTCTGATTTTCTTCTAGTAGATAATTTGTCTTCAGCAACAGAAAAATATTCTGATGCACTGCTGGCATCAGTAGAGACGGATGTTTGACTTAGCTCTTCAGTGTCAGAATCGCCGTCACTTGGCATTCTTCCTGTCTCGTTCACCGTCAGCACAGAACCTCCCAAAGATGGATCCTTGCATGTGCCAGGAAGAGAACAAGCTGCATTCTGAAACTGTACAGACTCACATTCATCTTCCCCCCTAGGACAGCAAGAGCTGTTTTCAACAACAGTTTCACTTTCTTCGTCTTTTATCTTTGCTTCTTGGTTTGTTGCTGTAACAGTAAGTTGTGTGGAAGACGCGTTCTCATATTTACCAGGAAGGACAACTGAATATAAAGGCTGACTACAGGAAGCATTACTATCAGCAAGCATTTCTGCACTTTCAGGTTTCTTAGATGAGTTCCCAGGGAAGAATGAACCTTCACACTTGGGATGACTATGTCTAGAAGCAGGCTCTGCACACTCAGAAGATACAGGCTTCCCTAGACTGAGAGGTGTTTTGTCAGGAGATCTCACTTTTTCAGTGCCATTTCCACAAAAAAACATGGAGGAATTCAGGGAATCAGAGGTATTTCTGACAATACTTCCAAATGAAAATACTGGTGAAGACAACTGAACACAGTTATTTTGAAAGGAAAATGCACAATTACTGGGGAAAAGAGGGGTCTCAGAGACATCATTCACCCCAGCTGCAGTGCTGGTTTCTGAAGTACTGCAAGCTACGTTTGTGATGGATTCTGAGGCATCAGCTTTTTGTTCCCCTGCGGCAGATGGTTTCTGTGTACCATATTCTGCAGTCTCCTTTGCAGAAAGTGTTTTTTCTCTCATGTGAGATGTATTTTTGTCAGATGGCTTGTCAGATTGGCTAAAGAATGAGGATAATTGTAGAACCTTAAATGAATTGCAAAACAATTTTTCTGAATTGCCAAAAGGAAACGAAAAGTCTGGCTTCTCACTTTCTGCTGAGTCTAAATTAGAACTGGTTGAAGCATCAGAAACTCTGGTTTTGGTTACATGACCATGTTTTCTAAATTTGATTTCATCCTGGTTATCTGTTTTACCTGCACTGTCACATTTTCCTAGATAAAATTGAGGGAAAACATATTTCCCATCTTTATTTTTAAAGGAAAATGTACCTGCATCTTTAATAAATCTGGGTAATGAGTTGTTACATGCACTGAAGGCAAAAGATGAAGCAGAAAGTCTCTCTGCAGAAACATCTAGAAATTCTGAATTTGAAACAGTTGCTGGTTTTAAGCTGGATGAAGTGCTAGAATTTGTGTCCATGTCATTGGAAACAATAACTGCCGATGGCTGTGTTGGTAATTTTTCTTTGATTACAAAGTCTTTAGAGTTTTCTGATAAGGCTAGAGTAGTTACATCCTGGGAACCTCTCTCGTGAAATAATTTTAAGTCACCATTTGTTTCAGATGGGATGCTGTAATCACTAGTGCCAGAAAAGCTTCTCACGCCAAAGCCATCTGCTCTTCTCAGGGTTTCATTATCTGTTTTATTTGCTTTGATAGGTGAAGATACAGAAGGACTTCCTGAGGACCTACCCTTTAAAGCTGCAGCAGTCACAAATTTATGCTTCTTATTTGCAGGTAAAGTTTGTGTCTTGAACTCATCGGTGAGCTTCTGATGTTCCATATAGTATTTGTAACGTATCTCCTACAATTACAGCAAAGAATCCCATTACGTAAAATGGCATTTCTGGATTTAGAGTCTATAAAACTCAAATACAACCCTAAGACTGAAGAAAAGTTTTTTGTATAATCTATAGCATTTATGAGGTATTTTCCATTGCTGCGAGAAAGCAACAGAACACAAGTCATTATGGAAAAAAGTTCTTTAAAAACAATTGAACAACACACATATGGAACCCTGACAACAAAGTAGGTTTTGAAATAGGAGACTACAGAAAACTGATAAAAGTCACTGCCAAAACCAGAAATAGCTAAAAATACTAGCTTAGACATTAAGTGACAAATTCTCAAATTGTCATGAAAAATAACCATCTGAAGCCAATTTTGGTTTTTCCTTTTTTTTCTTTTTTACTAGATACAATAACTACATAAGTTGTATTCTCAATGAGAACAGAAAACAGATAATCTCCAAAATAATATAGCAAAAGAAAAATAATTCTATATTTAAAGGACCTAAGCCACTTTTTGATTTAATCCTCTGCCATTGGCATTCTCAGAACCTACGTTATGTGATTCACTGCGAGCCAGGCTTCACTAACTGTAACCAGAATCATTCTGTACGGAACGATACTCACTCAGCCACCCACATGGAACTGCTAGTAAGTGATAAAAAAAAAAATAATCTAGTTGTATAACTAGATGATTGGAAATGAAACAAAAAGAGAGACCACATTCAGTTTCATGTCAAATTATAAGGCATTCAGGTAGTCTTAGAAGAGTGAATTCTATTATTTTCAGAAACCAGAACACAGGCAGATGACTTCCTCTTCAAACAGGCAATAGAGAAGCTCATTTGGATTAGAAAGTTACAGATGTGACTCAAAAAGCCACACTAGAATATAGAAATAAACATGTGAAGTAAGATTAAGCTCCATCTTTCTGAAGAAGAAACAAAAAGAAGAGTAATCCTGACAGTTTTAATAACCTAGTCAGATTTACATTCTGGAATTGTAAGGGTACCTTTCCACTAAGAAAACTGAAAAAGATTATAAAAGTTTTTCTAAAGAAAACTGTGTCATAACAAATAGTAACTTAGCCATACTTACAACAGATGTTCAATCATACCTCATGACTCATGTTTTGAAACGCCGCCATTTCTGATATTGACATTAAGCGAGTACAGATCCTGCTACCGTCTGCTTGTGCTTCCTCCTGTCGTAGCACAGGCTGAAAAATATTTTGCAGCAGAGATTACAGTTCATTTCAATAAGACAGAATAAACAAAATAGTACAGTGTTGTAGCCGCCTAGGGAACAACTTACAAGAAATGTGTTGGGTGTACTCTTCTGGTCCTGCCATTGCTTTATGTTATTTTTAAATAGAGGATTTTTTGTTGAGTTCTCAATTCCTCCAGAAGGTAGATCTATTAGAAAGAACACAGGAATGCTGATGGAGAGCATATTAAGTATGGAAAATACGGAAAGGTTCCAGTGCATCTAAACATAGATCCCAATTAAGAACAGGAGTACACTGCTCTAAGTGAGATCCCTGTACTTGTCAAAACTTCCGTGATATAAAGCAAGAGGCCTGTGTAACAAGTTTTCTAAATGCATTGAGCTACTTGCCCTGATATAAGTCCTAACATTTTCTCCTATGAGGTAAAAGCATTTAATCAGAGCATAGTTATACTACAACAAATACCCATGCAGTTCAGCAACACACTTCCGACAGTGACAATACTGGCTGAATAGGAAAATTATAGTTTAAAAAAAAATACAGCCTAGAGACTTTACAGAGAAAGCACATTCATAAAATGTATTTAAAAGCCCTTGATGAATTTATCATCCATTAATTTGCTCGGACGCTTTCTGACCACTGCCATAATTTCCCATGCATGTTGTTTATTAGCAATTAGTTCCACAAGCTGCATGTTCCTAGAGTGACTTTCTGTATCTTGTCCTATACTAAGGCCTTCTTCCCTACCTTTGGCAATGCCTACATTAACGGGCATTAACTTCAAAGCCAAGATTTCATTAACCACAGGTTTGATATCCATCTTCTTTTGTGTATACTCCGATGGTTTTTCATAGCTGGATGCTATATTCATCAGGTCAAGCTGAGTTTTCATTCTGGGAAAGAAAAAACCAAACAAACTAAACACTCTTCTTAAGGCTCACATGCCAACAACTAAATTACACCTGCCCAATAGAAAAAAAAAAAAAACAACAAACTAAGTCTTTTTAAAAGAAATCATTAAGAGTAAGAAGAAATCAGTGAAAGTAAGCCTTCAATAAAATATGAAGTTTCCTAGATTTTTTTCCTTAAAACTTACTACTTGATGATTCACTTGAATTAGGTTTCACAGGCAATGAAAACTGCAAGAAGTAGTTCTGCAAAAAGCTTAGCCCACCCCTCACCCCCTTTCTTAGTGTACAATATTGGAATGTAAATTACACTCTTTATTCAGAAAGCATACCTAATGCTAGTCTGAACCACAACGTATTTTAAATAACTCAATTTCCAATATTCTTTCTTAGATTCTGCTTAAAAAGCAATAAGAAATGTAATTAAGAACCTTTAGAAAGAAATCTACAGGCTATGTGCACTGCAAACTCAAAAATGTAGACACCGCAGCATCTTCACACGCACTCTTAGACTTAAAGATTTCTGTAAAAGCTCCAGGCATGCTTCAGTGTTCCTGAGTTTAAATAAGGTATCTAAAAATACCAAATCACCACGTATACTCAGTTTTTTATTGGGGAGCCAATTCAGAAGACTGATTATCTCTAATGCCAGATAGTACATCACTAAAATTCTTGACACTTTTCCTAAAAGTTGGTATATGGAGCATCCAAAGATGTGAAAGCATTATAGTGTCTTAATCACCAAATACTATTTTCATTTTAAGTTGCTGTATCTGACTATATCCAAAGAAACTATTTTCTTAGTTTTTAATCTTAGAATTATACTAGAGAACTAACAAAGCATGAAAAAAATATATATACCTTGTATTCAAGCCACAGGCCACCTATAAATAAAACAAGAATTTATAAGATATGAATGAGCTTTCCTCCAACTCTCAAAAGGAGATAACTGCTTTAACAAAATACTTCAGAGACTGAACTCCCTGTCTTAATTTCATAGAACTACAGGAAATAAACCTGACAACATTCAAAATATGAAAGAAAAAAAAAGACCACCCTAATGTAAAAAAAAAAAAAGAAAAAAAAAAAAAGAAAAGAAGTATGTCTGGGACAATTTTGTGTTAAAGGCAGAAATAACTCCTTTGAGCCAAATGAAGGCATTCAAATAATGAATAATGACCCATAGGGTCACCTAAACCATTTTGGCTGTACATATATTTGTAACCATTTAAATAAAAGACTATTTCGTGTATCTCAGTGAGGGAAGCCTCTGCTACCTGCTCTGAAGATGGTGTTACACTGAAAGTTTTAAAATGCTGTCTTTTAGTTTTAAATCATCCAGACCATGGCAGTACAAAATGCACCGCGCTATAGTCAAGTGACACATCCCAAAGAATGGGTAACAAAAAGTAACAAAACTGACTGGATTATAGACTAGCTGCCTCCGTATAAAAATCTGGTGATCTCACTATACAGAATTTTAAAACAACCATCACCACCCCCTCCCCTCACTGAAATGAATTGTGTACTGTCATGAGGGGCAGGTGGGAAGGTGCTAAGTTTAAATCATATTAATCACTAGAGTCAGAATATTTCTTCCAAAAGTGGGAGTCGCTTTTATTTGGACTAATAGTGAGATCTTCTGTAACTAGTTGTTACCAGAAACTTAGGGAAACCCTAAGGACCTTCCTCACTTCTCATTTATCTGAAGGCAGCAAAAAGACCCATTGCAGAAAAAAAGCAGCATGCTGTTGTTTCTTAGAAAAGCATAAGTCTTGAAATTAATGACAAAATTCAGTAGTTAATTAAATACTTTGCCCCATATCTATAATCTGCCTAAATATCATAGAACTGCAGACACAGTGTTTGACATAAATGCGATTATAAAGCTCTACACTAGCTTTGGTAACAGTGTCTTGGGTTCCTCTAGCATTTATCTCTAAATCAGAAACTGTTTTTCTGTGCAGTTCCAATAAACACTACATGGATGATTTTCAGTGTCTTGTATACAGAAGGATATATACTATATAGTACAGTGTGTGTCAGAAGTCCCTCAACTAGTTTTGAACAGGCTGGTTTATCTCCATTGCACACCTCAGTGCAAAGTTTACAGCAGGTTTTAAGATCAGTATAATCACCTTAGCTCACATACCCCAACACAGTGCTCCACTGTGCAGCACAGACAAGTTATCAGTTCTGCCTCAAATCTTTCCCCAAAAAAGCATTTTTAACATCTCTAGAAATTTAAAAACGCAATGAAAGTGCTTAATACACAAAGCATTTGAAAACAAATATGAAAAAAACTAAGTAAATGTGACACAATTTTGGAAGCAGTCCTAGTAAATAACTCCCTACCCAGCACAAAGGCAGCTTGCTTTCACAGCTGGTAGCATAATATAGCAAGTGGAACAGCAACAGCTATACAGTCAATAATAATTTCATTAGTTTTCAGTGCAGAAAACGTCGACTGAATTCACTAAATATCACTGATAAAAAAAGTTGGAAAAGCTTTGCAGCTTAAGTGAAAAGCATCATTATAAAAAAAGTATGAATGTATAATAATTTTAGTCTGTATTTTTTATTTGTTGCATTTGTTTTTCCTGATCCAGTCATTATCATGATCTACAACACAGCAGGATCTATATGACATTTGAGGTTCATTACACAACTGATGTCAAATAAGAAAAAAGCCATCACCTCCAGGAAACGCTGAGGATCACACTCATGGACAAGCTTTTCACAATCCTTCAAAAAATTCTCAATGGTCTTCTTGTGAGCTTCCTTCATTTTCTTCCAAATCTGAAATTCTTTCTCTTTTTTACTTCTTTGATTTTCAACATCTTCTAACAATTGCCGTTTCTTCATTTCCAGGGTTTTGAAAATTTCTCCAAATTCCAGTGCAATTATCTCCGCATCATTGTTCAGCACCATCTAGAAGCACAAGAACATAAAAACGTGATTAACCTAACATGAAAAGAGAAACAAAGACATATATATTTAGTATCCAGCATCTCTAACTCACATCCATATCATTTGGTTGACTTGAGATTTCATTCATCAGCTTCTCATTTAGTTTTCTCATTTTTTTCAGACTGCTGAAGAAGGTTAACTGCAAGACAATTGAAACACTTATTACGACTTTATCCATTCCATACAATAAATATATTTCAGTGATTATCTTGAATCACACCATGGGATGATCTCTACAACATATTAAACAAAGCTCACGATTTGACACACCACTTAGTAACATTTAATACTTTCCTGCATCAGTACACAAACTTTATTTTGCTATTTCTCTCTCTCAAAGTAACATTTTAGGCTCACCTACAACGCATATTGCTAGAATAGCTACAGAGTTTCTTTATAGTTAAAACAATTGTTTTCCTCAGCCTTTTTTTTAACCTCACCTCTCATACCTACACCTATCACAAAGTAAGCCTTAATCATGTTAATCCAGTTTGACAAGCAACTGTGTGATGTTCACTTTTTTTTTTTAATGCCTCACGCTGATAAAATAGAAATCTGTCCATAACTGACTTATTTCTGTTTGGTTTAAAACTAAGACAATCACTGTTTTTTCTGCCTTTACTTCACTACACGATCACTAAGTTTTAGATAGAAAGTTTAGTGCAAAGACTTTTCTCCTGGATTCCCTGAATAACATGCAATTGGTGATGGGAGAAGCAGGAGGAGGAAAATAAGTGCAAAAGCACTTTTGGCTTAAAGACTAATCAGTGTTATACCTAAACTTTCATACCCCTACTCTTCATTATTGCCCTGCAGTTGTTTCAATTGCTGCACAGCAGAACTGCTGTATGACATGCCACCCTGAACCCAATTTGTATAGGGCATGAAAAGCTAATTCTACACAAACAGTAATTCTTCTGGCAAAAAACCACAACTACCACCACTACAACCAGCCAGACAAGCATTAGGCCAGGTAGCTGCTTTCTTCATGCAAACAGGAATGCATTTCGGTTTTACATTTATAATATTACTTACCTTAACCATCTACTTCTAAACATTCAATTATCTGTGACCCAAATTAACTATGCCAGCTCAGAGAGCCTATAAACAAAACATCTGTGAGTCTGTGGTTTTTTTTTGGTAGTAGGACCAGCACCTCCCTGAACCCAGAAAAACTTGATCCAGATATGCAATAAACTCTTATAATCAGTGTGGGTTTTTTTCCAGCAAAGCCTGCAAGTCACTATATAAAAAAACAAAACAAAACAAAAAACAACAACAACAACAACAACAACAAAACACAAAAAAACCCCACCAAAAAACCAAAATAAAATAAGCCCAACTCTTGAGGTGCTTTGGTAAGTTGGGTTCAGAGCTGTTGATAGTGTAGTATCTCCAGGTCTCCTGTGTGCGGCGGATGAAGTCTGCCGCGAGAGGGGAAGGCACACCCCGGCACTCCACAAACAACCCTGACTCCTGGTCCATGGCAGCATCCTCCCTCGCTGCCTCCCGCCTGCCCGCCACTCCGAGTGAAAGCAACCCGGGCCCGCTGGGATCCTCCACGGGACAGCCTGACCTCCCAACCGGACCCCTGGCACGGAGGGGAAGCGCCGCGCTTACTTTCTCTTCCTGGTACACGGTGTCGATGAGGTTGACGGAGTGGAAGATGCCCTGGTGCTCCTCAGAGATGCACTGCCCGCAGCCCGCCTGGCGGCACATCCGGCAGTAGAGCTGCACCAGCCGGCTCGGATGTTTCTGGCAGGTTCCCCCGAGCGCCAGCGGGGAGAACAGCCCAGGCCCCGGCTGCGCTTCCCCCGCCCTGGCGGCTCCAGCTGCGCCAGACCGGTACAGCTTGACCACCTCCGCCAGAGTGGTGTTGACGGGCAGCGCGGCGGCGCCGCCGCGGGGCAGCGGGCACAGCTTCCTGCACAGCGGGCACGACACTCGGGCGCCGGCCGCGCCGCCGCCAGCGCCCAGCCCCGGTCCCCCCCGGGAGAGGCGGGCCTGCCCCTGGCCCCGCTGTTGCTGCAGGCGGGCGGCCTCGGCCGAGGCCAGGCACTCCAGCACGCAGTCCCGGCAGAAGTTGTGCGAGCAGAGCGGCAGCGTCACCGGCTCCTCGAAGAGCGACAGGCACACGGCGCACGTCAGGCTGGCCTCCATCTGCGACAGGCAGGCGGGCAGCCGGGGCCGCCGCTCCTGCTGCCCCGGGCCCGGCTCGCCGGCGGCTGGGCTGGGCGCCCCGGGCTGGTCGTGCTGCGCCGGGCCCGGCTCGCAGGATGCCCCCGGCTCGTCCTGCGGCGCCGCAGGCTCCAGCTCGGCGGCAGCGGGCCCCGCCGCGGAGGGGCTGGGGCTGCGGTCGCTGAGAGGGAGCCGAAGTCGCCACAAACTGCGAACGCCAACCGCCAACTTCCCAGGAAGTGGAACCCGGCAGCGGAGCGAGCGGCACAGAGAGACGCAGCGGCGATTGGGGAAGGCGCAAGATTGACACCGCCTCTTTCCAATCAGAGCAGAGAGGGGGCGGGGCGCGGCGCTGTCTGTGCGTGACCGCTGGCCCGGCAGAGCCCCTCCGGCGGCGTGGGGCGGGGCGGAGGGCACTGGAACCCGTCCCTCCGCTCGGCGTGCGAGGGCGGCTGCGCCAGGTGACGCCTGCGCCAGGTGACGGCTGCCGGGTCCTAGCGCCGCCGCCGTGCAGTGCCGGGCGCTCGCAGTGTTCCCGCGCTGCGCGGTGTGAGGGAGGGCGCGTGAACGAGGCGTTTGCAGCTGGGAGCTGTGTCCGTATTTCCGTGTGCAGGTGTGCGGAGTTAAAGCGAAATAACTCCCCCGTGCTGAGGTACGGCTGTGACTCGCTACCTCTAACTACAGTTCTACAATCACAACGCAGTTTAGCCCACGGATTTTGTTGTTGCTGATGAGTTGGGATAGTCCTCATCTCGTTCTCATTTGTGTTCTTGGTTTGTTTTTCCTCCCGGAGCTGTTCCTTCCAAAGTTCTGGCTTAACAATTACATGATCCACCTGAAATATTTTGGAACGTGCCAAACTCAAGAGGGACTCAACTGAAATTTTAAGTTTATTGTAAATCAATAGATGCGTAATATAAAGCTGGTATTTGCAAAAAAAAGCAATACACATTGAAAATAACGTTATTTCCACAGACTGAGGAAAGCGACAGGTGCAAACAGCATACAAGCAGCCATGTGTTTGTCTGTTTTTATAGCAGCACTTTATTCAGTCATGCTGAGCTGTACTTGCAGAATGTACCTATTAAAAAAAAATCTAAAGTGTCTGTGTCAAGTTGGAAACTTTGTAGCTGCAGGAGAAAAAGAAATGGTGGTTATTTTGATGAATACGAGCACATTTTCCCTTGCTTATGTCGGTTTATATGAAGCTGACCAGAGGTACAAAGGCACAGGTTGCTCAAAGCTATGCAATGCTTTCTCTTCCAGGGGTTTCCAGTGTGTGGCACTAAATCAAGAATGGTTTGGGAGACTTGATTCTAATTTTCTTGTTTGTTTCAAACAGAAAAAGGGAAATGCCATTAAGTATGTGAGCTAAAGGAAAGAGGATACAAAAGCACTCTTTGGTGAGTGACTGATAATAGACCGAGGCAGATGCTTAGTTTGATAGTAACTACAAAAATAATGTTCAAGAGCATAAAATATGATGTATTAGAGGTGGGATAGAAAAAAATACTTAGCGGAAGAAATCATGCTGCTGAAAGTAAATAAATCAAAACAGTTTTTCTCTACAGTGTGGAAGTGAATAGGTTCTTCCAGAACCTATTGCCCAGTGTTTGAGATGTGGCAAGACTAAATGATAAAAATAATGCTTCCATGGAGTTGTTTTGCTACGTGTTTCATTAATTTACATTAATCATAGAAACAGAAATATTAATCAGAACTAGGGATAAAGCCATATTCCTGCCAACATTTTTTCCCTTTCTCAAAAAAGATTTAATAATAGCAATTTTATAGCATTGATTTTTCTGTTCTTTTATGTAGAACAGGGACCTCTTACAGTTAGTGTATTGTGTATCACTTCAATTTCTATTTAAAATACATTTACGTAGCCTTCAAAGTTCATCTTCTTTGTCCTCAATAATCTTCAGCATCACCAGCACAGATAGCAAGTAAAGCACTTTCATAATGCCCTGAAGCAAAGTGCTGCAAGAAAAAAAAAAAAATTAAAAAAAAATCAACATTTCTGTTACTACCTTTTCTTATTTTTTCTTCTTTTGATTGCATGACAGGGACTAGACTGATGTTGTAAGGTTCTGTAAAATATTACAGTATTTTCACAAGGATTCTAGACCAAGATTTTTTTGAATTTCACATACCTTGGACTTCGGTTGCTTGAGCACCTAGAAGCAATCTACCTCTGAAAGGTTGGAACAAACCTATGTAATACTTCTCAAGTTCAATACCAAAAATCGTGAGCAATTTCTTACAGTTACTGTGTGTCTTATATTTGGATTATAGCAACATAAAAAAGGTAATGTAATTCAGCAAGACTAAGTTTTGTACAATTAAAGAGTGTCAGAGTTTTATTTTAGGATACGGAGCAAGAGTACAAGAAGAATCTTTTTTTCTGAAGGTTGATACTACATAAGCACAAGGATAAAAACAGATTTTTATCTCAGTTTTGCACAAAAGTGGTATTACCCTGATCTTGCAGGACAGTGGGAAAGAAGATGGTATCAACCAGTGTAGAAAATATTTGTGCCAACTGTTTCCCAGCATACGCTGTCCTGCCCTGTTTGTAGTCTCCCCTTGCTATTCGGGACGGGCAAAATCATGTAGAATGAGAGCTGAGAATTCACTGCTCAATAACTGAAGTCACCCTGAGGCACTGAAAAGATACGCGGTCCTTTTTATACAGTGCTTTTTTTCTTTTTTTTTAAAAAAAAAAAAAACAAGCGGTTGAATGGAAATTATTTATTTTCTGGTAGGGCTTAGCACAGTCTGTGTGGTGCCAGTGCTGAATATATGCAAAATGTGTAAAAACTTACTTTAATGTCATGAAAGAGTGATTTCCCATATCTCTCTTTGTATCGCTGTCGAATATTCATTAGGTCAATCTCACTTCTGGCAATGAGAATCCTTATAACCGTTTTATTGTGAAACCCAAAGTCCTAAAAAGAAAATAAGATGAGAGTAAACTTGACAGTCAGACAGTATGTTTGCCTATATGTATATGCTCATATTAATGTTTGATAAACCAATTAATCAGACTACTCGTAAAGATATCCTAGATTTTAAAGAAGTCTGTGCATTCAAAGGTTTTATCCTGCAGAGTTTTCACATGTTTCTTAATAGCCGAGATTCCCCACATGTCAGCGTTTTAACCATGCGGTGAAACTTCGAAAAGGAAAAACCTGATGAACTTAGGTATTCAGTTTGTCTTAGGTATTCAGTTTTTAAGTAGCTGTTGTGACTATTGTTGTAAAGGCCATTCAGACTATACTGAAGCCAATAATCTGTTTCGTGACAACTGCTGCCAAATGTGAATTCAGTGAGATCTTTAGCTGCTGATTTAGAATTGACATAGCTGATAGTCAACGGTGTTAAACTACATTTTTCAATTGCAATCCTGTGGAGAATGAAGACATCTAGTGGCAGTAAAAGTAATCAAAAGAGACTTAGGGCTGGGAAGACCGATGACCAATTTAGGTTGTTTAAAGTTAAATCATAATTTTATAGAGTAGCCATTGATACCGAAATCTTGTTCTCAGAAAACAAGTAATGAGATGTTAAAAAGCTACATGTAGAGAATTTGATACATGTTTGATGGCTAGGTTAAAATCTTTCTTATAAGCCATTATGGACTATGATTTCAAGCATTAGAATCCTAGTTGTGTTTTATTATATTGTATTGTAAATGGACATACAAAAAGCTTTTGGTATAATCTGGACATAAATCGGCTGCAAAACAAGATGCTTTTAAATTCTCATATTTCTTTTGAGAATTATTTGTGCTAATCAAAACACTGTGAAAACAGAGTAAAATACTAACTAAAACAAAATGCAAGTTTTCATTAAACTTTTCCTGCATCACATGCATCATCTGAATATATTATAGAATGAAACTACCTATGGGATATTTCTTAAAAGTAAAAATGCTGTTTTAACTTGAAAAGCGGTCTTGATACCAAACCTTTGAGAAACATCACTCTTGCTGATAGCTGTTATTTCCTGATACCTTTGGCAAACCTTATTCATGCCATGTGCCAGAATCCTCTTTTGACCACTCAGACAAAATACTGCCTTTTCCTCTCAGCCCCTGGGATTTCCCTTGGTTCCCTGCTGCCACTGTTGCTGGTTTAGCTGAGACGGGACAGCAGCAGTGACAGCATCTGGAAGAGGATACCGGGGCCCTGTTGAATCATTGCCAAATAGTTTTCTTCGATGGTTCAGGCTTGAATCCTTTCTTTGCCATTCCTGCTCTAAGGTGATACTTCAGCTTTTATCCGTGGCTGGTTTTTTATGACCATCTTCTGAATATTGCACTTAAAAGAGTAAGCTTCAAAGATTATACTTTTATATTTTATATAACATAATGCCTCATTATTTTCAATAACGAATGAAAAACAAAAGAAAATGTCTTCAGTGGTCTCTAGTAGGAAGAATTTTTATGTGTTTCATTGCATTTACCCGCATTTCTTTTTGTTCTAGTATTGTATGTTAGCACTCACACACCAAGATGAAGAACCTCTATATGTACATTGAGCCCTGCAAGTAAATATGGCTATTTGTTTTTATGTAACACTAATTTATGATTTAATTTTTAGTGAAACTTATTAAATCTCTAGGTATAAAAATGTAAGGGGAAGAAAAGTGCACATTGAGTTCTGCACAGCAGGGGGAGATACAATCCATGGAAAAGAAAAATTTTCAACTGAAAAAAATCAACAGTTACCAGACAGATACTTTTTAGAGTAATCAAAATATTTAACCTTTTACTGTTACTGTTAAATCCCAACTGCTGCTTCGGCACTAATGCTTTGAAATTTATGTAGGTATCAACAGTTTTAAAATACGCAATCAAACCTTAAAGGTTGAACAGACTGATTTTTTAAGTACTTAAGAATAATCAAGTAAACAAAAAAATGGGGAAGGTACTTTTTATAATCCGTGAAGACAAAAGACTACTTACATGAATTGCATTATAAAGCCTGTACGCAAAGTAGGAAGGCTTGTCACGAACACAGAGCACTAGGAGAGAAAAATTGCAACAAGTAAACATAAGATTATTATAAAATCAATTCTATTGGCTTTGGGCTCCTTGAAATATAAAGCTGGGCATTGCTGTCCATGCTTAAAATAAGCTACCAGTTTTTCACAAACATTGCTATATTTATAGTTTTAAAAGTCTGCCATTTATTCTGAGTGGGTTCTCATTACCATTGTATCAAAAGGCTTATTAAATATTAGTGAATATGCTTACATTACATCTTTGTAAAAATATTATTATCCTTACTCTATAAATGGAAACCAAAGGCACGTAAAGCTTGGAACTTGTTTATATGCCATACAAGTCCTGTAAACGTTTCCAATTTTTTAGTATGTGTAGATGCAATTATCATTGATCACACAACATTTATTATCAAATAAAGAGCAGATACTAGTTGTGCTCAGTCAGAATCTAATGCTGCATATATACATTTTTAGATTTACATGAACATGGAAAAGCAGTTAAAATATTATTTTCTAATTATATCTGAAAATGTAATTACACTGTACAGGAGGGTAAAGTGGATAAAATAAAAAAAAAATCAGAAAAATAATATTCTTGATGCATCAGATATATGATACTAGATATTAATTAAGAGATTACTACTAGCATAAAATAATATTTTTACGTTACCTATTGCAACCAGTAATTCTTGAAAGTATCCATCATAACAGTCATTAATGGCATCTACTATGTCTTGCCCAGAGATGTTTTGGAACTCCTGGAAAACTTGGGGGGAAAAAAATCTCGCATTATTCTAGTTCGTTGATAATGATCAACTTGACTTTTTTCCTGCTTTCTGCAGTATTATAGGTATTGAGTTTAATTTTTTCACTGTTTATTCTCAGTGTTTCACTGTGTTTATATTCCCCAAGTAAGGCAATCTGAATGAGTAGCCTGAAACCTGGTTTCCAGGCCGTCCTCCCTCTGGGTTCTCCAGCATACAATATGCAATGAATGTACTCCGAGGCCTCTGTTTCACTGGGAGCTTTAATAAACTCTCTGTTTAGCAACCTCTGTTTACAAAACTTGTAAGAATGTCATGCCATGAAGACAAATTCCTTGCTCAGCTTGGCTAAAACCGGCCAGAGAAGGAGCCACGGCATGATGTGCACACCACGTTGGGATCCAGACAGGGATGCCCTGGATAGTGCACAGACCGTGCTTTACTCCTTTAGGGAAAGAGGGACATTTTCAACTCCCTGCCCGCTACTAACCTGCTGGAGGGCTGGCTTACAGGCAGAGCCCTCAAATCTCTGTTACAGAAAGAGAGTAGAGCATAAGCAGATTTGCTACATTATGTTAATCCTATCATCACCAGCCCTACAGCAGTTATGATAGAAGAATTAACTTGTTGATCCATGACAGCAAAGTAGTTCTAAGCTGCTGTTAGAAGTTGGCATAAGAAATACAGCTGGCTGCACAGTGATAAATTGTCACCAAATAGGCTGTTTTTCCACTGCAGAGCAAAAGACATCTCAAACTTGTCACCAAACAGATATAACAGGTTTCTTTTCTACAGTGGAAGATCTGGATGTTCTCATATAATTTTCTTGCAATATGTAATTGTCTGATTATCTATTTTAAATAAAAATGTCCCATTATGTTTCCGTGTGTATGTTCATTATGAGAGAGAGGTTGTGGGCCCTGAAGTGCTCTCATCAAAAGCTTCTTTGTAACTTCTGCAGAAACGCTTCAACACAGCAATGTGTTTTCACATACAAACATTTGTTGAAAATACTCCACCTGACTCTCCCAAGGTGTTCCTGCTCATAGCAAAGAGTTACTTAGGAAAATTAAGGAAATAGATAAGAAAGATCTGCCTCATCCTGTTGTGTTGTGAATAAAGGCAGTGCAGCAACAGCCTATGCCTTTCTTTGGCTGTGCGTTCTTTTGTCTGCTATTAGGCATCCTGATGTCTGTCTGTTCAATCTGCAGTTGTCTGTAGTCATCAGGCAAAGTTCGGTTTTGCATTACTTCCAAATTCCCATTAACATCAGGGGGAGTCTGAGAGCTCCAACAGTTTATACTTTGGTTTCAGCCTAATACCCTGCTGCACTCTGAGCTTCTTGGTATGTAACACATGGTTTTATGAGCAAGTCAGAATTTGCCTTTGCATTCTGTGTTCAAACAGCTGAGACACTGGATTACCCATCCACAACTGCTGGTAACTCTTGTTGCAGAGAATCATTTGCAGCATGTTTTTGTGTTCGCCTGTTTTCTGCTGACATGCTTCCCATAGAATCTAATATATCAGAAAAAGAAAAAAAAATACAAAAGGTTTTGAGTTAGTCCTGGATCTCCTTTCAAAATTTGTATTTGTTCTTCTTTTAATTTTTGAGAAGCTCACATCTGACTATATTTACCATTGCATCCTGAGTAGCTGTACAAGGATCTGCATATCCTTCCAGCCTTGTTCCCTGGGGGAAATAAAAAGATACATTTTAAATAAGCTTTTACCTTGCCACTACCGTCCCACCACCATTTCCAGTATCATCGATGTTATATTGCTTACTATAATACTTGACTATGAGGGGAGAGCTAGGAGAAGAATAACTAATCTGCCATTCACTGATTATTTCTTACCAATATGCATATTACCAGAAGAATCTTTTCACTTTGTTTTTTTAATCCCTGCACAACCTGTAGGAGCAAACATGTCAAATAATGGAAATTTTGCTTGCTTATAAACCATTGTCTGCAATTAAGATCCAAGATTAGGAAATTGTTTGACAACTTTGATACATAAACCACAAAAGGATACTTCTTATTTCCCCATACATTTAGTCACTTTTCAGTTACACAACTCAAGCTGATATGCTTTAGTAAACACGCTATGATCTGAATTATATATTTGTTAGAAAAAGAGAAAAGTACACAACTTTCAGAATTGCTTTTTTAACCATAATCATCTTGCAAGGATACAAATCAGCCCTGGTTGCAAAACCCTTAACAATCTCAAGCTGCATGTAATCACTGCCTTAATGATATGCATTTGAAGCAATTTAGTTTAAAATTTACAGTCATTTTACCCTATATGTGAAAGGGAGGATTAAAATTATGTATTGGCTGTCAACTTGTAGCAAGACTGATTTGTAGCTCTTTCCTGTTAAAAATGTTAATTTATATTTTAATTAAATGGCACAAATTTCACACAGTGGAATTCCTAGTAACAAGATAAATTACTTGAAGGAAATTATCCTGGAATGACTGTATAAACTTACATACATGAGAAAACACAGGAAAAAAGACAGACAAGCAAATGATAAAATAAGTTAAATAATACCCTACTTGAGTCAAATGCCCACTTTCCCCAGTAACATTTAACAGTGACTACTCTTGGCATAGTTTTGCTGGAGAATCCCACAGTATGTGTAATTATTTTTTAAACTGTAGAGAATTTCCATATTTCAGATGATACCCCAAAAATGAGAATTAGAATAAAAATCTGTTTGTCTTGTACTAGAATATTAGTTAGCCTGAATTTTTAACTCCGTTAATTTCTTTGGGAAGGACTATAACCTATAACTTCTAATCTACATCACTATGGACATGAAAACAGTAAATTCCACACTATAGCAATTGAATAGTTTACTCCCTGTATGTGAAGCACATTTACTTCTGTCTGTAGTCAGATGTGTGTGTCATCAATCCAAAGATTTAATAGAAATCTAAGCAAAACGTGTCTGAAATAGCATTAAAGGGTGCATTGGAAATGTTGCTATAGAGTATTCTGTAAGTTGCCCGGTAGTAGAACTAGAAAGGATATATTTTAATGAAATATCACTAAGTTTTAATATAAGACAATATCTAAACATGAATGATTCGACTTACAGTATTCATAAGTATACAGTACAAGTGAGTAAAGCTGGAATTTCCTGCAACTGTTCTTCATCTTTGAAGAATAGCAGTTAGATCTTGTTAGCTAAGAAGCTGCTGGTTTCAGGCCTCTTTATCAATATCCATGGTTTAGAAAATCAGGGCTAATAATGTAGTCTCAGACAATTTATTTTAAATGTGTTCTTTTGATGACTAAGATGTGTCCCATGGTTTTAATTAAGATGAGAAGTGAAGTTGCTTAACTTGTAGCTCCTCGTTTTTAAGCAAGGAAGTATTTTCATTATTAAGAAGAAAAAACATCCACCATTAGACAAATATTTCTTGTTTATAGCTTCTACATTTGAAACATCTGCTCTTTATCTCTGTACTGCAGTGAAGCCTGAAGCCTGCTGCTATTTCAAATCTTGGTAAGAAACACTTTTTCCCCAGACACACATACATAAAAATACAGATGTACCTCATGTATGCTGTTATCTCCTGCCAGTCCTGTTGTTATTTGTTACTCTGGTTTACAAACAATTTTTAAGATAATGAGCACAGTGACTACAATGCAAATGAGAACTCATGATTTGACAAGGATGACCAACTTTGTTGCATATAAAACTACAAATGGGTAAAACTGCAAAAGTTGGTGTGTGACAGTGACAGTTCATTTACTTGCATGCAAACATACTGTGACTTAGCATACGCAGTAGGGCAAAGAACATAATGCTTAGAACAGAAAACTATTTAATACTTTCCTGCATAGTCAAATGTGGATATACCCCAATTTTTACATAATGCCTAGACTGGATTATGAACCAGATATTCTCACAAGGAACAACACAGAACTTTAACAATGAAAATCTCATTTGTACATGCAAGTAGACTCTGTTTGAGATGAAGCAGATTGAGCACAGGGTCAGCAGTTGAATATCCAGGGACCTACTCAATAAAATGGTCTGTTGACTTTGGCCTCCATCTGAAAACCAAAGTCAAAGTAGATGGAGGAATTCAAGTTCTCTTCCTCTTCTGCTCTTTCTCCTCTTCTTTTCAAAAGCGTAGCCCTGTTGAACTAGCTTCAACCACACTCACCTCAGAATTTAAGATTTCTCAGATAGTATCAGAAATTGTTATGAATTTTTTAGAAAGGTAAGACATACTACTTGTTTTTACGGTACCTGAGCAAGGTTCATGAGTGTATCTCTGAAGTGACCTGAAGTCTCAGAATCAATATCTTGTTGAAGATCATTATTGTATTCTAGGTTAAAACAAAAACATATAATCACAAATGAACATGCTCTGAATAGTACTCACGAGGATTAGTAAACAAAGGATAAATAAATAGGGTGCAAATACTTGTCCATTTTCTACAGTGATTGTTCCTCAGCACGGGTTCTGCAGGGAAGTACCCCTGGGCCAGCAGGGGAGCTCTGCCCTACTCAGGGGGCTGCAGCCCCAGCTTGTCTGCCCACTCACCGCTGCTGCTGCAGATACTTGGAAATGCCCCGTCAAGGCAGGTGAGTGGAGTGCCCAGCCTGAGTCGGGACTTTTTGAAGGAAAACAGCTTATGTACTTTTTTAGATTAAAGTGCGTGAAAGTTTCTGAAAATCCCCCAATGTGACTGCTGGGTATTTCAAATGTCTTAGGCAGCAACGCATCCCAAAAATATTATGACCTATTATTAACTTTAAATGTTTCGCTTCAGCCTTTTGTATGAAGTTGTAGGAGTGGAGGGGGAAGAGAGGTGGTTAGTACTGAGAAGTCATTTTCATAGTTCATTTCCTTCATGCATGCTAATACATCCAGAGCACACATGGTACAACTGCTACTGTGCACTTGTAAAAAACATTACGCATTAAGTAGGCTTCTTTCATCTGGAAGATCTCCATGTTTGATCTTGAGGCTAATATGTCAATTAGACATTTTTCTTCTGTGTCTACTCCCTGTGTGGATAGAAATAAATAGGAAAAGATGACGTTAGTAGAAACCACAGCTTTTAGAAGAAAACAACGTTGCGCTTTTCAGAAGTAACAAAAATAATAGCAATCTCTGCTGGAGCAATGCAGAATGTACTTTCGCGTAGCCTACCTATTTAAATAGAAAATGCCTTTAAATTAATAGTAGAACCCTGTATTTAAAATATATTCTACTTAGTCTGAAATTCCACATGTACATTAGCAAGTTGGGATTGAAGCAAGACTACTGTTGACAGAGACGTAATGGGAAGAATTTTAGAGCTTTAGTAAGAATTTAGAATTTGCTGAAAGAAATCAGATGCAAAGATTTAGCGTACATTTAGCGTACAATAAGTGCTCAGACAATCTGAAGTAGGTATGAGCCCAATCGTTATGTTGTTTAGTTATTTATTATTGCTGTTATTTATTTAGTAATGTTACGGTTTGTAATGTCTACCGTAAAACTTGGTATATAAGGGAAGCATCGTAATCATGCATGCAGTGCTGCAAATCACTGTATTTTCCCACAGGATTTGAATTAATTTTATAAACTTGAATTGGCATAAGGTATGCTGTATATGCTGCTTTTGATATGCACATGTATACTGTTAGTGAGTATTCTGCATTTGGGATAGTGGGAAAATATGACATTGAGCCTGAGCCCGGACACACATATGGCCAGTTTTGTACTCTGGCCATATGAATCCAGGTCAAGATGGAATACGATAAGAAAGTTTAGCTTTGAGCCACATGTAGAAAAGAATACGAATTCAGCAATCTTGTCAATAATTTTAATAAAATTCATGCTTCCAATTCTACGAAAATTTCACAATCCTTTTAGTACCAGCTGTAATTAGAAATATATCAGTAGTTCTAAAAAGTGCATTGGTTTAAGTCTCTGAAGGACAAGAAAAAACAGTGATAATGGTTTTTTTTTTTTTTTTTTTGAGGGGATTCTCAAAATATATAAATAGGTCACCTCACTCAGAGTTGTATAATCCGTGTCTTATTTGTGACAGTGGCAAATATTCATGGAAAGAAAACAGAGTTGAGTTTTGACATGCTTTCTCATGTTTCAGGAACTGGCAATTTAGGAATTTCCTGAGAAGGAATTTTTCAAAGGTTTATTTGTTTCAATAGCCAGCAGTGGGCCTGTTTTTTAATAAATTGTTGAATGTCTTTATGAACTAATTTGTTCTTTTGGCCTTCACAATTCCCTGCAGAAATAAATTTCAACATTTAATTACATGATTATTTGGAAAAAAAAATTGTTTGTTGCAAAATGTCAGTTGTTTAAGAAGCACAGGCCCAGATCCTGGGAACAAAAGGAAATATTTTCTTCAAAATGTGCAATGAGTTCAATCTTAGTGGAGCGATCACTGCTTTGTCACAGAGTTACTTGTGTTTATGTAAAGACATGTTCTGCTACAGAAGTATTGGTCTTTTCAGAGGTGGAAGCTGAGTGTGTGGCACTGGCCGTTCACATGAATTTTGTTTTTAATATACATAAATGCTTGCAGGATCAGAGTCTTACATTTCCCTGTATAAATATTTATTCTTTTACTGAATTTACCATAGGTGTGAAGTGGATTGTATTTATTACACGGCAAGTAGATGTTTTTTGCAATACCAATGAATAAACTTTGTGTAGCACTAACTTTCTGATCACTACACAGTAGTACACTATTCCAGTGTACTAAATTCCAGCAGTTTATCAACCATTTCTATGTAAAAAAAAAGAATTTGTGTTCAGCGATGTAATTAGTGACTGCAACTCTAAGGAATTCTCGATTTGACAAGTACCTTCAAGGCGTGCCAGAGCTCATGGGCATCATAGGAGGCAGGTGGATACATCAAGCCAACCATGACTTCTTTGAAGTGATGAGAGAGATTCTCTTTTAGATCTGTTATCAGATCCTTGAAAAGAAAAAGAAAAAGTATAGACACAATTATTTCTCTAGTCACACTTTATGAAGACAGCTTAAAAATAAAATAGTGGTTTTCTCTGTAAATGATTAATAAAGATGAACTGTTGAAGGTGGGTGAGATGACAATAGACACATGGGCCAGTAGACTACATAGGATTGTTGATTTTCTGTTCATTAGAATACAGAAGAAAATTCAGGGGTTTAAGTGCAACTTAGAGGCTTGGAAACCTGAATACCACAGGAGAGCATCTGCAGCTTCCCTTGGCATATTCCACGTGTGAATCTGAGGGAGCTAAGCATCTTCAGAAGTCAGATCTCATAAAACACAGGCAATTTCTGGTGCTTTTTTCAGTGTTACTATGTGAACAATTTTTAAAATAATCCATATTGCTCCTAGTATATAAAAATACCTGCTTTGGATTACTGGAAAGTTATGGGCTTTAATTTATGTATATATTACATTCAAACTGAATTAACTATTTTTGACAGATGCTGGATTAATAAAAGGAAACCCCTCTCTTTTCTCACATGTGTCTCAGGACTCGCTTGCCAGGTAGCAAGTAATGGATAAGAGTTTCCTCCCCAGTCTCTCCTTTCCCAGTAGCATCTTTCAAAACACTGGAAATGCCAAAAACTTGTTGTTTATACTATTGCTGTTTCTGAGTAAAAGGATACTTGTGCACCATTTTTTTTTTAATCTTTTGTGTATGGCACTAGGCACCTCTCAGACGTGCTCTGACCTAAGTCTGAATTTAAAAGGGTACCAGAAATGGTCCTCATGATATAAGCTCTTATTTTTTTCAGAGCTGATACATATGTGAATATAATTAAATTAATAGCTAGAGTAGCGATGAAGGAGGACATACATTAAAAATTAAATTTGTTATGAAGAAACATACACAGTCTTCAGTAAATGCACATTAGATGCATTTGACAACCACTAAATCACACATGTAATAGAAATTAACTCATTAAGACATTTCACTTCTGACAAGTTGCCTGTGGGAAAATGGATTAATAATACAAATGGATACTAGTTAAACATTACTCCTGCAATCAGAACTAAGTAAAGTATTGAAAAACAAGAAAAGACAACTCTAAGTTGTCGTTATTAACGTTTCCTAATCATCTCTGCTATAAGAAATCCTTGAAGGCTAATTGTAGAAATGAATCTTAAAGCACGTCCGTGTGTCTGAACCATGCAGGAAGTTCAGGGTTTACTTTTTCTTTCTTTTTTTAAAGATATTTTTCCTTCTAATGTGCCACACTTTCCATTTGTCAAATGAATAGGCATAGTTGCTACCATATTTCCATATTGAACAGACTGAATTCTGAATTGAAATTAAGAGGGTGGAGGATTGGACTGACTGACAGGTTTGCCATAGATAGATTTGCCACTGCATAGATAGTTTGCCACTGAGAGGGCTAAAATTGTTATTGCCTGCCAGTCTGTCTTCTCTGTGCTGCAGAATTTACCACTCATAAGATGGGACTGCTGAACAGCACATTCACTTGATGCAATATATCCATTAATACCGATTACAGGCAGTTAAAAGCTCTCACTGATGTGTGCTAAAGTATTTTCTGAATTGTAAACTGCAGCAATTCAGGGCAAGACACATCCCAACCTATTTGGCAGTTCCTGTCCAAGATAGCAAACTTTTGAGAGGTCAGTCAAATAAACCACACGGAGTACTAACCAGATGACCCATGTCAATATATCTGCTGTTACAGGTGAGACAAAACAAAAAGAAAAAGGAAAAAACAAACAAAAAAAAACCCCAAACCAGCATTTCTGTTTCATCTCTGAATTAGATTAGAACTAGCTTGCACTGACCCCTGTCTCCATATGGCAAAAGACAGAACTTTTGGAAAGCTGTCAAGAGTATCTTGGTATATCTTGCACTATAAAGTATTCACAGTGCTTAATGGATCCATTTAAATTAAAATTGTAGGTGTATATGCAAGATGTTCCATGAGTTTCAGAATTTTCTGTAGCCTGTTGCTGGAATATAAAAATGGTTTGCTCACCTTTCACTTTAATTGTTATTCATAGTTTTAGAGATCAAAATTCTTAAAAATGACATCTGAGGTTTTCTTTGGCTTTTTTAGTCCTTCTACCTCTGTAGGTCTGTGGCTACTGGTTTTATAGTACTTCAGGCTGGCTGAATACGGCTGGCAGAGTTATAAATTTAAAGGTGGTGTGTTTTCATAGGGATTTATTTATTTGTTTATTTTTATTTTGGATTGTAAAGAAAATCCAAATAGATCAGTAGTGAGCAAGTCAATAATTGTTCTCCTTTAATACTAAATATGGCAAATCGTAACTCCATTTTTGAAGGACATTTTGCAGTTCCTAACTGAGATATTGTTAGTGGTTATCTGTAGGTCATCGTCATGTGTCAGAGTGCAGAAATTAAAGATAAATGTTATATGGAGCTTTTAAATGTTTTCTTTTGTTCGAATGATAAGTCCAGTTGAAACACTATAGAGAAAAGGTGAAAAAACCACAGCTAGCTGCTATGGATGGAGTGTAGAGAAGGAGCACTGTCTGGTGATTAAGAAGATCAATGAAGACCTGAAAAGAATGGGCCTGGATGCTTCACTGTCACAGGCACCTTTAGGTAGCTTGTCATGCTTTGGTTTTCTGTAAGTAAAACTAAAGCTCAGTGAGCAATGTTGCGTGGACAAACCCTGAACTTGTGTGGTTTGCATGTGTGATGGTAATGGTAACCTAATAAACACCTCGTAATAGAAAACAACTTCTTATCATTCAGATCCACTGAGTTCAGTCTGTGATTCAGTTATTGTTCTTGTACGGTCTATTTATAACATACTAATCCATTCAAGACTGCATTTATAATATCACAAATATTGTGTGTTTGAATTTTTATAATTGTCCAAATAAAACCAGTGATGTCCTATAGTTGTGTAACAACACCAAATCAACACACGGCACTGATTAAGTACAGCTCTTCTCTTTTCCCCAATTCTAGGAAAGTAAGGGGCTGTTTCAGTGTATTAGAGGCCAACGGTTGTGAGGTATTTTGGTGTACAGGTGGTATAAGGCTGCCTCTGGAAGACCGCTTGGCTATCCAAAGATAAAAATACACTGTGCTGCTGGTTTGCAGACTAGTGGTGGAACAGACTGCTACATTTGTGGTTAATGTGCAGGTTTTGAATGAACCATTTCTACTTAACTCTGATTAAGGCTGATGGCTGTGTGGTAGGATTTCTGCAAACTCACTCTTCTTCATGATGGTCAATTCAATGGCAAGCATACAGTGACCTTCAAGGCATTTTCCAGTGAGATGGTAGTTTTTCAGGTTTTGGGAAAAGAAGAAAACTGGATTTTGTTTAAAATGTTTGGCTGGCTTCTATTAGGAGAAGGCCATGTCTGGTCAGTTTTGTCACAACATTTTTCTTTAGCTTTCCAATAGTATCTAGTTTCATACAGCCCTCTTCATCACTAGATTTCACAGAGATTTTACCGAAGATGTTGCTATTATTTTTGCCCTTACATAGCTGGGGTAAGTGAGGAAAACGCAGACACTGTGACTTTCTCAAAGTCATTTGCTTAGAAATAGTAGACCTGGACATAGAATGAGGGTATCTGTCTCTGTGTGTGTTTAAGAATAAAAACTGCTTTGTCTAATACAGTAAATATGGATAAAATGCATTTGAAAAAAACCCACATAATTTTTATGTTTTAAATTTTTTTAAACCATTTTAAAGATTCATATATTTAACACAAAGCAGCTCAGATGAGTATTGTGCTGGGTGTGTGGATGGGATTACATGGTGTGTGGTCTGACAATTTCAGTGCTTGAGATGAGAATATTAATTAGCGACTAAGGTACAACTACCTGTAACTGTTGGTATGGTGTTTTTCTTTGGTATTTAAACCCAAATACAACATTTTTTTTGTATTCAAAAAACTTGAAAAAAGTACTGCAGAAACTTCCAAAAGCACATGGAGGAAGAAAAAAGTCTGTTTAGAAATCGTCGTTTGGTCAATAGAGGAAGAAAATGAATTATAGAAGAAGAAACTTTCCATGTCCCTTATTTTTTTTTCTAAAAAAAAACTTTGCGGGTGGCAGAAGTGCTTCTACTGCTATAAAAATGGCAGTTTGAAACCATCAGAGGTTTTGATAGTTACGTGTGCCAGTCCGCGGGTGCCAGCCAGCCATCTGCCAGGCTTTTGGTTCCAGTGACTGACCTGGGAGAAGGGCTGACCGACCGCACTGGGGACAGGAAGGACAGAAGTGCCGAAAGACCAGACGGGCGCTGTCATACCCGGCCATACATGTCCCTGTACGCCTCGGCGATCATCAGCCGCTGTGCGTTGCAACGCTGCGTTAGGATATCAATCAACACATCTTTTTCACAACCTGTAAAGGAAACACAACACAGACTCTAAATTAACAAAGTGTTGTAATGCAGTTACATTTGTGACTGTTTGTGTTTTGTTCCAGAACACTAACCTAATTTATTGAAAAAAAGAGATCAACAGATTAATATCCCACTGGTATTTACCAACATGATTTATATTTACTGTGCTTATGTACCTTTGACTTGCTGGTGTAATACCAGCAAAAAGTGAAGTGGTCTGTTATTATCACATGCATCATCACCTCTCTCAAGCTCAATGGATTTGAAAGCATCAATAAAACAGATAGAGGCTTTCATCTATTCAGAACTAGGCACACCAGCAGAATTTGTGGCTAAGCCTGGGAAGTCATACTTTATGCTCTGTTGATATGGATTAAATTGCCATTTTAGGATTAGGGATCTCTTTTATAGGAATGACAAACTATGGTCAGACCATTGCTGAAAAACTGAAAGATATAGTTTCAGAGGAACCATATAAAGTAAGTTATGAAGTTTAAAAAATATAACATTTTAGCCAGTCTCCAAGGGTATTTTGTTGAAGGTTACCTGTGATCTTTTGCTCGATGGCTAGAGCATACTGCTAAACTTCTGTAGTGCATCAGTATTTACTGCTTATGAAAAAGACAATTAGCAGAGTCTGAGAATTATTTTATCGTTTAAAAGTTTTTTCCATCCCAAAAGTTGGTTTGTGGTAATTTTCGATGGCTGAGCATTTGAAAGACATTCCAGCATAAATATATCTCCAAGTGTAAATCAATTGACAATATCACACTTGCAGCAGAGATGAATCAGGCTGCAAAGCATGGGAAACTGCTTGCATCTGAATGGAGGAGGGTGGTCTTCCAAGTTTCTACCTGTCATTGTAATATAGGCATGCATATATATATATATATATATATGTATATTTATGTTACAAATACACATTCTGTACCTACTGCAGTTTTGTTATGCAGATTTTATCATATAATCTAAAACTGACAGGTTCCATTTTGACATAAATATAATTGGACATTGAATAATTCTTTTTTCTTATGTTGGCAGAAGAAGCCTGCATTTGCTTATTATACACCAGCTTTAGTTCTCTTTCTTCGGGATCAGCTTGCCACAATTACACCAGCTTTTTAGCAAGACAATAATTTAACGTAGTCTGAGTCCTTTCCATCAAACAAAATAATAGAATCATAGAATCACAGAAGTTTGGGATTGGAAGGGACCTTGAAATATCATATAGTCCAATCCCCCTGCGGGAGCAGGAACAGCAAAATAAGTTTTCTAGAAAGGTGCGAGAGTGATTCGGATTCCTTGGAATGCCAGTTTTGTCATCAAAAAGAAGCAAGGTCAAGGCACCTGCACGAGAGAACCACTTTTCACTAATAAAATGGCAAGATGGACGTCATCAGACCCCAATGGATGTGATCAACAAAACTGCAACCGTGTCTCCACCTCCTACTACAAGGACTGATGCACAGTGCAGATGGAGTTGATGAGGAATCGCATTGAGTATCTTTTGTTTTATATTCCATTTCTATTTTATATATATATCAACTAGTAGTGCGCTAGTATTTTGTGATTTTATTGAACTGTGTTTATCTCATTCCAAGTTTCTCCCTTCCCTTTCAATTCTCTCCCCTGCCTGGGGAGCGGGTGGGGGACTGAGTGAGTGGCTATCCCGGTTCTATTGCTAGTTCAGCTTAAAACCACGACCAGCACGGGTGAGGCCAGCCCTGGAGCCCCCTGCCAGGTGGGCTATGCGTCACAGGGCATGCGTGAGGCTGGGGAGCTCCTGGGTGTGTCCCTGGGTGTGCCCCCGAGAGCCCTGTGATGTCACCAGAGTCACAGTCAGCCCGTGACGTCACTAGCGGCGGGCGGCTATAAACGCCAGCGTCACGTGCTGCCAGCGGCACACGAGACGTCGAGTCCTGTGGGCAGCACCCGAGCCATCGAGTCCTGCCAGCGGCACCAGACGTTGTGACCTGCCAGCGTTCGAGCGGCCACCGAGTCCTGCCAGCGGAACCCGAGCCTTGGCGTTGGGTCAGCAGCAGCCATCGAGTCCTGCCAGCAGCAGAGACACCAGGTGCCTCCAGCTCCGAGAGGACATCAAGTCCCAGCGGCGGCCACGAGGACATCAAGTCCCAGCAGCAGCTGAGGACAGCAAGTCCCACCGGAAGCTGAGAGGAAACCAAGTCCCAGCAACTGACAGGACACTGAGTCCCAGCAGCAGCAATGGAGGTGTCCAGGGATGAGCCAGCGGTGCCACCAGCTGCCAGGAGGTGCCGGCGGGGGGACAGGTGCCCCATCTGCTTGGCTCCCCTGGAAGCCCCCGCTGCAGTGGACCCGTGCTGGCATGCGTTCTGCCATGCCTGCATCCGGCGCTGGGCTGCCAGCGACGAGGATGCCACTTGCCCGCTCTGCCGGGGCCCCATCGCGGCCATCCGCCACCTGCGGCTGGAGGATGACGGTCGCCGTGGCCGCTTGCATCCCTACGCAAGGCGGGGGCCGTGGTGGCAGAGGCAACAGTGGCGGCAGCAGCAGCAGCAGCGGAGCCGCAGCCGTTCCAGGCGCCGCGCACGCTCCGCTGAGAGGGGAGAGCGCCGCCGCCCCAGTCCCCAGCGGCGTGCTCGGAGCCTGCCCACCGAGAGGGACGGAGATGGACACGGCCAGCTCCTCCACCGGCCAGAGAGCAACGACAACGCGTCGTGGCTGCGCAGGGTCCAGGAGGACGAGCCGGGCTCAGGGGACCATGCGCAGCGTCTCCCCTGGCTCCGCGTCTGAGCGGGGCGGCCGGGCCTCCCGGGGCCCCTCTGGAATAAAAGCACTGCGCCACTGAGAGGCACCGGGCCTGGTTTCTGCCTTGTTGTTTGCTCGGTGCTGCAGAACTGGGCAGTGGGAGAGATGTGGCTGTGGGAAGTGGGGGAGAGGGTGGGTTATGGCTCGAGGACCCGTAGAGAGGGAGCAATGTGGATGTTGGAACCGGAGGAGAGGGAGGGATGTGGCCCTGTGAACTGGGGGAGAGGCGGCCGAGTGCCTGTGGACTTGGGGAGAGGGAGGGAAATGGCTGGTGGGAACGAGAGGCAGAGGGAGGGATGGCTATTGCTAGCAATCTGGGGAGAGGGAGGGATATGGGTGTGGGAAATGGTTCAACACAGGGATTCGGCTGTGAGATGTGGGTAAGAGGGGAGGGATACGGTGCCCATGGAACTGGGGCAGAAAGGGGGATGTGGCTATGGAACCAGGAGAGAAGGATGAAGAAGGTCTCCAGACAGAGAGATGTGGCCTGGGAAGTGGGGACAGGGAGAGACGTGGCCCCTGAACCCTCCCCAGCCCTGGTGCTGGCACTGCCTGCGGCTCTGCGTCCAGAGAAGGGCGGCCTTGCAGGCCAGCTGGGTTCCAGGGCTACTTCAGCCCTGCAAGACAACAGCCTCTCCTCACAACGCTCCCTGCTCTCAGCTTCCCCAGCCCCACAGAGCCAGGCCCACACTCCTGCAGGCCCCAAGATCGTCACAGACCAGGAACACGCCAACGAGTTGGGCCCTCGGCCCCTGCACCCCGGCAGCAAGGCAGCAGCAGGAGCATGGCCCCGAGCCGACCTCTCCCGGGACAGAGCTCCTTGGGAGCAAGCACGGCTTGTCCCTGTCCCTGCTGCCAGCCGTCCGCCCTGAGAGGAGATCCTCGCAGGCGCCACTTGCCTGGCCTGTCCCCGGCTCTCCTGGCCACGGGGAGATGGGCTTCAGCCTCGCTCAGAGCCACTGCCCAGGGCACACCGCGGTGGTTGTCGGGAAGGCAAGGATGTGGTAACCTGGCTGCTCCCATGCTGGGACAAGGGAGCCGATTGTCTGGAACTGGACGGTAGCGAATCCAAGCAGCTGGGATCTCTGTCAAGGGATGCCACCCTCCACAGGGCAATTGCAAGAGAGAAAGACCTCTCCAGCCTCTGCAGGTGACTCCTGACTGCCAGGAAAGGCAAGGTTTCCCTTCAAGGAAGGAAGCTGCTGTATGTCATCCAGGTGAATGGAATACTATGGAGACAGGTATCCAGATCCTGAGAGGATTAGCTGTGCGGGAGATAATCTATTGTGAGCCAAATGGTCCGGAAGGGACAGATGCAGATAGAATCCTTTGTACACAACGCATGGGACGCAGGTTTGTACAATGGGCACCACCGGCATGTGCTGGGTCATGGGCATCGATGTCCTGGGCAGCTACATTCAACAAACTGTGACAGAAGTGATGAACCAGCTTCGCGACTGTGAGGACAGCCTCGCTACCTCTCTGCGGGCTTGTGTGTCACACGGAATCAGAGAATCACAGAATGTTAGGGATTGGAAGGGACCTCCAAAAGTCCAATCCCCCTGCCGGAGCAGGAACACCTAGATGAGGCTACACAGGAAGGCATCTAGGCGGGTTTCGAATGCCTGCAGAGTAGGAGACTCCACAACACCCCTGGGCAGCCTGTTCCAGTGTTCTGTTACCCTCACTGAGAAGAGGTTTCTTCTCAAATGGAAGTGGAACCTCTTGTGTTCCAGTTTGAACCCATTACCCCCTGTCCTACCGTTGGCTGTCACCGAGAAGAGCCTGGCTCCACCCTCATGACACTCACCCTTTAGAAATTTATAAACATCAATGAGGTCAGCCCTCAGTCTCCTCCAAGCTGAAGAGACCCAGCTCCTTCAGCCTTTCCTCACAAGGGAGATGCTCCAGTCCCTTAATCATCTTTGTTGCCCTGCGCTGGACTCTCTCCAGCAGTTCCCTGTCCTCCTTGAATGGAGGGGCCCAGAACTGGACACAGTATTCCAGATGTGAACTGAGTGTCAACTGAGGACAAACTGCGTGAAAAATCTGACAACCGTTTCGAAAAGCTGTTCCACGAAATCAAAGCACTCGGAGAGGACAGGTTCCATTCCCCACCTGACCAACCGACATTTCTGCTATTAGGCGAAGGCGTTTCCAATCTCAAGAGAGAGGACAGAAGAAGTACCCAAGGAGAGGCATGCTGTGGCTTCTCCTCGGTGATCATGGAGAAGACCTGAGGAGGTGGGATGGAAATCCCACCTCAGCACTTCAGGAACGAGTACGTGAATTTAAAGGAAAACCTCCTAGGAAAGTGGGTGCTCCACTTTCCAGAAGGGCTAGAAGAGATTCTGATCCTCTTGAAGGAAATTCTGATTCCTACCCACGGAATGTGCCTAACACAAATCAGAGGGGCCCTGCCTCCAGCCCGCCGCCGGGAAGGGACAACAGAGGTTACTGGACTGTGCAGATCCGATGGCCTGGTACAACAGGCCCCCAGGAGCAGAGAGCTTTGGAGGACACCGGTGCACAGTGCACAGTAATCCCATCAAACCATCATGGAACAAAATCCATCAGTATTTCTGGAGTGGCTGTGGGATCCCAGAAGCTGGCTGCAGGAGAGGCCGAAATGAGCCAGACTGGGAAAGACGGGCAAAAGCGTCCCACTGCGACTGCTCCACGTGCTCTGTGCATCCTCGGCACAGTCTGCCCCAGGAGAGGGTGTTTTAAGGCCCCAAACGGGTATAGGTGGGCATTTGGCAGAGCGGCTGTGGACACGGAGAACATTCATCCACTGTCGACTCTGCCTGGTCTCTCAGAGCAGAGGGCCCTTCTGCTATAGGATTGCTGAGGGTTGACGACCAGCAGGTGCCAATCGCTCTCACGATGGTCCATCGCCGGCAATATCGCACCAGTCGAGACTCTCTCCTTCCTGTCCAGAAGCTGATTTGTCAACTGGAGAGTCAGGGTGTGATCAGCAAGACTCGCTCACCTTTTAACAACCTCACTAGGCCAGTGCGTAAGTCTAGTGAAGAGTGGAGACTAAGAGTAGACTATCGTGGCCTGAATTAAGTTACAGCACCCTTGAGTGCTGCTGTGCCAGACACTCTAGAGCTGCCGCTTGAACTGGAGTCAAAGGCAGCTCGGCGGTGAGCCACAACCCACATTGCAAAAGTGTTTTTCTCTCTTCCTTTAAGCAGCAGAGTGCAGACCGCAGTTTGCATTCACCTGGAGGGGCAGCCAGTACACGTGGAATGGCTTGCCCCAGGGCTGGAAACACAGCCCTACCATGTGCCGTGGACCGATCCAAACCACACTGCAACAAAGAAGAGCTCCAGAACACTTGCAATATCTAGATGGCATCATTGTATGGGACGGAACAGCAAAATAAGTTTTCTAGAAAGGTGCGAGAGTGATTCGGATTCCTTGGAATGCCAGTTTTGTCATCAAAAAGAAGCAAGGTCAAGGCACCTGCACGAGAGAACCACTTTTCACTAATAAAATGGCAAGATGGACGTCATCAGACCCCAATGGATGTGATCAACAAAACTGCAACCGTGTCTCCACCTCTTACTACAAGGACTGCTGCTGAGTGCAGATGGAGTTGATGAGGAATCGCATTGAGTATCTTTTGTTTTATATTCCATTTCTATTTTATATATATATCAACTAGTAGTGCGCTAGTATTTTGTGATTTTATTGAACTGTGTTTATCTCATTCCAAGTTTTTCCCTTCCCTTTCAATTCTCTCCCCTGCCTGGGGAGCGGGTGGGGGACTGAGTGAGTGGCTATCCCGGTTCTATTGCTAGTTCAGCTTAAAACCACGACCAGCACGGGTGAGGCCAGCCCTGGAGCCCCCTGCCAGGTGGGCTTTGCGTCACAGGGCATGCGTGAGGCTGGGGAGCTCCTGGGTGTGTCCCTGGGTGTGCCCCCGAGAGCCCTGTGATGTCACCAGAGTCACAGTCAGCCCGTGACGTCACTAGCGGCGGGCGGCTATAAACGCCAGCGTCACGTGCTGCCAGCGGCACACGAGACGTCGAGTCCTGTGGGCAGCACCCGAGCCATCGAGTCCTGCCAGCGGCACCAGACGTTGTGACCTGCCAGCGTTCGAGCGGCCACCGAGTCCTGCCAGCGGAACCCGAGCCTTGGCGTTGGGTCAGCAGCAGCCATCGAGTCCTGCCAGCAGCAGAGACACCAGGTGCCTCCAGCTCCGAGAGGACATCAAGTCCCAGCGGCGGCCACGAGGACATCAAGTCCCAGCAGCAGCTGAGGACAGCAAGTCCCACCGGAAGCTGAGAGGAAACCAAGTCCCAGCAACTGACAGGACACTGAGTCCCAGCAGCAGCAATGGAGGTGTCCAGGGATGAGCCAGCGGTGCCACCAGCTGCCAGGAGGTGCCGGCGGGGGGACAGGTGCCCCATCTGCTTGGCTCCCCTGGAAGCCCCCGCTGCAGTGGACCCGTGCTGGCATGCGTTCTGCCATGCCTGCATCCGGCGCTGGGCTGCCAGCGACGAGGATGCCACTTGCCCGCTCTGCCGGGGCCCCATCGCGGCCATCCGCCACCTGCGGCTGGAGGATGACGGTCGCCGTGGCCGCTTGCATCCCTACGCAAGGCGGGGGCCGTGGTGGCAGAGGCAACAGTGGCGGCAGCAGCAGCAGCAGCGGAGCCGCAGCCGTTCCAGGCGCCGCGCACGCTCCGCTGAGAGGGGAGAGCGCCGCCGCCCCAGTCCCCAGCGGCGTGCTCGGAGCCTGCCCACCGAGAGGGACGGAGATGGACACGGCCAGCTCCTCCACCGGCCAGAGAGCAACGACAACGCGTCGTGGCTGCGCAGGGTCCAGGAGGACGAGCCGGGCTCAGGGGACCATGCGCAGCGTCTCCCCTGGCTCCGCGTCTGAGCGGGGCGGCCGGGCCTCCCGGGGCCCCTCTGGAATAAAAGCACTGCGCCACTGAGAGGCACCGGGCCTGGTTTCTGCCTTGTTGTTTGCTCGGTGCTGCAGAACTGGGCAGTGGGAGAGATGTGGCTGTGGGAAGTGGGGGAGAGGGTGGGTTATGGCTCGAGGACCCGTAGAGAGGGAGCAATGTGGATGTTGGAACCGGAGGAGAGGGAGGGATGTGGCCCTGTGAACTGGGGGAGAGGCGGCCGAGTGCCTGTGGACTTGGGGAGAGGGAGGGAAATGGCTGGTGGGAACGAGAGGCAGAGGGAGGGATGGCTATTGCTAGCAATCTGGGGAGAGGGAGGGATATGGGTGTGGGAAATGGTTCAACACAGGGATTCGGCTGTGAGATGTGGGTAAGAGGGGAGGGATACGGTGCCCATGGAACTGGGGCAGAAAGGGGGATGTGGCTATGGAACCAGGAGAGAAGGATGAAGAAGGTCTCCAGACAGAGAGATGTGGCCTGGGAAGTGGGGACAGGGAGAGACGTGGCCCCTGAACCCTCCCCAGCCCTGGTGCTGGCACTGCCTGCGGCTCTGCGTCCAGAGAAGGGCGGCCTTGCAGGCCAGCTGGGTTCCAGGGCTACTTCAGCCCTGCAAGACAACAGCCTCTCCTCACAACGCTCCCTGCTCTCAGCTTCCCCAGCCCCACAGAGCCAGGCCCACACTCCTGCAGGCCCCAAGATCGTCACAGACCAGGAACACGCCAACGAGTTGGGCCCTCGGCCCCTGCACCCCGGCAGCAAGGCAGCAGCAGGAGCATGGCCCCGAGCCGACCTCTCCCGGGACAGAGCTCCTTGGGAGCAAGCACGGCTTGTCCCTGTCCCTGCTGCCAGCCGTCCGCCCTGAGAGGAGATCCTCGCAGGCGCCACTTGCCTGGCCTGTCCCCGGCTCTCCTGGCCACGGGGAGATGGGCTTCAGCCTCGCTCAGAGCCACTGCCCAGGGCACACCGCGGTGGTTGTCGGGAAGGCAAGGATGTGGTAACCTGGCTGCTCCCATGCTGGGACAAGGGAGCCGATTGTCTGGAACTGGACGGTAGCGAATCCAAGCAGCTGGGATCTCTGTCAAGGGATGCCACCCTCCACAGGGCAATTGCAAGAGAGAAAGACCTCTCCAGCCTCTGCAGGTGACTCCTGACTGCCAGGAAAGGCAAGGTTTCCCTTCAAGGAAGGAAGCTGCTGTATGTCATCCAGGTGAATGGAATACTATGGAGACAGGTATCCAGATCCTGAGAGGATTAGCTGTGCGGGAGATAATCTATTGTGAGCCAAATGGTCCGGAAGGGACAGATGCAGATAGAATCCTTTGTACACAACGCATGGGACGCAGGTTTGTACAATGGGCACCACCGGCATGTGCTGGGTCATGGGCATCGATGTCCTGGGCAGCTACATTCAACAAACTGTGACAGAAGTGATGAACCAGCTTCGCGACTGTGAGGACAGCCTCGCTACCTCTCTGCGGGCTTGTGTGTCACACGGAATCAGAGAATCACAGAATGTTAGGGATTGGAAGGGACCTCCAAAAGTCCAATCCCCCTGCCGGAGCAGGAACACCTAGATGAGGCTACACAGGAAGGCATCTAGGCGGGTTTCGAATGCCTGCAGAGTAGGAGACTCCACAACACCCCTGGGCAGCCTGTTCCAGTGTTCTGTTACCCTCACTGAGAAGAGGTTTCTTCTCAAATGGAAGTGGAACCTCTTGTGTTCCAGTTTGAACCCATTACCCCCTGTCCTACCGTTGGCTGTCACCGAGAAGAGCCTGGCTCCACCCTCATGACACTCACCCTTTAGAAATTTATAAACATCAATGAGGTCAGCCCTCAGTCTCCTCCAAGCTGAAGAGACCCAGCTCCTTCAGCCTTTCCTCACAAGGGAGATGCTCCAGTCCCTTAATCATCTTTGTTGCCCTGCGCTGGACTCTCTCCAGCAGTTCCCTGTCCTCCTTGAATGGAGGGGCCCAGAACTGGACACAGTATTCCAGATGTGAACTGAGTGTCAACTGAGGACAAACTGCGTGAAAAATCTGACAACCGTTTCGAAAAGCTGTTCCACGAAATCAAAGCACTCGGAGAGGACAGGTTCCATTCCCCACCTGACCAACCGACATTTCTGCTATTAGGCGAAGGCGTTTCCAATCTCAAGAGAGAGGACAGAAGAAGTACCCAAGGAGAGGCATGCTGTGGCTTCTCCTCGGTGATCATGGAGAAGACCTGAGGAGGTGGGATGGAAATCCCACCTCAGCACTTCAGGAACGAGTACGTGAATTTAAAGGAAAACCTCCTAGGAAAGTGGGTGCTCCACTTTCCAGAAGGGCTAGAAGAGATTCTGATCCTCTTGAAGGAAATTCTGATTCCTACCCACGGAATGTGCCTAACACAAATCAGAGGGGCCCTGCCTCCAGCCCGCCGCCGGGAAGGGACAACAGAGGTTACTGGACTGTGCAGATCCGATGGCCTGGTACAACAGGCCCCCAGGAGCAGAGAGCTTTGGAGGACACCGGTGCTCAGTGCACAGTAATCCCATCAAACCATCATGGAACAAAATCCATCAGTATTTCTGGAGTGGCTGTGGGATCCCAGAAGCTGGCTGCAGGAGAGGCCGAAATGAGCCAGACTGGGAAAGACGGGCAAAAGCGTCCCACTGCGACTGCTCCACGTGCTCTGTGCATCCTCGGCACAGTCTGCCCCAGGAGAGGGTGTTTTAAGGCCCCAAACGGGTATAGGTGGGCATTTGGCAGAGCGGCTGTGGACACGGAGAACATTCATCCACTGTCGACTCTGCCTGGTCTCTCAGAGCAGAGGGCCCTTCTGCTATAGGATTGCTGAGGGTTGACGACCAGCAGGTGCCAATCGCTCTCACGATGGTCCATCGCCGGCAATATCGCACCAGTCGAGACTCTCTCCTTCCTGTCCAGAAGCTGATTTGTCAACTGGAGAGTCAGGGTGTGATCAGCAAGACTCGCTCACCTTTTAACAACCTCACTAGGCCAGTGCGTAAGTCTAGTGAAGAGTGGAGACTAAGAGTAGACTATCGTGGCCTGAATTAAGTTACAGCACCCTTGAGTGCTGCTGTGCCAGACACTCTAGAGCTGCCGCTTGAACTGGAGTCAAAGGCAGCTCGGCGGTGAGCCACAACCCACATTGCAAAAGTGTTTTTCTCTCTTCCTTTAAGCAGCAGAGTGCAGACCGCAGTTTGCATTCACCTGGAGGGCCATCCAGTACACATGGAGTCGCTTGCCCCAGGGCTGGAAACACAGCCCTACCATGTGCCGTGGACCGATCCAAACCACACTGCAACAAAGAAGAGCTCCAGAACACTTGCAATATCTAGATGGCATCATTGTATGGGACGGAACAGCAAAATAAGTTTTCTAGAAAGGTGCGAGAGTGATTCGGATTCCTTGGAATGCCAGTTTTGTCATCAAAAAGAAGCAAGGTCAAGGCACCTGCACGAGAGAACCACTTTTCACTAATAAAATGGCAAGATGGACGTCATCAGACCCCAATGGATGTGATCAACAAAACTGCAACCGTGTCTCCACCTCTTACTACAAGGACTGCTGCTGAGTGCAGATGGAGTTGATGAGGAATCGCATTGAGTATCTTTTGTTTTATATTCCATTTCTATTTTATATATATATCAACTAGTAGTGCGCTAGTATTTTGTGATTTTATTGAACTGTGTTTATCTCATTCCAAGTTTTTCCCTTCCCTTTCAATTCTCTCCCCTGCCTGGGGAGCGGGTGGGGGACTGAGTGAGTGGCTATCCCGGTTCTATTGCTAGTTCAGCTTAAAACCACGACCAGCACGGGTGAGGCCAGCCCTGGAGCCCCCTGCCAGGTGGGCTTTGCGTCACAGGGCATGCGTGAGGCTGGGGAGCTCCTGGGTGTGTCCCTGGGTGTGCCCCCGAGAGCCCTGTGATGTCACCAGAGTCACAGTCAGCCCGTGACGTCACTAGCGGCGGGCGGCTATAAACGCCAGCGTCACGTGCTGCCAGCGGCACACGAGACGTCGAGTCCTGTGGGCAGCACCCGAGCCATCGAGTCCTGCCAGCGGCACCAGACGTTGTGACCTGCCAGCGTTCGAGCGGCCACCGAGTCCTGCCAGCGGAACCCGAGCCTTGGCGTTGGGTCAGCAGCAGCCATCGAGTCCTGCCAGCAGCAGAGACACCAGGTGCCTCCAGCTCCGAGAGGACATCAAGTCCCAGCGGCGGCCACGAGGACATCAAGTCCCAGCAGCAGCTGAGGACAGCAAGTCCCACCGGAAGCTGAGAGGAAACCAAGTCCCAGCAACTGACAGGACACTGAGTCCCAGCAGCAGCAATGGAGGTGTCCAGGGATGAGCCAGCGGTGCCACCAGCTGCCAGGAGGTGCCGGCGGGGGGACAGGTGCCCCATCTGCTTGGCTCCCCTGGAAGCCCCCGCTGCAGTGGACCCGTGCTGGCATGCGTTCTGCCATGCCTGCATCCGGCGCTGGGCTGCCAGCGACGAGGATGCCACTTGCCCGCTCTGCCGGGGCCCCATCGCGGCCATCCGCCACCTGCGGCTGGAGGATGACGGTCGCCGTGGCCGCTTGCATCCCTACGCAAGGCGGGGGCCGTGGTGGCAGAGGCAACAGTGGCGGCAGCAGCAGCAGCAGCGGAGCCGCAGCCGTTCCAGGCGCCGCGCACGCTCCGCTGAGAGGGGAGAGCGCCGCCGCCCCAGTCCCCAGCGGCGTGCTCGGAGCCTGCCCACCGAGAGGGACGGAGATGGACACGGCCAGCTCCTCCACCGGCCAGAGAGCAACGACAACGCGTCGTGGCTGCGCAGGGTCCAGGAGGACGAGCCGGGCTCAGGGGACCATGCGCAGCGTCTCCCCTGGCTCCGCGTCTGAGCGGGGCGGCCGGGCCTCCCGGGGCCCCTCTGGAATAAAAGCACTGCGCCACTGAGAGGCACCGGGCCTGGTTTCTGCCTTGTTGTTTGCTCGGTGCTGCAGAACTGGGCAGTGGGAGAGATGTGGCTGTGGGAAGTGGGGGAGAGGGTGGGTTATGGCTCGAGGACCCGTAGAGAGGGAGCAATGTGGATGTTGGAACCGGAGGAGAGGGAGGGATGTGGCCCTGTGAACTGGGGGAGAGGCGGCCGAGTGCCTGTGGACTTGGGGAGAGGGAGGGAAATGGCTGGTGGGAACGAGAGGCAGAGGGAGGGATGGCTATTGCTAGCAATCTGGGGAGAGGGAGGGATATGGGTGTGGGAAATGGTTCAACACAGGGATTCGGCTGTGAGATGTGGGTAAGAGGGGAGGGATACGGTGCCCATGGAACTGGGGCAGAAAGGGGGATGTGGCTATGGAACCAGGAGAGAAGGATGAAGAAGGTCTCCAGACAGAGAGATGTGGCCTGGGAAGTGGGGACAGGGAGAGACGTGGCCCCTGAACCCTCCCCAGCCCTGGTGCTGGCACTGCCTGCGGCTCTGCGTCCAGAGAAGGGCGGCCTTGCAGGCCAGCTGGGTTCCAGGGCTACTTCAGCCCTGCAAGACAACAGCCTCTCCTCACAACGCTCCCTGCTCTCAGCTTCCCCAGCCCCACAGAGCCAGGCCCACACTCCTGCAGGCCCCAAGATCGTCACAGACCAGGAACACGCCAACGAGTTGGGCCCTCGGCCCCTGCACCCCGGCAGCAAGGCAGCAGCAGGAGCATGGCCCCGAGCCGACCTCTCCCGGGACAGAGCTCCTTGGGAGCAAGCACGGCTTGTCCCTGTCCCTGCTGCCAGCCGTCCGCCCTGAGAGGAGATCCTCGCAGGCGCCACTTGCCTGGCCTGTCCCCGGCTCTCCTGGCCACGGGGAGATGGGCTTCAGCCTCGCTCAGAGCCACTGCCCAGGGCACACCGCGGTGGTTGTCGGGAAGGCAAGGATGTGGTAACCTGGCTGCTCCCATGCTGGGACAAGGGAGCCGATTGTCTGGAACTGGACGGTAGCGAATCCAAGCAGCTGGGATCTCTGTCAAGGGATGCCACCCTCCACAGGGCAATTGCAAGAGAGAAAGACCTCTCCAGCCTCTGCAGGTGACTCCTGACTGCCAGGAAAGGCAAGGTTTCCCTTCAAGGAAGGAAGCTGCTGTATGTCATCCAGGTGAATGGAATACTATGGAGACAGGTATCCAGATCCTGAGAGGATTAGCTGTGCGGGAGATAATCTATTGTGAGCCAAATGGTCCGGAAGGGACAGATGCAGATAGAATCCTTTGTACACAACGCATGGGACGCAGGTTTGTACAATGGGCACCACCGGCATGTGCTGGGTCATGGGCATCGATGTCCTGGGCAGCTACATTCAACAAACTGTGACAGAAGTGATGAACCAGCTTCGCGACTGTGAGGACAGCCTCGCTACCTCTCTGCGGGCTTGTGTGTCACACGGAATCAGAGAATCACAGAATGTTAGGGATTGGAAGGGACCTCCAAAAGTCCAATCCCCCTGCCGGAGCAGGAACACCTAGATGAGGCTACACAGGAAGGCATCTAGGCGGGTTTCGAATGCCTGCAGAGTAGGAGACTCCACAACACCCCCGGGCAGCCTGTTCCAGTGTTCTGTCACCCTCACTGAGAAGAGGTTTCTTCTCAAATGGAAGTGGAACCTCTTGTGTTCCAGTTTGAACCCATTACCCCCTGTCCTACCGTTGGCTGTCACCGAGAAGAGCCTGGCTCCACCCTCATGACACTCACCCTTTAGAAATTTATAAACATCAATGAGGTCAGCCCTCAGTCTCCTCCAAGCTGAAGAGACCCAGCTCCTTCAGCCTTTCCTCACAAGGGAGATGCTCCAGTCCCTTAATCATCTTTGTTGCCCTGCGCTGGACTCTCTCCAGCAGTTCCCTGTCCTCCTTGAATGGAGGGGCCCAGAACTGGACACAGTATTCCAGATGTGAACTGAGTGTCAACTGAGGACAAACTGCGTGAAAAATCTGACAACCGTTTCGAAAAGCTGTTCCACGAAATCAAAGCACTCGGAGAGGACAGGTTCCATTCCCCACCTGACCAACCGACATTTCTGCTATTAGGCGAAGGCGTTTCCAATCTCAAGAGAGAGGACAGAAGAAGTACCCAAGGAGAGGCGTGCTGTGGCTTCTCCTCGGTGATCATGGAGAAGACCTGAGGAGGTGGGATGGAAATCCCACCTCAGCACTTCAGGAACGAGTACGTGAATTTAAAGGAAAACCTCCTAGGAAAGTGGGTGCTCCACTTTCCAGAAGGGCTAGAAGAGATTCTGATCCTCTTGAAGGAAATTCTGATTCCTACCCACGGAATGTGCCTAACACAAATCAGAGGGGCCCTGCCTCCAGCCCGCCGCCGGGAAGGGACAACAGAGGTTACTGGACTGTGCAGATCCGATGGCCTGGTACAACAGGCCCCCAGGAGCAGAGAGCTTTGGAGGACACCGGTGCTCAGTGCACAGTAATCCCATCAAACCATCATGGAACAAAATCCATCAGTATTTCTGGAGTGGCTGTGGGATCCCAGAAGCTGGCTGCAGGAGAGGCCGAAATGAGCCAGACTGGGAAAGACGGGCAAAAGCGTCCCACTGCGACTGCTCCACGTGCTCTGTGCATCCTCGGCACAGTCTGCCCCAGGAGAGGGTGTTTTAAGGCCCCAAACGGGTATAGGTGGGCATTTGGCAGAGCGGCTGTGGACACGGAGAACATTCATCCACTGTCGACTCTGCCTGGTCTCTCAGAGCAGAGGGCCCTTCTGCTATAGGATTGCTGAGGGTTGACGACCAGCAGGTGCCAATCGCTCTCACGATGGTCCATCGCCGGCAATATCGCACCAGTCGAGACTCTCTCCTTCCTGTCCAGAAGCTGATTTGTCAACTGGAGAGTCAGGGTGTGATCAGCAAGACTCGCTCACCTTTTAACAACCTCACTAGGCCAGTGCGTAAGTCTAGTGAAGAGTGGAGACTAAGAGTAGACTATCGTGGCCTGAATTAAGTTACAGCACCCTTGAGTGCTGCTGTGCCAGACACTCTAGAGCTGCCGCTTGAACTGGAGTCAAAGGCAGCTCGGCGGTGAGCCACAACCCACATTGCAAAAGTGTTTTTCTCTCTTCCTTTAAGCAGCAGAGTGCAGACCGCAGTTTGCATTCACCTGGAGGGCCATCCAGTACACATGGAGTCGCTTGCCCCAGGGCTGGAAACACAGCCCTACCATGTGCCGTGGACCGATCCAAACCACACTGCAACAAAGAAGAGCTCCAGAACACTTGCAATATCTAGATGGCATCATTGTATGGGACGGAACAGCAAAATAAGTTTTCTAGAAAGGTGCGAGAGTGATTCGGATTCCTTGGAATGCCAGTTTTGTCATCAAAAAGAAGCAAGGTCAAGGCACCTGCACGAGAGAACCACTTTTCACTAATAAAATGGCAAGATGGACGTCATCAGACCCCAATGGATGTGATCAACAAAACTGCAACCGTGTCTCCACCTCTTACTACAAGGACTGCTGCTGAGTGCAGATGGAGTTGATGAGGAATCGCATTGAGTATCTTTTGTTTTATATTCCATTTCTATTTTATATATATATCAACTAGTAGTGCGCTAGTATTTTGTGATTTTATTGAACTGTGTTTATCTCATTCCAAGTTTTTCCCTTCCCTTTCAATTCTCTCCCCTGCCTGGGGAGCGGGTGGGGGACTGAGTGAGTGGCTATCCCGGTTCTATTGCTAGTTCAGCTTAAAACCACGACCAGCACGGGTGAGGCCAGCCCTGGAGCCCCCTGCCAGGTGGGCTTTGCGTCACAGGGCATGCGTGAGGCTGGGGAGCTCCTGGGTGTGTCCCTGGGTGTGCCCCCGAGAGCCCTGTGATGTCACCAGAGTCACAGTCAGCCCGTGACGTCACTAGCGGCGGGCGGCTATAAACGCCAGCGTCACGTGCTGCCAGCGGCACACGAGACGTCGAGTCCTGTGGGCAGCACCCGAGCCATCGAGTCCTGCCAGCGGCACCAGACGTTGTGACCTGCCAGCGTTCGAGCGGCCACCGAGTCCTGCCAGCGGAACCCGAGCCTTGGCGTTGGGTCAGCAGCAGCCATCGAGTCCTGCCAGCAGCAGAGACACCAGGTGCCTCCAGCTCCGAGAGGACATCAAGTCCCAGCGGCGGCCACGAGGACATCAAGTCCCAGCAGCAGCTGAGGACAGCAAGTCCCACCGGAAGCTGAGAGGAAACCAAGTCCCAGCAACTGACAGGACACTGAGTCCCAGCAGCAGCAATGGAGGTGTCCAGGGATGAGCCAGCGGTGCCACCAGCTGCCAGGAGGTGCCGGCGGGGGGACAGGTGCCCCATCTGCTTGGCTCCCCTGGAAGCCCCCGCTGCAGTGGACCCGTGCTGGCATGCGTTCTGCCATGCCTGCATCCGGCGCTGGGCTGCCAGCGACGAGGATGCCACTTGCCCGCTCTGCCGGGGCCCCATCGCGGCCATCCGCCACCTGCGGCTGGAGGATGACGGTCGCCGTGGCCGCTTGCATCCCTACGCAAGGCGGGGGCCGTGGTGGCAGAGGCAACAGTGGCGGCAGCAGCAGCAGCAGCGGAGCCGCAGCCGTTCCAGGCGCCGCGCACGCTCCGCTGAGAGGGGAGAGCGCCGCCGCCCCAGTCCCCAGCGGCGTGCTCGGAGCCTGCCCACCGAGAGGGACGGAGATGGACACGGCCAGCTCCTCCACCGGCCAGAGAGCAACGACAACGCGTCGTGGCTGCGCAGGGTCCAGGAGGACGAGCCGGGCTCAGGGGACCATGCGCAGCGTCTCCCCTGGCTCCGCGTCTGAGCGGGGCGGCCGGGCCTCCCGGGGCCCCTCTGGAATAAAAGCACTGCGCCACTGAGAGGCACCGGGCCTGGTTTCTGCCTTGTTGTTTGCTCGGTGCTGCAGAACTGGGCAGTGGGAGAGATGTGGCTGTGGGAAGTGGGGGAGAGGGTGGGTTATGGCTCGAGGACCCGTAGAGAGGGAGCAATGTGGATGTTGGAACCGGAGGAGAGGGAGGGATGTGGCCCTGTGAACTGGGGGAGAGGCGGCCGAGTGCCTGTGGACTTGGGGAGAGGGAGGGAAATGGCTGGTGGGAACGAGAGGCAGAGGGAGGGATGGCTATTGCTAGCAATCTGGGGAGAGGGAGGGATATGGGTGTGGGAAATGGTTCAACACAGGGATTCGGCTGTGAGATGTGGGTAAGAGGGGAGGGATACGGTGCCCATGGAACTGGGGCAGAAAGGGGGATGTGGCTATGGAACCAGGAGAGAAGGATGAAGAAGGTCTCCAGACAGAGAGATGTGGCCTGGGAAGTGGGGACAGGGAGAGACGTGGCCCCTGAACCCTCCCCAGCCCTGGTGCTGGCACTGCCTGCGGCTCTGCGTCCAGAGAAGGGCGGCCTTGCAGGCCAGCTGGGTTCCAGGGCTACTTCAGCCCTGCAAGACAACAGCCTCTCCTCACAACGCTCCCTGCTCTCAGCTTCCCCAGCCCCACAGAGCCAGGCCCACACTCCTGCAGGCCCCAAGATCGTCACAGACCAGGAACACGCCAACGAGTTGGGCCCTCGGCCCCTGCACCCCGGCAGCAAGGCAGCAGCAGGAGCATGGCCCCGAGCCGACCTCTCCCGGGACAGAGCTCCTTGGGAGCAAGCACGGCTTGTCCCTGTCCCTGCTGCCAGCCGTCCGCCCTGAGAGGAGATCCTCGCAGGCGCCACTTGCCTGGCCTGTCCCCGGCTCTCCTGGCCACGGGGAGATGGGCTTCAGCCTCGCTCAGAGCCACTGCCCAGGGCACACCGCGGTGGTTGTCGGGAAGGCAAGGATGTGGTAACCTGGCTGCTCCCATGCTGGGACAAGGGAGCCGATTGTCTGGAACTGGACGGTAGCGAATCCAAGCAGCTGGGATCTCTGTCAAGGGATGCCACCCTCCACAGGGCAATTGCAAGAGAGAAAGACCTCTCCAGCCTCTGCAGGTGACTCCTGACTGCCAGGAAAGGCAAGGTTTCCCTTCAAGGAAGGAAGCTGCTGTATGTCATCCAGGTGAATGGAATACTATGGAGACAGGTATCCAGATCCTGAGAGGATTAGCTGTGCGGGAGATAATCTATTGTGAGCCAAATGGTCCGGAAGGGACAGATGCAGATAGAATCCTTTGTACACAACGCATGGGACGCAGGTTTGTACAATGGGCGCCACCGGCATGTGCTGGGTCATGGGCATCGATGTCCTGGGCAGCTACATTCAACAAACTGTGACAGAAGTGATGAACCAGCTTCGCGACTGTGAGGACAGCCTCGCTACCTCTCTGCGGGCTTGTGTGTCACACGGAATCAGAGAATCACAGAATGTTAGGGATTGGAAGGGACCTCCAAAAGTCCAATCCCCCTGCCGGAGCAGGAACACCTAGATGAGGCTACACAGGAAGGCATCTAGGCGGGTTTCGAATGCCTGCAGAGTAGGAGACTCCACAACACCCCCGGGCAGCCTGTTCCAGTGTTCTGTCACCCTCACTGAGAAGAGGTTTCTTCTCAAATGGAAGTGGAACCTCTTGTGTTCCAGTTTGAACCCATTACCCCCTGTCCTACCGTTGGCTGTCACCGAGAAGAGCCTGGCTCCACCCTCATGACACTCACCCTTTAGAAATTTATAAACATCAATGAGGTCAGCCCTCAGTCTCCTCCAAGCTGAAGAGACCCAGCTCCTTCAGCCTTTCCTCACAAGGGAGATGCTCCAGTCCCTTAATCATCTTTGTTGCCCTGCGCTGGACTCTCTCCAGCAGTTCCCTGTCCTCCTTGAATGGAGGGGCCCAGAACTGGACACAGTATTCCAGATGTGAACTGAGTGTCAACTGAGGACAAACTGCGTGAAAAATCTGACAACCGTTTCGAAAAGCTGTTCCACGAAATCAAAGCACTCGGAGAGGACAGGTTCCATTCCCCACCTGACCAACCAACATTTCTGCTATTAGGCGAAGGCGTTTCCAATCTCAAGAGAGAGGACAGAAGAAGTACCCAAGGAGAGGCATGCTGTGGCTTCTCCTCGGTGATCATGGAGAAGACCTGAGGAGGTGGGATGGAAATCCCACCTCAGCACTTCAGGAACGAGTACGTGAATTTAAAGGAAAACCTCCTAGGAAAGTGGGTGCTCCACTTTCCAGAAGGGCTAGAAGAGATTCTGATCCTCTTGAAGGAAATTCTGATTCCTACCCACGGAATGTGCCTAACACAAATCAGAGGGGCCCTGCCTCCAGCCCGCCGCCGGGAAGGGACAACAGAGGTTACTGGACTGTGCAGATCCGATGGCCTGGTACAACAGGCCCCCAGGAGCAGAGAGCTTTGGAGGACACCGGTGCACAGTGCACAGTAATCCCATCAAACCATCATGGAACAAAATCCATCAGTATTTCTGGAGTGGCTGTGGGATCCCAGAAGCTGGCTGCAGGAGAGGCCGAAATGAGCCAGACTGGGAAAGACGGGCAAAAGCGTCCCACTGCGACTGCTCCACGTGCTCTGTGCATCCTCGGCACAGTCTGCCCCAGGAGAGGGTGTTTTAAGGCCCCAAACGGGTATAGGTGGGCATTTGGCAGAGCGGCTGTGGACACGGAGAACATTCATCCACTGTCGACTCTGCCTGGTCTCTCAGAGCAGAGGGCCCTTCTGCTATAGGATTGCTGAGGGTTGACGACCAGCAGGTGCCAATCGCTCTCACGATGGTCCATCGCCGGCAATATCGCACCAGTCGAGACTCTCTCCTTCCTGTCCAGAAGCTGATTTGTCAACTGGAGAGTCAGGGTGTGATCAGCAAGACTCGCTCACCTTTTAACAACCTCACTAGGCCAGTGCGTAAGTCTAGTGAAGAGTGGAGACTAAGAGTAGACTATCGTGGCCTGAATTAAGTTACAGCACCCTTGAGTGCTGCTGTGCCAGACACTCTAGAGCTGCCGCTTGAACTGGAGTCAAAGGCAGCTCGGCGGTGAGCCACAACCCACATTGCAAAAGTGTTTTTCTCTCTTCCTTTAAGCAGCAGAGTGCAGACCGCAGTTTGCATTCACCTGGAGGGCCATCCAGTACACATGGAGTCGCTTGCCCCAGGGCTGGAAACACAGCCCTACCATGTGCCGTGGACCGATCCAAACCACACTGCAACAAAGAAGAGCTCCAGAACACTTGCAATATCTAGATGGCATCATTGTATGGGACGGAACAGCAAAATAAGTTTTCTAGAAAGGTGCGAGAGTGATTCGGATTCCTTGGAATGCCAGTTTTGTCATCAAAAAGAAGCAAGGTCAAGGCACCTGCACGAGAGAACCACTTTTCACTAATAAAATGGCAAGATGGACGTCATCAGACCCCAATGGATGTGATCAACAAAACTGCAACCGTGTCTCCACCTCTTACTACAAGGACTGCTGCTGAGTGCAGATGGAGTTGATGAGGAATCGCATTGAGTATCTTTTGTTTTATATTCCATTTCTATTTTATATATATATCAACTAGTAGTGCGCTAGTATTTTGTGATTTTATTGAACTGTGTTTATCTCATTCCAAGTTTTTCCCTTCCCTTTCAATTCTCTCCCCTGCCTGGGGAGCGGGTGGGGGACTGAGTGAGTGGCTATCCCGGTTCTATTGCTAGTTCAGCTTAAAACCACGACCAGCACGGGTGAGGCCAGCCCTGGAGCCCCCTGCCAGGTGGGCTTTGCGTCACAGGGCATGCGTGAGGCTGGGGAGCTCCTGGGTGTGTCCCTGGGTGTGCCCCCGAGAGCCCTGTGATGTCACCAGAGTCACAGTCAGCCCGTGACGTCACTAGCGGCGGGCGGCTATAAACGCCAGCGTCACGTGCTGCCAGCGGCACACGAGACGTCGAGTCCTGTGGGCAGCACCCGAGCCATCGAGTCCTGCCAGCGGCACCAGACGTTGTGACCTGCCAGCGTTCGAGCGGCCACCGAGTCCTGCCAGCGGAACCCGAGCCTTGGCGTTGGGTCAGCAGCAGCCATCGAGTCCTGCCAGCTGCCAGCAGCAGAGACACCAGGTGCCTCCAGCTCCGAGAGGACATCAAGTCCCAGCGGCGGCCACGAGGACATCAAGTCCCAGCAGCAGCTGAGGACAGCAAGTCCCACCGGAAGCTGAGAGGAAACCAAGTCCCAGCAACTGACAGGACACTGAGTCCCAGCAGCAGCAATGGAGGTGTCCAGGGATGAGCCAGCGGTGCCACCAGCTGCCAGGAGGTGCCGGCGGGGGGACAGGTGCCCCATCTGCTTGGCTCCCCTGGAAGCCCCCGCTGCAGTGGACCCGTGCTGGCATGCGTTCTGCCATGCCTGCATCCGGCGCTGGGCTGCCAGCGACGAGGATGCCACTTGCCCGCTCTGCCGGGGCCCCATCGCGGCCATCCGCCACCTGCGGCTGGAGGATGACGGTCGCCGTGGCCGCTTGCATCCCTACGCAAGGCGGGGGCCGTGGTGGCAGAGGCAACAGTGGCGGCAGCAGCAGCAGCAGCGGAGCCGCAGCCGTTCCAGGCGCCGCGCACGCTCCGCTGAGAGGGGAGAGCGCCGCCGCCCCAGTCCCCAGCGGCGTGCTCGGAGCCTGCCCACCGAGAGGGACGGAGATGGACACGGCCAGCTCCTCTACCGGCCAGAGAGCAACGACAACGCGTCGTGGCTGCGCAGGGTCCAGGAGGACGAGCCGGGCTCAGGGGACCACGCGCAGCGTCTCCCCTGGCTCCGCGTCTGAGCGGGGCGGCCGGGCCTCCCGGGGCCCCTCTGGAATAAAAGCACTGCGCCACTGAGAGGCACCGGGCCTGGTTTCTGCCGTGTTGTTTGCTCGGTGCTGCAGAACTGGGCAGTGGGAGAGATGTGGCTGTGGGAAGTGGGGGAGAGGGTGGGTTATGGCTCGAGGACCCGTAGAGAGGGAGCAATGTGGATGTTGGAACCGGAGGAGAGGGAGGGATGTGGCCCTGTGAACTGGGGGAGAGGCGGCCGAGTGCCTGTGGACTTGGGGAGAGGGAGGGAAATGGCTGGTGGGAACGAGAGGCAGAGGGAGGGATGGCTATTGCTAGCAATCTGGGGAGAGGGAGGGATATGGGTGTGGGAAATGGTTCAACACAGGGATTCGGCTGTGAGATGTGGGTAAGAGGGGAGGGATACGGTGCCCATGGAACTGGGGCAGAAAGGGGGATGTGGCTATGGAACCAGGAGAGAAGGATGAAGAAGGTCTCCAGACAGAGAGATGTGGCCTGGGAAGTGGGGACAGGGAGAGACGTGGCCCCTGAACCCTCCCCAGCCCTGGTGCTGGCACTGCCTGCGGCTCTGCGTCCAGGGAAGGGCGGCCTTGCAGGCCAGCTGGGTTCCAGGGCTACTTCAGCCCTGCAAGACAACAGCCTCTCCTCACAACGCTCCCTGCTCTCAGCTTCCCCAGCCCCACAGAGCCAGGCCCACACTCCTGCAGGCCCCAAGATCGTCACAGACCAGGAACACGCCAACGAGTTGGGCCCTCGGCCCCTGCACCCCGGCAGCAAGGCAGCAGCAGGAGCATGGCCCCGAGCCGACCTCTCCCGGGACAGAGCTCCTTGGGAGCAAGCACGGCTTGTCCCTGTCCCTGCTGCCAGCCGTCCGCCCTGAGAGGAGATCCTCGCAGGCGCCACTTGCCTGGCCTGTCCCCGGCTCTCCTGGCCACGGGGAGATGGGCTTCAGCCTCGCTCAGAGCCACTGCCCAGGGCACACCGCGGTGGTTGTCGGGAAGGCAAGGATGTGGTAACCTGGCTGCTCCCATGCTGGGACAAGGGAGCCGATTGTCTGGAACTGGACGGTAGCGAATCCAAGCAGCTGGGATCTCTGTCAAGGGATGCCACCCTCCACAGGGCAATTGCAAGAGAGAAAGACCTCTCCAGCCTCTGCAGGTGACTCCTGACTGCCAGGAAAGGCAAGGTTTCCCTTCAAGGAAGGAAGCTGCTGTATGTCATCCAGGTGAATGGAATACTATGGAGACAGGTATCCAGATCCTGAGAGGATTAGCTGTGCGGGAGATAATCTATTGTGAGCCAAATGGTCCGGAAGGGACAGATGCAGATAGAATCCTTTGTACACAACGCATGGGATGCAGGTTTGTACAATGGGCACCACCGGCATGTGCTGGGTCATGGGCATCGATGTCCTGGGCAGCTACATTCAACAAACTGTGACAGAAGTGATGAACCAGCTTCGCGACTGTGAGGACAGCCTCGCTACCTCTCTGCGGGCTTGTGTGTCACACGGAATCAGAGAATCACAGAATGTTAGGGATTGGAAGGGACCTCCAAAAGTCCAATCCCCCTGCCGGAGCAGGAACACCTAGATGAGGCTACACAGGAAGGCATCTAGGCGGGTTTCGAATGCCTGCAGAGTAGGAGACTCCACAACACCCCCGGGCAGCCTGTTCCAGTGTTCTGTCACCCTCACTGAGAAGAGGTTTCTTCTCAAATGGAAGTGGAACCTCTTGTGTTCCAGTTTGAACCCATTACCCCCTGTCCTACCGTTGGCTGTCACCGAGAAGAGCCTGGCTCCACCCTCATGACACTCACCCTTTAGAAATTTATAAACATCAATGAGGTCAGCCCTCAGTCTCCTCCAAGCTGAAGAGACCCAGCTCCTTCAGCCTTTCCTCACAAGGGAGATGCTCCAGTCCCTTAATCATCTTTGTTGCCCTGCGCTGGACTCTCTCCAGCAGTTCCCTGTCCTCCTTGAATGGAGGGGCCCAGAACTGGACACAGTATTCCAGATGTGAACTGAGTGTCAACTGAGGACAAACTGCGTGAAAAATCTGACAACCGTTTCGAAAAGCTGTTCCACGAAATCAAAGCACTCGGAGAGGACAGGTTCCATTCCCCACCTGACCAACCGACATTTCTGCTATTAGGCGAAGGCGTTTCCAATCTCAAGAGAGAGGACAGAAGAAGTACCCAAGGAGAGGCATGCTGTGGCTTCTCCTCGGTGATCATGGAGAAGACCTGAGGAGGTGGGATGGAAATCCCACCTCAGCACTTCAGGAACGAGTACGTGAATTTAAAGGAAAACCTCCTAGGAAAGTGGGTGCTCCACTTTCCAGAAGGGCTAGAAGAGATTCTGATCCTCTTGAAGGAAATTCTGATTCCTACCCACGGAATGTGCCTAACACAAATCAGAGGGGCCCTGCCTCCAGCCCGCCGCCGGGAAGGGACAACAGAGGTTACTGGACTGTGCAGATCCGATGGCCTGGTACAACAGGCCCCCAGGAGCAGAGAGCTTTGGAGGACACCGGTGCTCAGTGCACAGTAATCCCATCAAACCATCATGGAACAAAATCCATCAGTATTTCTGGAGTGGCTGTGGGATCCCAGAAGCTGGCTGCAGGAGAGGCCGAAATGAGCCAGACTGGGAAAGACGGGCAAAAGCGTCCCACTGCGACTGCTCCACGTGCTCTGTGCATCCTCGGCACAGTCTGCCCCAGGAGAGGGTGTTTTAAGGCCCCAAACAGGTATAGGTGGGCATTTGGCAGAGCGGCTGTGGACACGGAGAACATTCATCCACTGTCGACTCTGCCTGGTCTCTCAGAGCAGAGGGCCCTTCTGCTATAGGATTGCTGAGGGTTGACGACCAGCAGGTGCCAATCGCTCTCACGATGGTCCATCGCCGGCAATATCGCACCAGTCGAGACTCTCTCCTTCCTGTCCAGAAGCTGATTTGTCAACTGGAGAGTCAGGGTGTGATCAGCAAGACTCGCTCACCTTTTAACAACCTCACTAGGCCAGTGCGTAAGTCTAGTGAAGAGTGGAGACTAAGAGTAGACTATCGTGGCCTGAATTAAGTTACAGCACCCTTGAGTGCTGCTGTGCCAGACACTCTAGAGCTGCCGCTTGAACTGGAGTCAAAGGCAGCTCGGCGGTGAGCCACAACCCACATTGCAAAAGTGTTTTTCTCTCTTCCTTTAAGCAGCAGAGTGCAGACCGCAGTTTGCATTCACCTGGAGGGCCATCCAGTACACATGGAGTCGCTTGCCCCAGGGCTGGAAACACAGCCCTACCATGTGCCGTGGACCGATCCAAACCACACTGCAACAAAGAAGAGCTCCAGAACACTTGCAATATCTAGATGGCATCATTGTATGGGACGGAACAGCAAAATAAGTTTTCTAGAAAGGTGCGAGAGTGATTCGGATTCCTTGGAATGCCAGTTTTGTCATCAAAAAGAAGCAAGGTCAAGGCACCTGCACGAGAGAACCACTTTTCACTAATAAAATGGCAAGATGGACGTCATCAGACCCCAATGGATGTGATCAACAAAACTGCAACCGTGTCTCCACCTCTTACTACAAGGACTGCTGCTGAGTGCAGATGGAGTTGATGAGGAATCGCATTGAGTATCTTTTGTTTTATATTCCATTTCTATTTTATATATATATCAACTAGTAGTGCGCTAGTATTTTGTGATTTTATTGAACTGTGTTTATCTCATTCCAAGTTTTTCCCTTCCCTTTCAATTCTCTCCCCTGCCTGGGGAGCGGGTGGGGGACTGAGTGAGTGGCTATCCCGGTTCTATTGCTAGTTCAGCTTAAAACCACGACCAGCACGGGTGAGGCCAGCCCTGGAGCCCCCTGCCAGGTGGGCTTTGCGTCACAGGGCATGCGTGAGGCTGGGGAGCTCCTGGGTGTGTCCCTGGGTGTGCCCCCGAGAGCCCTGTGATGTCACCAGAGTCACAGTCAGCCCGTGACGTCACTAGCGGCGGGCGGCTATAAACGCCAGCGTCACGTGCTGCCAGCGGCACACGAGACGTCGAGTCCTGTGGGCAGCACCCGAGCCATCGAGTCCTGCCAGCGGCACCAGACGTTGTGACCTGCCAGCGTTCGAGCGGCCACCGAGTCCTGCCAGCGGAACCCGAGCCTTGGCGTTGCACCAGCAGCAGCCATCGAGTCCTGCCAGCAGCAGAGACACCAGGTGCCTCCAGCTCCGAGAGGACATCAAGTCCCAGCGGCGGCCACGAGGACATCAAGTCCCAGCAGCAGCTGAGGACAGCAAGTCCCACCGGAAGCTGAGAGGAAACCAAGTCCCAGCAACTGACAGGACACTGAGTCCCAGCAGCAGCAATGGAGGTGTCCAGGGATGAGCCAGCGGTGCCACCAGCTGCCAGGAGGTGCCGGCGGGGGGACAGGTGCCCCATCTGCTTGGCTCCCCTGGAAGCCCCCGCTGCAGTGGACCCGTGCTGGCATGCGTTCTGCCATGCCTGCATCCGGCGCTGGGCTGCCAGCGACGAGGATGCCACTTGCCCGCTCTGCCGGGGCCCCATCGCGGCCATCCGCCACCTGCGGCTGGAGGATGACGGTCGCCGTGGCCGCTTGCATCCCTACGCAAGGCGGGGGCCGTGGTGGCAGAGGCAACAGTGGCGGCAGCAGCAGCAGCAGCGGAGCCGCAGCCGTTCCAGGCGCCGCGCACGCTCCGCTGAGAGGGGAGAGCGCCGCCGCCCCAGTCCCCAGCGGCGTGCTCGGAGCCTGCCCACCGAGAGGGACGGAGATGGACACGGCCAGCTCCTCTACCGGCCAGAGAGCAACGACAACGCGTCGTGGCTGCGCAGGGTCCAGGAGGACGAGCCGGGCTCAGGGGACCATGCGCAGCGTCTCCCCTGGCTCCGCGTCTGAGCGGAGCGGCCTGGCCCCCCGGGGCCCCTCTGGAATAAAAGCACTGCGCCACTGAGAGGCACCGGGCCTGGTTTCTGCCTTGTTGTTTGCTCGGTGCTGCAGAACTGGGCAGTGGGAGAGATGTGGCTGTGGGAAGTGGGGGAGAGGGTGGGTTATGGCTCGAGGACCCGTAGAGAGGGAGCAATGTGGATGTTGGAACCGGAGGAGAGGGAGGGATGTGGCCCTGTGAACTGGGGGAGAGGCGGCCGAGTGCCTGTGGACTTGGGGAGAGGGAGGGAAATGGCTGGTGGGAACGAGAGGCAGAGGGAGGGATGGCTATTGCTAGCAATCTGGGGAGAGGGAGGGATATGGGTGTGGGAAATGGTTCAACACAGGGATTCGGCTGTGAGATGTGGGTAAGAGGGGAGGGATACGGTGCCCATGGAACTGGGGCAGAAAGGGGGATGTGGCTATGGAACCAGGAGAGAAGGATGAAGAAGGTCTCCAGACAGAGAGATGTGGCCTGGGAAGTGGGGACAGGGAGAGACGTGGCCCCTGAACCCTCCCCAGCCCTGGTGCTGGCACTGCCTGCGGCTCTGCGTCCAGAGAAGGGCGGCCTTGCAGGCCAGCTGGGTTCCAGGGCTACTTCAGCCCTGCAAGACAACAGCCTCTCCTCACAACGCTCCCTGCTCTCAGCTTCCCCAGCCCCACAGAGCCAGGCCCACACTCCTGCAGGCCCCAAGATCGTCACAGACCAGGAACACGCCAACGAGTTGGGCCCTCGGCCCCTGCACCCCGGCAGCAAGGCAGCAGCAGGAGCATGGCCCCGAGCCGACCTCTCCCGGGACAGAGCTCCTTGGGAGCAAGCACGGCTTGTCCCTGTCCCTGTCCCTGCTGCCAGCCGTCCGCCCTGAGAGGAGATCCTCGCAGGCGCCACTTGCCTGGCCTGTCCCCGGCTCTCCTGGCCACGGGGAGATGGGCTTCAGCCTCGCTCAGAGCCACTGCCCAGGGCACACCGCGGTGGTTGTCGGGAAGGCAAGGATGTGGTAACCTGGCTGCTCCCATGCTGGGACAAGGGAGCCGATTGTCTGGAACTGGACGGTAGCGAATCCAAGCAGCTGGGATCTCTGTCAAGGGATGCCACCCTCCACAGGGCAATTGCAAGAGAGAAAGACCTCTCCAGCCTCTGCAGGTGACTCCTGACTGCCAGGAAAGGCAAGGTTTCCCTTCAAGGAAGGAAGCTGCTGTATGTCATCCAGGTGAATGGAATACTATGGAGACAGGTATCCAGATCCTGAGAGGATTAGCTGTGCGGGAGATAATCTATTGTGAGCCAAATGGTCCGGAAGGGACAGATGCAGATAGAATCCTTTGTACACAACGCATGGGACGCAGGTTTGTACAATGGGCACCACCGGCATGTGCTGGGTCATGGGCATCGATGTCCTGGGCAGCTACATTCAACAAACTGTGACAGAAGTGATGAACCAGCTTCGCGACTGTGAGGACAGCCTCGCTACCTCTCTGCGGGCTTGTGTGTCACACGGAATCAGAGAATCACAGAATGTTAGGGATTGGAAGGGACCTCCAAAAGTCCAATCCCCCTGCCGGAGCAGGAACACCTAGATGAGGCTACACAGGAAGGCATCTAGGCGGGTTTCGAATGCCTGCAGAGTAGGAGACTCCACAACACCCCCGGGCAGCCTGTTCCAGTGTTCTGTCACCCTCACTGAGAAGAGGTTTCTTCTCAAATGGAAGTGGAACCTCTTGTGTTCCAGTTTGAACCCATTACCCCCTGTCCTACCGTTGGCTGTCACCGAGAAGAGCCTGGCTCCACCCTCATGACACTCACCCTTTAGAAATTTATAAACATCAATGAGGTCAGCCCTCAGTCTCCTCCAAGCTGAAGAGACCCAGCTCCTTCAGCCTTTCCTCACAAGGGAGATGCTCCAGTCCCTTAATCATCTTTGTTGCCCTGCGCTGGACTCTCTCCAGCAGTTCCCTGTCCTCCTTGAATGGAGGGGCCCAGAACTGGACACAGTATTCCAGATGTGAACTGAGTGTCAACTGAGGACAAACTGCGTGAAAAATCTGACAACCGTTTCGAAAAGCTGTTCCACGAAATCAAAGCACTCGGAGAGGACAGGTTCCATTCCCCACCTGACCAACCGACATTTCTGCTATTAGGCGAAGGCGTTTCCAATCTCAAGAGAGAGGACAGAAGAAGTACCCAAGGAGAGGCATGCTGTGGCTTCTCCTCGGTGATCATGGAGAAGACCTGAGGAGGTGGGATGGAAATCCCACCTCAGCACTTCAGGAACGAGTACGTGAATTTAAAGGAAAACCTCCTAGGAAAGTGGGTGCTCCACTTTCCAGAAGGGCTAGAAGAGATTCTGATCCTCTTGAAGGAAATTCTGATTCCTACCCACGGAATGTGCCTAACACAAATCAGAGGGGCCCTGCCTCCAGCCCGCCGCCGGGAAGGGACAACAGAGGTTACTGGACTGTGCAGATCCGATGGCCTGGTACAACAGGCCCCCAGGAGCAGAGAGCTTTGGAGGACACCGGTGCTCAGTGCACAGTAATCCCATCAAACCATCATGGAACAAAATCCATCAGTATTTCTGGAGTGGCTGTGGGATCCCAGAAGCTGGCTGCAGGAGAGGCCGAAATGAGCCAGACTGGGAAAGACGGGCAAAAGCGTCCCACTGCGACTGCTCCACGTGCTCTGTGCATCCTCGGCACAGTCTGCCCCAGGAGAGGGTGTTTTAAGGCCCCAAACGGGTATAGGTGGGCATTTGGCAGAGCGGCTGTGGACACGGAGAACATTCATCCACTGTCGACTCTGCCTGGTCTCTCAGAGCAGAGGGCCCTTCTGCTATAGGATTGCTGAGGGTTGACGACCAGCAGGTGCCAATCGCTCTCACGATGGTCCATCGCCGGCAATATCGCACCAGTCGAGACTCTCTCCTTCCTGTCCAGAAGCTGATTTGTCAACTGGAGAGTCAGGGTGTGATCAGCAAGACTCGCTCACCTTTTAACAACCTCACTAGGCCAGTGCGTAAGTCTAGTGAAGAGTGGAGACTAAGAGTAGACTATCGTGGCCTGAATTAAGTTACAGCACCCTTGAGTGCTGCTGTGCCAGACACTCTAGAGCTGCCGCTTGAACTGGAGTCAAAGGCAGCTCGGCGGTGAGCCACAACCCACATTGCAAAAGTGTTTTTCTCTCTTCCTTTAAGCAGCAGAGTGCAGACCGCAGTTTGCATTCACCTGGAGGGCCATCCAGTACACATGGAGTCGCTTGCCCCAGGGCTGGAAACACAGCCCTACCATGTGCCGTGGACCGATCCAAACCACACTGCAACAAAGAAGAGCTCCAGAACACTTGCAATATCTAGATGGCATCATTGTATGGGACGGAACAGCAAAATAAGTTTTCTAGAAAGGTGCGAGAGTGATTCGGATTCCTTGGAATGCCAGTTTTGTCATCAAAAAGAAGCAAGGTCAAGGCACCTGCACGAGAGAACCACTTTTCACTAATAAAATGGCAAGATGGACGTCATCAGACCCCAATGGATGTGATCAACAAAACTGCAACCGTGTCTCCACCTCTTACTACAAGGACTGCTGCTGAGTGCAGATGGAGTTGATGAGGAATCGCATTGAGTATCTTTTGTTTTATATTCCATTTCTATTTTATATATATATCAACTAGTAGTGCGCTAGTATTTTGTGATTTTATTGAACTGTGTTTATCTCATTCCAAGTTTTTCCCTTCCCTTTCAATTCTCTCCCCTGCCTGGGGAGCGGGTGGGGGACTGAGTGAGTGGCTATCCCGGTTCTATTGCTAGTTCAGCTTAAAACCACGACCAGCACGGGTGAGGCCAGCCCTGGAGCCCCCTGCCAGGTGGGCTTTGCGTCACAGGGCATGCGTGAGGCTGGGGAGCTCCTGGGTGTGTCCCTGGGTGTGCCCCCGAGAGCCCTGTGATGTCACCAGAGTCACAGTCAGCCCGTGACGTCACTAGCGGCGGGCGGCTATAAACGCCAGCGTCACGTGCTGCCAGCGGCACACGAGACGTCGAGTCCTGTGGGCAGCACCCGAGCCATCGAGTCCTGCCAGCGGCACCAGACGTTGTGACCTGCCAGCGTTCGAGCGGCCACCGAGTCCTGCCAGCTGAACCCGAGCCTTGGCGTTGCACCAGCAGCAGCCATCGAGTCCTGCCAGCAGCAGAGACACCAGGTGCCTCCAGCTCCGAGAGGACATCAAGTCCCAGCGGCGGCCACGAGGACATCAAGTCCCAGCAGCAGCTGAGGACAGCAAGTCCCACCGGAAGCTGAGAGGAAACCAAGTCCCAGCAACTGACAGGACACTGAGTCCCAGCAGCAGCAATGGAGGTGTCCAGGGATGAGCCAGCGGTGCCACCAGCTGCCAGGAGGTGCCGGCGGGGGGACAGGTGCCCCATCTGCTTGGCTCCCCTGGAAGCCCCCGCTGCAGTGGACCCGTGCTGGCATGCGTTCTGCCATGCCTGCATCCGGCGCTGGGCTGCCAGCGACGAGGATGCCACTTGCCCGCTCTGCCGGGGCCCCATCGCGGCCATCCGCCACCTGCGGCTGGAGGATGACGGTCGCCGTGGCCGCTTGCATCCCTACGCAAGGCGGGGGCCGTGGTGGCAGAGGCAACAGTGGCGGCAGCAGCAGCAGCAGCGGAGCCGCAGCCGTTCCAGGCGCCGCGCACGCTCCGCTGAGAGGGGAGAGCGCCGCCGCCCCAGTCCCCAGCGGCGTGCTCGGAGCCTGCCCACCGAGAGGGACGGAGATGGACACGGCCAGCTCCTCTACCGGCCAGAGAGCAACGACAACGCGTCGTGGCTGCGCAGGGTCCAGGAGGACGAGCCGGGCTCAGGGGACCATGCGCAGCGTCTCCCCTGGCTCCGCGTCTGAGCGGAGCGGCCTGGCCCCCCGGGGCCCCTCTGGAATAAAAGCACTGCGCCACTGAGAGGCACCGGGCCTGGTTTCTGCCTTGTTGTTTGCTCGGTGCTGCAGAACTGGGCAGTGGGAGAGATGTGGCTGTGGGAAGTGGGGGAGAGGGTGGGTTATGGCTCGAGGACCCGTAGAGAGGGAGCAATGTGGATGTTGGAACCGGAGGAGAGGGAGGGATGTGGCCCTGTGAACTGGGGGAGAGGCGGCCGAGTGCCTGTGGACTTGGGGAGAGGGAGGGAAATGGCTGGTGGGAACGAGAGGCAGAGGGAGGGATGGCTATTGCTAGCAATCTGGGGAGAGGGAGGGATATGGGTGTGGGAAATGGTTCAACACAGGGATTCGGCTGTGAGATGTGGGTAAGAGGGGAGGGATACGGTGCCCATGGAACTGGGGCAGAAAGGGGGATGTGGCTATGGAACCAGGAGAGAAGGATGAAGAAGGTCTCCAGACAGAGAGATGTGGCCTGGGAAGTGGGGACAGGGAGAGACGTGGCCCCTGAACCCTCCCCAGCCCTGGTGCTGGCACTGCCTGCGGCTCTGCGTCCAGAGAAGGGCGGCCTTGCAGGCCAGCTGGGTTCCAGGGCTACTTCAGCCCTGCAAGACAACAGCCTCTCCTCACAACGCTCCCTGCTCTCAGCTTCCCCAGCCCCACAGAGCCAGGCCCACACTCCTGCAGGCCCCAAGATCGTCACAGACCAGGAACACGCCAACGAGTTGGGCCCTCGGCCCCTGCACCCCGGCAGCAAGGCAGCAGCAGGAGCATGGCCCCGAGCCGACCTCTCCCGGGACAGAGCTCCTTGGGAGCAAGCACGGCTTGTCCCTGTCCCTGTCCCTGCTGCCAGCCGTCCGCCCTGAGAGGAGATCCTCGCAGGCGCCACTTGCCTGGCCTGTCCCCGGCTCTCCTGGCCACGGGGAGATGGGCTTCAGCCTCGCTCAGAGCCACTGCCCAGGGCACACCGCGGTGGTTGTCGGGAAGGCAAGGATGTGGTAACCTGGCTGCTCCCATGCTGGGACAAGGGAGCCGATTGTCTGGAACTGGACGGTAGCGAATCCAAGCAGCTGGGATCTCTGTCAAGGGATGCCACCCTCCACAGGGCAATTGCAAGAGAGAAAGACCTCTCCAGCCTCTGCAGGTGACTCCTGACTGCCAGGAAAGGCAAGGTTTCCCTTCAAGGAAGGAAGCTGCTGTATGTCATCCAGGTGAATGGAATACTATGGAGACAGGTATCCAGATCCTGAGAGGATTAGCTGTGCGGGAGATAATCTATTGTGAGCCAAATGGTCCGGAAGGGACAGATGCAGATAGAATCCTTTGTACACAACGCATGGGACGCAGGTTTGTACAATGGGCACCACCGGCATGTGCTGGGTCATGGGCATCGATGTCCTGGGCAGCTACATTCAACAAACTGTGACAGAAGTGATGAACCAGCTTCGCGACTGTGAGGACAGCCTCGCTACCTCTCTGCGGGCTTGTGTGTCACACGGAATCAGAGAATCACAGAATGTTAGGGATTGGAAGGGACCTCCAAAAGTCCAATCCCCCTGCCGGAGCAGGAACACCTAGATGAGGCTACACAGGAAGGCATCTAGGCGGGTTTCGAATGCCTGCAGAGTAGGAGACTCCACAACACCCCCGGGCAGCCTGTTCCAGTGTTCTGTCACCCTCACTGAGAAGAGGTTTCTTCTCAAATGGAAGTGGAACCTCTTGTGTTCCAGTTTGAACCCATTACCCCCTGTCCTACCGTTGGCTGTCACCGAGAAGAGCCTGGCTCCACCCTCATGACACTCACCCTTTAGAAATTTATAAACATCAATGAGGTCAGCCCTCAGTCTCCTCCAAGCTGAAGAGACCCAGCTCCTTCAGCCTTTCCTCACAAGGGAGATGCTCCAGTCCCTTAATCATCTTTGTTGCCCTGCGCTGGACTCTCTCCAGCAGTTCCCTGTCCTCCTTGAATGGAGGGGCCCAGAACTGGACACAGTATTCCAGATGTGAACTGAGTGTCAACTGAGGACAAACTGCGTGAAAAATCTGACAACCGTTTCGAAAAGCTGTTCCACGAAATCAAAGCACTCGGAGAGGACAGGTTCCATTCCCCACCTGACCAACCGACATTTCTGCTATTAGGCGAAGGCGTTTCCAATCTCAAGAGAGAGGACAGAAGAAGTACCCAAGGAGAGGCATGCTGTGGCTTCTCCTCGGTGATCATGGAGAAGACCTGAGGAGGTGGGATGGAAATCCCACCTCAGCACTTCAGGAACGAGTACGTGAATTTAAAGGAAAACCTCCTAGGAAAGTGGGTGCTCCACTTTCCAGAAGGGCTAGAAGAGATTCTGATCCTCTTGAAGGAAATTCTGATTCCTACCCACGGAATGTGCCTAACACAAATCAGAGGGGCCCTGCCTCCAGCCCGCCGCCGGGAAGGGACAACAGAGGTTACTGGACTGTGCAGATCCGATGGCCTGGTACAACAGGCCCCCAGGAGCAGAGAGCTTTGGAGGACACCGGTGCTCAGTGCACAGTAATCCCATCAAACCATCATGGAACAAAATCCATCAGTATTTCTGGAGTGGCTGTGGGATCCCAGAAGCTGGCTGCAGGAGAGGCCGAAATGAGCCAGACTGGGAAAGACGGGCAAAAGCGTCCCACTGCGACTGCTCCACGTGCTCTGTGCATCCTCGGCACAGTCTGCCCCAGGAGAGGGTGTTTTAAGGCCCCAAACGGGTATAGGTGGGCATTTGGCAGAGCGGCTGTGGACACGGAGAACATTCATCCACTGTCGACTCTGCCTGGTCTCTCAGAGCAGAGGGCCCTTCTGCTATAGGATTGCTGAGGGTTGACGACCAGCAGGTGCCAATCGCTCTCACGATGGTCCATCGCCGGCAATATCGCACCAGTCGAGACTCTCTCCTTCCTGTCCAGAAGCTGATTTGTCAACTGGAGAGTCAGGGTGTGATCAGCAAGACTCGCTCACCTTTTAACAACCTCACTAGGCCAGTGCGTAAGTCTAGTGAAGAGTGGAGACTAAGAGTAGACTATCGTGGCCTGAATTAAGTTACAGCACCCTTGAGTGCTGCTGTGCCAGACACTCTAGAGCTGCCGCTTGAACTGGAGTCAAAGGCAGCTCGGCGGTGAGCCACAACCCACATTGCAAAAGTGTTTTTCTCTCTTCCTTTAAGCAGCAGAGTGCAGACCGCAGTTTGCATTCACCTGGAGGGCCATCCAGTACACATGGAGTCGCTTGCCCCAGGGCTGGAAACACAGCCCTACCATGTGCCGTGGACCGATCCAAACCACACTGCAACAAAGAAGAGCTCCAGAACACTTGCAATATCTAGATGGCATCATTGTATGGGACGGAACAGCAAAATAAGTTTTCTAGAAAGGTGCGAGAGTGATTCGGATTCCTTGGAATGCCAGTTTTGTCATCAAAAAGAAGCAAGGTCAAGGCACCTGCACGAGAGAACCACTTTTCACTAATAAAATGGCAAGATGGACGTCATCAGACCCCAATGGATGTGATCAACAAAACTGCAACCGTGTCTCCACCTCTTACTACAAGGACTGCTGCTGAGTGCAGATGGAGTTGATGAGGAATCGCATTGAGTATCTTTTGTTTTATATTCCATTTCTATTTTATATATATATCAACTAGTAGTGCGCTAGTATTTTGTGATTTTATTGAACTGTGTTTATCTCATTCCAAGTTTTTCCCTTCCCTTTCAATTCTCTCCCCTGCCTGGGGAGCGGGTGGGGGACTGAGTGAGTGGCTATCCCGGTTCTATTGCTAGTTCAGCTTAAAACCACGACCAGCACGGGTGAGGCCAGCCCTGGAGCCCCCTGCCAGGTGGGCTTTGCGTCACAGGGCATGCGTGAGGCTGGGGAGCTCCTGGGTGTGTCCCTGGGTGTGCCCCCGAGAGCCCTGTGATGTCACCAGAGTCACAGTCAGCCCGTGACGTCACTAGCGGCGGGCGGCTATAAACGCCAGCGTCACGTGCTGCCAGCGGCACACGAGACGTCGAGTCCTGTGGGCAGCACCCGAGCCATCGAGTCCTGCCAGCGGCACCAGACGTTGTGACCTGCCAGCGTTCGAGCGGCCACCGAGTCCTGCCAGCTGAACCCGAGCCTTGGCGTTGCACCAGCAGCAGCCATCGAGTCCTGCCAGCAGCAGAGACACCAGGTGCCTCCAGCTCCGAGAGGACATCAAGTCCCAGCGGCGGCCACGAGGACATCAAGTCCCAGCAGCAGCTGAGGACAGCAAGTCCCACCGGAAGCTGAGAGGAAACCAAGTCCCAGCAACTGACAGGACACTGAGTCCCAGCAGCAGCAATGGAGGTGTCCAGGGATGAGCCAGCGGTGCCACCAGCTGCCAGGAGGTGCCGGCGGGGGGACAGGTGCCCCATCTGCTTGGCTCCCCTGGAAGCCCCCGCTGCAGTGGACCCGTGCTGGCATGCGTTCTGCCATGCCTGCATCCGGCGCTGGGCTGCCAGCGACGAGGATGCCACTTGCCCGCTCTGCCGGGGCCCCATCGCGGCCATCCGCCACCTGCGGCTGGAGGATGACGGTCGCCGTGGCCGCTTGCATCCCTACGCAAGGCGGGGGCCGTGGTGGCAGAGGCAACAGTGGCGGCAGCAGCAGCAGCAGCGGAGCCGCAGCCGTTCCAGGCGCCGCGCACGCTCCGCTGAGAGGGGAGAGCGCCGCCGCCCCAGTCCCCAGCGGCGTGCTCGGAGCCTGCCCACCGAGAGGGACGGAGATGGACACGGCCAGCTCCTCCACCGGCCAGAGAGCAACGACAACGCGTCGTGGCTGCGCAGGGTCCAGGAGGACGAGCCGGGCTCAGGGGACCATGCGCAGCGTCTCCCCTGGCTCCGCGTCTGAGCGGGGCGGCCGGGCCTCCCGGGGCCCCTCTGGAATAAAAGCACTGCGCCACTGAGAGGCACCGGGCCTGGTTTCTGCCTTGTTGTTTGCTCGGTGCTGCAGAACTGGGCAGTGGGAGAGATGTGGCTGTGGGAAGTGGGGGAGAGGGTGGGTTATGGCTCGAGGACCCGTAGAGAGGGAGCAATGTGGATGTTGGAACCGGAGGAGAGGGAGGGATGTGGCCCTGTGAACTGGGGGAGAGGCGGCCGAGTGCCTGTGGACTTGGGGAGAGGGAGGGAAATGGCTGGTGGGAACGAGAGGCAGAGGGAGGGATGGCTATTGCTAGCAATCTGGGGAGAGGGAGGGATATGGGTGTGGGAAATGGTTCAACACAGGGATTCGGCTGTGAGATGTGGGTAAGAGGGGAGGGATACGGTGCCCATGGAACTGGGGCAGAAAGGGGGATGTGGCTATGGAACCAGGAGAGAAGGATGAAGAAGGTCTCCAGACAGAGAGATGTGGCCTGGGAAGTGGGGACAGGGAGAGACGTGGCCCCTGAACCCTCCCCAGCCCTGGTGCTGGCACTGCCTGCGGCTCTGCGTCCAGAGAAGGGCGGCCTTGCAGGCCAGCTGGGTTCCAGGGCTACTTCAGCCCTGCAAGACAACAGCCTCTCCTCACAACGCTCCCTGCTCTCAGCTTCCCCAGCCCCACAGAGCCAGGCCCACACTCCTGCAGGCCCCAAGATCGTCACAGACCAGGAACACGCCAACGAGTTGGGCCCTCGGCCCCTGCACCCCGGCAGCAAGGCAGCAGCAGGAGCATGGCCCCGAGCCGACCTCTCCCGGGACAGAGCTCCTTGGGAGCAAGCACGGCTTGTCCCTGTCCCTGCTGCCAGCCGTCCGCCCTGAGAGGAGATCCTCGCAGGCGCCACTTGCCTGGCCTGTCCCCGGCTCTCCTGGCCACGGGGAGATGGGCTTCAGCCTCGCTCAGAGCCACTGCCCAGGGCACACCGCGGTGGTTGTCGGGAAGGCAAGGATGTGGTAACCTGGCTGCTCCCATGCTGGGACAAGGGAGCCGATTGTCTGGAACTGGACGGTAGCGAATCCAAGCAGCTGGGATCTCTGTCAAGGGATGCCACCCTCCACAGGGCAATTGCAAGAGAGAAAGACCTCTCCAGCCTCTGCAGGTGACTCCTGACTGCCAGGAAAGGCAAGGTTTCCCTTCAAGGAAGGAAGCTGCTGTATGTCATCCAGGTGAATGGAATACTATGGAGACAGGTATCCAGATCCTGAGAGGATTAGCTGTGCGGGAGATAATCTATTGTGAGCCAAATGGTCCGGAAGGGACAGATGCAGATAGAATCCTTTGTACACAACGCATGGGACGCAGGTTTGTACAATGGGCACCACCGGCATGTGCTGGGTCATGGGCATCGATGTCCTGGGCAGCTACATTCAACAAACTGTGACAGAAGTGATGAACCAGCTTCGCGACTGTGAGGACAGCCTCGCTACCTCTCTGCGGGCTTGTGTGTCACACGGAATCAGAGAATCACAGAATGTTAGGGATTGGAAGGGACCTCCAAAAGTCCAATCCCCCTGCCGGAGCAGGAACACCTAGATGAGGCTACACAGGAAGGCATCTAGGCGGGTTTCGAATGCCTGCAGAGTAGGAGACTCCACAACACCCCCGGGCAGCCTGTTCCAGTTTTCTGTCACCCTCACTGAGAAGAGGTTTCTTCTCAAATGGAAGTGGAACCTCTTGTGTTCCAGTTTGAACCCATTACCCCCTGTCCTACCGTTGGCTGTCACCGAGAAGAGCCTGGCTCCACCCTCATGACACTCACCCTTTAGAAATTTATAAACATCAATGAGGTCAGCCCTCAGTCTCCTCCAAGCTGAAGAGACCCAGCTCCTTCAGCCTTTCCTCACAAGGGAGATGCTCCAGTCCCTTAATCATCTTTGTTGCCCTGCGCTGGACTCTCTCCAGCAGTTCCCTGTCCTCCTTGAATGGAGGGGCCCAGAACTGGACACAGTATTCCAGATGTGAACTGAGTGTCAACTGAGGACAAACTGCGTGAAAAATCTGACAACCGTTTCGAAAAGCTGTTCCACAAAATCAAAGCACTCGGAGAGGACAGGTTCCATTCCCCACCTGACCAACCGACATTTCTGCTATTAGGCGAAGGCGTTTCCAATCTCAAGAGAGAGGACAGAAGAAGTACCCAAGGAGAGGCATGCTGTGGCTTCTCCTCGGTGATCATGGAGAAGACCTGAGGAGGTGGGATGGAAATCCCACCTCAGCACTTCAGGAACGAGTACGTGAATTTAAAGGAAAACCTCCTAGGAAAGTGGGTGCTCCACTTTCCAGAAGGGCTAGAAGAGATTCTGATCCTCTTGAAGGAAATTCTGATTCCTACCCACGGAATGTGCCTAACACAAATCAGAGGGGCCCTGCCTCCAGCCCGCCGCCGGGAAGGGACAACAGAGGTTACTGGACTGTGCAGATCCGATGGCCTGGTACAACAGGCCCCCAGGAGCAGAGAGCTTTGGAGGACACCGGTGCTCAGTGCACAGTAATCCCATCAAACCATCATGGAACAAAATCCATCAGTATTTCTGGAGTGGCTGTGGGATCCCAGAAGCTGGCTGCAGGAGAGGCCGAAATGAGCCAGACTGGGAAAGACGGGCAAAAGCGTCCCACTGCGACTGCTCCACGTGCTCTGTGCATCCTCGGCACAGTCTGCCCCAGGAGAGGGTGTTTTAAGGCCCCAAACGGGTATAGGTGGGCATTTGGCAGAGCGGCTGTGGACACGGAGAACATTCATCCACTGTCGACTCTGCCTGGTCTCTCAGAGCAGAGGGCCCTTCTGCTATAGGATTGCTGAGGGTTGACGACCAGCAGGTGCCAATCGCTCTCACGATGGTCCATTGCCGGCAATATCGCACCAGTCGAGACTCTCTCCTTCCTGTCCAGAAGCTGATTTGTCAACTGGAGAGTCAGGGTGTGATCAGCAAGACTCGCTCACCTTTTAACAACCTCACTAGGCCAGTGCGTAAGTCTAGTGAAGAGTGGAGACTAAGAGTAGACTATCGTGGCCTGAATTAAGTTACAGCACCCTTGAGTGCTGCTGTGCCAGACACTCTAGAGCTGCAGCTTGAACTGGAGTCAAAGGCAGCTCGGCGGTGAGCCACAACCCACATTGCAAAAGTGTTTTTCTCTCTTCCTTTAAGCAGCAGAGTGCAGACCGCAGTTTGCATTCACCTGGAGGGCCATCCAGTACACATGGAGTCGCTTGCCCCAGGGCTGGAAACACAGCCCTACCATGTGCCGTGGACCGATCCAAACCACACTGCAACAAAGAAGAGCTCCAGAACACTTGCAATATCTAGATGGCATCATTGTATGGGACGGAACAGCAAAATAAGTTTTCTAGAAAGGTGCGAGAGTGATTCGGATTCCTTGGAATGCCAGTTTTGTCATCAAAAAGAAGCAAGGTCAAGGCACCTGCACGAGAGAACCACTTTTCACTAATAAAATGGCAAGATGGACGTCATCAGACCCCAATGGATGTGATCAACAAAACTGCAACCGTGTCTCCACCTCTTACTACAAGGACTGCTGCTGAGTGCAGATGGAGTTGATGAGGAATCGCATTGAGTATCTTTTGTTTTATATTCCATTTCTATTTTATATATATATCAACTAGTAGTGCGCTAGTATTTTGTGATTTTATTGAACTGTGTTTATCTCATTCCAAGTTTTTCCCTTCCCTTTCAATTCTCTCCCCTGCCTGGGGAGCGGGTGGGGGACTGAGTGAGTGGCTATCCCGGTTCTATTGCTAGTTCAGCTTAAAACCACGACCAGCACGGGTGAGGCCAGCCCTGGAGCCCCCTGCCAGGTGGGCTTTGCGTCACAGGGCATGCGTGAGGCTGGGGAGCTCCTGGGTGTGTCCCTGGGTGTGCCCCCGAGAGCCCTGTGATGTCACCAGAGTCACAGTCAGCCCGTGACGTCACTAGCGGCGGGCGGCTATAAACGCCAGCGTCACGTGCTGCCAGCGGCACACGAGACGTCGAGTCCTGTGGGCAGCACCCGAGCCATCGAGTCCTGCCAGCGGCACCAGACGTTGTGACCTGCCAGCGTTCGAGCGGCCACCGAGTCCTGCCAGCTGAACCCGAGCCTTGGCGTTGCACCAGCAGCAGCCATCGAGTCCTGCCAGCAGCAGAGACACCAGGTGCCTCCAGCTCCGAGAGGACATCAAGTCCCAGCGGCGGCCACGAGGACATCAAGTCCCAGCAGCAGCTGAGGACAGCAAGTCCCACCGGAAGCTGAGAGGAAACCAAGTCCCAGCAACTGACAGGACACTGAGTCCCAGCAGCAGCAATGGAGGTGTCCAGGGATGAGCCAGCGGTGCCACCAGCTGCCAGGAGGTGCCGGCGGGGGGACAGGTGCCCCATCTGCTTGGCTCCCCTGGAAGCCCCCGCTGCAGTGGACCCGTGCTGGCATGCGTTCTGCCATGCCTGCATCCGGCGCTGGGCTGCCAGCGACGAGGATGCCACTTGCCCGCTCTGCCGGGGCCCCATCGCGGCCATCCGCCACCTGCGGCTGGAGGATGACGGTCGCCGTGGCCGCTTGCATCCCTACGCAAGGCGGGGGCCGTGGTGGCAGAGGCAACAGTGGCGGCAGCAGCAGCAGCAGCGGAGCCGCAGCCGTTCCAGGCGCCGCGCACGCTCCGCTGAGAGGGGAGAGCGCCGCCGCCCCAGTCCCCAGCGGCGTGCTCGGAGCCTGCCCACCGAGAGGGACGGAGATGGACACGGCCAGCTCCTCCACCGGCCAGAGAGCAACGACAACGCGTCGTGGCTGCGCAGGGTCCAGGAGGACGAGCCGGGCTCAGGGGACCATGCGCAGCGTCTCCCCTGGCTCCGCGTCTGAGCGGGGCGGCCGGGCCTCCCGGGGCCCCTCTGGAATAAAAGCACTGCGCCACTGAGAGGCACCGGGCCTGGTTTCTGCCTTGTTGTTTGCTCGGTGCTGCAGAACTGGGCAGTGGGAGAGATGTGGCTGTGGGAAGTGGGGGAGAGGGTGGGTTATGGCTCGAGGACCCGTAGAGAGGGAGCAATGTGGATGTTGGAACCGGAGGAGAGGGAGGGATGTGGCCCTGTGAACTGGGGGAGAGGCGGCCGAGTGCCTGTGGACTTGGGGAGAGGGAGGGAAATGGCTGGTGGGAACGAGAGGCAGAGGGAGGGATGGCTATTGCTAGCAATCTGGGGAGAGGGAGGGATATGGGTGTGGGAAATGGTTCAACACAGGGATTCGGCTGTGAGATGTGGGTAAGAGGGGAGGGATACGGTGCCCATGGAACTGGGGCAGAAAGGGGGATGTGGCTATGGAACCAGGAGAGAAGGATGAAGAAGGTCTCCAGACAGAGAGATGTGGCCTGGGAAGTGGGGACAGGGAGAGACGTGGCCCCTGAACCCTCCCCAGCCCTGGTGCTGGCACTGCCTGCGGCTCTGCGTCCAGAGAAGGGCGGCCTTGCAGGCCAGCTGGGTTCCAGGGCTACTTCAGCCCTGCAAGACAACAGCCTCTCCTCACAACGCTCCCTGCTCTCAGCTTCCCCAGCCCCACAGAGCCAGGCCCACACTCCTGCAGGCCCCAAGATCGTCACAGACCAGGAACACGCCAACGAGTTGGGCCCTCGGCCCCTGCACCCCGGCAGCAAGGCAGCAGCAGGAGCATGGCCCCGAGCCGACCTCTCCCGGGACAGAGCTCCTTGGGAGCAAGCACGGCTTGTCCCTGTCCCTGCTGCCAGCCGTCCGCCCTGAGAGGAGATCCTCGCAGGCGCCACTTGCCTGGCCTGTCCCCGGCTCTCCTGGCCACGGGGAGATGGGCTTCAGCCTCGCTCAGAGCCACTGCCCAGGGCACACCGCGGTGGTTGTCGGGAAGGCAAGGATGTGGTAACCTGGCTGCTCCCATGCTGGGACAAGGGAGCCGATTGTCTGGAACTGGACGGTAGCGAATCCAAGCAGCTGGGATCTCTGTCAAGGGATGCCACCCTCCACAGGGCAATTGCAAGAGAGAAAGACCTCTCCAGCCTCTGCAGGTGACTCCTGACTGCCAGGAAAGGCAAGGTTTCCCTTCAAGGAAGGAAGCTGCTGTATGTCATCCAGGTGAATGGAATACTATGGAGACAGGTATCCAGATCCTGAGAGGATTAGCTGTGCGGGAGATAATCTATTGTGAGCCAAATGGTCCGGAAGGGACAGATGCAGATAGAATCCTTTGTACACAACGCATGGGACGCAGGTTTGTACAATGGGCACCACCGGCATGTGCTGGGTCATGGGCATCGATGTCCTGGGCAGCTACATTCAACAAACTGTGACAGAAGTGATGAACCAGCTTCGCGACTGTGAGGACAGCCTCGCTACCTCTCTGCGGGCTTGTGTGTCACACGGAATCAGAGAATCACAGAATGTTAGGGATTGGAAGGGACCTCCAAAAGTCCAATCCCCCTGCCGGAGCAGGAACACCTAGATGAGGCTACACAGGAAGGCATCTAGGCGGGTTTCGAATGCCTGCAGAGTAGGAGACTCCACAACACCCCCGGGCAGCCTGTTCCAGTGTTCTGTCACCCTCACTGAGAAGAGGTTTCTTCTCAAATGGAAGTGGAACCTCTTGTGTTCCAGTTTGAACCCATTACCCCCTGTCCTACCGTTGGCTGTCACCGAGAAGAGCCTGGCTCCACCCTCATGACACTCACCCTTTAGAAATTTATAAACATCAATGAGGTCAGCCCTCAGTCTCCTCCAAGCTGAAGAGACCCAGCTCCTTCAGCCTTTCCTCACAAGGGAGATGCTCCAGTCCCTTAATCATCTTTGTTGCCCTGCGCTGGACTCTCTCCAGCAGTTCCCTGTCCTCCTTGAATGGAGGGGCCCAGAACTGGACACAGTATTCCAGATGTGAACTGAGTGTCAACTGAGGACAAACTGCGTGAAAAACCTGACAACCGTTTCGAAAAGCTGTTCCACGAAATCAAAGCACTCGGAGAGGACAGGTTCCATTCCCCACCTGACCAACCGACATTTCTGCTATTAGGCGAAGGCGTTTCCAATCTCAAGAGAGAGGACAGAAGAAGTACCCAAGGAGAGGCATGCTGTGGCTTCTCCTCGGTGATCATGGAGAAGACCTGAGGAGGTGGGATGGAAATCCCACCTCAGCACTTCAGGAACGAGTACGTGAATTTAAAGGAAAACCTCCTAGGAAAGTGGGTGCTCCACTTTCCAGAAGGGCTAGAAGAGATTCTGATCCTCTTGAAGGAAATTCTGATTCCTACCCACGGAATGTGCCTAACACAAATCAGAGGGGCCCTGCCTCCAGCCCGCCGCCGGGAAGGGACAACAGAGGTTACTGGACTGTGCAGATCCGATGGCCTGGTACAACAGGCCCCCAGGAGCAGAGAGCTTTGGAGGACACCGGTGCTCAGTGCACAGTAATCCCATCAAACCATCATGGAACAAAATCCATCAGTATTTCTGGAGTGGCTGTGGGATCCCAGAAGCTGGCTGCAGGAGAGGCCGAAATGAGCCAGACTGGGAAAGACGGGCAAAAGCGTCCCACTGCGACTGCTCCACGTGCTCTGTGCATTCTCGGCACAGTCTGCCCCAGGAGAGGGTGTTTTAAGGCCCCAAACGGGTATAGGTGGGCATTTGGCAGAGCGGCTGTGGACACGGAGAACATTCATCCACTGTCGACTCTGCCTGGTCTCTCAGAGCAGAGGGCCCTTCTGCTATAGGATTGCTGAGGGTTGACGACCAGCAGGTGCCAATCGCTCTCACGATGGTCCATCGCCGGCAATATCGCACCAGTCGAGACTCTCTCCTTCCTGTCCAGAAGCTGATTTGTCAACTGGAGAGTCAGGGTGTGATCAGCAAGACTCGCTCACCTTTTAACAACCTCACTAGGCCAGTGCGTAAGTCTAGTGAAGAGTGGAGACTAAGAGTAGACTATCGTGGCCTGAATTAAGTTACAGCACCCTTGAGTGCTGCTGTGCCAGACACTCTAGAGCTGCAGCTTGAACTGGAGTCAAAGGCAGCTCGGCGGTGAGCCACAACCCACATTGCAAAAGTGTTTTTCTCTCTTCCTTTAAGCAGCAGAGTGCAGACCGCAGTTTGCATTCACCTGGAGGGCCATCCAGTACACATGGAGTCGCTTGCCCCAGGGCTGGAAACACAGCCCTACCATGTGCCGTGGACCGATCCAAACCACACTGCAACAAAGAAGAGCTCCAGAACACTTGCAATATCTAGATGGCATCATTGTATGGGACGGAACAGCAAAATAAGTTTTCTAGAAAGGTGCGAGAGTGATTCGGATTCCTTGGAATGCCAGTTTTGTCATCAAAAAGAAGCAAGGTCAAGGCACCTGCACGAGAGAACCACTTTTCACTAATAAAATGGCAAGATGGACGTCATCAGACCCCAATGGATGTGATCAACAAAACTGCAACCGTGTCTCCACCTCTTACTACAAGGACTGCTGCTGAGTGCAGATGGAGTTGATGAGGAATCGCATTGAGTATCTTTTGTTTTATATTCCATTTCTATTTTATATATATATCAACTAGTAGTGCGCTAGTATTTTGTGATTTTATTGAACTGTGTTTATCTCATTCCAAGTTTTTCCCTTCCCTTTCAATTCTCTCCCCTGCCTGGGGAGCGGGTGGGGGACTGAGTGAGTGGCTATCCCGGTTCTATTGCTAGTTCAGCTTAAAACCACGACCAGCACGGGTGAGGCCAGCCCTGGAGCCCCCTGCCAGGTGGGCTTTGCGTCACAGGGCATGCGTGAGGCTGGGGAGCTCCTGGGTGTGTCCCTGGGTGTGCCCCCGAGAGCCCTGTGATGTCACCAGAGTCACAGTCAGCCCGTGACGTCACTAGCGGCGGGCGGCTATAAACGCCAGCGTCACGTGCTGCCAGCGGCACACGAGACGTCGAGTCCTGTGGGCAGCACCCGAGCCATCGAGTCCTGCCAGCGGCACCAGACGTTGTGACCTGCCAGCGTTCGAGCGGCCACCGAGTCCTGCCAGCTGAACCCGAGCCTTGGCGTTGCACCAGCAGCAGCCATCGAGTCCTGCCAGCAGCAGAGACACCAGGTGCCTCCAGCTCCGAGAGGACATCAAGTCCCAGCGGCGGCCACGAGGACATCAAGTCCCAGCAGCAGCTGAGGACAGCAAGTCCCACCGGAAGCTGAGAGGAAACCAAGTCCCAGCAACTGACAGGACACTGAGTCCCAGCAGCAGCAATGGAGGTGTCCAGGGATGAGCCAGCGGTGCCACCAGCTGCCAGGAGGTGCCGGCGGGGGGACAGGTGCCCCATCTGCTTGGCTCCCCTGGAAGCCCCCGCTGCAGTGGACCCGTGCTGGCATGCGTTCTGCCATGCCTGCATCCGGCGCTGGGCTGCCAGCGACGAGGATGCCACTTGCCCGCTCTGCCGGGGCCCCATCGCGGCCATCCGCCACCTGCGGCTGGAGGATGACGGTCGCCGTGGCCGCTTGCATCCCTACGCAAGGCGGGGGCCGTGGTGGCAGAGGCAACAGTGGCGGCAGCAGCAGCAGCAGCGGAGCCGCAGCCGTTCCAGGCGCCGCGCACGCTCCGCTGAGAGGGGAGAGCGCCGCCGCCCCAGTCCCCAGCGGCGTGCTCGGAGCCTGCCCACCGAGAGGGACGGAGATGGACACGGCCAGCTCCTCCACCGGCCAGAGAGCAACGACAACGCGTCGTGGCTGCGCAGGGTCCAGGAGGACGAGCCGGGCTCAGGGGACCATGCGCAGCGTCTCCCCTGGCTCCGCGTCTGAGCGGGGCGGCCGGGCCTCCCGGGGCCCCTCTGGAATAAAAGCACTGCGCCACTGAGAGGCACCGGGCCTGGTTTCTGCCTTGTTGTTTGCTCGGTGCTGCAGAACTGGGCAGTGGGAGAGATGTGGCTGTGGGAAGTGGGGGAGAGGGTGGGTTATGGCTCGAGGACCCGTAGAGAGGGAGCAATGTGGATGTTGGAACCGGAGGAGAGGGAGGGATGTGGCCCTGTGAACTGGGGGAGAGGCGGCCGAGTGCCTGTGGACTTGGGGAGAGGGAGGGAAATGGCTGGTGGGAACGAGAGGCAGAGGGAGGGATGGCTATTGCTAGCAATCTGGGGAGAGGGAGGGATATGGGTGTGGGAAATGGTTCAACACAGGGATTCGGCTGTGAGATGTGGGTAAGAGGGGAGGGATACGGTGCCCATGGAACTGGGGCAGAAAGGGGGATGTGGCTATGGAACCAGGAGAGAAGGATGAAGAAGGTCTCCAGACAGAGAGATGTGGCCTGGGAAGTGGGGACAGGGAGAGACGTGGCCCCTGAACCCTCCCCAGCCCTGGTGCTGGCACTGCCTGCGGCTCTGCGTCCAGAGAAGGGCGGCCTTGCAGGCCAGCTGGGTTCCAGGGCTACTTCAGCCCTGCAAGACAACAGCCTCTCCTCACAACGCTCCCTGCTCTCAGCTTCCCCAGCCCCACAGAGCCAGGCCCACACTCCTGCAGGCCCCAAGATCGTCACAGACCAGGAACACGCCAACGAGTTGGGCCCTCGGCCCCTGCACCCCGGCAGCAAGGCAGCAGCAGGAGCATGGCCCCGAGCCGACCTCTCCCGGGACAGAGCTCCTTGGGAGCAAGCACGGCTTGTCCCTGTCCCTGCTGCCAGCCGTCCGCCCTGAGAGGAGATCCTCGCAGGCGCCACTTGCCTGGCCTGTCCCCGGCTCTCCTGGCCACGGGGAGATGGGCTTCAGCCTCGCTCAGAGCCACTGCCCAGGGCACACCGCGGTGGTTGTCGGGAAGGCAAGGATGTGGTAACCTAGCTGCTTCCATGCTGGGACAAGGGAGCCGATTGTCTGGAACTGGACGGTAGCGAATCCAAGCAGCTGGGATCTCTGTCAAGGGATGCCACCCTCCACAGGGCAATTGCAAGAGAGAAAGACCTCTCCAGCCTCTGCAGGTGACTCCTGACTGCCAGGAAAGGCAAGGTTTCCCTTCAAGGAAGGAAGCTGCTGTATGTCATCCAGGTGAATGGAATACTATGGAGACAGGTATCCAGATCCTGAGAGGATTAGCTGTGCGGGAGATAATCTATTGTGAGCCAAATGGTCCGGAAGGGACAGATGCAGATAGAATCCTTTGTACACAACGCATGGGACGCAGGTTTGTACAATGGGCACCACCGGCATGTGCTGGGTCATGGGCATCGATGTCCTGGGCAGCTACATTCAACAAACTGTGACAGAAGTGATGAACCAGCTTCGCGACTGTGAGGACAGCCTCGCTACCTCTCTGCGGGCTTGTGTGTCACACGGAATCAGAGAATCACAGAATGTTAGGGATTGGAAGGGACCTCCAAAAGTCCAATCCCCCTGCCGGAGCAGGAACACCTAGATGAGGCTACACAGGAAGGCATCTAGGCGGGTTTCGAATGCCTGCAGAGTAGGAGACTCCACAACACCCCTGGGCAGCCTGTTCCAGTTTTCTGTCACCCTCACTGAGAAGAGGTTTCTTCTCAAATGGAAGTGGAACCTCTTGTGTTCCAGTTTGAACCCATTACCCCCTGTCCTACCGTTGGCTGTCACCGAGAAGAGCCTGGCTCCACCCTCATGACACTCACCCTTTAGAAATTTATAAACATCAATGAGGTCAGCCCTCAGTCTCCTCCAAGCTGAAGAGACCCAGCTCCTTCAGCCTTTCCTCACAAGGGAGATGCTCCAGTCCCTTAATCATCTTTGTTGCCCTGCGCTGGACTCTCTCCAGCAGTTCCCTGTCCTCCTTGAATGGAGGGGCCCAGAACTGGACACAGTATTCCAGATGTGAACTGAGTGTCAACTGAGGACAAACTGCGTGAAAAATCTGACAACCGTTTCGAAAAGCTGTTCCACGAAATCAAAGCACTCGGAGAGGACAGGTTCCATTCCCCACCTGACCAACCGACATTTCTGCTATTAGGCGAAGGCGTTTCCAATCTCAAGAGAGAGGACAGAAGAAGTACCCAAGGAGAGGCATGCTGTGGCTTCTCCTCGGTGATCATGGAGAAGACCTGAGGAGGTGGGATGGAAATCCCACCTCAGCACTTCAGGAACGAGTACGTGAATTTAAAGGAAAACCTCCTAGGAAAGTGGGTGCTCCACTTTCCAGAAGGGCTAGAAGAGATTCTGATCCTCTTGAAGGAAATTCTGATTCCTACCCACGGAATGTGCCTAACACAAATCAGAGGGGCCCTGCCTCCAGCCCGCCGCCGGGAAGGGACAACAGAGGTTACTGGACTGTGCAGATCCGATGGCCTGGTACAACAGGCCCCCAGGAGCAGAGAGCTTTGGAGGACACCGGTGCTCAGTGCACAGTAATCCCATCAAACCATCATGGAACAAAATCCATCAGTATTTCTGGAGTGGCTGTGGGATCCCAGAAGCTGGCTGCAGGAGAGGCCGAAATGAGCCAGACTGGGAAAGACGGGCAAAAGCGTCCCACTGCGACTGCTCCACGTGCTCTGTGCATTCTCGGCACAGTCTGCCCCAGGAGAGGGTGTTTTAAGGCCCCAAACGGGTATAGGTGGGCATTTGGCAGAGCGGCTGTGGACACGGAGAACATTCATCCACTGTCGACTCTGCCTGGTCTCTCAGAGCAGAGGGCCCTTCTGCTATAGGATTGCTGAGGGTTGACGACCAGCAGGTGCCAATCGCTCTCACGATGGTCCATCGCCGGCAATATCGCACCAGTCGAGACTCTCTCCTTCCTGTCCAGAAGCTGATTTGTCAACTGGAGAGTCAGGGTGTGATCAGCAAGACTCGCTCACCTTTTAACAACCTCACTAGGCCAGTGCGTAAGTCTAGTGAAGAGTGGAGACTAAGAGTAGACTATCGTGGCCTGAATTAAGTTACAGCACCCTTGAGTGCTGCTGTGCCAGACACTCTAGAGCTGCAGCTTGAACTGGAGTCAAAGGCAGCTCGGCGGTGAGCCACAACCCACATTGCAAAAGTGTTTTTCTCTCTTCCTTTAAGCAGCAGAGTGCAGACCGCAGTTTGCATTCACCTGGAGGGCCATCCAGTACACATGGAGTCGCTTGCCCCAGGGCTGGAAACACAGCCCTACCATGTGCCGTGGACCGATCCAAACCACACTGCAACAAAGAAGAGCTCCAGAACACTTGCAATATCTAGATGGCATCATTGTATGGGACGGAACAGCAAAATAAGTTTTCTAGAAAGGTGCGAGAGTGATTCGGATTCCTTGGAATGCCAGTTTTGTCATCAAAAAGAAGCAAGGTCAAGGCACCTGCACGAGAGAACCACTTTTCACTAATAAAATGGCAAGATGGACGTCATCAGACCCCAATGGATGTGATCAACAAAACTGCAACCGTGTCTCCACCTCTTACTACAAGGACTGCTGCTGAGTGCAGATGGAGTTGATGAGGAATCGCATTGAGTATCTTTTGTTTTATATTCCATTTCTATTTTATATATATATCAACTAGTAGTGCGCTAGTATTTTGTGATTTTATTGAACTGTGTTTATCTCATTCCAAGTTTTTCCCTTCCCTTTCAATTCTCTCCCCTGCCTGGGGAGCGGGTGGGGGACTGAGTGAGTGGCTATCCCGGTTCTATTGCTAGTTCAGCTTAAAACCACGACCAGCACGGGTGAGGCCAGCCCTGGAGCCCCCTGCCAGGTGGGCTTTGCGTCACAGGGCATGCGTGAGGCTGGGGAGCTCCTGGGTGTGTCCCTGGGTGTGCCCCTGAGAGCCCTGTGATGTCACCAGAGTCACAGTCAGCCCGTGACGTCACTAGCGGCGGGCGGCTATAAACGCCAGCGTCACGTGCTGCCAGCGGCACACGAGACGTCGAGTCCTGTGGGCAGCACCCGAGCCATCGAGTCCTGCCAGCGGCACCAGACGTTGTGACCTGCCAGCGTTCGAGCGGCCACCGAGTCCTGCCAGCGGAACCCGAGCCTTGGCGTTGCACCAGCAGCAGCCATCGAGTCCTGCCAGCAGCAGAGACACCAGGTGCCTCCAGCTCCGAGAGGACATCAAGTCCCAGCGGCGGCCACGAGGACATCAAGTCCCAGCAGCAGCTGAGGACAGCAAGTCCCACCGGAAGCTGAGAGGAAACCAAGTCCCAGCAACTGACAGGACACTGAGTCCCAGCAGCAGCAATGGAGGTGTCCAGGGATGAGCCAGCGGTGCCACCAGCTGCCAGGAGGTGCCGGCGGGGGGACAGGTGCCCCATCTGCTTGGCTCCCCTGGAAGCCCCCGCTGCAGTGGACCCGTGCTGGCATGCGTTCTGCCATGCCTGCATCCGGCGCTGGGCTGCCAGCGACGAGGATGCCACTTGCCCGCTCTGCCGGGGCCCCATCGCGGCCATCCGCCACCTGCGGCTGGAGGATGACGGTCGCCGTGGCCGCTTGCATCCCTACGCAAGGCGGGGGCCGTGGTGGCAGAGGCAACAGTGGCGGCAGCAGCAGCAGCAGCGGAGCCGCAGCCGTTCCAGGCGCCGCGCACGCTCCGCTGAGAGGGGAGAGCGCCGCCGCCCCAGTCCCCAGCGGCGTGCTCGGAGCCTGCCCACCGAGAGGGACGGAGATGGACACGGCCAGCTCCTCCACCGGCCAGAGAGCAACGACAACGCGTCGTGGCTGCGCAGGGTCCAGGAGGACGAGCCGGGCTCAGGGGACCATGCGCAGCGTCTCCCCTGGCTCCGCGTCTGAGCGGGGCGGCCGGGCCTCCCGGGGCCCCTCTGGAATAAAAGCACTGCGCCACTGAGAGGCACCGGGCCTGGTTTCTGCCTTGTTGTTTGCTCGGTGCTGCAGAACTGGGCAGTGGGAGAGATGTGGCTGTGGGAAGTGGGGGAGAGGGTGGGTTATGGCTCGAGGACCCGTAGAGAGGGAGCAATGTGGATGTTGGAACCGGAGGAGAGGGAGGGATGTGGCCCTGTGAACTGGGGGAGAGGCGGCCGAGTGCCTGTGGACTTGGGGAGAGGGAGGGAAATGGCTGGTGGGAACGAGAGGCAGAGGGAGGGATGGCTATTGCTAGCAATCTGGGGAGAGGGAGGGATATGGGTGTGGGAAATGGTTCAACACAGGGATTCGGCTGTGAGATGTGGGTAAGAGGGGAGGGATACGGTGCCCATGGAACTGGGGCAGAAAGGGGGATGTGGCTATGGAACCAGGAGAGAAGGATGAAGAAGGTCTCCAGACAGAGAGATGTGGCCTGGGAAGTGGGGACAGGGAGAGACGTGGCCCCTGAACCCTCCCCAGCCCTGGTGCTGGCACTGCCTGCGGCTCTGCGTCCAGAGAAGGGCGGCCTTGCAGGCCAGCTGGGTTCCAGGGCTACTTCAGCCCTGCAAGACAACAGCCTCTCCTCACAACGCTCCCTGCTCTCAGCTTCCCCAGCCCCACAGAGCCAGGCCCACACTCCTGCAGGCCCCAAGATCGTCACAGACCAGGAACACGCCAACGAGTTGGGCCCTCGGCCCCTGCACCCCGGCAGCAAGGCAGCAGCAGGAGCATGGCCCCGAGCCGACCTCTCCCGGGACAGAGCTCCTTGGGAGCAAGCACGGCTTGTCCCTGTCCCTGTCCCTGCTGCCAGCCGTCCGCCCTGAGAGGAGATCCTCGCAGGCGCCACTTGCCTGGCCTGTCCCCGGCTCTCCTGGCCACGGGGAGATGGGCTTCAGCCTCGCTCAGAGCCACTGCCCAGGGCACACCGCGGTGGTTGTCGGGAAGGCAAGGATGTGGTAACCTGGCTGCTCCCATGCTGGGACAAGGGAGCCGATTGTCTGGAACTGGACGGTAGCGAATCCAAGCAGCTGGGATCTCTGTCAAGGGATGCCACCCTCCACAGGGCAATTGCAAGAGAGAAAGACCTCTCCAGCCTCTGCAGGTGACTCCTGACTGCCAGGAAAGGCAAGGTTTCCCTTCAAGGAAGGAAGCTGCTGTATGTCATCCAGGTGAATGGAATACTATGGAGACAGGTATCCAGATCCTGAGAGGATTAGCTGTGCGGGAGATAATCTATTGTGAGCCAAATGGTCCGGAAGGGACAGATGCAGATAGAATCCTTTGTACACAACGCATGGGACGCAGGTTTGTACAATGGGCGCCACCGGCATGTGCTGGGTCATGGGCATCGATGTCCTGGGCAGCTACATTCAACAAACTGTGACAGAAGTGATGAACCAGCTTTGCGACTGTGAGGACAGCCTCGCTACCTCTCTGCGGGCTTGTGTGTCACACGGAATCAGAGAATCACAGAATGTTAGGGATTGGAAGGGACCTCCAAAAGTCCAATCCCCCTGCCGGAGCAGGAACACCTAGATGAGGCTACACAGGAAGGCATCTAGGCGGGTTTCGAATGCCTGCAGAGTAGGAGACTCCACAACACCCCCGGGCAGCCTGTTCCAGTGTTCTGTCACCCTCACTGAGAAGAGGTTTCTTCTCAAATGGAAGTGGAACCTCTTGTGTTCCAGTTTGAACCCATTACCCCCTGTCCTACCGTTGGCTGTCACCGAGAAGAGCCTGGCTCCACCCTCATGACACTCACCCTTTAGAAATTTATAAACATCAATGAGGTCAGCCCTCAGTCTCCTCCAAGCTGAAGAGACCCAGCTCCTTCAGCCTTTCCTCACAAGGGAGATGCTCCAGTCCCTTAATCATCTTTGTTGCCCTGCGCTGGACTCTCTCCAGCAGTTCCCTGTCCTCCTTGAATGGAGGGGCCCAGAACTGGACACAGTATTCCAGATGTGAACTGAGTGTCAACTGAGGACAAACTGCGTGAAAAACCTGACAACCGTTTCGAAAAGCTGTTCCACGAAATCAAAGCACTCGGAGAGGACAGGTTCCATTCCCCACCTGACCAACCGACATTTCTGCTATTAGGCGAAGGCGTTTCCAATCTCAAGAGAGAGGACAGAAGAAGTACCCAAGGAGAGGCATGCTGTGGCTTCTCCTCGGTGATCATGGAGAAGACCTGAGGAGGTGGGATGGAAATCCCACCTCAGCACTTCAGGAACGAGTACGTGAATTTAAAGGAAAACCTCCTAGGAAAGTGGGTGCTCCACTTTCCAGAAGGGCTAGAAGAGATTCTGATCCTCTTGAAGGAAATTCTGATTCCTACCCACGGAATGTGCCTAACACAAATCAGAGGGGCCCTGCCTCCAGCCCGCCGCCGGGAAGGGACAACAGAGGTTACTGGACTGTGCAGATCCGATGGCCTGGTACAACAGGCCCCCAGGAGCAGAGAGCTTTGGAGGACACCGGTGCTCAGTGCACAGTAATCCCATCAAACCATCATGGAACAAAATCCATCAGTATTTCTGGAGTGGCTGTGGGATCCCAGAAGCTGGCTGCAGGAGAGGCCGAAATGAGCCAGACTGGGAAAGACGGGCAAAAGCGTCCCACTGCGACTGCTCCACGTGCTCTGTGCATTCTCGGCACAGTCTGCCCCAGGAGAGGGTGTTTTAAGGCCCCAAACGGGTATAGGTGGGCATTTGGCAGAGCGGCTGTGGACACGGAGAACATTCATCCACTGTCGACTCTGCCTGGTCTCTCAGAGCAGAGGGCCCTTCTGCTATAGGATTGCTGAGGGTTGACGACCAGCAGGTGCCAATCGCTCTCACGATGGTCCATCGCCGGCAATATCGCACCAGTCGAGACTCTCTCCTTCCTGTCCAGAAGCTGATTTGTCAACTGGAGAGTCAGGGTGTGATCAGCAAGACTCGCTCACCTTTTAACAACCTCACTAGGCCAGTGCGTAAGTCTAGTGAAGAGTGGAGACTAAGAGTAGACTATCGTGGCCTGAATTAAGTTACAGCACCCTTGAGTGCTGCTGTGCCAGACACTCTAGAGCTGCAGCTTGAACTGGAGTCAAAGGCAGCTCGGCGGTGAGCCACAACCCACATTGCAAAAGTGTTTTTCTCTCTTCCTTTAAGCAGCAGAGTGCAGACCGCAGTTTGCATTCACCTGGAGGGCCATCCAGTACACATGGAGTCGCTTGCCCCAGGGCTGGAAACACAGCCCTACCATGTGCCGTGTACCGATCCAAACCACACTGCAACAAAGAAGAGCTCCAGAACACTTGCAATATCTAGATGGCATCATTGTATGGGACGGAACAGCAAAATAAGTTTTCTAGAAAGGTGCGAGAGTGATTCGGATTCCTTGGAATGCCAGTTTTGTCATCAAAAAGAAGCAAGGTCAAGGCACCTGCACGAGAGAACCACTTTTCACTAATAAAATGGCAAGATGGACGTCATCAGACCCCAATGGATGTGATCAACAAAACTGCAACCGTGTCTCCACCTCTTACTACAAGGACTGCTGCTGAGTGCAGATGGAGTTGATGAGGAATCGCATTGAGTATCTTTTGTTTTATATTCCATTTCTATTTTATATATATATCAACTAGTAGTGCGCTAGTATTTTGTGATTTTATTGAACTGTGTTTATCTCATTCCAAGTTTTTCCCTTCCCTTTCAATTCTCTCCCCTGCCTGGGGAGCGGGTGGGGGACTGAGTGAGTGGCTATCCCGGTTCTATTGCTAGTTCAGCTTAAAACCACGACCAGCACGGGTGAGGCCAGCCCTGGAGCCCCCTGCCAGGTGGGCTTTGCGTCACAGGGCATGCGTGAGGCTGGGGAGCTCCTGGGTGTGTCCCTGGGTGTGCCCCTGAGAGCCCTGTGATGTCACCAGAGTCACAGTCAGCCCGTGACGTCACTAGCGGCGGGCGGCTATAAACGCCAGCGTCACGTGCTGCCAGCGGCACACGAGACGTCGAGTCCTGTGGGCAGCACCCGAGCCATCGAGTCCTGCCAGCGGCACCAGACGTTGTGACCTGCCAGCGTTCGAGCGGCCACCGAGTCCTGCCAGCGGAACCCGAGCCTTGGCGTTGCACCAGCAGCAGCCATCGAGTCCTGCCAGCAGCAGAGACACCAGGTGCCTCCAGCTCCGAGAGGACATCAAGTCCCAGCGGCGGCCACGAGGACATCAAGTCCCAGCAGCAGCTGAGGACAGCAAGTCCCACCGGAAGCTGAGAGGAAACCAAGTCCCAGCAACTGACAGGACACTGAGTCCCAGCAGCAGCAATGGAGGTGTCCAGGGATGAGCCAGCGGTGCCACCAGCTGCCAGGAGGTGCCGGCGGGGGGACAGGTGCCCCATCTGCTTGGCTCCCCTGGAAGCCCCCGCTGCAGTGGACCCGTGCTGGCATGCGTTCTGCCATGCCTGCATCCGGCGCTGGGCTGCCAGCGACGAGGATGCCACTTGCCCGCTCTGCCGGGGCCCCATCGCGGCCATCCGCCACCTGCGGCTGGAGGATGACGGTCGCCGTGGCCGCTTGCATCCCTACGCAAGGCGGGGGCCGTGGTGGCAGAGGCAACAGTGGCGGCAGCAGCAGCAGCAGCGGAGCCGCAGCCGTTCCAGGCGCCGCGCACGCTCCGCTGAGAGGGGAGAGCGCCGCCGCCCCAGTCCCCAGCGGCGTGCTCGGAGCCTGCCCACCGAGAGGGACGGAGATGGACACGGCCAGCTCCTCCACCGGCCAGAGAGCAACGACAACGCGTCGTGGCTGCGCAGGGTCCAGGAGGACGAGCCGGGCTCAGGGGACCATGCGCAGCGTCTCCCCTGGCTCCGCGTCTGAGCGGGGCGGCCGGGCCTCCCGGGGCCCCTCTGGAATAAAAGCACTGCGCCACTGAGAGGCACCGGGCCTGGTTTCTGCCTTGTTGTTTGCTCGGTGCTGCAGAACTGGGCAGTGGGAGAGATGTGGCTGTGGGAAGTGGGGGAGAGGGTGGGTTATGGCTCGAGGACCCGTAGAGAGGGAGCAATGTGGATGTTGGAACCGGAGGAGAGGGAGGGATGTGGCCCTGTGAACTGGGGGAGAGGCGGCCGAGTGCCTGTGGACTTGGGGAGAGGGAGGGAAATGGCTGGTGGGAACGAGAGGCAGAGGGAGGGATGGCTATTGCTAGCAATCTGGGGAGAGGGAGGGATATGGGTGTGGGAAATGGTTCAACACAGGGATTCGGCTGTGAGATGTGGGTAAGAGGGGAGGGATACGGTGCCCATGGAACTGGGGCAGAAAGGGGGATGTGGCTATGGAACCAGGAGAGAAGGATGAAGAAGGTCTCCAGACAGAGAGATGTGGCCTGGGAAGTGGGGACAGGGAGAGACGTGGCCCCTGAACCCTCCCCAGCCCTGGTGCTGGCACTGCCTGCGGCTCTGCGTCCAGAGAAGGGCGGCCTTGCAGGCCAGCTGGGTTCCAGGGCTACTTCAGCCCTGCAAGACAACAGCCTCTCCTCACAACGCTCCCTGCTCTCAGCTTCCCCAGCCCCACAGAGCCAGGCCCACACTCCTGCAGGCCCCAAGATCGTCACAGACCAGGAACACGCCAACGAGTTGGGCCCTCGGCCCCTGCACCCCGGCAGCAAGGCAGCAGCAGGAGCATGGCCCCGAGCCGACCTCTCCCGGGACAGAGCTCCTTGGGAGCAAGCACGGCTTGTCCCTGTCCCTGCTGCCAGCCGTCCGCCCTGAGAGGAGATCCTCGCAGGCGCCACTTGCCTGGCCTGTCCCCGGCTCTCCTGGCCACGGGGAGATGGGCTTCAGCCTCGCTCAGAGCCACTGCCCAGGGCACACCGCGGTGGTTGTCGGGAAGGCAAGGATGTGGTAACCTGGCTGCTCCCATGCTGGGACAAGGGAGCCGATTGTCTGGAACTGGACGGTAGCGAATCCAAGCAGCTGGGATCTCTGTCAAGGGATGCCACCCTCCACAGGGCAATTGCAAGAGAGAAAGACCTCTCCAGCCTCTGCAGGTGACTCCTGACTGCCAGGAAAGGCAAGGTTTCCCTTCAAGGAAGGAAGCTGCTGTATGTCATCCAGGTGAATGGAATACTATGGAGACAGGTATCCAGATCCTGAGAGGATTAGCTGTGCGGGAGATAATCTATTGTGAGCCAAATGGTCCGGAAGGGACAGATGCAGATAGAATCCTTTGTACACAACGCATGGGACGCAGGTTTGTACAATGGGCGCCACCGGCATGTGCTGGGTCATGGGCATCGATGTCCTGGGCAGCTACATTCAACAAACTGTGACAGAAGTGATGAACCAGCTTCGCGACTGTGAGGACAGCCTCGCTACCTCTCTGCGGGCTTGTGTGTCACACGGAATCAGAGAATCACAGAATGTTAGGGATTGGAAGGGACCTCCAAAAGTCCAATCCCCCTGCCGGAGCAGGAACACCTAGATGAGGCTACACAGGAAGGCATCTAGGCGGGTTTCGAATGCCTGCAGAGTAGGAGACTCCACAACACCCCCGGGCAGCCTGTTCCAGTGTTCTGTCACCCTCACTGAGAAGAGGTTTCTTCTCAAATGGAAGTGGAACCTCTTGTGTTCCAGTTTGAACCCATTACCCCCTGTCCTACCGTTGGCTGTCACCGAGAAGAGCCTGGCTCCACCCTCATGACACTCACCCTTTAGAAATTTATAAACATCAATGAGGTCAGCCCTCAGTCTCCTCCAAGCTGAAGAGACCCAGCTCCTTCAGCCTTTCCTCACAAGGGAGATGCTCCAGTCCCTTAATCATCTTTGTTGCCCTGCGCTGGACTCTCTCCAGCAGTTCCCTGTCCTCCTTGAATGGAGGGGCCCAGAACTGGACACAGTATTCCAGATGTGAACTGAGTGTCAACTGAGGACAAACTGCGTGAAAAATCTGACAACCGTTTCGAAAAGCTGTTCCACGAAATCAAAGCACTCGGAGAGGACAGGTTCCATTCCCCACCTGACCAACCGACATTTCTGCTATTAGGCGAAGGCGTTTCCAATCTCAAGAGAGAGGACAGAAGAAGTACCCAAGGAGAGGCATGCTGTGGCTTCTCCTCGGTGATCATGGAGAAGACCTGAGGAGGTGGGATGGAAATCCCACCTCAGCACTTCAGGAACGAGTACGTGAATTTAAAGGAAAACCTCCTAGGAAAGTGGGTGCTCCACTTTCCAGAAGGGCTAGAAGAGATTCTGATCCTCTTGAAGGAAATTCTGATTCCTACCCACGGAATGTGCCTAACACAAATCAGAGGGGCCCTGCCTCCAGCCCGCCGCCGGGAAGGGACAACAGAGGTTACTGGACTGTGCAGATCCGATGGCCTGGTACAACAGGCCCCCAGGAGCAGAGAGCTTTGGAGGACACCGGTGCTCAGTGCACAGTAATCCCATCAAACCATCATGGAACAAAATCCATCAGTATTTCTGGAGTGGCTGTGGGATCCCAGAAGCTGGCTGCAGGAGAGGCCGAAATGAGCCAGACTGGGAAAGACGGGCAAAAGCGTCCCACTGCGACTGCTCCACGTGCTCTGTGCATCCTCGGCACAGTCTGCCCCAGGAGAGGGTGTTTTAAGGCCCCAAACGGGTATAGGTGGGCATTTGGCAGAGCGGCTGTGGACACGGAGAACATTCATCCACTGTCGACTCTGCCTGGTCTCTCAGAGAGCCCTTCTGCTATAGGATTGCTGAGGGTTGACGACCAGCAGGTGCCAATCGCTCTCACGATGGTCCATCGCCGGCAATATCGCACCAGTCGAGACTCTCTCCTTCCTGTCCAGAAGCTGATTTGTCAACTGGAGAGTCAGGGTGTGATCAGCAAGACTCGCTCACCTTTTAACAACCTCACTAGGCCAGTGCGTAAGTCTAGTGAAGAGTGGAGACTAAGAGTAGACTATCATGGCCTGAATTAAGTTACAGCACCCTTGAGTGCTGCTGTGCCAGACACTCTAGAGCTGCCGCTTGAACTGGAGTCAAAGGCAGCTCGGCGGTGAGCCACAACCCACATTGCAAAAGTGTTTTTCTCTCTTCCTTTAAGCAGCAGAGTGCAGACCGCAGTTTGCATTCACCTGGAGGGCCATCCAGTACACATGGAGTCGCTTGCCCCAGGGCTGGAAACACAGCCCTACCATGTGCCGTGGACCGATCCAAACCACACTGCAACAAAGAAGAGCTCCAGAACACTTGCAATATCTAGATGGCATCATTGTATGGGACGGAACAGCAAAATACGTTTTCTAGAAAGGTGCGAGAGTGATTCGGATTCCTTGGAATGCCAGTTTTGTCATCAAAAAGAAGCAAGGTCAAGGCACCTGCACGAGAGAACCACTTTTCACTAATAAAATGGCAAGATGGACGTCATCAGACCCCAATGGATGTGATCAACAAAACTGCAACCGTGTCTCCACCTCTTACTACAAGGACTGCTGCTGAGTGCAGATGGAGTTGATGAGGAATCGCATTGAGTATCTTTTGTTTTATATTCCATTTCTATTTTATATATATATCAACTAGTAGTGCGCTAGTATTTTGTGATTTTATTGAACTGTGTTTATCTCATTCCAAGTTTTTCCCTTCCCTTTCAATTCTCTCCCCTGCCTGGGGAGCGGGTGGGGGACTGAGTGAGTGGCTATCCCGGTTCTATTGCTAGTTCAGCTTAAAACCACGACCAGCACGGGTGAGGCCAGCCCTGGAGCCCCCTGCCAGGTGGGCTTTGCGTCACAGGGCATGCGTGAGGCTGGGGAGCTCCTGGGTGTGTCCCTGGGTGTGCCCCCGAGAGCCCTGTGATGTCACCAGAGTCACAGTCAGCCCATGACGTCACTAGCGGCGGGCGGCTATAAACGCCAGCGTCACGTGCTGCCAGCGGCACACGAGACGTCGAGTCCTGTGGGCAGCACCCGAGCCATCGAGTCCTGCCAGCGGCACCAGACGTTGTGACCTGCCAGCGTTCGAGCGGCCACCGAGTCCTGCCAGCGGAACCCGAGCCTTGGCGTTGGGTCAGCAGCAGCCATCGAGTCCTGCCAGCAGCAGAGACACCAGGTGCCTCCAGCTCCGAGAGGACATCAAGTCCCAGCGGCGGCCACGAGGACATCAAGTCCCAGCAGCAGCTGAGGACAGCAAGTCCCACCGGAAGCTGAGAGGAAACCAAGTCCCAGCAACTGACAGGACACTGAGTCCCAGCAGCAGCAATGGAGGTGTCCAGGGATGAGCCAGCGGTGCCACCAGCTGCCAGGAGGTGCCGGCGGGGGGACAGGTGCCCCATCTGCTTGGCTCCCCTGGAAGCCCCCGCTGCAGTGGACCCGTGCTGGCATGCGTTCTGCCATGCCTGCATCCGGCGCTGGGCTGCCAGCGACGAGGATGCCACTTGCCCGCTCTGCCGGGGCCCCATCGCGGCCATCCGCCACCTGCGGCTGGAGGATGACGGTCGCCGTGGCTGCTTGCATCCCTACGCAAGGCGGGGGCCGTGGTGGCAGAGGCAACAGTGGCGGCAGCAGCAGCAGCAGCGGAGCCGCAGCCGTTCCAGGCGCCGCGCACGCTCCGCTGAGAGGGGAGAGCGCCGCCGCCCCAGTCCCCAGCGGCGTGCTCGGAGCCTGCCCACCGAGAGGGACGGAGATGGACACGGCCAGCTCCTCTACCGGCCAGAGAGCAACGACAACGCGTCGTGGCTGCGCAGGGTCCAGGAGGACGAGCCGGGCTCAGGGGACCATGCGCAGCGTCTCCCCTGGCTCCGCGTCTGAGCGGGGCGGCCGGGCCTCCCGGGGCCCCTCTGGAATAAAAGCACTGCGCCACTGAGAGGCACCGGGCCTGGTTTCTGCCTTGTTGTTTGCTCGGTGCTGCAGAACTGGGCAGTGGGAGAGATGTGGCTGTGGGAAGTGGGGGAGAGGGTGGGTTATGGCTCGAGGACCCGTAGAGAGGGAGCAATGTGGATGTTGGAACCGGAGGAGAGGGAGGGATGTGGCCCTGTGAACTGGGGGAGAGGCGGCCGAGTGCCTGTGGACTTGGGGAGAGGGAGGGAAATGGCTGGTGGGAACGAGAGGCAGAGGGAGGGATGGCTATTGCTAGCAATCTGGGGAGAGGGAGGGATATGGGTGTGGGAAATGGTTCAACACAGGGATTCGGCTGTGAGATGTGGGTAAGAGGGGAGGGATACGGTGCCCATGGAACTGGGGCAGAAAGGGGGATGTGGCTATGGAACCAGGAGAGAAGGATGAAGAAGGTCTCCAGACAGAGAGATGTGGCCTGGGAAGTGGGGACAGGGAGAGACGTGGCCCCTGAACCCTCCCCAGCCCTGGTGCTGGCACTGCCTGCGGCTCTGCGTCCAGAGAAGGGCGGCCTTGCAGGCCAGCTGGGTTCCAGGGCTACTTCAGCCCTGCAAGACAACAGCCTCTCCTCACAACACTCCCTGCTCTCAGCTTCCCCAGCCCCACAGAGCCAGGCCCACACTCCTGCAGGCCCCAAGATCGTCACAGACCAGGAACACGCCAACGAGTTGGGCCCTCGGCCCCTGCACCCCGGCAGCAAGGCAGCAGCAGGAGCATGGCCCCGAGCCGACCTCTCCCGGGACAGAGCTCCTTGGGAGCAAGCACGGCTTGTCCCTGTCCCTGTCCCTGCTGCCAGCCGTCCGCCCTGAGAGGAGATCCTCGCAGGCGCCACTTGCCTGGCCTGTCCCCGGCTCTCCTGGCCACGGGGAGATGGGCTTCAGCCTCGCTCAGAGCCACTGCCCAGGGCACACCGCGGTGGTTGTCGGGAAGGCAAGGATGTGGTAACCTGGCTGCTCCCATGCTGGGACAAGGGAGCCGATTGTCTGGAACTGGACGGTAGCGAATCCAAGCAGCTGGGATCTCTGTCAAGGGATGCCACCCTCCACAGGGCAATTGCAAGAGAGAAAGACCTCTCCAGCCTCTGCAGGTGACTCCTGACTGCCAGGAAAGGCAAGGTTTCCCTTCAAGGAAGGAAGCTGCTGTATGTCATCCAGGTGAATGGAATACTATGGAGACAGGTATCCAGATCCTGAGAGGATTAGCTGTGCGGGAGATAATCTATTGTGAGCCAAATGGTCCGGAAGGGACAGATGCAGATAGAATCCTTTGTACACAACGCATGGGACGCAGGTTTGTACAATGGGCACCACCGGCATGTGCTGGGTCATGGGCATCGATGTCCTGGGCAGCTACATTCAACAAACTGTGACAGAAGTGATGAACCAGCTTCGCGACTGTGAGGACAGCCTCGCTACCTCTCTGCGGGCTTGTGTGTCACACGGAATCAGAGAATCACAGAATGTTAGGGATTGGAAGGGACCTCCAAAAGTCCAATCCCCCTGCCGGAGCAGGAACACCTAGATGAGGCTACACAGGAAGGCATCTAGGCGGGTTTCGAATGCCTGCAGAGTAGGAGACTCCACAACACCCCCGGGCAGCCTGTTCCAGTGTTCTGTCACCCTCACTGAGAAGAGGTTTCTTCTCAAATGGAAGTGGAACCTCTTGTGTTCCAGTTTGAACCCATTACCCCCTGTCCTACCGTTGGCTGTCACCGAGAAGAGCCTGGCTCCACCCTCATGACACTCACCCTTTAGAAATTTATAAACATCAATGAGGTCAGCCCTCAGTCTCCTCCAAGCTGAAGAGACCCAGCTCCTTCAGCCTTTCCTCACAAGGGAGATGCTCCAGTCCCTTAATCATCTTTGTTGCCCTGCGCTGGACTCTCTCCAGCAGTTCCCTGTCCTCCTTGAATGGAGGGGCCCAGAACTGGACACAGTATTCCAGATGTGAACTGAGTGTCAACTGAGGACAAACTGCGTGAAAAATCTGACAACCGTTTCGAAAAGCTGTTCCACGAAATCAAAGCACTCGGAGAGGACAGGTTCCATTCCCCACCTGACCAACCGACATTTCTGCTATTAGGCGAAGGCGTTTCCAATCTCAAGAGAGAGGACAGAAGAAGTACCCAAGGAGAGGCATGCTGTGGCTTCTCCTCGGTGATCATGGAGAAGACCTGAGGAGGTGGGATGGAAATCCCACCTCAGCACTTCAGGAACGAGTACGTGAATTTAAAGGAAAACCTCCTAGGAAAGTGGGTGCTCCACTTTCCAGAAGGGCTAGAAGAGATTCTGATCCTCTTGAAGGAAATTCTGATTCCTACCCACGGAATGTGCCTAACACAAATCAGAGGGGCCCTGCCTCCAGCCCGCCGCCGGGAAGGGACAACAGAGGTTACTGGACTGTGCAGATCCGATGGCCTGGTACAACAGGACCCCAGGAGCAGAGAGCTTTGGAGGACACCGGTGCTCAGTGCACAGTAATCCCATCAAACCATAATGGAACAAAATCCATCAGTATTTCTGGAGTGGCTGTGGGATCCCAGAAGCTGGCTGCAGGAGAGGCCGAAATGAGCCAGACTGGGAAAGACGGGCAAAAGCGTCCCACTGCGACTGCTCCACGTGCTCTGTGCATCCTCGGCACAGTCTGCCCCAGGAGAGGGTGTTTTAAGGCCCCAAACGGGTATAGGTGGGCATTTGGCAGAGCGGCTGTGGACACGGAGAACATTCATCCACTGTCGACTCTGCCTGGTCTCTCAGAGCAGAGGGCCCTTCTGCTATAGGATTGCTGAGGGTTGACGACCAGCAGGTGCCAATCGCTCTCACGATGGTCCATCGCCGGCAATATCGCACCAGTCGAGACTCTCTCCTTCCTGTCCAGAAGCTGATTTGTCAACTGGAGAGTCAGGGTGTGATCAGCAAGACTCGCTCACCTTTTAACAACCTCACTAGGCCAGTGCGTAAGTCTAGTGAAGAGTGGAGACTAAGAGTAGACTATCGTGGCCTGAATTAAGTTACAGCACCCTTGAGTGCTGCTGTGCCAGACACTCTAGAGCTGCCGCTTGAACTGGAGTCAAAGGCAGCTCGGCGGTGAGCCACAACCCACATTGCAAAAGTGTTTTTCTCTCTTCCTTTAAGCAGCAGAGTGCAGACCGCAGTTTGCATTCACCTGGAGGGCCATCCAGTACACATGGAGTCGCTTGCCCCAGGGCTGGAAACACAGCCCTACCATGTGCCGTGGACCGATCCAAACCACACTGCAACAAAGAAGAGCTCCAGAACACTTGCAATATCTAGATGGCATCATTGTATGGGACGGAACAGCAAAATAAGTTTTCTAGAAAGGTGCGAGAGTGATTCGGATTCCTTGGAATGCCAGTTTTGTCATCAAAAAGAAGCAAGGTCAAGGCACCTGCACGAGAGAACCACTTTTCACTAATAAAATGGCAAGATGGACGTCATCAGACCCCAATGGATGTGATCAACAAAACTGCAACCGTGTCTCCACCTCTTACTACAAGGACTGCTGCTGAGTGCAGATGGAGTTGATGAGGAATCGCATTGAGTATCTTTTGTTTTATATTCCATTTCTATTTTATATATATATCAACTAGTAGTGCGCTAGTATTTTGTGATTTTATTGAACTGTGTTTATCTCATTCCAAGTTTTTCCCTTCCCTTTCAATTCTCTCCCCTGCCTGGGGAGCGGGTGGGGGACTGAGTGAGTGGCTATCCCGGTTCTATTGCTAGTTCAGCTTAAAACCACGACCAGCACGGGTGAGGCCAGCCCTGGAGCCCCCTGCCAGGTGGGCTATGCGTCACAGGGCATGCGTGAGGCTGGGGAGCTCCTGGGTGTGTCCCTGGGTGTGCCCCCGAGAGCCCTGTGATGTCACCAGAGTCACAGTCAGCCCGTGACGTCACTAGCGGCGGGCGGCTATAAACGCCAGCGTCACGTGCTGCCAGCGGCACACGAGACGTCGAGTCCTGTGGGCAGCACCCGAGCCATCGAGTCCTGCCAGCGGCACCAGACGTTGTGACCTGCCAGCGTTCGAGCGGCCACCGAGTCCTGCCAGCGGAACCCGAGCCTTGGCGTTGGGTCAGCAGCAGCCATCGAGTCCTGCCAGCAGCAGAGACACCAGGTGCCTCCAGCTCCGAGAGGACATCAAGTCCCAGCAGCGGCCACGAGGACATCAAGTCCCAGCAGCAGCTGAGGACAGCAAGTCCCACCGGAAGCTGAGAGGAAACCAAGTCCCAGCAACTGACAGGACACTGAGTCCCAGCAGCAGCAATGGAGGTGTCCAGGGATGAGCCAGCGGTGCCACCAGCTGCCAGGAGGTGCCGGCGGGGGGACAGGTGCCCCATCTGCTTGGCTCCCCTGGAAGCCCCCGCTGCAGTGGACCCGTGCTGGCATGCGTTCTGCCATGCCTGCATCCGGCGCTGGGCTGCCAGCGACGAGGATGCCACTTGCCCGCTCTGCCGGGGCCCCATCGCGGCCATCCGCCACCTGCGGCTGGAGGATGACGGTCGCCGTGGCCGCTTGCATCCCTACGCAAGGCGGGGGCCGTGGTGGCAGAGGCAACAGTGGCGGCAGCAGCAGCAGCAGCGGAGCCGCAGCCGTTCCAGGCGCCGCGCACGCTCCGCTGAGAGGGGAGAGCGCCGCCGCCCCAGTCCCCAGCGGCGTGCTCGGAGCCTGCCCACCGAGAGGGACGGAGATGGACACGGCCAGCTCCTCCACCGGCCAGAGAGCAACGACAACGCGTCGTGGCTGCGCAGGGTCCAGGAGGACGAGCCGGGCTCAGGGGACCACGCGCAGCGTCTCCCCTGGCTCCGCGTCTGAGCGGGGCGGCCGGGCCTCCCGGGGCCCCTCTGGAATAAAAGCACTGCGCCACTGAGAGGCACCGGGCCTGGTTTCTGCCTTGTTGTTTGCTCGGTGCTGCAGAACTGGGCAGTGGGAGAGATGTGGCTGTGGGAAGTGGGGGAGAGGGTGGGTTATGGCTCGAGGACCCGTAGAGAGGGAGCAATGTGGATGTTGGAACCGGAGGAGAGGGAGGGATGTGGCCCTGTGAACTGGGGGAGAGGCGGCCGAGTGCCTGTGGACTTGGGGAGAGGGAGGGAAATGGCTGGTGGGAACGAGAGGCAGAGGGAGGGATGGCTATTGCTAGCAATCTGGGGAGAGGGAGGGATATGGGTGTGGGAAATGGTTCAACACAGGGATTCGGCTGTGAGATGTGGGTAAGAGGGGAGGGATACGGTGCCCATGGAACTGGGGCAGAAAGGGGGATGTGGCTATGGAACCAGGAGAGAAGGATGAAGAAGGTCTCCAGACAGAGAGATGTGGCCTGGGAAGTGGGGACAGGGAGAGACGTGGCCCCTGAACCCTCCCCAGCCCTGGTGCTGGCACTGCCTGCGGCTCTGCGTCCAGAGAAGGGCGGCCTTGCAGGCCAGCTGGGTTCCAGGGCTACTTCAGCCCTGCAAGACAACAGCCTCTCCTCACAACGCTCCCTGCTCTCAGCTTCCCCAGCCCCACAGAGCCAGGCCCACACTCCTGCAGGCCCCAAGATCGTCACAGACCAGGAACACGCCAACGAGTTGGGCCCTCGGCCCCTGCACCCCGGCAGCAAGGCAGCAGCAGGAGCATGGCCCCGAGCCGACCTCTCCCGGGACAGAGCTCCTTGGGAGCAAGCACGGCTTGTCTCTGTCCCTGTCCCTGCTGCCAGCCGTCCGCCCTGAGAGGAGATCCTCGCAGGCGCCACTTGCCTGGCCTGTCCCCGGCTCTCCTGGCCACGGGGAGATGGGCTTCAGCCTCGCTCAGAGCCACTGCCCAGGGCACACCGCGGTGGTTGTCGGGAAGGCAAGGATGTGGTAACCTGGCTGCTCCCATGCTGGGACAAGGGAGCCGATTGTCTGGAACTGGACGGTAGCGAATCCAAGCAGCTGGGATCTCTGTCAAGGGATGCCACCCTCCACAGGGCAATTGCAAGAGAGAAAGACCTCTCCAGCCTCTGCAGGTGACTCCTGACTGCCAGGAAAGGCAAGGTTTCCCTTCAAGGAAGGAAGCTGCTGTATGTCATCCAGGTGAATGGAATACTATGGAGACAGGTATCCAGATCCTGAGAGGATTAGCTGTGCGGGAGATAATCTATTGTGAGACAAATGGTCCGGAAGGGACAGATGCAGATAGAATCCTTTGTACACAACGCATGGGACGCAGGTTTGTACAATGGGCGCCACCGGCATGTGCTGGGTCATGGGCATCGATGTCCTGGGCAGCTACATTCAACAAACTGTGACAGAAGTGATGAACCAGCTTCGCGACTGTGAGGACAGCCTCGCTACCTCTCTGCGGGCTTGTGTGTCACACGGAATCAGAGAATCACAGAATGTTAGGGATTGGAAGGGACCTCCAAAAGTCCAATCCCCCTGCCGGAGCAGGAACACCTAGATGAGGCTACACAGGAAGGCATCTAGGCGGGTTTCGAATGCCTGCAGAGTAGGAGACTCCACAACACCCCCGGGCAGCCTGTTCCAGTGTTCTGTCACCCTCACTGAGAAGAGGTTTCTTCTCAAATGGAAGTGGAACCTCTTGTGTTCCAGTTTGAACCCATTACCCCCTGTCCTACCGTTGGCTGTCACCGAGAAGAGCCTGGCTCCACCCTCATGACACTCACCCTTTAGAAATTTATAAACATCAATGAGGTCAGCCCTCAGTCTCCTCCAAGCTGAAGAGACCCAGCTCCTTCAGCCTTTCCTCACAAGGGAGATGCTCCAGTCCCTTAATCATCTTTGTTGCCCTGCGCTGGACTCTCTCCAGCAGTTCCCTGTCCTCCTTGAATGGAGGGGCCCAGAACTGGACACAGTATTCCAGATGTGAACTGAGTGTCAACTGAGGACAAACTGCGTGAAAAATCTGACAACCGTTTCGAAAAGCTGTTCCACGAAATCAAAGCACTCGGAGAGGACAGGTTCCATTCCCCACCTGACCAACCGACATTTCTGCTATTAGGCGAAGGCGTTTCCAATCTCAAGAGAGAGGACAGAAGAAGTACCCAAGGAGAGGCATGCTGTGGCTTCTCCTCGGTGATCATGGAGAAGACCTGAGGAGGTGGGATGGAAATCCCACCTCAGCACTTCAGGAACGAGTACGTGAATTTAAAGGAAAACCTCCTAGGAAAGTGGGTGCTCCACTTTCCAGAAGGGCTAGAAGAGATTCTGATCCTCTTGAAGGAAATTCTGATTCCTACCCACGGAATGTGCCTAACACAAATCAGAGGGGCCCTGCCTCCAGCCCGCCGCCGGGAAGGGACAACAGAGGTTATTGGACTGTGCAGATCCGATGGCCTGGTACAACAGGCCCCCAGGAGCAGAGAGCTTTGGAGGACACCGGTGCACAGTGCACAGTAATCCCATCAAACCATAATGGAACAAAATCCATCAGTATTTCTGGAGTGGCTGTGGGATCCCAGAAGCTGGCTGCAGGAGAGGCCGAAATGAGCCAGACTGGGAAAGACGGGCAAAAGCGTCCCACTGCGACTGCTCCACGTGCTCTGTGCATCCTCGGCACAGTCTGCCCCAGGAGAGGGTGTTTTAAGGCCCCAAACGGGTATAGGTGGGCATTTGGCAGAGCGGCTGTGGACACGGAGAACATTCATCCACTGTCAACTCTGCCTGGTCTCTCAGAGAGCCCTTCTGCTATAGGATTGCTGAGGGTTGACGACCAGCAGGTGCCAATCGCTCTCACGATGGTCCATCGCCGGCAATATCGCACCAGTCGAGACTCTCTCATTCCTGTCCAGAAGCTGATTTGTCAACTGGAGAGTCAGGGTGTGATCAGCAAGACTCGCTCACCTTTTAACAACCTCACTAGGCCAGTGCGTAAGTCTAGTGAAGAGTGGAGACTAAGAGTAGACTATCGTGGCCTGAATTAAGTTACAGCACCCTTGAGTGCTGCTGTGCCAGACACTCTAGAGCTGCCGCTTGAACTGGAGTCAAAGGCAGCTCGGCGGTGAGCCACAACCCACATTGCAAAAGTGTTTTTCTCTCTTCCTTTAAGCAGCAGAGTGCAGACCGCAGTTTGCATTCACCTGGAGGGCCATCCAGTACACATGGAGTCGCTTGCCCCAGGGTTGGAAACACAGCCCTACCATGTGCCGTGGACCGATCCAAACCACACTGCAACAAAGAAGAGCTCCAGAACACTTGCAATATCTAGATGGCATCATTGTATGGGACGGAACAGCAAAATAAGTTTTCTAGAAAGGTGCGAGAGTGATTCGGATTCCTTGGAATGCCAGTTTTGTCATCAAAAAGAAGCAAGGTCAAGGCACCTGCACGAGAGAACCACTTTTCACTAATAAAATGGCAAGATGGACGTCATCAGACCCCAATGGATGTGATCAACAAAACTGCAACCGTGTCTCCACCTCTTACTACAAGGACTGCTGCTGAGTGCAGATGGAGTTGATGAGGAATCGCATTGAGTATCTTTTATTTTATATTCCATTTCTATTTTATATATATATCAACTAGTAGTGCGCTAGTATTTTGTGATTTTATTGAACTGTGTTTATCTCATTCCAAGTTTTTCCCTTCCCTTTCAATTCTCTCCCCTGCCTGGGGAGCGGGTGGGGGACTGAGTGAGTGGCTATCCCGGTTCTATTGCTAGTTCAGCTTAAAACCACGACCAGCATGGGTGAGGCCAGCCCTGGAGCCCCCTGCCAGGTGGGCTTTGCGTCACAGGGCATGCATGAGGCTGGGGAGCTCCTGGGTGTGTCCCTGGGTGTGCCCCCATCACGATGGTCCATCGCCGGCAGTATCGCACCAGGCTACACAGGAAGGCATCTAGGAAGGTTTTGAATGCCTCCCTGGGCAGCCTGCTCCAGTGCTCTGTTACCGTCACCGAGAAGAAGTTTCTTCTCAAGTTTAAGTGGAACCTCTTATGATCCAGCTTAAACCCTTTACCCCTTGTCCCACCACTTTTTGTTAGCGAGAAGAGTCTGGCTCCATCCTCGTGACACTCACCCTTTGTATATTTGTAAACATTAGTAAGTTCACCCCTCAGTCTCCTCTTATCCAAACTAAAGAGAACCAGCTCCCTCAGCCTTTCCTCATAATGGAAGAAGTATTCAGTATTACTGAAACTTTGTGCATAAGGATTTCTTCTTACTTTTCAGAAAATATCACTAGAAAGCTGTACAGCTTATATAGTCTCTACAGCAAAAACTATGAAGGATTCATTAAATATTTTAACCCTAATAACCCTAAATAACTTTATTCATTTGTGTAACATCACTGGTATCAGTTGGACAACATTCGTGACTGAACCTTCTCACAAGAAGGAATGTTGTGTGCAATATTCAGGGTCATGGAGTCAGTGCCTGTAAAGGCTATGGAGACTTAAACTCCTCTGAAGCTGAAATTTTTATTTGCCGATTGTCCTTGAAAATTAGATCTTTGTTCCACATAGTTTGATAGGGAAATTAAAAGTAAGGTTAATATGCTTGTATTTACAATATTAAATGAAGAGAATCACCACAGTCTTGCCATGTTAGCAACATTGCATTGAAAGTATTGTTTGAAGTTTAGCAAAGTGTTTATAACCTTTCGTCTGTAGCCACATTAATCAAAACGATTCTTGAGATTCCCCTTGATCAACAATACTCCTTGTGGTTCATTTGACATTATGTCTTAGTCCTCGTATTTCTGTTAAGCAAACTGAAAACAGAATGCAAGATTTGGTGCTGTGCAGCCTTGTGAAAAGCCCAAAGGGAATAAAAATTCTGATGCATAAAACAATTTTAATGTGACGAAAATGTCTGAGATAGTTAAAAAAAAAAAACAAACCCAACAATATTGTGAGTCTCAGCAGTACCAACAATGTTTAACAGGAAAACACAAAAATCTGAACAGAGAAAAATGCTTTGGCAAAAATTTTTGGTTTGTCTTGTCTTGTTTTGTGTTTTTTTTGTTTTGTTTTGTGGGTTTTTTTCCTTGTTTTTTGGTGTTTTGTTTTTTTTTTTTTTTTTTGTCCATAGACTGAAAGCAAAAGTTACTCCTGAGTGAAAGATCATAAATTCTTTAAACTTTCTCCTCCATTTATTTTTATTTCTTGATGACTGATATTTTAAGACTTAACAGTCCCTGGTAGTATTTAATGATTGAACTTACAAGTAAAAGCCTTTACTTTGTTGGCCTTCAGTGTAGTGATGTAACACAGAATTCTGTTTTCATTTTCTTCTTTTCTTGAGGAAAGCATTTACTACCCTAAGTGTCGGTATAGATTTTAGATTTATCTTAATCACATCTTAGTTTCTGTAAATGCAGACACATGATTTATTTGGACATCGCCAGTGTGTCTTACTGCGACACCTTGGAGAATCGGTGACACTTTTAATTTTATGAGTTGTTATTTTGCCAAATGCATGTCATTTTATGAGATCTTTCTGAAGAAAAAAAGTGTGTTAAAATCAGTCAAGATACTCACTGATTCCCTGTAGGGCTCCTCCCAGCAACTGGGCGTCCATAACAGGATTAAAATTCGGAGCGGGAAAAATCGTTCCTTGTACCTGCTAAAGGAGAAAGCAGACTTTAATTGAGGTGTTTTGCACCTATAACACTGCATCATAACATCAAATTGTCTTTGCTTCATGGGGAACAGGATGCAATTTTTTAAATTTATGAAATAGAACTTAAGCTTGCAGAAAGCTCTAGGAAGAGGAACCATATTTGAGAAAGTTGCACCTAGCATTAGTTGGTTTTGTGTCAATCTCTTTCCCAACCTTTTTCTGAAAATATTATTTAATCTTTAAAAGTTAATCCATGATATCCCTAACAGTCTTCAATATCTATTTCTCATGGTATTTCTAATTTGGAAGGCCTAATGAGAAAGTGACGAATGAGATACATAGGTAGCTTACAAACCTAGTGGTATTTTAAAGGAATGATGTTACTTCTAGGTGCAGAGACAGTTTTCTGATGTGCCATGTAGAAGGCCACATCATTTTTCAAGTTGCTTTGTAACTGATTAAGTTATAATCAGTTCATTCTCCGTGATAGTTTTATTTCATGTATTATTTCTTCTTTTTCTTTTTTAAGACAGCTGTGAATAATAAACAGAACTGATGTACTCATTTTAATAGAATCACAGACCCAGAAGAAAATAACAGATTGAAATCTGCTCAGGTCTATTCCCTAGTTAACCTCTTTCATTCCTCTGAGGTTCCTACCTGCTTTTCCAGATGTCCCAAGTATTAAGGTTATCTTTTGTGATGATTCCTAGTTTCAATAAATACATCAGATTAAAATGACACTGTTAACTTGAAATTTACATTTCAGGGAAAAAGGGGATATATTTTACAGATGTAAAAGACCTCCTAGAATCAGGGGGTACACTGATTACACTAATTTTTTTTTTTTTTTGTTTGCTCACTTTACATACACTTGAAAGCCTTTTATATATCATGCCATCAATAGTAATTATATAGTAATTATATACTAGTAATGGTAATGATAATGTTTTGCCTGACCACTAATCAGACCTCCTTGGTTCTCAGTTTTAGCAAAGGAATTAAAAACCATCAAGCAAGAAATTAATGTTTTTGATGAGAAGCAAAATGTAATTTCCTGATGTTTCATCACTACTTTAGACCCAAAAAGCAAAAGTAGGGATAAAAAATGGCCAGCGCCTAGGTGAAGAAAAGAATGTATGGTCAGAAATGTAAGATTTTAAAGGGAGGTACTTTAAAAACTACTAATAGGGAAACATGTCTTTACACAAAAAAAGTACTTGCCAATAGGCAAATATCCTTCTGCAGTTTGTTCATAATTTAAATACAAGGTCCTGCTCTTACAACTTAACACAAATTATGTGGTGCCTTTTTATTTACTAAAACAGTCAGGAAAATGAGAAAAAAAATCTTTTGGGAATACAGAGAGACACAGCAGCTACAGAGAAGACAAAAGTGACCATGCTGATTTTTGTAGTGTGATATGTGCTGTTGTATCTAAAATGAATTGCAGGCTCATGCTTAAGATATGCTGCATCCCATCTTCCTCTGTCAGAGTGGGAGTGGACTGTGTATACTGGGACTCGTCACTTAACGTATCTCTAGGGTAGGACTCTAGAGACAGTAGCCTGAGAAATGAAGTGAGAGTTTCTATCCTCATGACATCGTAGTTACTGACAGTACACATACTTCTCCAAATGTCATTTGCCAGCAGTTTTCTAGTCATGTGCGTTTAGAGCAGTGTGGGGTGTGAGCACTCTTTGGCCAGATGGTACCTGGGGCTCTGTTTCCCCCCAACCTGTTGCTGGCATGTCAAATAACACTGACCTTGGTTCAGTCATCATTCTCTGCAGCTGAGGAGACAGAAATGCTTGAACTCTATAGCTGAACAAACCATACCAAAGCTTACTAATCAATGAAGTCACTTTGGAAAGAAATGCTAAATGACTTTGTTAGAATCTAGAATCAAAAATGTTTGTTGATATATGCTGTGAGCTGGGGAAAAAAAAAAAAAAAAAAAAAAGAAATCTAGCATTCTGGCACTAATTCATGCCTCCCAAAATATCTGAAACAATAAAATAGCTCATCCATCTTGGGAGGAAGAACCAAACAAGTCTAAACACAAATCATCAAATATTGTCTTAAAGTTGCCAAAACATAAAAGTATTTTGATGGGAATAATAACAAAGGATGGTAGGAAGCAAAAGGAATTTAAGTAACAGATATGAGATTCAAAGACTTTGAAGCTGCACTTTAAACCAAAGGTAGAAAGCATAAACATATCTGGCATTCAGTTTAAGTGCTGTCTGAACCTGCCAGCCCTTGCTGGCTAGAAGGGTGGTGGGGTGAGGGAGACAAATTGTAGGATATGTGTGCATTTATTCAAGTCTAATTTAAAATACCAGTGCTGGCTCCTCATCTGTGTAACAACTGTGAATAGGTTAAATTCCCTCAAAGATTAGCTATCTCAAAGCATTTCCTTTCACACATCCAGGTTTGTGGTGTCACAAAACAAACCGCTAAGTCACTGATCTTTTCAGCATTTAGGATACTTGTACTAAAGTAAGAAAGAAGTGACCAACTTAATGAGTATTTTAAGGGCGGATTCCTGCATGCTCCTTCGAATAAATAGGAGTAAAAGTAGTTTTCGAAGTAAATGTCACCTCTCAGTCAGAATAGTGGTGAGCATTAACGATTTTGGAATATAGATTTTTATTCATGAAACAGTCAAAACAAAAATAAGGGCCTTGCAGAATGCATATTTGCAAAAACATAGTGGAAGGACTGATCATAGAAAAACGAGTTTTGAATACACAAATTTGCAGGTTTGTACATTTTTGACCAAAAACCTCAATACAGCCCTTGTATCTTTCAAGCAAAATAATGGATTTTTTGAATGCGCTCAATTCTCTCTTGGCTCAGCAGAGTTGCTGAACACTTCTTTTAAAAAGTATTCACCATCTCATTATTTGAGGCTCACCATCAGTAGATTAAACCTGATCTAGTAAACACCTGTTTCTTAGCCAGGATCTAATTAAAAACACAATGTTTTTAAGTAGAAGCAAATTAAATATGGAGGTTCAGGTAAAAACTTTTAGAAGACGCAGTAAAATACAACTTTTTTTGTTTGTGTTTTTTTGTTTGTTTGTTTGTTTTTTTTAATACAAGTCCTTTGTGGGAAATAACTCTCATCCTTTTGCTTGTTTTTAAACAAATTAAAATTTAATTACAGTTTTCTTATTGTGTATGCATTGCACTTGACTTTGTCTTCCATCTCACATTTGTCCCAGGGTGTTATTTTTGTGAGGATTTTCAGTGTATTTGGATTTTCAGAGCCGTTTCTCAGCAAATTCAGCGTTCTACTGATACACAACATTTCTCTGAACTGAGGTCTGGTGCTTCCAGCATACACACTATGAGCATCCTAAGAAGTATCTAATGATGCCTTACTGCTGGCACAGCTCACAGAATTATTGTTGCAACATGGCGTACCTTGAAGAAATCACTTTGCTACTTTGCAGTGTTTATACAGTGTAACCTTTAGGAAGATTTTTCCGGTCACAACCTATGCCAGTTTTATCCTGTGACCACTTTCATAATTCCTGTCTGTCACAAGCCTGCAGAAGCATGCCTGCTTCACTTTATGCACTTAATTTCACAGTCTTCAGGAGTTTATTATTTATTAATCTTATTCCACCTGTTTTCATTGAGTTTTTGAAATATGGGCACAAGCAGGTCTGGGCTAAACCTTTAGAGAGGAACTTTGGTAATTTTGTGTCCAAGATCAGTAGGATTATGGAGTGATAAGACACTTGCTGTGTGTTACAGCCCTTTGGTTTCTGTCCAGTATCAAGTAATTTGAGAGAGCTGTGTGATATTTACCATGGAAGGCAAAGCCAAGGAAATTTCTTGGTTCAACAGAGACAGGGATTGATTTTTGGATGCTGCAGTGCTGTCTGTGCCTCTCTGAGGTAAATCCTGCATGGACAATCCATAAACTTGTCACAGATGATGGGGACTTAGTGCTGTGCTGGCAGGTGACACAACTGTCCTGTGGTGACAAGATGCTACATGGCAGGTGAGAAGGAAAAATCTCGCTTCAAAAGCAATGCAGGAATCCAAGAGGTGCTTTTCTGAACAAATGACTGCTCTAATGTCCTTTGGTGTAGTTTATGGGGAAACTGAAACCATGAAAGAGTTGGTGTAGTTTAAAGTTGTTGAATAAGATTGAATGCTGACAATAATCTCCTATATGGAGAGATAAGCCTGGAGGTTGTGGCAGGCATTTTGTTTTGCAAAGATTTGTTGCAATCTTGCCATATTTTAAAAGTGTCTGTGGTTCCAGCATTCTTTTGCTTGGCATTCCTGAAGAAAATAAGGAAACAGGTCAAAACAACTCAGCTTGGGAAGGCTGGGGCTCTGTTTCCAGAACCTGGGGCCTAGGGTGCAAAATCATGTTACCCTCAAATATTATACAGGATTTGAATGTCTATAGGTGCCTAGGAAATGTATAGCTAGCAGCGATGTTCATCACTGCACAAACTGAGGGAGCAGAGCAGCAGAGGCATTTGGTAACTGAATGAAATTAGAACAGATTGAATTTTCATCAGGGAGCAGACAAATACATGGGAATAGGTTGTTCCTTTCCATTATCTTTGGTTAGAGAATTTCTACTGCCCTGGTTTGAAGCAAGGCATTTTTAGGGTTGATTGAATAGCTGAGTGTAGTTACACGTACTGCTGTTACACTTCATTCATTTTCACTGAAGTCAGCTGTGCCTGACCAAAAAACCCCTGTAACAGAAGAGGGCTCAGAGGAGCTGGGCCATGGTGATGTGCCCATGAAATTCAGGGAACAATGCAGGATGTGACTGGCCACAGCTGTTGCAAAGAAAGCGGCTTTTATCTCAACACTAAGGCGGCTGAGAGTGGCCTTTGTTCTAGGTACACAGCTATGCATGGTTGTGTGGATGAACTGGTGGTGTAAATGTTTATACCTGAGTTCATTAAAAGGGTGTGAATGTCTCCCTGAGTTAGCCAGAGGAGCATGAGGGGAGTGGCTGGCCCAACACAGAATATAAAAAATTAGCAACTAGCAAAATAATTTGGAAGAGAGCAATGGGCTTAAGCTGGCTTCAACCCATGTATTCCTTCCTGGTGGCTGGGGGTGGCCAGCACTGTAAGAGTGAGCACATCAGGAAGTAATGAGGATCTCATCAGTATTACATTTATCTTGTGTTTTCAGCACATTTTGCATTACTCTGCTAGATTGAAAATTTTGTGTAAAAACACTTATCTTCCAATAAGTAGATTTGATATTAAACATTACACCCTGTATGGGTGAATATTTACAAGGACCTGATGAGAAAGTATTGGAATCTAATATCAAGACAGCAAGTTTTGAGTCTATGGCCATTTCTGTTTTGCTTACACAACATAGTTTTCTCCCCTAAGGCCTGAAAAGCATAAGGAAATTAGCGGTATAATCTAATGACTTTTCTTCCACAAGCCTTAAGATAGTCACTATAGGGATGCTAACTCATTCCTCTGTTGAGGTTTTTCTTACTTAAAGTTTATTTTTTTAAATACATTTAATTCTTCCAAATATCCACCAGAAGATCCTGAACATGAAGTGAAATTTATGTGGAAGAAAAAAGCTACCTACATAGAGAAGAAATAAACGTTTAAACACCCTCCAGTCAATGAAATGTCCAACAGAGTGCTGAGTAATTCAAGCAACAGCTCCCCATCGATCAGGATGAATTATTAGGTAGGCCATAGCACAGGTACCATCATCAGATTCCAACAGCTTTGAGGCACCAATCACGTTACAATAACTCCTTCTGAAGATTAGTTGAAAATATTTCACAGGACCAGAGAGCACATCGTAAATCAAAGTGAATAAAAACCTGCAGAATCACTACAGCTTCCTTTGCAAAATAGAAAACATGAGGTGGCAACTGCTGTGAGACAGAACATCAAGAACTACTGTGATGATAGCTTAAAAAAAAAAGGAGGGGGGGAACTCAATCTATGCTTTTGTCAGAAGCCACCCTAGATAGAAATGATATAAAAAAAATTACTCATGTGCCCAACAACAGCCGTAGTAAGCTGTGTCAATAATCACTACAGAGTACATTGTGCACCTTGAGCACTGGACTGCTATAGAAGATAGAAAAATTCGGGAGAAGAGCATCAGCAGAACAGCGGCTTAAGGGGTGGGTGGAAGACTAGGATGGCACCGACAGCATCTGTCCCTTTCTTAAGAAATAGTTTGAAAATTAAAGTTGGTATTGTTTAATTGTAATTCAGCACTTCCAGGTTATAATTTATGATGTTAAAAATTAAATTCCTGCCTTTCATCTACAGACTAAATAAGTGTCTTTGATTTGGAAAAAGCAAGCTGTTTTAAAGTTAAACTTTTCGGTCAGTACTCTAAATGTTACTTCAGCTTTAATCTGCTGAAATTAGCTTTATCAGTGATATTTTATGAAAGAGGAAAATACACTAAAATACCCAAATTGTTCTGTATGTCCTTAATCGTTAAGCTGTTTTATGATCCACATCAAGCTCGTACTAAAGAATCAGGGATCATTTCCATTATCTAGAAGGAAGGCAGACCAGGCCTTTTTGCTTTCTCTGACCCTGGGTTTAATGCATCTGAGTTTCCCTCTGTAGGAGAGTCCCATGTTAATTATTTATCTGTAACCAGCTACTGTATACTTAATGCTAAAATTCAAAGCAGTGTTCTCTCTCCAGACTAAAACCAAGTATACTCTGTGTCTGCCTTTTTCAAATAAAAGTGTTTCAAATGTTTGCTGGAGTACAAATTAACTAACTGACATAGGTGCTGAAGTACAAAACTGCTGAAGTCAAGAAGGTGGTGAGACATGGGAGGGGGAAAAAAAGATCTAAGATTCATGCTCACATCAACTTTAAGACCCTGAATTTCACACTTAAAATGAACATTATGTTGCTGTTTGCTGCAAGCAGAAATTACACTTCATGGCAAAGCTAAATCCACAGCAGTGAAAGTTGCATTGTGGTTGTCTTGGTGATGTCAGTGGAAGACTTACGGTACATTCACTAAATATCATTTCTCTAAGTACAATGCTCTCCAACCCACCCACAGAAGTGAAACAAAACTGTGATTCAGAAGTAACAGAAATATTTTTGAAAGTTGAGAAGAGCAGGAACATTTTTGGATCACTTAATGTTCTTAATAATAGGACTAGGTTTTCATGCTATATCTTTCTTTTGCAGAACCCTAACAAAAAGGATACCTATTATTCAGAAGGAAGAAAATCAACAATATTTTGCTTTATCCCCCTGAAATGTCTAAGCACCTAAAGGTAAGGCAAACAAATCCACAGAGGTGATTCAGTGATTTTTGACTTTAAGGATTTTAATCCTCTTTCTGGCATCAAGATACCCTCATCTACAAAAACACAGAACTGTTTCCACAGGGTGGTCCAGGTGGGCACTTTATACATATATCTGTGTGCTTGCACACAATCATTTAACTCTTTTGAAAGGAACTGATTACAAAACAGTTGTGCAGACAGAATGAGTTTGTGTGGTGTTAGTGGAATGAATCAAAACAACAAAGGAGAGTGGAAAGGAACTGTAAAATTTGTAACAACTCTGAAAATGATACTTACACTCTACCATCATTCTGTGTGGGAGCAAGGAAGTTACAACTTTTCCAAAGCCATAAGGAGTTCAAGGAAAGTATCAGTAAAAGCTTTTATCAGATTGTGAAGTGTAAAGTTGAGGCAATTCAGCCTTGTGATGGAAAAAGCAATCTAAAGTGTGAACAACCTTCTAATAATATTTGTTCAGTAAGTCATTCTGCTGATAACAAACAAAGTCAGACTTCTCAGTCTGAATGTTTCCCATAGGGAATATCTACTAAAATAAAATGCTTGCTTTATTAGCTAACTGCATGCTGTGAGCTAGCTATACATTTGCAAAGATATCCTTTTTTTGCGCAACTTTATTAAATAAAAATTTCATGAGTATTTTGATTTACTGTGAGTTTACTGTATGTGTTACACTTCATTTCAATAATATATGACACAGTAATGAAAGGGGTACTTTTAAACATAGAAAATTCTTTCTCCAAAGGCTCCCATCTTTTCCTGTATATATATTTTACAGAGTTCACAGATGTCATCTTGTCTAATTTCTTGTAGTTTTACCTCTGTGGTACTGTGGGGAGCCATTTTCTGTATGTAATCTCTGATAATGATGTTGCACTGCATTGCTGAATATGGCAGAACTGCTGCTGTTAACATTTTGTTTTTCTCATTCTTGATCTTGGGGGACTCCATCCTATCCAGTTGTTCATACAGAACAAATGTAATTACTAATTTATGTAACATAAAATATAAAGGAGATAATCTTAAAGAACCAAGTAAATTTTGAAAGTAATACTTCCAAATCCTTTTGATGTTTCTTATGCTCTGAATTAATGGTGTATTAATGTTCTGGGATTACTTGAAAAATATCTTTAAGTCTAAAGTGTGCTTTTAAGACTTGTTATCAATCTAAGGTTTTGTTTAAGAAGAGCAGACAAGAAATTAATGTGACAGCCTCACCACTCAGTCCTGTGTAAGCCCTGTTTTCTTGCTTGTGATTTGCTAGAGAGAACAAATCTGAGAAACCTGCCACTGCTCCATGAGCAACTTTATCTTGAGGAACCAGCTGACATCCAGGGGAGAACATTTGCCTGGGCTCCGCACTGCATGTCCCCATTCTGTCGGGCTGCCTCAGCAAAGAAATCTGCTCCGCTGGTTCGGATCCAGTCAGATAGTTCACACACAACCCTGATTTCTCTCCCCGCCTTCCCATCCCATAGCACATGGAAATGGGGAAAAAAAAATATAATTCATCAGACTATTTGTCAAAGAAAGCCTGTAATCAAGTTTTCATGTCTTTCCTGAGACCAGTGTATACACCATTGTCTACAGGTACTTCTCTGCTCTCTTAATTCTGTGATAATTAAAAAAAAAAGAGGAGGGGGGGGAGGAGGTAATTCAAGCGTCTTTATATATTTAGAAGCAGAGGGAATAGAGAGATGATATTTGCATCGTTTATTTTGGAGTATTTTGGTACCGTTCAGAGGATCAGAATTAGGAACTTCTGTTCCTTCTTTGCTTAAACAGTCCTAAACACTGCCTAGTGCAGAATGATTTCATTAAATTAAGCCTAAAATAGATTCTGTAAACCTTTCCCACAGTTAAGAAGTAACGTGGAATCTATTTGATTTTTTGATAGTTCTATCAAACTATTGCAGTATTATTGCAAATATAGTAATTACCAATTTTAATGACTTAAAGAGCAAAAGAATTTCTTCTACGAGCTATTTTATAATGTATTACCATTAATCTTAGGCAACACACTGTATGCAGCTGCAGTGTCAATTATTTAAATGCAATTGGTCTCAATAAAAGGGAAGCAGAAAAGAAGCTGAGCTTCCTGACTTCTCCAGCTGAAATGGATCTACTAGCTTTGTCACATGGAGTGATTTTTCCTGTCTTCCTTTAATTATCAGGAATAGATTAATAACATAGCAATTAAAAGAGAAAATAAGAAACAAAGAAGAAAATCTCTTCTCTGTTATTGACTAGTCTAGTAAAAATGCAAGATCCCAATTGCAGAAAACCAAACACATTAGTAAAACACATTCAGTACCTATTTCTTTAGAAAAAAAGCCTAAATGTTTGCAGTATACAGAAATATAAAGAATATAAATACTTTATTGATGAGGTTGGAATAACTAGTGCAATTATACTTTCAAATGAAATAAGAATAAAATATTCATCCTTTATAAAATTCTGCATTGATCTGTATATTATTTGGGAATGCATATGCAAAAAGAATTTAAGAAGAATGAATCACTGTTCCTACTAATTATAATTAAAAGAATAAGAAAGTCCTTAGTGAACACAATTATCAGTATGCCAGGTGCAGAAAGCAATTTCATATTTTGCTGTCACAAAATAATAACTATAGCCACTTTCAGAATGCATATTTAAAATTGCACTATGAACTCTGATTTTCTTGAAGACCACTAATGAAACCATTTATTATATTGCTATAATTTATTGATGTGGAACAATAATTAATAGCTCTTCCTGTGTTATGGCACTTGTAGAGGTAGCATTTCTTTGCTTTAATATATATTTCACATTGTGAACAAAACTAAATAGTTATAGATGAAAAAGGTATTCAGTTAATTTATGCAGTTACAGACTATCTTGTGAAAATATAAGCCTGACAAAAAAGTACCATGAAGTGGTATCTTCTGAACAACTCACATTTTTATTTTCAATACAGTTAGGAATTCGGTGACAGTATGCAATTTTATGTCTTGTATAACAGTTAAGTGCAGGTATAGAAAACCCACAGAGTATCACAAAGAGATAAAAACCAAATTATTTTGTCTTGAAAGGCCTAAAATTATGACACAAGCACTGATAACTCTTTATATTTAAATTTTCATTTAAGATACTTCGAATATACTGTAAGTAACCCCAGAACTAAATTCAAATAACAAATAAATGAACTTCACCTGAGATTAATTTCTACCAGTAGAGGGAAATGGGTCCCAACATGTGTGACGACAACTCAAGAGCAGTGAAAAATTTTGTAAGATTTCAGAGAACAGCTCATTATACTCACATAATCTCCACAATACATTTTGATTCAAGTCTTCAGGTTCTGTTGAGGTGATAGTAGTAGCTTTCCTAGAATAAAACTAACAGTTCAGTTCTCTTCTGCTTTGGAGGACTGGGAGAAACAATCCAATCAAACCGATACCATGTACATGAGGCTCCAAGGTAACAATGAAGCAGGAACGCTGCTTGGTACCATATGTCCTCGGGTTTTGTAGATTCACTGTATACTTAGTCATTAATCACATGTGAATAAATATGATTATAACCTAAGTAAACAGAGTCATTAGTGCAACACCCTCAGTTCTGCTGTGTTGATTTTAAGAATCAGAATTCAGCTATTCACAGAGTGAAATGCTCACCTACAGAAAGTGCTTGGGTTAATGATTCACTCTTCAGATTGAGGCTGGTCCAGTTCCTTTTTCCTTGTGCTGAAATCAATCAGGTAATAAGTTGGTCTAATAACTATTTATACTGGCATACATAGGAAGATGCTTTATAGCCCTTATGTGTTACCCAGGGTGATGAGGGTTGATTCTTGGGCCTCAGTGGAGCCCTGTAAATGAGAGTCTCCCTTGATGTTTTCACATGTTACAATTTGCAAAATCCTGCAAAGAAATGATAAAAAATCCTGCAACATTGCTCTGTTAGAAGACTTTTACAGAATCCAAACTGTCCAACTGACACCAAACCCACGTTTTTCATAGTTAATACCATAGTTAATACCAGAAGCTGTTAATGATAACTGTAATTGTGATAAACCATTGAGAAAATACAAAAATTCTAAGAATATAAAATAGAGGTGCAGAATCAGTCTCTACATCCTCTAGTGCAAATTTAATGGAAAGTATAGGCTACTGTCATCCAGACTGGTACCAGTATACACAGATCATTTTTCTGCAATAGTTGGAGAGAAATAATAGCTCAAGATCTGAATTAGATTACTTCAGATTTTCCTTGGTTTTCTTAATGTATCCATCACATGCTTTGTAGCTTGATTTATTTTCCTCACAATTCAGGAAGACTTTGGAAAGAATTAAAAATGTACTTTATTTTGTAGCCTTAATATGTTAACAGCTCTTCTAATCATTAAAAACTATCTCTGGGCTTGTATGAACTCAGCAACAATTATTTGAGTACCATCTTTTGTGTGTCAGTCTGTGTTATGCATAAGGACTACATGTATGTTCTTAGAAATAGTGGGAAGAGTTTCACAGGGAAGCATAAGCATGTGAAATGTGGGCTTCAGACTGACATGTCTCTGCTTTCTCTTTTTTCATTAGAGGTAGATATTTGTCTTCATTGTAATTGTACCAAGAATTTACTTTAATCTCTGTATCTCAAGTGCTCTTCAAGAGTGGCTGGGGAATATAATCCCACTGTACAGCTGAGCAAAATGATCCATAAAGAATCTGGTCTGGCTGGTTGGCAGATGGCATACGCGAGGTGCTGAGGGTGGTACCCAGGGCAGGATCCAGTCTCCTGACGATGCATATTTAAAGCAGTGATAAGAATATGAGAACATTTTAAGCCTTTCTTTTTCGGACTCTAATTTTATATCAATTTCCTTGCTGTGATTAAAATGTTATAGAGTTAATACTCAGTATAACACAAAATAGATTAATTTTACAGGTTTACAACAATGTTTCAGTCTGCTTGTGTCAAAACCTTCAGTGGTCAGGAACCATAGGGTCTAAATAAGTAGGCTAAAATTGTTGTACTGTGAATTACTAATACCTGACATATAATGTGAGAACACTCAACTGATTACTGAATTAGAATCTGGTTTTAATGAGTCTTTCTGAGAAAAGATGTGAGAGAGTCTAGAGAAAACTGGAGAAAAGGTGTTCAAGAGAAGAGGAGGTTTCAACCTACTTTTCCTTGTGAACGTCCTTTGGCTGTCCTTCCCTGCCGTCTCCCCTCCAAGGCAAGAGGCAGGGCTTACAAGGAAATGCAAAATATATTTGTCTGTATAATGCTCAACAAAATGGATCCAGTGTTTGTGTACCAGGGTGTACAAGGTGAACCTAATCTCACCTTTACATTTTCTTTAAGACTCAGTAGGTTGGAGGTGTGAGTCATTTCTAGGGGAGGAGCTTATCTTTGCTTTTGGGGGAGAGCTAAAGAAGTCGTGTTGCAAGTGGTTTTGGCAATCTCACGTTTAAAAAAAATATGGACTACTTGGAGAGAATGCAGAAGAGAGCAGAAATAATTACTTAGACAGAAAGATAGGAAACACTGAGTTTGTTTTGACTAAAGTGAAGGAGACCTTAACAGTTCAAGAAAATAAAAGCTGTTGAAAGAGCAAGTAAGAAAGAATTTGTATTCCTGTTCACAGTGGACTGGACCAATGAGAGGTTCTTTTTCTGTTTCTCCCTCTACTTAATCTCTGTAATTCTCACCCAGTTACAGGGTGAGATTTTTGTTATTCTTCTGGGCACCTGGTCGCTTTCTTCCTCCTTTTTCTTGCTAAAAAGTTTCCCATCTCTGTTCCTTCTTAATTTTCTTTTCTCTCACTTTGTTACCTGTTCTTCCTTTTTGGAGAGACTCAGTTCTTTCCAGTAGGAGTGAGGAGGGGTCAGTTCCTCTTCTTCAGGTCCTCCCAGACAATGAAATTTCTTACCTGTGCTAAACGTTCTTCCTCAAAATTCCCCTGTCCTGCTCATTGATGTGCTTACACTTAGACATTGCAGCTGATCATTTCCATGTTGTTCTAATGGAAACCTTGAGTAAAAATGATGAGACAATTAATTTCTAATTAGAGATCCATATACTCATTAAAAAAAGAATCATTTAAATAAAGTGAGAAGCAAAAATGATTGAATATAAAATTAATAATATGAACTTATTCTATTTATTTTGCCTGAAAAAATATGTTCTAGCATATCAGTTACATATAGATGAAAACTAAAATTCACGCTATTGCTATAATAAGCTTCAGGTATTGCTCTGGAGTCTCTTCAGATAATCAAAATATGGACACTAACAAACACATTAGTACTGCCATTTTTGTCCAATATTACTGCAGTGGCAAGCAATAATGTGTTAAGAGCATGGGATTTTTTACTCTGTGCTGCTAAACATGCAGTTTATGTGGTGGAAAGAAAGTCTGAAAATAACTAGAGCTGGTGGAATTACTTGCCTTGACCAGAGTAAGGAATGTGAGAGCACATGACAGAGATCATGTGGTGAAAAGGTAATCTCTAGCTCTGCTGTAATAGTAAGTCTTTGGCATTTGAAAAATGGGGATTACACTCGCTGTATGACCTTACAATTGTGTGTAGAATCTTACTCACTATGATCCAATAAGCATATGGTGGTTAATACTTTAACACAATGAATCACCATAGGATCTATAAGTGAAATTTAACTTTTGCAACTCCCAACTCTATTTATATTACAAAAGAAATGTGTGCAATTATCCACCTGTCAGTTCCCCTTAGGGTTACCAGGGCCAAGTTCTGCCTTTTTTTTTTTTTTTTCCCCACATTTGTGGCGAAGCTCTAATCCTCCAAATTACCAACTTCACCACTATCAGAGGAGTCTTCATTTTTAAGTATCAGTTTATAGATTATTTAAGGGTAGAGGAGATGAAGAATCCCTTCCTTTAATTTTTCTAAGAGCCTACTGTTTCCCAGGCTTTTTCACAATATGAACCATAAAGCCCCACAGTGCACATTTTGTGACATCCTTTCATGCCACCGCAAGCTGTGAGGTGGCCACAAGTCTCCCAGGCTGGAGGGTAGAACCAACCCCATCTCAGCCACTGCTTGTAGTTTCGGTGCTCCAAAGGGAGATGCTGAGAGATCCAGTGGATCTTCTCTCTTTCCTCTTCCCTTTTCCTTCTTTCAACCTGCCATGTCAATACAGAGCTAAGGCCAACAAGTTCTTCTTCTTTCAGTCACAGGTGATGTGCAACAGGGAAGATTCTTTGGGCAGGAATTAGGGATTGTGCCATCAGCTTCTTAGACAATGTTTATTTTCTGGGACAGATGTGCTCCCTAGGACCCCTGGACTTCCAGGTCCCTTGATTATCCATTCTGGTTGAGTGTCCATTTAAACTAGACGTAAGGGCTGAAGGAGCGAAACATGATTGATTTTTGTTTCATTGTGAAGCTGGGATGTGTTAAGGCTGATTGCCTCTATCTGGGAGTTGCGCACGGCCACAAGAATTTGAGAGGTGTCAATGTGGTAACCAGGTAGCTAAGCCTTTTTGTAGCCTGGGGTTCTGAAGTTTATTGAGTAATTAATAAGTTAGACTTTGGAAAGTTCAGTGTTTTTCAGTTGAAACAGACATTTTCATCTGCAAAGATTTTGTGTGGTATTACAGGACTAGCCACGCAAAGCTGGGAAGGGAAAGTAATTGAGGGAAAGTAAAGGAACTGAGGGAGAGTGAAGGAACTGAAAAGAGGCTCCAGATATTTATGACCTGGAAACCTAGAGAGATCTAGGTGACTTCTCTTGGGACAAGCATAGTTTGGCTAAAAAAAGATAAATCTTTCCATTATCAAAAGTGCAGATCTCTGATTTAAGAGAAAAAATTAAAATTATTGAAGAAAGAAAAATTCAAAGAAATTTCACACACACACACAAATTTATTTCCATAAAAAACAATTAAAGGCTGAATGTAATGAAAGGATTGGCAGATTCTGGCAGTCTGTGTGCAGTAGCTTGCAGTTCTGGTGGATGAGATCCCCCTCTAGGTCTGCTGCCTCACAAACAAACCAAACCAAACCAAAACAAAACACCACCATATCTCATCTCTCAAATGTTTTCTTTCTATCTGCTCCTCTCAAATGTGCAAGCTTCATTTAGTCTACTGTTAGACAAGGGAGACTGAACATGAATATATGCTATTATCATTGTATTTGAGATTTTAGACTGTTTTCTGGTTGTTTTATTTTTAATGGGATGAATATAGAAATTTCTTTCATGATTTTTATCTTACAATATAGACTCTGCCACTACAATTACATTAATTTACAGCTTTTTTTGTAGCTCTTTCATGTTTAACCTGCTTAGGTTATGTTTAAAACTACGGCAAATATACGCCCGTGTTCCTAGGGTTCTGATCACTTGATTTGGGGAATTGCTTGAAGCCTGTACTACTCAAGAATCAGTTTGTGATTCTTCATGTGGAAAATATATAATTTTAATGTATTATTTAGATGTATTACTTAGTTATTTTTTACCTAATTTGATGCCGTGTTCTCCAATAAACTTATTTTTATTTTATTGCACAGTGCTAGTGTTTGTGGGTAACTCATGTGTTTTAAAGGTTTGAAAACTGTTTCTACAAATTTGTATTTAGGAATACAAGCAGTTGATGTGCATTCATTCGAAGGAAGATTTCTCATTCTTTGGACCTCGCTTCTGCTGACAAGTTTATGTGTGTTTCTAAAATTCCTATAGCTTTTTCCTGAACCTCAAGAAAGTATTAAAACAAACATCTGTATGCATATGATATTTTTAAACACCTGTGTTAATGGAGGACTCAACATTTACATTCTCAAAGCTTGGTAGCTAAATGAAAAATAACTGTATGTTTCCAGTCAAAAAACCCTTTACATTAAAAACCTATTAGAGCTGTTAAAAAGTATTTCAGCAAAACTTCTGACACTTTTGAAATGGTTGTATTTGAATTGCCATTGATGTGCTTTAAAAAGTTTCACAGTTTAAACATAAAATTGGAATGAGGGCAACAAAAAAAAAGTAATGATAGCAGTGGCTAACATAACACTGCAAGGAAAATCACATTATTTCAAAATATTTTCCTCTTAACTACTATGGAAAGGATTTTTCACTATAATGAAACTTCCCAATTATGTGCTAAAAAAAAAAAAAGGAAAAAAGAGGCAGCCAAGCATAATTAATAGTGTTAAAATATAACTTAAATGACAATATATAAATGCCAGTAGGATGAATATCTGACCTTGGTATTATCTTCCTACAGACATCTAACTTTCGCTATGTGCACCTTTCTGGGAAGCAGATTGTCTGTGCCAAACAAGCAAAATACATATTTCTAGAGTCTCAGTTATTACCATGGCAACTGGTAATTGGTATTAGGAATTATTTAACTGATAAACTGAACTGATTTTTATCCTTGTTCACAGAACATGTTTCGTTTACAGAAATTAGTTAAAAATGTTTCGTCATGGATAGCACGATAAGATGTGCAATACAGGTGGATGGAAATGTCATTGTAATTGTTTTTATGACTTTAAATACAATACATATTTGTCAAACAAATGCATAGCACTTCTATCACCTCAAAGGTTCAGTATAGAATAAAACGATTCTGCTTTGTCTAATTTATTATTCTTTTATTTGGAAGCTGCCTTTTTTTTTTTTTTTCTTTTCTGCTTGGTAGTTGATGTCTAATCCCGTTTCCTTTATTTATCTCTCATCTGTGGTATTTCCCAAGAATACAGTAAAACTGAGCAAAAGATTAATGAGTGAAAAGTTAGACATTCAAATGAGCAATTAAAGGCAAAGTCTTTCCACAGCCATAGTTATTTACAGGTTCTATCTCACACTGAGTTGTATTCTGCATTTTTTACCACTGCTTATTAGATTATCCCAAAATTTGGGAAAGTTTTTATCAACTTCAGGCTTTGTTGAATATGAAGCTCAAAGGATAATTTGCTTGAGTAAAAACTGTGTGATTAACTTAATAATTTCTTTTTTCCTATCAATGTCTTGCTTCAGAGAAGTATCTACTAACCATTCATGTCCGTAGCACCTTATACTCAATGATTATGTTTAACTTGATTTACTATCCACTCTTCCCAGAAAACTAATATTCGTCAATTGTTTTCCAAATGAAGGAAATAGTGATTAAGTGGTTTGTGTAATGTAATCTAGGAAGACGGTAGCAGAACTGGTATCGTGTGTCAAAGCTTTCAGATGTTTTAGTAAAACTGCTCTCCCATGGTTTGCGCACATTCCCATTTACAGGAAGACTTTCAGAAATGCTGATCTAGTGGAAATCATCTTGTACAGTGATGGGCTGACTGAAGTAGATCCCATTAAGGCTATCTCAGGGGAGTGAGACTAGTGACCAAGCATAAATACCACGTAGTCTAGCTGGGGTAAACTCAACTAGCTTTGATTTGTTTCTGAGTGGGACAGCTTATTAACTCTGGCTGAACACAACACCAACAGCTCTGTACTGCTTTTGGGAGGTGCCGTTATACATACCCCAGCTGGGGATGTGCTGCGATGGGGAATCTCTGTGCCACACTCTGCTGCGTGATGTGCCCAGCTTTCTTGCATTTTTTTTTTGTCTGGCCGTGGTTCAAATAATTGTCTACTGTACATTTGAATAGGTATGCACATGTCTACACTTAAGTCCTATGGTGGCATCTCTCTGAATTACACTTTGTGTATACTAATGTAAACAGCAGAATACATGGAAAGTTGTCAAAACTATTACTGCTGTGGAAACTGAAAAGAACTGTAGTGTGAAAAACCGGTTTAAAGGTCCTGCATAGGATTTAAAGAAAAGTTTAGTAAGCAGAGTTGTACTTTGAGGCATAAGGATCCCTTGCAAGGGTCCATATTAAAAAGGCATCATGTCTGCTTCTTTCACCCTTAAAATGTATGAAAATGCTGGATTTTAACTTTGCCCTAGGAGTTCTTCTCTTAGCAATTTCCCTCTAGTAATTTCGCTCTGATAGCTCAGAATGCTAAAGTAATTAGCATTTAGAATAAAAAAACCTAAGCTTTAAATATGTTCACCATAGGAAGGAAATATTTGTATCAACCAAGACAGAGTTCTCTGACCTAGAAAAACTGTCTATAGTCCAGCACTGTATGAGCTATTTCTTTGTTCTTACATTTTAAATGAATGATAGGTCATTCAAAGGGTACTTGGGTGGGAGAATTAGGATGTTTTAGGAAGAGAATTAATTTGTGCCTGGGGCAAATGTAATCTCACAGAATATATTTGATCTGTGATATATTCAGGAAGTTATGTGGTGAGGTAGTAGAAATACGAGTGAGGGTAAGGGAGTCCTCCGAGGAGTTTTTTTCTTACGCTTAAGCAGGATTGTTCTGAATACTACTGAAAACACTCTCCTGGATATTTTTCATAGTGTTCAAAAATGCTTTGCTTTATTAATTTCAACAAAATCCACTTTCACTAGAGAGCCATAACAGGAAAAAGGTATTTCTTTGAGAAAATACACACAGAAAGGAAAAAAAATTAGGAAGGTGCCATAAACCACCTAATTATCCCAGCAGTAAGATTCCTAGAGCTGCTGCCTAAAATGTTATTGCATAATGAAAAGGAAATAGTCACCAAATTTCTTCGTTATTAATTTGTGTAGGTGGCAGCAATGCTTCATAACATTCTTGGTTCAATGGTGTTCCAGTTTAAAATTAACATAGTTTTCTGGAAATACACCTATATAATGATGAACTCTTGGTTCTGATTAACACAGTATTTTATTGCTAACTTTACTAGTTTCATGGCAGATAAATCGTATAGACATGCAATTTATCTGATAACAATTTCAAAATAGATCAGATAATGATACATATAGAAGTTACTGCAAGCACTTCAAGGATTTGATACATTTTATGAAGAACATATAAAGATTACTTTATTTATACAATGCAATGCTCACTGTGCTCCCACAGACAGCGCATTACTTTTTAAATGAAATATATATAAATGAAATATGAAAAAATATGGATTTATACAATTTGTTAAGCCCAGCTGTGTTTGGAAGATGCAGCTCTAACTTTCTACATTCTACATTCATGCCTGGTTTAAATATTGTAAGTCTTGTCATGTGTTGTAAGTTATATCAAAGCAAGCATATATGATGAGTTGGTGGTTATAGACCACTGATTTACACAGACACTTATAGAAAGCATAATGAATGTATGATTTCTTGTATGCTAAGCTGTCAAATTACAACGTTGTTTCCATTATGCAAGCGCTTGATCTTGCAGAGGATGGAACATTTCTCTATTGCACACTTGCGCTGATAATGGATGTTGGTCATCTCCCATGCAAGCTTGCAGAAAGAAGCAAAGAGACTGTGTATATATATGTGGGGCAACCAGAATTTATCTGGAGAGTGTAGCTTATTTGTGAGCTTTTGTGTCTCCCAAGGAACTTTTCTGCTGCAATGGCGTGCTTAAATCTGTTAGCATGTCTCCCACCATAAAGACTGAGAAATGCAATTAGCAAGTTGTTTACAGCAGAGCTGCAACTGCTGTGACTAGAGCGTTATTGATAGAGTGAATCAACTTCTGTGAGAATTGTTTTCTGAAGATGAGTTTAATAAAGGTTTGATATGATGCTATAACTTAGCTTTGATTAGGTATAATGTAAGACTCAGTATTATTGCTTCACTATCAAATTACTTCACATAAAAGTGACATGAAATTTTGCCTACATTATTCCAGACAGTTAAGCTTGTACTTACCACTTTTAATCCTGAGCAATTCCACTAGCCTTAGAGCCTAGAAGCTGCTTGATGCTAAGCATTGTTGAAATTTCATTTATTTGGATGCCTGAATCTGAAGGAAGGAATGATAATAACTTCCGTACTTAAGGTAGCACAATTTTCTGCTTGAGAGTGAAGTTAAAAGGTCATAAGTGAAATGTGATGAAAATTGGTGCATGCAGCAGAAGAAAGAGTAAAATTAATGCTGCCTCTTTGATAACCTAGCGCCAGTCATCTGTTTTTTAAAATCTTTGCCAATGCTGATAGTCACATTTCATGCATAAACAGGAGTTGATTTTATCAGGCTTGTGCATTTTGTGTATGTGTGTATGTGTTCTCCTTGTTGCCTTAGTAACTGGAGTAAAGTTGGCACTAGCATATGTGCTTTCATCTGAAAAAGTAATATAATTTATAACTACTATGCCTAAGGAAGGAAGGAATCTTAGAGACATAGCCAATAACATAAGCCCAACTTTCCCAAGTTGGCCATAAAAAGTAAGAATCATCTTAAACCCTTCCCCAGTGTTGAGTACATGGCTCTTTTCTGTGGTAATTTGAGGTTATGATTTCTATCTTTTGTTCATCTTTTTCAGCATTATGATAAAGAATTGTTGAAATCCCAAACTGTGCTTTGGGATGTCTCATTTTTGCTCTTCTGTGTGCAATTAGTGGGCTGAGACCCCATGGGAAAGTTAACTCACCTGTCTGTGTCTCCATCTTCCCTCTGTAAAGTGGATATAACTGTACCTTTTATAAAGTTATGGAGATGCTGTTCATGAAAACCATTAAGAACTGAAATGGATATATGGCCTTATTTTGTATGCAATATAAATAGCTTACAAAGCAGGAGGCAGGAAAGACTACATTAGGCTGAAAATAAACAGAATGAGCTTGATTTCCAGTACCTCCATGGCAAGGAAGATATGAGTCCTGCTTCTTTTGTTGTTGAGAGGCAAATTAAAACTCTATTTATGACTGATCTGATCGCCATACTGAAAGATGACCATTAATTTCATGCGCATTCAAATGCAGTGTAGCTTCCAGTCTACAGAATTTGTGTACATCCGAACAAAATTTTTATTGTCCTCTGTGTGTAGAACTTTATTTTTAAGCCTGAGGATGTATACAACCATACAGATTTTTCATCTGATAGAAACTTGCACAACTTGGATTACACTTCCTTCTCCTTCTTTCCAAGGTCATGATATTTACCAAATTGGTTCATGTGTTTCTGTAGTATTTAGATATTCAGATGAAGATCTCTTCACATAGAGGAGCCAATACTGCATGAGGCTGGGAAACCCATTTGTCAGATCTATTTAATCAACGTTTTATAGTTATTCCTTTACAGTTTCTCTCTTTTTAGGATTTAAAGAAAAAAAAAAAAACAAAACGACCTTTTCCTTTTGACAATATTTAAAATCTCTAATTAATGTTCCCATCAGTAATTTCAGTACCATTCAGTCAAAGTTCTACAAAATTTGTCATCAAAACTGTAGTTAGTTAATCTTTTTTCTCTATTATGCTTTGTTCTCTTTTCTATTGCTTACTGCTTCATAAGGTTGTACAGATGACTCATGTAAACATTGTGGCTGTTTGCCTTGAATACTATAGTCTATGTTTTTGCTTCAATATCCATGCTTTGACATTTTTCTCTTCACTGACTGATTGAAGATTTCACAGAAGAGGCTATAATTTGAATAGAGCCTTGTGTTTACACTCATGAGAGCTGTTTATCTTTGAATGTTAAGAACCCAAAACTTCGATTTACAGCTGTTTCCATGTTTCTGTGGCCCTAATATATGTAAGAGTGACACGTTAACTTCCTTTGGCAATGTACAAATACTTAGCAGGACACAAAGGAGTGTCTTTGTGTCCTTCAAGAACATCCCTGCTTTTCACCATTTAGTGGGACTAGTCATTGCAGTCGATGATGAAACAAGTTGTGAGAAGGCTGTGAGCCTCTACATCCTCGTGCCAGTGGCTAAATGTATGGTTGGAGGTGACAGTATCAAGTGTGGGCACTGGAGGATTACGGGTTGAATGAATCTGCTGCAGTACTACCAAGCAGGAGCATTCAGAAACATTCAGCTGGAATAAGTTTGTTAGGCTTAAAAAAATAAACACCAACAAAACACAAACCAAACTATTAATAATATTGATCTTGGTTTTGGCTCTTTCTCTGACATATGAGAACTAAAAATGAAATTTTGAGCTATGTGAGGGCTTTGAATAAGTAACGTTGTTATTGGGGTACCTGCCTTAGCCAATGATAGTGACAGAAACAGCAGAACAGGTAAAATGGCTTTGAAAGTCATTTGGGAAGAAGACACTGAGCAGAAAGTAGGACATGGGCAATTAAAATTTACTTCATACTTACATGGCAATGGAAAAAAATGTATTTGGTAGATGTAGGGCAGTATATTGGAAAAAATGAATTAATTTTTGTCTTGTTGAACAAGCACTTCCATCATCATTTTATGTAATGATATTTCTGAATATTTTTAGATACTGCCTGGTGCATCCTGTAAATTGTTAATTCTGGCAAAGAAGGATTTAAGGACACCACAATTGTTAATAATCCTATGAGTAAACTACTGGAATTAATTAATTAATTAGATCTTAATTAATTATTTACAGTTGATCTTTACTTATCAGCACAATGGATTTGATCTTTCTAAGGCTTGTATTAGGCACCATGGCACCTTATTACTTCTGATGTAAGAAAAAATAACTGAAGATGTTAGGAATTCTATGAAACAAGCTGCTGGTTGGAAGTCAGGGTTGCTGAAATCATTCTGTCATAGAGGATCCACTATCTTTCCTCTAAGTCAGATTTAAAAATTGCTGCCTCTTCTGCTGAATTTTTCAGGCCAACATCTGTTCTCCTGATTCTGGCTTCTGGGTAGGTATTTCTTTTCAGCACATTCACATTTCTAAACTGCTTAGCAGAGAGTCAGTTCTGTTTCTTCATGAGGAAGACAGGAGGTAGAGATGGCAAGCTTGTTTCATAGAACAAATGAGGCCAGGTCATTAAGAAAATAAAGACAGTATGTGTGCAATCTTTCTTCTTTTAATAAAGATTCATGGAGTTTTCAATAAATCGTGCTGATGGGCATTTATTTTATAAGAATTTCAGAAGAAAAAAAATAAGCTTAAACCAACACCACTGCAGGTGACCTATAGCCAGGGGTGTGATTTGCACCCAGCTTACCTGGCACCCTTGGAGTGACCCATGTCTGCCCGACACAGCTCTTAACTTGTGTTGGTGGGAGAAATACCTGTGTTTTATAACGCTTCTGCTCGTAGGAGCAGTAACATAACATTGACTGACTCTAGTGCGAGCTTCTCTCACTCTCCTCCTCTCTCTCCTTAGGAGAGGATTTTTTCAGAAATGTGAAGTGTTACCCACCTTCAGCAAGGCGTTGGCACCTCTGTGGCTCCCGGCTCAAGCTGGTACATTTGGGAGTCTTTAGCTGGTGTAGAAAAGCTCTGTGAGCAGCACATATAGAGCTCAAAAGTATCAAGCAGTCTGAGTCAAGGTGATGGAGCTGTGTCGTGTCAGAGTTGAACCTTGAATTTGTTAGGCAGCTGACCACCAGGTTGGGAGGTGGTGGGGAGCTGGCGGCAGGGATTGCAGGGGAGGGTTTACAGCACAGACCCTTGTAGGCAGGGTGTGAGATGCAGAGGAAAAACAGCTTTATGAATTCTGCTCTTTCTTGGTCTGTCTGAAAAACATGAGCTTCCTTTCCAGCCCTGTCAAGGATTTTTATTCTTTTTCCCCCGGCAATGATTAGGCAATGGGAAATCACAGGATAAGAAGTTTACTGTTCAGTTGTTAGTTCTTCCCCTCATAGCAAAATCTTCTTAATTACCTCTTCTGTTGTGTCTCAATTAGCATGCATCTTTCAGCTTGCCTGGCTGCTTCTGTCACAACTCTCTGAAGAGACAATGGTAAAATTCATAATCACCTTACTTGACTCACTTATAGACTATAAGCTTCTTAAAAAGACAAATATGCTACCACAGATAATTAAATGGGGAAAGACAATGTTGACACCCATGTACAATTAACTTCACCAGGGTCCTTTCTGTGGATGCGATCATGGTAAAAAACATCCATTACTGGAAATCTAGCAGTGGTCTGAGCGCCTCGTGTAGATCACTTGGAGACAGGATGTTTTTACTCTCAGGGAATGGATCAAGATTCAAGAGCCCTGAAACTATTTGGAAGGAGAAGAGACCAGCTCCAGTTAAAGCAAGTTGCTCAGTGTGCTTTGCAGCTGAGGACAACCCCCATCCCCAGCACAGTATTTCGTTGCTGACCACTTAGCAGATGGCAATGTTGATAGCTCGTGCTTTCTGACACAGGATGGCTCAGCTGCTGCACTGTGAGCTTCATGCAGGTCTCCCCTATCATCCCCAAAATTTTCAGCTGCTACCAGTTGTCCCAGGAGTGCAGTGCAAACCCAGCTCCTCATCAGCATTGTTTCACGGGTGTAGAAGGAGCATGGCACATAATGAAATTAAATTTCTTTCATGAAAGACTGGCTTTCTCCTCTTCCTTGCCTAGTGATGCTGTAGCTAGTGTCAGGGTCTGTGCTGCTGACAGACTTACTACGAGAGCTCCTTATGGGGCCTAGTACTCAGCAACTGACTCAGAAAAGCAGTTTTGAAATCATAGCTACATATTTACAATGATTAATATTACCACTGAGCATTATGTCATTATGTCAATTATTCTGTCTAGAAACATCTTGAAACAGCTGAGCAGAGTTTAGAATAGTAAATGAAGAAGTGAGGGAAACTGAATTTTCCTCTGAATTTCGTAATTACTTTTTGATATCTGGCTTCTTCTGTGATGGAAGGATTCTTACAGTTTGTGGGGAAAAGGCCTGGAGAAATTTAGGTTTGATCTTCAGTAGAAGACTCTCAGTTGAGCAGGTACTGACGCCTTGATCATTTAAAACCAGTAATTAATGTGCTACATTTCAGGGGAATTTGATACATTGTCAGACCTTAGGAAAGTAGAATACTTTAATATGCCTAAACACTGTTCATGAAATGGAGCTTTCCTGGTAAAAGTGTTTCCTTTTGGGTTTTACATGGTAGAACAGTTAGGAAAGTAATGTTTCCCATAGCCATCTTACAGTTTTGCTTCCTTTAAAAAAGTATATTTTCAACTTATGCCAACCTAGTTCTGATGATATAGGTTTGCTTGAATTTGTATAGCTGCAGGAAGGATATAACTTTCCCAGTTTTGAAGCAGAACTGTTTGGAAAAATAAACACCTGAATAGCATGTGCTTGCAGAGTAGCCGTTTCCAAATCAGTGCAGCTATGCAGCTGTGTAGAAACACATTCTAAATTGTGTGAAGTTCAGCAGATTGCTAAAAACATGTTTGAACTTCCTGTTAATGCTGTTAATCTCTGTTAATAATGTTGTAAAAATCTTCCTGAATTTTTAAAGTGATATATACTGTATATGAAGCTAAGCTGCTTTTATAATAGTTTGCACTTTGTGATGATCTGGGCAGTGGTTTAGAAGAAAATGATACAAAATGATCCATCAGCCTATTTATTAGATAATTACAGACATTTTGCTAGCTAATGTGCAGTAGTGCACTGTTTTTTTTCTGGTGATGTTTCTGCATTCAAAAAGGGTAAATGGAAGCTGCTGAATCCTTAAAGGACAAAATACAAAGTGTGACAAATATTGTCTCAGTTCTTCCACAGGTATGTAATTATGAACACTGTGTACTGGAAGGGAGGATAAAGCTACTTCACTATTCTGTTACATCCCACTTCTTTTTCATATAGCAAAAGAGAAAAGGATAAACAATGGAACCAAATGTTTATTATTTATCTTTCAGGGAAATTACACCAGACGCTCTTAGTTGAACTCCCATGACTGAATCCTTGACTACAGCTATAGGCTGTACTTGTAGTATTTCCAGTACTGAAAGGAACAGAAAGGAAAGAAAGGAAGAAAATTGCTCTTAGGAGGCTGGCAGGTGTGTTTGTTTTGTTTTGGTTTTTTCTTTCCAAATTTGGTGTATTTCCAACCATTATTTCTTTAGTTGTATAGGTATAGTGGAAAGGGAAAGAAGTGAAAAATCCAGCAGAACAAATTATATTTTGCTTGAGGGTAAGCTAGAGTTTCCATGACAGTTTTTGGGAAAAATTCCAGAATCAGATCATCAACCAGCATGCAAGTGGAGCCAAACATACTGTACTGACTGGCCTTCTCTCTTTGCTGTGTTTTTCTTATGCTTCTGCACTGCCTGGTTAGGCTGCAGAGAAAAATCCAAGGGACCAAAATACTGTCTTGTATTCATAAGGATTTCAAATGGTGTGTGTAGTTGAAGAAATAACAATATATTTCGGCATCCACTGCATATATGATCACTTTCCATATACAAACGTGTCACTTGAAACCGTTCCTGACAAACTAAGCTAGAGTTCTAGGTGTATGTCCTAAAATTTTGAAGTGGTTGGAAGTTCAATATATGGATCTAATTGAAAATTTAAAATTCTGTGTTCTTTTTTTCACTCTTCACATTTATGGTTCCCAAGCAAATAATTCTGGAAATCTTGGAAGAACCATGTTTTCATGACAGAAGCACCTTGATGTCAAGTTCATTTGATGATATACTAGTGAATTTTGTCTTCAAGATTTCAGAACTAAAATGCATGAAATGTAGTTCTCAAACCTCATGTTCGTGCCCAATTAGGTGACCTGTTTTCCAAAGTTGCTCCACTTCTAGCATTTGCCTTCAAATGTTGGCAGTGGCATCTATAAAAAGTGGAGATGAACCACTCTTCTTTTTGAAATTTAGCTACTAGCGATTAATTACTTGTTTAAAAACAAAACAAAACACAACCAAAACACTTAAAGCTGCAAATAACTGCAGTTTTGAGTCTGTAAGTAGCAGGTTTTGAAGCTTAACATACAGAAGCAGATATCAAATAGTAATTTTGGAAGCAAAGGCTTTTGTTTTCTATCACAAGTACAAAGTTTGAGTCAAACTGTTAAAAAATGGAAATATCTTACACGTATGATGAGATTCCATTGAGCTGAGCATCTAACAAGGAATACTCTTAAGCAGCAAAAATGTTAAGTGGGGCTGTTATAATATACTAGGTAGAATTGTGATTAGCTTCTCTTCTGAGCAGCAATGAAGAGGTGACACAATCTTCTGATGCCTCAAGCTAATCAGGAGTTTGAAGAAAGAGTAGTCAATAAATACAAAACCAAGTAGATATAGGTGGATACTTAGCTATTCACAAGCTGCATGTAAAACTGTATTGAGTAATGAGGTATAAATCCCAATGGGCAAATAGATGCAGTGACTGCCCCTGCAGTGTTTTAATTTGGAGGTTGTCAGTTTGAGGAATTTTCTGCATGTGGAATGGAATAACAATAAAATAATGGGAGCTTTCAAACTGGTAGAAAGTTTTGCAAGGGGACATAGTCAAGAGAATTGAGATCCTGCCACTAGTTTATTAAATCAACAGCTATTCTTTTTATCTGGGCCTAAACAAAGGACAAACCTCAAAGTCATTTGCTTCAAGTAAGCATGAGCAGAACTGTACATACGACTTCTACTTCAGTGATAAATTGAGGTATTAATTTTCATAGAATTCTCTCTGTTTTGATTTACATATATAGCACATACATCTACAATACCTGAATAAATTACTTATATGAATTTCTCCTTTTTATACAACACACTGTCTGCCCCATACCTTAGACTAGAAACTTCTTTCTCTCCTTTTGGGCACTCTTGGGCATTCAAGGCTCCTGCTAAAAATTGTTAATATTTAAAATCTTCAATATGTAATTCTGATAATGCTTTAAATGTATACATAAGCCTTTATGGGCTTTTCCTTCTTGTCTTCTTCCTCTGAAATGTTGGTTATTATCAAATTTATCCACGGTTGAATACAGAAATACTGTTAATTCCTAGCACAGATCAGCTATGCAGCTGCACCAATTCTGTGTCCTCATTGTTTGCTGTTACTAGAAATATGAAGAGAACTTGCCTCTGAAGAGGTGATGCTGAGAGGCCTTGACTTTCTCTTGGCAAGGGGAATGTGAGTTAAGGGCACATTTTTCTCCTTGGAACTTACAGAGAATGAACAGGAGACTAGATGTTTGTTTGTTTGTTTGTTTGTTTTTTATAAATGTTAGTATTTTAAGTCCTGTGATCAACACTAGACAGCAAAGTAGTTACGTTACAACTTCCTAAAATCCAGCTCTATGCAAACATTGAAGAACGGGGTGCTACATAGGAAGAAATGAGAGAAAACTGCTCTACTTCAGTCTGTTTTACTCAAATACATTACTGAGGGCAAAATTGTTTTAAAAAAAGGTTTGTGCCAGAAATTGTCTGCGTTGGAATTATAAAGAACTTCTTTTTAACTATGTTGTCATGTGCCTACTTATAACTTGAGTAATACTGAAATTACTCGTTTCTCACTGCAGTTTTGGAATATGTGACAAATGAGTTTACGTCTATTTTTATTTACCACAAAACTTAAAATATAAGCAAAAATTAGTGTCTTTTAATAATTACTGATGCAAATCCAAACTGATTTTAAGATTACTATAAAATATTCAGCGAGGAAGTGGGGGATGTAGTGAGCCAGGCAAATTTAGATGTTTTTAGTAGAAAAAATAAATTTAGTAAAAAAAGTAGAGAGTTGATAATTTCTGCTGTCTTGTGACTCTTACTGTCTACCATTTAGTGAAATGCTCAAAACAGAATTTGTTGTTTCGCTTTCCAATAAGACCTCTTGTTTCTCTCCCTGTATGGTCTGAGAGGGAAATCATATTTACAGTTTGCAAGATCACCTTAATTTCCATGTCAACTGCTTTGGAAGTCAAATGTACAGGATTAGTAATTGTTACAAGGTCAACCAAAAGAAGAACAGAGAAAAAAAAATATTTGTGAAAGATGAGTGACCTTAAAGATTTTCATAAACATCTGGTTGTCTTTGGTCTTGACTGTAAAAGTGTGTCAGACCAATTGTGGATCTAAGACAGTTTCCTGACTCTGAGAATGGCCAACAGTAGGTGCTTGGAAAAGAGTGTAAAAGTAAGCCAAGAATATAGCAGCTTTTATCTTGGCAAATGCTTTATGGATTTTTTCCATATATTTTTTCTGCTGTATTTTTCAAATTCAGCCATTATGGGTCACTTGAAAAAAAAAATACATATCTGTGTATTTAGGTATTTTGTACCTCTAGTTCTCTGTAGAAACCTGCAGTGTTTCTTTAGATGTGTTGGGACGCTTTGGTGAAACTAGGTCTGGCGGGGTCAAAGAAAGATAAATGTGGGGCTGGGGATGAGAGGAAGTTTTGGGAGTCTGGCATAGAGGACTATGAAGAGACTTTAGGAGTTCTGAGGGTCTGTGGGAAGAACATGAGGGAATCAGCAAAGCTCAGAAGTGATGCAAGAACTGGCTAGTGGGTCACAGTGGACTGCTGGAGATTGCTGGTGAAGGGCGATTCTCGGTAAGGAAGGTTAACTGGTAGTGCTCAGAGTATCTTCAGAGACTGAGGAAGGGTTTCCTTCTCTTGCTCTTAGGCCAATCTGTTCCTCTCCCAGTCCCCTGTAATAGGAGACCACTATACCTGCACTTGCAGCGACATTCTCCATTGCTTGCACCTCCCTGGAGCAGCCCTTTGTCTCTGGGGTGGCTGCTCAGGGAGGGAGCAGCCTTCCATAAGGAAGGGAGCCCTGGGCAGGTGTTCTGATGCTGCCAGGATGGGGCTGGGCTAGTGGCTCTTACTGCTCTGGGAGGCTGTCTCCCAAAATTGTTGCTAGATACAACTTCCCAACACTCGCTCAGAGACTGCAGAAGGAGGGAGGCCAGTGTGGCTGTACAGATGCATGTGGTACTCCAACAGCAGCCCCCTGTTTCCTTTGATGCAGGCAAGCAGCTAGACAGCTGAGTTTGCCTGGCTTTTGCTCAGGGTGGCCTGAGTTTTCTCTGGAAACACAGATTTCTTTTGCTTGATCTGATCTGTACTAGTGAGCAGTAATAGCACATGAAATACAACTACCTTCACAAGTCTTTATCTACTGCAGGCAAGAAAAAAAAAAAAAAAAGGAATTGTAAACTGCGGCAGATTTTGGTTGTGAGCATATTGTCCAGAATAAGGCAGTAGTAAAAAAATTGTTAAAATAACATTGGTGTATACAGTTTTTTACATAGTTTTCTGTTGCGGTGTGTCAGTGCATAATATTTTCTTAGTGAGAGACTCAATAAACATGAATAGATTTTAAAAAAGTATATGATGTCCCCTATATGATGTCCCAAGAGCTAAATATTTCAGCAAGATGTTAAAATGTTGGGTTTTCTTAGCAGAATGGGTTTAGTGTTAAGGATAAAAGGGTCGCTATCTGTTTACTGCATTATGTGGCTGAGACAAAAGTGGGAATGAGGATAAAAATACCCTGTCTGCCAAGTTCCATAGCAGGCATGGTCTATGGTGCTCATAAAAGGTAGCTGTTTTTTGCAATATAGATCAAGTGCAGCTGATAGCCACACAATTCCTGTGCTCTTATGCCGCATTGGAAAGCTGTAAAAGAAAGGTATCATTGATAAAAAGGATATATTCGTTAGGAGAAAATGACAAACCTCTTGGCATAATCTTTACTTATGTTGTAGTGATAGCCTATGGATCTAATTGTGTAAATGTAGTGACTTATTGGTACTGTGGTAACATATAGGAGCTCTAGCAGGAGTCATGCAAAAACAAGAGGTTTATCTGTACAGCGTCTTCAAAATACATGGAAAATACTGAATGTGTGTGAAAATCAGTTGTCTTTGTCCTGTTAGTTGCCCTGTATGTACTGAAGTGACAAAAGTAAGGCACCATTAAGTCCTGCTTACCTAACTATTTGGCACTAACTAACTTGCATGTTTCACTGGTTACTCAATGGTCTATAAAATTACGACATCAACATTTTCTTTAGGTGTCACACGATGTTTTGTACTCCTACAACATCAGTTTTTTGTCAATGTTTACAGCTTCTGATTGCTGTAGTTCTACTCTGTTACTGTCTCTAAGAGCTACATAGGTATATAACAAATAAAGTCTGTAACTAGAAAATTGTTATTGAGTTTAGGCTTATGAGTGTTGTACACAGCCTTTGCTTTCTTGTGGCTAGATACTTGCACTGTAGTTGAGCTGATTTGGGCCCATGAAAGCCTCATTAGCCAATACTCTGCTGCTGTGTGTGCTCATGTATAAATTCCCCAGGAGCTGAGGGGGTAGATGGTGTTAATGGTGCAACCTCAACTGGTTTTGTAGAAGTGGAAGATTCACCTTTGCAGAAGTCCTCAAACTAACCTAAAGGAAGCTGGCAAGTAAAGCTCCTGTTTCTTGGCTAGGAGAGTTGATTATAACTGCTTACTTGCAATAATAATAACTAAAGTAATGAGGCTAGGGGAATGAAGAGGGGAAAGGAAAAACCTAAATTTTACAAGGAAGCATGCGTGCAATTTGTAATGTTGAAGAGCACTATGCTTTTGGGAGGGAGATAGGAAGGAGGAGGGCAAACAAAATCCATCATAAAGGTAGCTTTTTCTCTTTGTAACGTTTGAAAGGAAGTATTTCCAGATTTCCAGTGCCTGTAGAGTCCTGTGACAGAATGTATTTGAAATGCATCGTCTACCCCAGGATAACTAAAAATATTGTACAACCATAATTTGTTTTCAGTGTTTTGACATTACAGGCACTTTTTATGACCTCACCTTGTGCCAGAAGTGAGAGTTTAGAGCATTAAGTATCTGACCTAAAGCCCAATGAAATTAGAGGTAAACTCCCTGCTCTTCTGGCCTTATCCTCAGCAACTACAGAAGACCTTGTGATCAAGTCCTTGTATGCCTTGAACTGATACTGACCTATTATAAACTTCTCAGAATTTTATTTCATTTTCACTGAATTCTGTTTCCTGATATTGACTTTCATTTGCTCTGTTTGTATAAAACCTCATTTAGTGTATTCAAGCAATGGCAGCTGAGACCCTGGGCAATTTCTGGGGATTAATGACTGATTGAGAAGGTTGATAGTCTGAGGCAAGACTCACGGTCATTAACTTCATCCAAAGAAAATTTCTCAGGAAATGTTTTAGACTGAAGTTGTTGTTGCTTGGCACACTGCAGCTGTGCCTGAATTGAGAGAGGGTCACTATGGGAAAAGCAATTACCTATAAAGTCTGAACTGGTTTATTAAAAGGTACTATTACAATTTTGTTTTATAGCATCTGTAAAAGGCCTGAGTTAAAAGGGGAATAAGGCAGGAAAATGGAAAGGTTTATTCTGTAGTGTGCTGTTCAAAAACAAGGTAGTGGACAGTTCCTTTCAATAAACTTTTGTTATCTCTAAAAAAATACAATAATGTGTTGTAGATCTTCATAAAACTGGTGATTCCAGTTTCTCACAGTTTTGAATATTGCATTAATCAAAAGTATTCCTTCCAAAATGGATCTTTAAATCAGAGTTGCCTTCTGAAAGTATTTGATATCCATAACCTTTTACAATTACATTCCCAAGTTCTTAAGTATTAGCAGAGGCATATTCAAGTGCCTGGGAATTAGAGACATTGCTTATGTGTGTATGTAGATCTCCTGATCATAATTAATAAGCTAGGTTTTCTGTCTGTGATGCCTGTTACGTTCGACCTGCGGTAAGTATTACAGCAAAGAAACATTTTCAAAGGATGGACACAAGGATTTAATTAAAACTTGAATTGAGCATGCATACATTTTGATTTGATTTTCATTTTTGGTCTTCACTCTTCTTTCTGACTTGATTTGAAAAAGGACATAATGAAGCAGTGAGAATAGATGTCTCACATGAAAGAGCCATGAATATCAATACTAGCTGAGGAATTTTATGCCTAGGTTTTTAACTAGTGTTGCATCCACAAAATTTGGGCAACTACAGATCTCCAACCTGTTTGCTGCTTATCCAAACCAAAGCTGCAGCTGACAGCTTTTGTTAGGTGTTCAAGAACCAGCAAAGTGCCGGTTATTGTGCATCCTTTCCCCCTTGTTAAAGTTAACGCACACTTAGGAAATGAAGAAAAGCATTACACCAATATTTTGAGTTTTCTACTCTTTGAATTTGCAGTATTTCTGAAATATCATTTTTTCAGACTTTGAAATGCAGCATTGGCACTTTCAGTGACACTTTTCTTATTGAATAAGACATTTTATTGAACATCAAGCTTATGGTAGGCTTTTCTTCCTGACAGCACAGACTTCATTCAAAGAATTATAATACTTTTTCCTATAGTATTTTAAGAGTTTTAAAACTACTTAATGATGTACATGAACAGCAGACAACATAGAGCTGCTCCACGTGCACTGAGTATTTCTTAGAGCTAAATCACTGCAGTGAATTTAAAAAGCGGATACAAAAATCTCCGAGAAGTGATTCAAAGCTACAGGATTGATCTTTATTCTGACCCAAATAAAATGCTTTAAGGTACCTGTTTACATAGGAAAGCTCTTACTAGTTTCTCAGTGTAAGATTTCTTCAATATCTGGCAGATCAGTCTACTTCTGAATGATTATGCAGTGAAGGATGAGGGGCATTTGCTGATTGTTGTCTCCTGTATTCCTTAGCTGGTTTCAGCTGTAGTAATGCCTGTCACATCAAGCTGCAAGATATTTTTCCATATGGGATCAACTAAAAAGCAGACAAATTACATAGATATGTGGATTAGAACATTGTTTTGTGTCTGTTTCTCTCCAGACATCACCTGCAAGTATTCTGGTGTCAGTGTGGAACACAGTTGGTAATATTTGGCTACATTTTCTCATAATCAACAAATAGAGACTTGAGAGGCCCACTGTCTTTCTGTCTGATACACCTGATGATTCTGATTTACACTCTTAGATTTTCTCCTAAATTTTCTGGAGTCTTATTTTGTTTTCTTGGTAACTGCAGGTTTAATTCTGCAGATCCTTTCATGAGCACACCAGGTGTGGAAGCCCTGGCCCTGCTGGGATTTAGAATGGTATCTGTGTTTTGCAGAGATCATGCTTAGTTTCATTGTGCAGATGTTGAATGAAGATATGTCCATTTCTCTTGAGAGATACCATTTTCTAATTTTGCTGCTTCTCTGACTACTCTCATGAGGAACTAAGCCTATGTTGTCATTGTATGTGCGAAACAGCACACAGCTTAATGAGTTTTGACTGTATTGCTTGAAGAGGATGTTTCTCTTTCTGATTGAATTTATTCCAGGTGATGGCAGTAAAGGACCTTTGCTCTTTCAGCATATGCTATGAAGTACAGAAAGCTTTCAGATTCGTATCCTACCTCAGGGTAAAGAACTCCTTTCTTCCATTCCTGCTCCTTCCCTGCAGCTTGTTATGACATCCACCATGAGATGGAAAAACAGTATGGCTGTTGTTTTATTTTTTTTTCCTCATTCTTAATAAATAATAAATACAGTATATATTTTTCTCTTGCTTTTATCTGTATTGGCCTCTCATACTGTTTTTATACTAATATAACTTTTCAATGTATTCCACTGAGTGCAAGTTGTAGTGTTTGGGTTTGGCCTTAAGATATTGAAAACTGCCCCTGGAAGTTTAGCATAGATTGTGTGTTAAGGGACAGTGAGTGTCCCAATAAAGCTGCTTATCTGGGATTTGTCACTCAGGCAGATGATAACATAGCAATGTTATGTCAAAAACGTTTTCAAAATGAAAAGCCTTGCAGTGAGCCTGGAGTGTACCTGCTGGAACTGGAACAAATTGTCCATTCATAACTAATGTTTTATTGATGGTTTAAAGGAAAGCAGGAAAAAAAATCCCAGCCCAGAAAACACAAATGAATTCAGTGTGGTCTTGAAACTTCCTTTCTTAAGCTTATATTTAATGAGTATAGAGCAGGATAGAAAAGTGACTAGCTTCCCACTTCTCAAATGAGACACCACGATGCCTGCTAATAGAGGATGTGTTTCACCCGTGGTTTTGATTATACTGAATAGTGTTCTTATACCCTCAGTGGGGGGGAAATGAGCCAAATGTTTTCCTCATGGCAAAACCAGGGTTGGGAACATCTGCTGAAATCATTGCTGCTGTTGATTACCTTTAAGGAGGGTACCTGAGTCTATGGAAAGGTAAGGTTCTGTCCATCTCAAACTGTGTGTAGTTTAAGGCTGGCAGTGCTGACAACAGTCTCATATTTTAATTCAGATGGAGAATGAACTTTTGAAGCAAATCTTCTGGTTATGTCCTCTTAGTGGGCTTTGGTTTGCATTGCAGAGCAGTTTCCCAGAGTGTGAACAGGATTGATTTCAGACAAAACTTAACTGGAAAATGTGTTCCAGGAATGCATCTAGTGCACTTCAGCTGCAAGAGTCAGACTACAGTTAGCACAAAGGGAAAACTCCCAAGATAATTTCAGTGTGGATGTCAGGTTCTCAGCACCAACTATTTTGTCTGATCTCCTGTTGGGCTGCTCTGCTTGCTAACACAAACCCAGCTTGTTGTTCCCTCTGACAACAGGGATGTTCACACAACATGTGGTGTCAGTGGCTGCCCTGCATGCATCTCCAGATCAGCTGAGGTTGAAAGTCAACCAATATTGACTAAGGGGCTGGTACGTGCACTAACCTGGGCAGGTATATCCCTGTAAAGTTACACAGTTCTAATTGTGGTATATCTCTATGCTTTCTGCATCCTGACAGAAGCTACACAACTGTTGTCCTTTTCCATGAATTAAGCTTGGTCTTTCTAGAGCAGGCTGGTTTTCCTCCTGTGATTCTAGTGCAGTATGATTCCAGAAATTTAGTCTTTGGAAACCTGCTTTCTGTTTATACACAGCCTGTGCTGGATCAAACTTCTGTACAAAAAACTCCTTTTCTGGTCTTTCTATGTGCCTTCTGTGTTTCAGCTTCAGCCACATTACTGAGCTAAATAAGCTAAGTTAATGTAACATCCCTTAATAGGATGGGTTTTGCATTCCTCTGGTCCTTTCTCTGTCTCTATTTTCTTCAGCATGGAGAAACAAGAAGAACTCAGTGTATTGGATACAGCCTCACAAACTCCTTCCATGACAGAACTTGAGTTACTTCTCCTCTTTACTGATAGCATTTCATCCCTTCTACCTCATTTCACATTTTTCTTCTGTAGAGTCATTTCACAGAGTTGGTGTACAGTCACCAGTCACAGGACACTGAACTAGTTCGCTAAGGTTTCTCCTTTGTCATGCTCAACTGATGATATTTGTGCTTATAGTGGAAGGTCATGCAGGAAGATGCTTGCTTCCTTTGCTTGCATTTGATAGTGTTAGACCTCGTTCAGTTTGTACTTCTCCAATGCTTCAGGTTGCCTTTTTTATTTTTCCCCACTGTATTCCTGCATTCATTTATATTCCTGTCAACTTTGTGCCATTATCTGACTTCTTTAGTACCTTTGTACTCCTTGAGCCAAGGCCATGAGTAGGAATATTAAATAAGACTGTTCCCTAAACCAGCCCACTAGGAACTCCAGTAGCAACATTTTTCTAAGCTGACAATTTGCATTTCAGCTCAGCTGATTGATGTGGCTGACGTAGTCACCTTGACCTTGTGCAGTGAATAGGGCTAGTCCATGTGTCACAGAACTTTGAAAGAAATATTGAAAAAAAAAAAGTGAAATTTGTTATTTATCAGGAGATTCATTATGGACACAAGCTGTCAGGGAGCAGCAGGGGCAGACTGGTCCCCAAGGGCTGGGAAGTCAAGTGTGACAGTATGACCAGCCAGGCCCCTGTCACCTGAATGAGCCAAGCAGGGCAGATCCAGAGCTCGTGGCCAGGGTCATGCAACAGTTGAGACTGCTCGGTGGGTTTGTGGTGATGAGCAGGTTCCAGGTCCAGCTTGGAAGCCAGTCAACTGCAGATTTCATAATGATCTCCCATCCTGTACTGGTATCTGAACTGTGTCCAGGCCAGGAATAATATTGAAGATTTGTAGTTAATGCTGGGACTGTATTTAACAGTTTAGAAAATAAATGTTTTGGGTTGCTTTTATTTTACAGCTACATAAAGGCATTTGGTGCCTCTCAACTTTTGCAGGTCATGGACAAGACAGTTGCATAGAAACTGAGAAATCAGACTGGCCAGGCAGGAAACTCGAGTGCTTGGAATGTCATCCAAGTGCTTGGGAAAATATTCAGTTTCTTGACCTGAAATTTTTGAAGTATGAAGTACTGATGTAGGCTACACTGGTAAAAGGTGAGGTAAGAGGGGTGCTGTACTGCTGAAATGACAACTAGATCGACAGACAGACCCTTCTCCAGTGCAGAAGTTGTCAATACGGAATACCCATTAAATAACTGCATAGCTTATATCTTCATGTCTTTTAAGTGTTGGTTAAAGTCCCCTGATGTTGAAGAGCTGTGTATAGAATTGAACAGGTTAGGGACTTGCTAGAGAGCTGTGTAGATTTTCAATTACAAGTCAAATATTGTTCTTTGAAATTGTTTGCTTTGAGGCCAGCGGGATGCAAGATCTTCATCTGTGGGAAGTTAATTCTTTTGAATTAATAGAAGATTGAAAACAGGCTACCATAAAAGTCCAAGGCTGACTTTTTTTATAGTCCCAGCTGATGTGCTTTTGTTTTTTTTTTTGACTGGAGGGGTGATTGGCCAGAAAATGGAAATGTCTTATCTGTATAGATTTCAATAAAGCATTTGGCGTAGTGCCACATGGAAAGCAGTAGGTAGAATAAGATGGGGACTGAGATAAAACATGGGAGTTGTGTATAGAATGGATTAAGCAAAAAGTGAGTTATACTGATAGGGGAACTACTAAAATAAAAGGAGACTTCAAGTGGTGTTCCTCTGAGCTTGATCATATTTAATAATGTCAGAAGTGACTGAGGCACAAAAGGTGCACTCTGGAAATATAATGCTCAATGTACATTTGCAATGTGCTGACAGACCCTCAAGAAAATGCTGAGAGCAACAGCAAAAGAAGGTGGACAGCAGTGAGAACAAAAAGAACCAAAGCATGCTGTAATTTAGCAATAAATCTAACAGTACAAAGGACAAAGTGAGCACTTAAGGGTTAATAGTAAGGATTAGTAGTAAGACTATCAGTTCTGCTTATTCATGTTCAGGAGAGATGGAATTTAACTGGAATGAGTGAAGAGAAGGGTTAAAGATGTTAAGGGAAAATAAGAGTTTGTCTCAATGGGACAATTAAACAAAGCTTCCAAGCTTGGCAAAATAAAGACTGAGAAGTATGATGACAGTAACTGAATATTTTAGAATGATACACATCATGGGCAGTTAAGATCATTTTTGTGTAATGAGTAGTGTTGGCACAGGAACAACTAAGTACGAGTGGTGCATAAATATCTTTAGGCTAAATGTAGCTAATTGGAACAGTGATAGTAATAAGTTTTCTGACATACTAGTGACTAACATTTTGGCCTCCTAGGGTCCTTCTAATCTTATGGTCTTATTAATTTGCTTGACAATAAAACAGTATGCCACGAAGAGTAGAATACAATGCTCTCAAAATTGGAGATAGAGAGATACAGTCCCATTTGTACACAACAATGTTACAGAAGTATTTGGGAGAGTAAGCAAAACATTTGAATAGTACTTTTCCCTTTCCAAAATTAATTATTACTGAATAATTAAGTTATGTACAGAAATACCACTACTCTGCAGAAGATGATCTTTCCTTAGAAAATCCAAAGTGTTGTTGAGTGTTGTTGAGTTAGAACTGTCAACCATTGTTGCACTCAAAATCATGTTTATGGGCAAAACCAAAACACACCTTTCATAAAGCAAAAAATTTATTGCTACTGTAATTGAAGTCTCAATAGTCTAATCCAAGAACCATTGCTGGTCCAATTGTAATTATTACAGAAAGAATATATCTGTACAGAAAAAGTTTAATAATAATGAAAACAGAGTTAAAATTGTTATTTACACACTGTTTATGAGGGAAAGGGTCAGGAAATGTTCTGCTTCCCCTTCCCCTACTCTTCTGGGATGTGAGGTCAGAGGTTTCATTTTGGTGACTGTAAGGGTGTTACAGTGGTTTGTCAGCATGTGGACTCCTTTGCTGGGAAGCACATTATGATGGCTTCTTCTCCATCAGCCAAGGACCAGTGTGGGGCTGTTTTGGTATGTGAGCTGAGATGCTTTCATGCCTTTGCTTTTTCTTCATTGGTTGTCATTCTTCAGAGCTCTGCAGCTCCACTTCACATCCAAATTTCACGCCTTTCATGTGTGTTGGTTTACTACTTCTTTGTTCTACATAAACCCACTTTTGACCAGATCCAGGTCCACTTTTCTTTTAGTGAGCACTGGTGACTTGTTTATAGTTGTGGGGTTTCCAGTACCAGGCCTGTGCCCCATCTTTTATTTTCTCAGGCCTGTACTCCTCGCTGCTCCATCCTGATTCTCCACTTCTCAATCCTCTGCCATTATGCCTGACTTGTTTTTCTCTGTGTGACTATGTTATCCGTAAATATCTCACTCAACATGGAATAACTCCTTGTTATTGCTATCTGTATGAAACTATGATTGTACTATAGAAGATAAAAACAGGTAAAACAAATCACCACTGGAATCTGTTCAATTAGGAAAATTTGCTGTTGGAGCTAACCAAAGTAACAGGAGGTTGCAGGCAGGCCAAGAAAAGGTCAGACACACGAAGCTAGACATGCCTCAGTCCTGCGGCCTTGCAAATTCAGTACACAGTGCACAGCCCATTATTATAGGGCAACAGAGTCTTTACCCTGCACATAGGAATAAATGTTACTACAAGCTCTCTACACAAGCTGTTATTAGCTTGGAACCTGGTGGGGGAGCAGGGGGAAGGCATGATGACCAAAAGCAAATAAATTAATGGAACTTTTTTTTTGCTATAAGGAAGCAATATGCTACTTTTCCATCACTCCTGACACTTGAATAATGTAACTTCCAAAAACTGTGGACACCTTTATGGGGCCTGATTGGTTTCAGTCTGTCCTTGCTATCCTGCTGAGACTGTTTTGACCTGTTGAACTTGGTAGCACATTTATACAACATTCTTTTATTGCTTGTATTTTGAATTTGACGCTTGTTCCCTGGGGAACTGAGTGCAACTGCCAAAAGTCATTTTACTTGTCATCCTTAACAACCATCAGAAAAATGGAACTGCGTCTAAATATGATGAACTTGAAGGTACTTAGTCACCCATAAGCTATTTATTGCTAAGTCTACCTAGACCTAAATTGTACGGTGCCTCTAAATGATAGTGACATCTAATGCAATAGCTCAGAATATGTTAACTGACTCTAAATACATGGCATTATTTTTTCTGTGTTAATTTGGATTTAGGCAAGGAGTAATAAAAAAAAAATGTGAAACCTTATATTAGAAATGCAGTAGAACATCTTTTCAAACCTTTTGACACTTCATGATCCATTTTCACGTCCTAGTACCTTGCTAGTGCTTTTGAATATACTTTGTAAGCATTAGCCAAAAATGTGTAACAGAGATTTAGTAGCCCAATCAGTGGATAAAGACATATAGTAGCACATTGAAACAGTCGTGGCTGGCAAGTTCATCTCTGCAGTATGGCAAACTCCTTCAGAAATGTAGGACAATTTTCACCAGAATGCTAGTGGTCAGATTAATATAACCTAAAAGATCACAGTCCATCATACTAACTTCATACTCACCAAGATTTTTTTAACTGGCTATTGCAACTATTAAATTCAGAGTATGATATTTCTACATTCTGTGAAAAATTTACAGAGGTCTTTTATGAAATACTTACTTACACATTTCCTTTCTTCTGTGCCAAACCCCAAAGAAGAGAGGTTATAGGGAACTTCTTTGGACTGCAATGTTTTATTTAAATAGGTTAGTTTTTCTGTGTGATGAGTCACTGTATTCTGATCCAAGCCATTGCTATGCAGCCCTGGTCACAGTTGTGTATATATTAAATAAAAAAAGAAAAGTTAAAACTAAAAAAGGCTCGAGCCACCTATCATGAATGATAAGACTCCTGGAGACATGACTCCTAATCACCCTTATAAATTTTCTATTAAAAGTCCTAGGATCTGATTTAGTTGCTAGTTGCTGTATCACAAGTCACTTGGGTACCAGCACATACAATACCAATCTTGCTGTTTTCTGTGGCTTCAGTGATGTTATTGTATGGTAGTAAAAGCAGGTTTGGAGGAGTGCTTACAATCAAACTAGACAAAGCAGAGCCAACAATGAGCAAAGATGCATTGTGCCAGAAATATCAACAGCTGAGGAGTGGCATATAGTTTTCTAATGTTAAAAGTTTAGAGGGGAGGTTGGACATAGGAGAAATGAAATAAGGGGAAAGGGTGATAGAAGTAGTGAAGCTTCAGTACAAGAAACCTGGAATGAGTAATGCAAAGCTGCAGATGTAGAAATTTCCATGTATAAATTTCTCCAACTAGCTGAATGCCTGGGGTTTGGATGGCTTTCTTCCTCTCATTGATTTCTCTGTGCAGCCTTCTCCTAAAATCACCTTTTTGGGTTGGAGAAACCTACTTAAGACTAGATTTACAACAGCCATAGGACGTGGCAGAAAACTAAGCATCTAAGATCTACAGTTTTGCAGAAACATTGACTGAAGACTCTTCCAAAGGTTTTGCCTCACTGTGCCTCAATATAAGCCCTGTTTTTTCCATTTTACTATAGAATTGCAGAGCTCATACAGTTCCTCCACTTCTTAGAATTTAAGCTGTGCTCTAAACTCTGGATTTAGTTACACAAATACAGCAGCTGCAACTTTCCATTCTTCTTATTTACCCAGGAACAATTCTGCTATTAATATGTTACTTCTAGACCCTTTGTGATGGTCTTTTAGCATCATGTTATTTTGTTTCTTGATCCATTTTTTAATTAATTATTGGGATTTTGTCCTCTGACAATCTTTGGAAAGAAGAAATTCACCCTTTGTTAAACTCTCTCAAAGCACTGGTAGAAGACATATGCTTAGTGGACCATGGCATCTGTGAAAATGCTGTTTTCTCTTAGCAAGATAAAGAATTACAGTGCATCCCTTTTTGCTTTTCAAACAGTTTTTAAAAGCGCAAGTCCATATTTCCACCAGGATGGCAAAGAATGGGCAGCATGCGTTGTCTCAGAGGAATTCAGGTAAATACATGACATCACAGGTTTTCTTCAGAGCAGAACAGTTTCTTCTGAAGAAGGTGTCACTGAACGACAGGTCATTGATAAGAAAACCTGGTGTGAGCTGGTGCTTCCAGCTCAGCTGAACTCTTTCAGAGGACAGTTTGTCTAACCTGCTCTCCTAAGTCCTGTTACCAAGCAAGGTGAGACTTGGGAGTACAAAGAGGCCAGCCTGAGAAATGAGAAACAGGAGAAAAATTCAGCTTGTGCTGTGACAAAATATGTGCAGCAGAAATGACAACTGTTGAGCAGTATTTGCACTCCAGTGGAAGTCCATCTTTTGTCAGTAGAGTCTCTGCTGGGAGAAACAGGGGAGCCTGACATCTTGAGGTGGTGATGGAGAAGAAGAGTACACTTTGGGTCTTTGAGAGTGGGTCTGAATATAACTGCAAGCAGTGTGAATTGCTTGGGGGCTGAAATGCTTAGGCCTGCTGTAAACATGAAGTCAGTGTTGTCTTATTTTTAGACAGTATGGAAAACACCCATATAAAAATGAGTGATTCTTCACCCTGGTCATTTCGTATTATTTTAGGATAATAGTAATTTGTGGCTTATGAGTATTTCAATTGCCTGACTGGAATCTTTTATTCAAACATAGATATTGGCTGAATTAATGACCTCTGGTACCTATGTACGCATAGGCATGTTCTCATTCTTAATCTTATTTTGGGATATAATTAATAAAACCTGGCTGAGTGCATCAGTGTCTGCCTGTCACCTGGTATTTACTCACAAACTCTGCTCAGCTGTCTCTTCTTAGCTGTCTTTGCAGCTGACGCTATGCAGGAATGATGACATTTCAGCTGTTCGAGTGATGCCAAGCTAATCTACAAAAATGCCCCCAAACATGCAAAACCACCAGTGCTGCCAAAGAGTGGGGCAGCAGTTGGAGGGGGACAAAACTAAAACTGAGGCATGAAGGAACGTGGCTGTGAGAAGTATGAGCTGGGGAGGGTGGGTGCTGGAAATGGCGCTTCCCAAAGGGTGCACAGCTAAAGACAGGATGAGATCTGCCAAGCGTAATGCAGCTGCGAAGGACGTGAAGTCCTGACGGCTCTTGCTTCAACCAGCAAGAGCTGTAGGTGAGAAGGACCAGCCAGGCCAGAATCCAGGATATAGGTACATTTCATGATGCAAACATTCATTCATGTGCTTCCAGGATGGCATGTTTTCTAAAACTATGGAGCAAATGCATCTTGTCTTTATGACGTGTTTTCTCCCAGATCAGCTGAAGGGGGTGAGGGAAGATCCAGAGTCAGGTGGAACATAAAGTGAGGAACAAGTTGCTTCTGTTTCATCTGCTACTAGAAAAATTTAATCTGGGAAGGAAAATAAGAAATCTGCACCTTAACTTGAATCAAAGTGTGGATTGAAATTGCTTTTTACTTATTGACTGTTGTTTGTTTCCCACATGATGAGATGTGCTGACACATCATCAAAAGATGGCAGGCAGACTTAAACAAGCAAGCAAAGCAATAATCATCAGGAAGAAAACTTGGAACTGCAAAATAAAATAATGTAAAAGACTGTTCCATATCAAGGAAGGGTAATTGAATTTGTGAATAACAGTCAAACATCCTCTAGTTAAAAAAAAAAAAAAGAGTTGACTTCAGGTATTTCTTTTTAAAAAAGGGACACAGAATAAATCATCTGTCTTAAATTTCTGGTAGTGAAAATATGTTAGGATGTCTTTTGGAGGAGGCTGTTGCTATACGAAAAACGCAAATATGAATGAAATATTAATGAAATTACACATCAGACAAGGAATAGGGTATAAAATGAGTTGTCACTCTTCTCTTGAAGTTTACTTCCTGGAAGGATCTTAGCATAAAGCAAGAAAAAGAAAATGACCAAGGAAGAGCATACATTATTATTTTCTTTCAAAATGGGCTGTTGACAGGCAAAACTTGACCAGAAAGATTACCTAACTCAGTGTTCTTAAAAATAAGAAATTACCTCATACTATTGCACTGTCTACTATTTTCTCACATATAGCTATTTAAAAGAAATGTGTAAATTGTCATAGAAAACACTGGATGTAATATGAAGAATTTTAATAGTCTCACCATATGCAGTATTATAGTCAGCTTAGAATACAGATACTTGATCTAAATAAATAAAACTGCAGCGCATAGTTTTATGTGCAACATATACATTCACAAAAATGATTATTGTCATTCTGGACGGTAGTGAGACTTTTTTATTGGGATTTTTCTCCATGCTGTACAAATTTGTATGGTATTTTCAGCACTTTTTTGAAATGAAATATTCCTGCAAGTAAAAGAAGTTTCATCAATATTTACTGAAAAATAGGTTAATAAATTGTGCACCTATGTGGCATAAAGAGCTGAGTGTTTGAAAAGAATTGCCAGGAAGTAGGATCTGTGATTCTAAATATTTTTATTATACTGCTTGCTATTTCCTAAGTGGCAGAAAGGCAGGATTAAGCTGAACGATCTGTACAAAAATCCAACTTGGTAGAAGCACCATTAAGACCTTCCTTGTGGACGTCAAGTATTGCATTGAGGAACACTGAAACACTGAGGGAGGGAGAGCTAATAATGAGGCAAGTAAAGGGTATAAACAATGGTCAGATATTGCATGACCATCATGGTTGCAAGTATGTGTGATAAAACAGCTGGTAGACCATATATTATTTTAGGATTTTTCCCTCTTCTTCATATTTTTAGTAGTTGGAGTTCTTAGCCAAATTTTTCTGTAAATGTTTCCAGATTTTTAACTGTATGTGGGGAGCCTGTATGAATATGTTAAATAGAATCAGCTCAGATGAGCTACGTAAATCACATAATAATTTTAGTTCCTGTGAGAGATGAATGTGATCATTCCATCTTTGAATATTTTGCCAGTGTGCATACCGGTGTGCACAGGCAGTCGCATTCTAACTTTGAAAAAAGTCCGCAATACTTTGTTTTCAGTTCACTTCAAATGTGTGTATGTGTAGAAGGAAGTGAAAGAGAGCGGAGTGCTGAAATTGTCTTGCAAGTAAGTTAACTGTATTATTTATCCCTGTATTTTTGTGGCTTCCTACCATCTTGATTTCTAAACTGACAAAGCTGAGTCAGTCCTACGCTGACTACAGGTATGGTTTGGGTGTAAACTCCTTGAAACAGCTGCTGTTCCCTCCAGGCTAAAGGAGGGAGTAGTTCAATTCTCTTCTGTTTAGTAATTGGTAAATCAACGGAAGCTTCAGTCGATAACATGGAGCTCAGATGAACAGAGGAGTTGAAACGATGTGTGATTAAATGTTTTTCTAGGTGGTGGAGAAATAGAAGAGAGACTCTGATTAATGAGCAGCAGGTGGAGCTGTGGATGTAGAAGGGTGCCCTGGAGAAGCAGGAGCTGAAAGCCGGGTCCTGGCCGGTGGCTCCATACAAGGATGTGGTTCCCAGGAGCTTTAGGAGTAACTTAGGGTTAGGGGTAGCCTGGACAACCTGTGTTTGACAAACCACATGGCTCAGGTGTGCACAATGTTGCACTTGTTGGGTAACCACCAATATTTAAAAGACGATTTTGTTTTTTCCCCTGCCATTTGAGAGAGAGAGAGGTCGAGAGGTGAGGCCAAGGCAATGATTAAATTTAGGCAATGAATTGTTTTGTTTTGTTTTTTTCAGCTACTCCAGTTCCTTGCAAAAACATACTGATAATTTTATCTTCTATGGCCTTTCTGATAGCTATCATAGGCTTCAGAGCTGGTGACTGGCTAAAATCTAAGCCAAAATTGAAAAACCAAACCCGACATTTTTTCCTTTGTTCTACTTAATATTGACTCCTGAGTTTGACCTGCAAGGTATAAGAAAACTAAATAAACTAGAGACAGTAGGTAAATTAATGTGATTAAGATGATAATTAAACTTACAACTCATTGCTGGGGTAGTACATGCTGTAAGTTCAACAAATAGCTGTAAAAATTTTCTTAAAGGATTGTGAATAGATTTCTTTTAACAAATACAAGTAAGTTTTTTCAAAACACCTAGTGTGGCAACCACAGATTCCTAGTGACTTTGGCTAAAAATAAGTAGGTGGTTGTGCAAGTTATTATGTGAGGAAAAGATAAATTATTATAGGTTTTCTGCCTATAATTTTTCTTGGGAAATGGACTTCTGTTGCTTTGCAATATTTTTATGCCTGGAGTCCTTGAGGGAAGCAATCTGAAGAGAATGCATGGAACAGGAATACCAGCTGTGAAAGGGAATAAGTGTTGTAACCAGCTTTCCTCCACAAACCCACAGAAGAAAAACTGGAGTACCTTTAGCAGCCTAATTGGTTATTTCTTGTTCTTCTATTATCTTACCACTGAGAAACCCCCAAACTCCTTCTTAATATCAGTGTTCATTGGCTTACAGCATCCAATATATAATTTTTTCAATTAATTTTTGGTGCTGATAATTTTTGCCTTTTGCAGGTTTATGATCCTTATTGCTTTCGGGGCCACATAATGAATGATGCTAAAAAGGAATTCCAATGGTGTTTACTGGATTGATGTTAGCTGTGGAAATGTCAATCTGAGTTCTGAAAACAGCATTTGGGGTGGTTTAAGACAGTACTGTATATTACCCCTCACAAATGCTCAGTCTTGCTAAACAGAAATCTCTTATGCTGACAAGCAATATGTTATGTATGAAAGTGTGTAGAAACAAAAAAATAAAACCAACAGCATCAACAAAAGCAGGAAAAAAACCCCACACCAAATGAAAAAAACCTCTTGAAGGATGCTCAACCTACTAAAAGTATGGAGAATGCGTGATTCTGTGAGAATCATTGTCCTTCGAACAAGGATTCCTGAGACTGTTCTTTTTATTGATGAGGTAAAAAATGCTTGGCTGCATGAAGATTGTTAGTCCTCAGTTTCTTTTTATCTCATTCTGTTTGGTCTGTGAAGATGCTGTGTTCCTTCCATATGTGTTACAGCTCTGAGAACATATCAAAAATATGCTGCTGTTAGAATTGGATTGGCAGGTCACAACATGTTTAAACTTTCTTTTCATTTAAAAATACCATTTTTGTCAAGAACTTAAGCTATTCCTGAGAATCTGACAGATGAAATCTATTTGTTCAATAGTTACCATTTCACTCCTTTGCTTGATTCAAAATGTGAGCTACAAGCACTTTGATCAATGAATTGAAAAGTCATCTAGTTTCATTACACGGTAGTTCATCCAAATGCATTTCTATTTCCAAAATCTTGTAGAGCAATACAAGCCAACCACAACAAATCTACTTATGCTTTTTATTCCAGCTCTTTACAGGGCAGAGTGGCTGTTAAAGGCAAGAATTCTTTCTAGACTGGGCTCCTACGGACCTGTTTTAACCAGCTAATATCACTGGAGTGTTATTTCAGAAGCAAAGAATTCAATGTAGACTTCAAAACTCACAGAAACTGAAAAAAATATTTGGGTTATGAGACTGATGAGCTCTCAGCCAATGCAGATACTTTGCAAGCTGTACCTGAAGTGGTGTAGTATGCTGGATATGTCTCTTTGAAATTAGTTCTTAAGTTACTGTATGTTTCAGTATTGTAAAGCTCTAAGCAAATTTATTTTTATTTGATGATAGCAAAGTAATTATATATGTTGATAATGCTGGAAATTACTTTTGGTGGTTTTATTTTTTGAGCACTTCTAAAATTTCCTAAAGGTTGTTGTTAATGAATACTCCTTGAAATAGAACATCATCTGTCCTGGGTCACATTCTTCCTTGATTATTGCAGTGAAATGGCAAGGAACTCAGGGCCAATTAAAATAGCTGAAAACAAAGCTTTGAGGTGGATGTATCTTTTAAAATTGATGTGTGAAAACAAACAAAAAACCCCACAACAAAAACAAAGGGCCTTGGTGTGTGTATGTTTGTCAGTGCCTTCACCAGGGATAGTTTTGAAAACACTTCTGCACTGCATATCAGAACAACACTGAATCAGAGGACAGCAGTTACTGGCCACCACTGGCAGTGACCTCTAGTTCCAGTCAGCTCAGCTCCAGGGCTCAGCAAGTCTCTGCAGAAGAGTCTCCTCAGCAGCCTGCAGCAGACATAGCTGTACAATATGGGCTTCTTTAGAAATATGTGCTTTTTCCTGAAATGTGCCCTTTCCTTCTGTGAACCACTCGTGCTCAAACATACAGCCTGGATGGGAAAAGCTGGCCCTAAATCTCCTATGATTGAAATCTCATTGTTTCTCTCTCATGGCTTTAAAAGCAGTTGTTGTTTCTTTTTCTGCTTCTGATCAAAGAATCCTACTAGGGGCTGACACGGAGAGAAAAGCGATTTTGATCTGCAGCTTGTATTGTATATTGATCTGCCACGAGTGTTGCCCAGTGTAGTGTGTTGGTTCCTACTTACCATGGGTGTGACTATTCCTGGGCAATTCAGCCCACAGCTCAGTTTACATTTTATAGTTTCCACATTTGCAGTTTCTAGAGTTGCTGCTTAACAAGGTGGTCTTTAAGTGAGGTTTGAGCTCTGGAAACATCATGTCTACATCGGTATGAAGGTATGAAAGCTGCATATTATTCATATTATTTACATTACTGTAAATGCAATTTCCTGCCAGTTACCTCCATGAAAGTGTCCACAAATGTAAGCCTGTGTGAATCAGGAAATACCCAGCACTGTTAAAGTAGAGGTTTGGTTGTAAAAAATAAAGTTTCAGGTGAGAAAATAAATATTCCACTATTCCGTCAGCTCGAGAGAAGAGAATCAGAGTTCAATTCACATGTGTGCTATTGTATATATGCAGATGTCTGCTATTCACCAATGAATATTTTTTTAGAAAACAATCATGTTTTCTAAATTATACTTAAATGACACTTTACATTTGCATCTGGCAGAAACATTGCTGACGTGTAGAGACCAACGCAAAATCTTAACGTGCCCCTGTCATTAAAGTGCCTTTTTTCTTAGTAGGCAGATGGAAGCACTGGTTTTAAAGAAGCAACAGTGATGTGTGTGCAGCAGTCAACACAAAAATCCCTTCTAAACTCCCTGAGACAGACACCACTATTTATACGATGCAAAAAGGTTTTACTTCTTTTTTTTAATAAATGTAGTTTCTATAGAGAGATCTGAAACTCATCACTGTCTCTAGCCACATCCTGCGACCTATTATTTCCGAGGAATAGTCCCCGAAATATCATAGAAATTGGTTGCAATTTTCCTCTTCCGAAAAATTGCCCATTCCCTCTGCATGAATTGCTCAAATGAAAGGGGTTGTCTGCGAACGATGTAGGCATAGTTGTAGGAAGTTATTTTGCCACTAGCAAAACTGTTGTTGTATGAAGAGAAACCATGTCTCCGAGAAAGGCTATTTTTCTGCCTTTGCTCTGACTCTTGGGCAGCTGGGAGACTGTATCTGCTGATGCAACTTTTGATCTCTACATGCCCAGCTGGTCAGCCCCTCCTCTGCAGTGGCATGGGGAAGGCACAGTGTTTATTTAGGAGCTTGCAGGGCATCCAGTTCTCAGGTATGGTATTCTCAAGGCTTATTTTTTACTCTAGAAATATATCAGGGTAAGCAGTGGTCTTTATTAAGACAATGCTGACAAATGTCTTGGTGGTCATCAAATGAAACACACGGTATGTCAGCTGGTCACTGGTAAAAGAGCTTACAAGGAGATGACTTCATGCACTACATAAACACAATTTTATAAAAATGATGAGTGACGTGAAAGCTACTATACAACATAAAATACTGAGAAATGAGGAGAATAGTGGGAGATATCTGGGAAGAGAATTGTCTGATACACAGTCGCTGGAGTTCATATGCTTTCCAAGTGCCTGGGGCTCAGGAAAATTTTATGACACCAACTCTCAAACAGGTGCATATTTTGCCTCTGTGATTCTTACAGGAAAATTTGCAGCATGCCACGGAGCAGCTTGGTGTGCATCCATTCCCACCTCACACAGGGCAATGAAGCCCCATGGCTGTGGCTGCCCCTCAGCTCCAGGACCTTTGTCTATGAGTTTGTGATGAGGAATCATTTCTGTAAAGGCATGTAATGCAGCTCAATGGCACATGCTTTCATTTCACTAACCCACATGAATGGACATTGAGTGATGTCTGTTTAAGCTGTGGTTTGTTCACACAAGTGAATCTCATTTTTAAGAACAAAGCAATCAGCACAAGTAAAATTTGTTAATCAGTTATAGAAGAGATGTAAAAGGTAAAGAAATTAGCAGGCAAATGTAAGGGGGAAAAAAACCAAACACCAGTGGCAAACTTCCACAGGCTACTGTAGTTTGTGATATCTAGATATTGGCAATTTATTTTATTGCATTTGCCTATCAGTTCTGTTGGCTGCCATTTCATATTTTGTTTTTATTATGGTTCCTCTAAGATGTATGGAGACTCCTTTATGGACTGTGTTAAATGTATTGTACTGTTTCCAGTGTTTTATAACAGAAAAAATCTGTTTTATTTAACATCTCTACATCTTTCAGTTTTCAGTCTTTAGTCTTCCATAGCTAATTGTGTGCTGCCAGACCAGTTAGAATGATGTTCTCCACTACCTTCATTAAAAAAAATAGGCATCTGTTTTTAAAGAAAAGTTATGAAGATTATTTTGAAGGTGTATCAGCACATACATATGGGTATTTCTATGAGTTCAAGCTTAATTTGGGGAGCGCAGGGGGTCTTTAGTTTTGTGTAATATATTAACCTGACTTAATGAAGCTGCTGTCTCTAGCTCAGCCTCCTGCCTGGCAGACACACTCTAGGCTGAGAACGTGGCCAGAACATGCTGTGGCACAGTGATCAGTGTTATTCCTTGACATCAAAATACAGTTTTGTGACATTATCCTGCATACTTTCTAAATGTCATGGTTGATTGTGAGTGCAATGAAACCACCATCAACAACACAAAGCAAAGGCCTCTGAATGTTATTCCTGTGCTCTATTACATGGTTATACTGTATTTTGTCCAACGTTGTTATCCAAGATAAGGATGTTGTCCTTATCCAGCCTGAACTTGGAATGGTCACTTGCAAATAGCTGCATTTTCTTTTACATACTCAAAATAATAGTGTGCTAATTCAAGATCATGTGTAACACAGATCAAAAGCTTGGGAGGGGTCAATCTCTGAAGCAGGTTCAAGCCAGATCAGGTGTACCAGGGAAGGCGAAAAGGAATAGGTGAATCTAATGCAATGCATGAGGAGGTGGCAGTTGGAATAATTATTTCAGTTGACTATCAGGTGGTTATGGAAAGGGAGTGGGGACGAAAACAGGTGTGATATGGGGATGAGTTATTTCATGTTCAACTGAGTGAAGAAAAGAAAGCCTCTCCTAGTTTTATGCCTAATTTAGGATAAAAGAGGGACAGAGGAGGGGGTTTTTGTGTTTGGTGGTTTGTGTGGTGTGTTTTGTTTGGGTGGTGGTTTGTTGTTGTTGTGGTGTTTTTGTGTGTGTGTGGTTATTTTCATGGCTTTTTAGCTGATATGATGGTGCCAGTAATTCAAAGGATCTGTGTAGGTAAGGATTTTAATTTTATTTCATGGTCTGCATTTTGTTGCAGAAATTTCCCTCCATTATGAATTTCTCTCTTGCTGTAAGCTTTGCTTTGAGTTTTGTTACACCCTTCCACGTCTGTGAACTAATAACTCAGAGTAAGTTGCTGAGAGCTGCTCTTATGAGTCCTACAAGTTTTCTAAGTTGTTCTATTTCAGCAACCAAATATTGATTTAGGAAACCTTCTCCTGTGTCTGCCCTTTGGTTTTAGTTGTATGTCTGTTCACTTGTAAATGATGCCTATCAAAAAATAACATAAAACACAGGAAGGCAAGTTAAAGTTGTTTGGTTTGTTTGTGCCATTCTAAGAAAATGAGCTCCAAATAAGCTGAAATACAAGGCTTTTTTTTTTTTTTTTTAATAGAATGCAGTGATTCATTCAGGAAAAAGTAACCTCTAAACCGAAGAGGAGCAATGTTAGTTAGAATGGGAGCTTGCCTCGGCACTCTGCCCAGAGTAAGTTGCAGTATATTGATACAGAGCGACAGGAGCAGATTGGAGAATCTGACTGCAATCTCCTTTCATTTACTATCATGCTGGGTGGCTAGAGTAAAACACCAATTGCTTATATGACTAAGGAATATCGAGAAAGTACTGAATGAATTTTAGCTGTCTTCCCCTGCAATTTAGCTGCTGGAAATTATCACAAGCTAGTATCATAAGATCAGTCAGTATGAAGAACTGTCATTGGAGAACATGTGTTTAAATGATCAAGCAGTGCTATCATAATGATTGCTTAATTCTTATAATACGCCCCATATATTTATGTGTGACTAACCATAAGTAGTAACGGCATAGCAGATGTTATTTATTTTTGAAAAATTTTAAAAAGTGGCCTAGATGTGGGGTTTTTCAGTGTAGGAGGTGATATAATCATAAAAACCAGAGGGTGGTATGATGCTGGCATATCTGAAAGGCTAGACAAGTCAGCATACTACTTTAATATCTGGAAGAGTTCCAGGTTTAAAGAGCATTTAAGCCCTTTTCTGCATAATGAATGCTGACAAGCCTGGGTTGCAGGTTGGCTGACACAGCTGTCCTCAGGATTCAAGGGCCTTAATAGATGCTCATTCCTGAGCTTTTCTTTGTTTTTTGAGTAAGCTTCAGCATCAGTATTCTTCCTGACAATGAAAGTGAGTAGAAGATTTGGAAAATTGCTTTTTCATCGCTTCTGGAACTGATAAAGAATAGTGTCATCTTAAAACAAAAAGTCCTCCTGTGTTTCAGTGTGCTATGCATAAATTACAGTCTTTGTTATTTACTGTTCTGAACATATATGTTTGGGGAGGAGAGTGGATGTAAGTTCAAAATGCTACTATATCTCAACAATTGTAAAATAAACTTATTTTACTGAACATAACTTCTAACACTAGTGAAAGGAACCAGTAGGGTTGTTTAACCCTCTGGCACAACACTGCTGTTTGTCACAACAGTCCTTATACTGAAGGTAAGTTGGACTGTTTTAAATGTATACAAATAGAAAGAACCAGGATAGCTATCAGATGAACTATGATACTCTTTCGCTATACCTTTATGTTCATAGTTATGTAGTCAATACTTGCTCTTCTCAGATGTGTATGAGACATCAGGGAGGAACTTGTCATTCCACAAAGATGAATGGAATGGAGAAAAGTAGCAACTACAGTAAAATATGGAGGAAAAATGACAAATTTGATCCTAGTTGGGGAAGGTACAACATGTAAGCCTGTATATGTCTAGATGTGAGAGACAGAACTGTGTGCTTTTTTCTGTATTAAAAAACAACTCCCTCAAAATCCCCTGTTCAACACAAAATACTATATTGTGTACCAAACATGACAGTCAATGTGAAAAAAAGCTCTCAGAGGCATCTTGGGTAATGACTTATGGAAACCAGTTCTAATGGCTGGCAGCATGATTCTTCCCTCATTCAAGCCTTCCATAGTATCCTGTGCACCTATTATTTCCACAGCACAGACTGAAAGCCTCTTGAAGACTGACAACAGTTCAGGCTGCAAATTTTAGAAATAATTTGAAGCAAACTATATGATTGATTTAACTTTATGCTTTTAGTTTGACTAATTCTGCCACAGCAATTGAATAGTAAAATGCAGTTCCTAACAGGTGGATCTAATTCTGAAACAGCAACATTGACAGGTGAGACAACTAAGGGGCTCACAAGGGTAGCACCTCCTTGCATTGAAAATATACTTCTGGAACATGGGGTCACCTTAAAAAGCAGCAGAAGGCAATAATATTTTGGAGTTAAAGCTGCTTATTGCAAGAGACATAGACTGAATGCACAAACTTCTTCTGTAACTTGGGACAGCAGTTGCTTTGGATGGCAGTGATTCCAGAGTCTTGTAGTGTTGGAGGGTGGTGTGTGTTGTTTGGTGTGTGTTGTGTGATATGTGGGTTTTGTTGGGTTTTTTTAGCAGTTACTGTAAAAGGCTACAGTTGAAATCGGAGCTCTAAATGCAGTTCAATCCACGTTTTGAGGGTAAGCTGCTGATAGATTATTATGTAATCATTGATGATAAATCATACTTGCCCTGGGCTTGGAGGAGCCTCTGGGCTTTTCTAGTCTAGCCCCTGATAAACCTATTTTTATTGTACAGGGGGAAACAGTATGTAGCATTTTGATTCTGGTTGAAAATATTTCAGATAAAATGTACTTTGCTCTAGGTAGGCATAGTTAAGTAGTGTGACTCATACATTAACAATACCTAGATTTGCTTTCAACTTTCAGTGCTACCAGATGACAAATGAAGAAGTTAGAGGTGTGAGAGACTGGCGATCCCCTCATTCCTAGTGTTCCACAGTAGGTGTATCTGCAGTTTGGTCTGGATCAGCTTTCAGATTCCCTTCACTCCTGTTAGTGATGTCCTTTCTTTCATGAGAGTAATGATCCTTACAGGAGAAATCCAGTTCATGTATTGTTCTCAAATATGAAACCTACAGAGGTAAACTCATGCTGGGTATCCCCATGTTTCTCCTGCTCAAACACTTTTAGGCTTGCTGGTCAAAAATGCTTATCAAATTAGCATACTACAAATTTGGGATGGTCAATTTAGCCTTACTGTGAAAAATCCATTTGGGATAACAGACTTTGCCACAGGGATTTTGAAGAGTCACCAGAAATTAAAAAACAATCAGACAAACAACAAAAACACAAAACAAACCACAAAAAAACCCCAAACAACAACAGCAAACAAACAAAACACAAAAAACCCCACAAAAAACACAAACAAACCAACAATGCTTTAGTCTGGGATTGCTAGTTAAAAATTAATAGCACTGGGAAATGTTTAATGCCTCAGTCTAATTTTTGATGAATATGATAGATCCCCTAGATAAGCTAATATGGAGAGATGTTCAAGAAGTCTAGGGAGGTCTAAAATGGTTTCTGTTCTGCCACATTATTGTAGTGGTTTTGGGTCTCACCTGCCATTATAGATGACCTGGGCTGGAAAATTAGACTGGTTGGAGGGCATTTACTGCTAACATAAAGCTGTCAGTCCTCAGAAGAGCTGTTGGTTTTACAGAGCACTAGTTTTAGAAAAAGGACTATAGCTAGTTGAAATTTAACGGTATAGAGCTCAAGGTTGTTCCTTTAAGAATAAAGGAGAATTTTGCTCTGAGATGTGGCTTGTCAACTTATTGCACTGGTAAATCTTACGGAAAATATGTGCTACTAATGCTATAGACACTTCAGAAGAGCTAACTGATTCTAAGATGTGAGAAATCTGGCAGGAGAGGTTGAAATATTAATGCCAGCACACAAGGTGAAGTCTTTGCAGCAATGTGTATGCTGTTGAAATGACAAAGTCAAAGCTGTTTTTCATCCCCCATTTCTAAAGTCTTCTTAGGATCCAGACCTTTTGGATTTTGCTTAACCTAGCAAAATTGAGCCTGTCTAGGCATGTCATTGCTCGTTGTTAATACGCAGCAGGGTTAAATAAAATGAAACAAGAGAGGCAAGTAGACAGTGAGGACAAATTTGTATAAACAAACAATGTACTTGGGCTACAAATTAGGAGAGAGTCTAGTTGTAAGAGGAAAGTGATTATTGTACATACCTTGACAGAACTGGGAGAAAAAAAAAATCCTAACTGGTTTCCGGATGGGAGCTTTCATAAATCTAGAGACACCATTATGATCAGCTTCTGCAGCAGGGAAACTGTGATCCAGGAGGCCTCTTCTAGTCTTCTCTTCATTAGTATTAATAGGAACTGTGTTGCAGTTACATGATCTACTTGGCTCTAGCTTTACAGAAGGAGAACATAATACTCTTTAAGGGAATATGTGTAAATGCTTGTGTAATAAATGCTACATCTATCAGTTTGCATATTTCAGAACTTTTCAGGAGTAAGCTGAAACACAAGAGTGCTTCTATGTACTTGCTACTCAGGAAAAATTGTTTGAAGATGTATACATTAATTTTAGTAAAATGTGAAGTGTGAAGACAAATATTAAAAATATATCACCTTCTAAATAAAGAACACTTTCTAATACTTTCTAAAACACTTAGAAGTACTGGTTTAGTCAAAGCAGTATTGTTTTATTAAATATGCTCGAGTTTATTAAGTCTGTTCTGAACTGATCTCTGACCTGTACAGATATTCCTGCAAAATTTTGAGACGTACACTTTTGCCCAGATTGTATTGCACTAATCCCAGTGCAAAGCTAAACATTCTGGTGACTCAATATCAATTTTTGCGAGACTGCTGCTTTTGCCACATTTCAATTTGGGTTATATGAAAATTGGACTCCATTTTGGATGGAAGTGCCCTCAGAAGAATTTTTTTTTAATAAAGAAGAATAAATGGTACAGAGAGCTATAAAATCAGAGGAAGATTGTATCATTTTGGAGATGCTTTTTGCCGTTTTCAGCATAACCATGTCCCTAAAATTGGCTGTCGCTATGGTGTGTCCCAGTCCTGCCTCTGTGGTAGCAGTGGTTCTTCAAGTAATGTGGCCTTGCTGTCCAACCTGTCACTCAGTGCCCAAGGTGCCAGCAGAGACTGAAAGTAAACTTGGTTAGGAATTTTGTTTGCAAAATTGAGGGCAAAGGGCTTGGTCTTTCTGGGTATGTTTATCTTAATTGTCTTCAAAGGCCTCTATTGATTTTTAAACTCAGCTTAAGACACCACATTTATTTTTTTTTTATTTTTAAACTGTGTTAGATCGCCAGTGTATAAAAGCTAACGAGGAAAGTGTTGCAACAAAACAAAATGATCTTTTAGAGGTGCAAAACTTGTCATCACATCAATTTAAATTTTGTTCCTTACGTCTTTGCCTCCAGCTTGCTTTCAGTGAAGAATCTTCTTTTCTAGTGAAGAAAAGCAGTCTTTATATGATTGCATATTTTAATGGGCACATTGTTTTTAAACCAAGACTTCAATATATTTTGTGTAAATTATTCTTTAGTAGGCAAATTCTGCAATACCTTAAATACATGAGAATATGCTTTAATTCAAAATAACACACTTCTGTTTTCCTTACGTTTTATGAAAATAGTTTTAAAGAACTGCACTCTTTTGGGTGTTGTTTTATATCAGACAGAATAATTGTATCAGTTGTGGTCTTGATGATGAAATCCAAGGCACTAGACTGTTGAAAATCTTACTCATATTACTCTATTCTGTTATAAATTCTTATGAGGGAAAGAAGGGAAAAATATGTTAAAGCCTTTGAGGCTGGGATGACTGGTCTAGTGAGCCCCAAAGCCTGAGTGTGGGTGTGTGTGGAAGCTGGGGTGAGTGGGTAAGTCCAAAGAGGTCAGTAAATCCCTCTGCCTGGATATGCTCAGCAAGTTTGGGAAGCCTGGCAGCACCCATGGACTTCTCCACAGAGCTACTACACATGGTGCCCAGTTTGTCTTGCTCTGCCTTCCCAGACGCAGGGCTTTGCATTTACTCACGTTGAGCTCCATAAGCTTCCTGTTGGTTTGTTTCCCAGCCTCTCTGTGTCCCTCTGGGTGGCAGCTCTGCCAGGGAGATTGGACTAGATGATCTTTTGAGGTCCCTTCCAATCCCAAACATACTGTGATACTGTGATACTGGAGGAGAAGTGCTGTGTGACCAAGGCTGGAGATAAATTGGTATAAATATCCTTGTGAATGAAATGGAATATTCTTTTGTGCATCTGTTCTTATTTTCACAAGATTTCACTTTAAAGAGTTTGTGTTTTCGGAAGAGTAGACTGAAAGCAATACACTGTTATAAAAATAAGCACAGTGAAGAATCAAGAGTATTCAGATAGATGACCGTGTTATAGACATTGTGAAAGGGTTTAGGGTTTTTGTTTGTGTTTTAGTGTGTGGTTTGTTTTTTTTTTGGATGCTGATGCCTAACTAGTACAGGGTGTTACTGTTATAGGGAACAATTCTTGTGGGCGATATGCCAGTAGGTGGAAAGGGAATAGCTGTCCTTGAGCACAAGCAAAGTACAGTACTATGAAAATGCTACTTGGATGTTCAGTGGTATTTGATATGCATCTCTTGGGGTGAATGTTTTCAAGACAGAGTAAACAAGGAAAGGGCTGCTAGACTCCAGCCTTAGTAGCATATCAGCAGGAAATACTAATGAACCTTGCAAATTTGTTTTCAATATGATGTTTGCTCTTTATAATGGATGCTATCCTACCTACTTCTGCCCATAGGATGATGTAGCTTTTCACAATGACAGCAATAACTTTATGAGAAACAGATCTGTAGAGCTGGCGTATTTTAGAGAGCAGTTTTTATTGTAATGTTAGTATTCAAAATCCTCCTGTGGTTCAGTCATTAAAGCTCATTTAAAAACCCTCAGAGGGTTGCCTATAGCTCAAATACAGTGCAAGGAATTTAATTCTTAATTGTATATAGAGGGATATATGAAATAGAATTTGGCGTCATAATGCTTTTCTTGATATGTTATTGTTTCTTCAGAGAGTCGAAATGATGCCACTAATGTAAAAGATTAAAGTATTCATTAAATTGGTGGTGCAGCACTGGTCTCTTAATTTGATAAAAAGAGACTTAGAACTAGGCAGCTGCTGCACTGATGACTTTTTTTAGCCTCCTCCACTGGTCATATTGGTGATACATTGATAGTGAGTTCACAGTATTTTGACAAAATGCAAAACTTAATCCTTTAACCCACATTCCTTGCTCTAAGTGTTGTATGAAAGTAATAAATAGCACTCCAGAATTAATCCATGACTAAAGTGTAAATTTTACCATTGTCTATGGTTAAGAATTTTTTTTGGTCTTCTTGGTGTTCAAGAGAGATATTAAAAGGGCAGTTGCTAAAGTTTGCTAATATTTGTATTTACAATATATAATTGGATTTTTAAAATTACTGACTTTATTCCATCTATTTGAGGTTATATATAGTTTATGTATATAGTTTCTGTATGTGAACTATACACTTTTTGACATTATTCTCATGTAGGTCTAGGTGAAATTTTTAACAGATATTTTAAAGGGGGGAGTGAGGAGTGCATTTAAGTAAGCTGAAGCAGTCTGCAAGTTGGTTTAGATGGATTACTTTCTTTTAAGTCCCAAAACCCTGAAATATTTGAAATGTTTTGTCATTATTTTCTAAAACACACAAAATGTTTGCAGTTGTAAATGTTTATTTTGGTGTTATTTAAAGCATTGATTTGAAAGGACTCAAAGTGTAACAGTACTTCATTTTGGTTGAGCAAGGGACTTTGGCTGAATAGAATGGTATTGCAAGAAACAACAACAAAGTGATTTTCAGTTCTCCCCTGATCTGTGCATATTCTTCCTCTTGCTTTGCTTTGAAACCTTGCTAAAGTTTGAGTATGGGGAATGTTACTTATATCTGTATGCATAACACATGTGTAGGATCCTTGCTATATGCTGGTCATGGAAAATGAAAGTATCAGGATGAAGACCAGAAATTAAAGTTCTGCTCATGTCATTGATTTCACCCTGCAATGATATTAATTTCATCTTGTTAACAAGCACATTGAGGACATGCTTGAATGGTTTAATGCTTTGGAAAGGGTCTTTTTAGGAGTAGAGTTGCCTGATCTTTGTAACTGGGTTGGTACAGCATACACTCAGGTACATCAGTGGGGTGCTCCATTTGAAACCGAGTCTGAAATAGTGCATTGGGATCCCATTCTGTGCAACTGTGTGGAAGGGCCCATCAGGTTCTCCAGTGGCTGCCCTCTCTGTGCACTGGTGTTTGCAACTGAAGGCTAGCAGGGGTTGCAAACCTGACTACTGGTTATCAGTGGTGTGATGGAGCCCAGAGCTCTAACACATCACAAGAAAATTAACCTTGGCTGTTCTCTTTGTGTACCACAGCAGCTGTGATGTAGAAGCACCTGTTAAAACAAACTGTGACCACCTCTCTGGTGCTGGTGTCATATTTTAAAATAAATACATAGAATAACTGATTTATATGGCCTCAGAAATGTTTTAACACAGTGCTTTATCATATAGAGCCATCTTCTAACCCAGAATAATTAGTTTTGTTTATTTACCTAGGTTTCTAGGAAAGCTATAGGTGTAGCAGACTATATGACAAAATCTGTCTAGTCTAACCCAGAGGATGTCTTTCTCTGTGTGGTTTGGGGGTTATTTCAACAGAGATGAGTTGGAACTGAAATACTTACCAAAGAAAGGCAGCTAACCTAAACCTCTAATTATCTGGAAAACTTCAGGCTGAACATTCAGCACTATAATTACCTCAAAATGACTAGCTGAGGCTGGACAAAATGTTTTTCTTTGGCACTTTATGCCTCTAGCTTGAAAAAGAAATTAAACTTACAAATGCTGGAGGGACTGTCAAAACAAGACAACCGAAACAAGAAACAAGCTGCTTTTTAATTTCTATAGATTTTTCTCAAACTTTTTCAACTTGGGTTCTGTAAAATAACTGCAACATGCTGTATCATTTACTATTGATCTTAATTGAACTCCAAGGTGTTGTGCAAAGAGGCCAAATCAACAAAGTTGCACATAAGTAAAAAGACCAGAATCTGGAAGTAGACAGCATTTAAGTACAAGTATGCTGGGAAGTATAATATTACAGCCACCTTTCTAGTCTCAAGAGCTTTGCAATAGTGCCAGAGACCAGTTAATACTTGGCCGTGGATGGATCCCAACAATGGGCTTGAGTATTTCCAGGTCAGCTGGATGTCAGAGGACTTCAGACATTGCTTCTGTATTTCATTTATGGTGGGCACTAGTGGATTCCTAACACCTCCTAGGATGTCACTGGTGACTAGAGAATAGGTTTAGATCCTGAAGTGAGGTATCCAGACTGTTTAAGTTTTTCTAGTCACTTACATACGATGCTGGTGGCTTCTACACAGACAAGGACATCCCGAACTGCTCTTAAGCTCTTTCTTGATAGTATGCCAGGAGCTCTTGATACAAATAATTAGTAGTTCCCCACTTATGGCCTGCCTTAAGTGGGATGGGTTTTTAAGTGTTTTCCATCAAGTAGCTTATTTGTACAGACTCCATGCTCTTGTTTTGCTTGAAAGCCTTTAGTTCTGGAGTCTGTGTCCTTCTGTGGGTGTTATTTGAAAGAGACTGCAAACAGCTTCCCTGTAGTACACCCTGAAAGATGTTTCAAGAACTGTTCCTGCCTTTCTTTTCCCCCAAAGGGGTGATTATTTGGAATGTGGTATAGTGTATCATGCTTGGATAGATACAAGTCTGTGCTTGGACAACACAAGAGGGTGTTTTAAATGGAAATATGCCTCACTTTGAAATGCACTTATTGACAGGTGCAGAACATGTTTCTCTAGTGTGAGACTGGTCTGCATGGCATCTAGAAGCAGCACAGAAGAAAGGAACTGTGAATCCAGTTTCCCCACGGGCAGACTGAATATCTGACCTAAAAACCTGATCACTGTTAGGGCAATCATTAGTGCAGTGATGGTGTTGGATGCACAGATCTTACACTAATCTTCCAATAAACCTGTCTAGGTACAAAAGTTATAGTCTGATCTTTCTCTCAAAGCAGAAAGGTGATGCCTCAACATCTAGCTGGGGATAAGAGATGAAAGCAGTGTGGAATATGACTATCTATGGGATTTTATGACTTGATTTTTTAATTACTGTTCTTCACATGTCAGCTTTTAGAATTTTAGAAAATATCTGTACAGTCAGATCAGACCTCACTCAGTGTTGCTCCATCAGTTTCCATTTGTACATTCTAGACTGGCAGTTGTTCCTGAACGCTCTGTGCTTGAGAGGTGTGGTGTGTAGTCATCCCCCCAACTTAGAGAGACTGTTTCACATGGACAACTGAATGGACAACTGAATCCACAAAACAGACTATTTCTACAGCATAACGCTTCATGACTAATGCTTCATGACACTCAGCATTTCTTTGATGCATATAGGTTTTTAGTAGCTTAAATAACAGTCTATAGTTCATTTAGCAGGCAAGGAAAAGGGACATAGATGCTACTTTTGATAGTTTTATAGTAATATTACTGTTTCTTAAAATCATTCCCTACAAATGATACTGTGATGTAACTTGATAGGTGATACAGCATCAATAGTACTAGTGAATTGAACAGAAGACAACATGATGTCTGCTGCAATGTGTCTTTGTAAAGAATATTTCTTTCACTCATGGGGCCAAGATTCTTAGTCAGCAAAGTGAGGATTTCTTTTCTATCAATAATTTTAGAAGTGAGACAAAAACACAAGGAGAAAAAAGTAGACAAGAAAAGGACTTTGTGCAGAAACCTAAAGAAATCTGAATGATGATGAAACATTGGCAGGAATTCTCAGGTAACTTTTTGTTTTATTACTTAGTTTTATTTTTTTTTTCATTGATCTCTGCAATGAAAGTGAGACTATCTTATTATTTATTAGAAAACAAAAACCTTCATGTTGCTTCTTTTAGCTGTTTTGTGGGCCCTAAGAAAACCAGCAAGTGTGAAGGATGCTCATTCTTCCTGAACTTGCCGAAGTATTCAAGAGCAAATGAGGAGGTTATGACTTTCAAGCCTGAGCAGCTATGATGTTTTCTGACCAGAAAGGGGAGAGCATATGCAATCTGAAGACTAGGAAAGAAAATAATTGGAGCTTCTGCTTGAGTAAGTCCTCTGGAGTTGTCCTAAGAAACAAATAAGGCTTCTGTAATGTATGATTCAAACACACTTTGCATCTTCAGATACAGTAAGACTAGGAAGCTCTTATATCTTAAAACTGTTGGTTCAGGTAGTAAAGAATGGAAATCCTAATTCTCAAATGCTTATTCTATTTAAATTTATGAAAAAGTTAAACCATACAGTAATTAGATACTTAGAACAACTCGGGCTATTCTCAGATAATAAATACACTTACTCAGACAAAATTGGGAACTGCTGAAGACTTGCTTAAAATACTCAGACTTACCCTGCTGTTCAGCTGTCTTAAGCCATAAGAGTAGAAATTGAAGGTGAAGAAACCACTAGTCAACATTTCAAATGAATGAGACAGGCATATAACAAGCCTGTAAAAAATAGATAATGTTAGCATTATCAGAAATTGTTTAGGGAGAAGATAGGCAAATTGATGGTTATCTATAACATGTGGTTGTGGAAATACTTTGATCACAGATCAGTCAAAACCAGGAAATCAACTGAAATTAAATCTGATCTTGATAGCTTTGAAATAAAATGGAGAAAGTCAGCAGAGAACAAAAGACAAGTAGTGAATTAAAAAAATCAGAATTAAGATAACAGCAAGATTCTATTCAGCAGTAAGAGGACAGGAGAAACAGAATGAAACTGTAGAAACTGTGCTGATGGAGGTCCTGTGTGGCACTGACAGAGGGCAGAAGCACATTCAGCAGCCCTGTACAAGATACACAAATGAGCTGCCACCCTTGCCCTCCTTTCTCTTAAACAAGGAGGGCTATCTCACAGCAGCTGAACCAGGAGGTTACAAAGATAATGTTCATGTGACAATGTTATCTTTCCATTGCTGGAGAAAATGTCGTTACTGCATTAAAACAGACAAACAAAAAACCATCCTCCTGGTGGGTGTGTGTGTTTGTGGTTGTTTGTGTGTGTGTTTTGTGTTGTTTGTTTGTTTTGTGGTTTAGTTTTTTGTTTGTTTTGTGTGGTGTTTTGCGTGTTGTTTTTTTTTTTTTTCCTTCCTCCTCCCCTCCAATGCTAATTTGTTCTCTTTTGGAAGGCAACACAGCAATACCTTGGTAGATAAATTACATGAAAATGACACAATGGGTATTGGAGGAGCTATTTCCAGCTTTTCAGGCTGGACACTGGTAACTTAAGAAGCAGCGAAGAGGGCAGTGCCTATTCCACCTCTTCCATCTTGCTAAAGCGAAATGTGGGCATTGACATCTCCATATCCACCTCAGTTCAGGGCAGGGAGATTTGTGCTGCCTTGTTCCTACTTTGCATTTCTGTTTGATCAGCTTTGACACTCAAAGCAAGAGTGAGAGTCTTTGTTCAGAATAGCAACCTCTAGACCCTGTGCTCTACTATTTTACTCCCTTCACTTGTTGGAATTCTTGCACCAAAAAAACTTTTCATACCCTTACAGAGGAGGCACAAATATTATAGATTCTGTGTTTGGCATGCGTGTAGTTGATTTTTGGTTCAGTACAGTTCCTTCAGGAAGAGAGGCATGTATTTCTGACAGATTGATTTTTATGCAGATCCCTGGTGACTGAGCAGACATTCTCCTCCTATTTCCCCTCCTGCCCACCTTGAAATTGCATTGCTTATGTGTAAACACATCTACACTTCAACCAGTGCTTATTCCCATTTTAATAGCATCTTTAGAAAGTGATAAGTCTAGCAAGAGGAGGGGGAAAGCAATTGGGATGGTGATGGCTTCTAGTGGCTATCACCTGTGTTTTAAAAGTAGCTAATGAGAAGCCGAAAAACAAACTGTGGTGAGACATAAAAGAATATCAAATAAATCTGATAATGAATAGCCTGAGAAATAAACTATGGAAAGCAACAAAATGTGTGGAAATGGAGCAGGAAAACTGGTTGTTTTTTCATGTAAAAAATCCTGACATAGCAGACCTTCAAATGATTATCTTTCTGCAAGGTGTGTGTCACTGAATCATTTCCTACCATGTGTGGTAAGATTAAAACAGTGGGGAAGTTTAGAAAGGAAATTATAGACAATATAAAGAGAATGACCTTTATCAAGGATGTGGGTTTTTTATCACATGAAGTGCAGCTACTCACCAGTAGGGAAAAAATAGCATCTTACCCAGAGAAATAGGAGCTAAGTGTGAAAAAGATTGTGTTAAGTTCTGGAGCTGACTTCTCCTGTCTCCTATGGTAAAGAACCTATGCATGCTTCCTTCCACTTTATATCAAAGGAAGATACTGACACTTGAAAGTTATTGTTGCCTTGCAGGAGATGGAAGGGATTTCATCTACAGCTCTCAAGTGTGGGCTCTGTTCAGTTGCTGTGCAAAGCAGCTTCCAGAGGGCTGGGCTGCTAAACAGAGTTGCAACTGAGAAATAAACCAAACAAAAACCAAAAAAAAAAGCCCCACGCAAAACCAAACCACACACACACACACATAAACAACCCAAATCCCAAAACAAACCCCAAAACCAAACAAACCTCCCCCTACCCCAACCAAAACACCAATATTTTTTGAGTGAGTGGTTTTAGACTTGGATCAAATAAATGGATTACACATGAAAGAGCTTATGCCTGGATCCAATACAGTGAAATGGGCCATTGTGCTAATAATACGTGGAGATGTGTTTGGTTTTGGTTTGGTTTGGTTTTGTTTTGTTTTCCTTAACTATCCTCTTTTCTCCTTCTGGTTTGAGTAGCTATTACTATTGTGGCTTGCCAGAAGAAGCCTAAAGTAGGAAAAATATTTGACAGTCATGGTTATTCATATGATCACAGCACCAGTGGACTTCGTAATTTTTTTGTTCCCAACAGCACAAATCCAGCTATTCTTCTGCTTTCAAATGTTGATTCAGATAATTTTTGAAGATGAAAAGGTTGGGAGCCCTTGATGTTTATTTATTTCATAAAACAGAGCTGGTTGCCAGGCTGCAATCCTACACAACTGGCATTTTAGCATCTATCACCTGTGCAAATTGCATTGTATAAAACCTGAAAAATATTGTGAGAGAAGACTGCAGTAGATACCTGGACTTTTGCAGAAGCATTTCTGGAAGAGATGGGATCATGCAGTCCCTCCAGCGGCGTAAAGCTGACTTCTGCCTGGACAGTTTTGTTTGTCTGGGTTATCTGAGTACTTCTCAGTATCTTAAATCTACATGTTACAGTATCCTTGCTGGCATTTCCCATCTGTATTACCTTTTTACAGATGAAGAATTAAGATGGAATTCACCCCAGGGAACAGAGGAAGCTGGTGGAGAGGAAGGGAACCCACACCTGAAGTGTCTGAGGTGCAGGATCTCACCACCAAACAGCTCTTCCTCCCTCTCCTAGGGTGACTCCTCATGTTAGAATGGACAAGAAGAGAAGGGGAATGAAATGGGAAATTTAGAACTTACATGGACGAGAGGCAAGCTGAAACTTTAGTAGATGACTTCTCCAGCAGAGTAGGTAGACTGTATCAATTGCACAAAAAAAAAACCATCACCAAGAAGTTTGTGGTTAGCCTTGGTAATATAAGAAGAGTTGAGAATAAACTTCTGGGTAGATCAGACTAGAATTTTGAAAACGCACATGAAAGAAAACTGGTATTCCAGTAAAAAGTAAAATAATTGCCTCTGTATTTCATTTATGTCCTCCTTCAAAACTGCAAAGTTGTAAGAAATTATAGCATTTATGTTCCCACTAAAGCTGAATGAAAACTGACTAAGTAGGGGTATCCACTACAGTATCATTGCTGTAAAATAAGCAGTTGGAATTACATTTGTAGGATTTATAACCTGAACCCAAGCAACCTGAGTCTTTTCAGTGTTCCATTTCTGTGTTCATATTTTAATATCTCTGCTGATATTACTCTAATTTTATGTGTTTGAGGGAATGCCTGAACTAGTTGGAATGCTTTCATGAAACCAGGTTTTACCTTTAGATCAAATGAATCTGATCCAGACCTGATCTGATCTAGACCTGAACTTGGCAATTACCTGTTTTTGAGCAACAAATAGCACATCTGAGGAGAGAAATGAGTTGCATTTTTTACTTGATATGCAGGAATGTGTCAGTATGTGCAGTATATTCTGCATGTATTGACATATTAGTTTGTGGGAAATTGCAATATATAGAAAGCATCAAAATATGTGAAAGATTAGTTAGTGTTTTGGGCACAGCAAGAGCAAAATTAATTGCATATGGTTATTAGTAACTCACAGCAAAATTTTAAGTGGAGAAAAAGGAAGTGAAGCCTTGTGTTCCTTATGAGGATGAGCACGTCACTTCAGTCATTCTGTACAGCATCACGCACTAACCCTGATTGTGCCTTGGAGGCACATCTGTTAAATAGTTTCATTGCATTATGTAAGTGATTTTGCTTTTCAACAGACTGAAGCTCACAGTAGTAGGGTGATAAAAAAGGTCTGTCTAATTCTCACAATATTGTATTTGAATTATTTTAAAACTTGGGTTATTAATGGGACTCCTGGGGCAAACAGGATGGTGGCAAGTGATGTGTGCTGGGAGAAAGTGGTGACATTCTCCTCTGCATGATGTGTTTTTCCATATTTGTGTGTCAGTAGAGGGGCGAGTGGTCATAAATTACAATGAGCAATGTGCACAAGTGTTTCAGTGAAATGTTACTAGCTTTGTTCTACTGCATTTAGGTCTTACATCAGAGAATAACCAAGACTTAAATATTAGTTGATATTTCCAATTTCTGTTTCTAAACAAAATGAATGCCAATACAATTAAAAGCATATCTTTCTGCTGAAATAGTCTTTAGAAGAAACAGTGACTTGTTGTCATATTAGTTTCCTTGTTTTAATAGGAAACAGTTGATATGGATTTTCAGGAATTAATGAACCATCTATTGCTCTTACAATTGAACATTTCTTTAGAAGTACAATATTGGGTAATCAACATCAACCAATTTCTTACTAAATAGAGTACTTAAAATAAGCAGAGAATTACATATCTGCCCTAAAATCAGTGCTTAAAAAAGCTAAGGGTTTTTTGTGAAGGAAAAAAAAAAAGGCAAGAGATCATCCTTTCTATTTGAAGAGGAGAGAATGTAATTTAAAGTTTATCTAACCAGGTTAAAAAAGCTTTCATGAGAGATGATGGCATTGGTCAGCATCTTTCTCAGTGTTTGCATTGTAATTGACTGATAGGACCTTGTCTTCCAGAAACCAAGTTACATCCTTAGTGCTGTATCATGTTATGCTGAAAATCTATACTTCCAGTGCAGACACTCAGACTCAAAGCAACATTTATACCTTCATTTTTAGCCACCATAAATCAGGAGAAACACTTCAAGCGGTTGAAAGAGATCATGAAGCAATTTTTATAGCTGAGCTCCTATCAGATATTGCTGATCTCAAAGGAGTACAAATGATGTATTCACAGGAGAAAATATTAATATTGCAGTTCCCCCTAGAGGTGACTGCATTTCAATTTGATAAATTGTTTATTATCGTCATCATCTTATCTGTCAAGCTTTGAATGTATTTTGGGGACTTTGGAAAGAATGAATCTCTCTAGACATGGTTCATTGCCATGTATAGCAATATGCCAAATGGTATATGCGCTATTAGACACAATCAAAGAAGATTCATTATCATATTTGGGGGCTTGGGGGGGGACCACTTTTTTATCCATTTTTTTGACCTCACAAGCTTGTTGTAGTGGGTCAATCCTAGAGCAGCAATATGGCATTCTTGCAACGGTGCCTCATCTCGTCCACCGCAAGCTGCCTGAATCAGCTTCCATTGATATTAGAGTAAAATAGTGAACTTGCATCATCTCATCTTAAAATAACTGTAACAGCTTAATCAGCCTCAGAACATTTGATGATCCAAACTGAACCTTAAACTAAATGTATTGTCCTGTTATTGACGCACTTTAGAGTTAACTGCAGCTTTAATACATAGACTACTTTAAATACAACCAAGGCTGTGCAAAATTCTGGAGCCATTACAGATTACTTGAAAATTATACGTGAAAAGTCTTTAACCTTGAAAGTGGTAGACTGACATTTGAATGTAACGAAGTGCTTTAACACTTGCCTCTAAACTGACTCAGTCTTTTTTTATAGATGTGTGTCTATGCATATACACACACGAATATGTAAACTTCAACTTCATTTATTTTTGTCTGGTGTTGTGAACTGGCATTTGTACTACCCAAAATGGGATTTTTTTTTTTTTTTTTTTTTTTAGAAGGTATAATACTTAGTAATATACTTTCAGCATTCCGGTGAAGTATGTTACCCGAGTATCTAAAGAAATAAGATGCTGTGTTAGTTTCTTTACCAAAAGTGTTGGTTGAACTAAATTAACTTCAAAATGAGACTTTAAACCAGAAGCAAATCAAATTCAACATTTCAATGCCAGGTGTCTTCTGCATTTTTTTTCAAAACGTTAATTCTCTAATGTAACTGATTTTGGAACTTTTGTCTATAATTGAGGCAGAACCTTAAACCTGTGCTATGTACACATCATCAATCAACTTATGTTGGTTGCTGAATCGGTTTTGAACTGTTCTAAATGTAGTTGGTACCCGGACGCTGGTGTCTCTGACTTTGATTTAGGCAGTTTGAGAAAAATGGCTGTTTTTACACTTAATGACAGGTACATTTGGCACAGTACTGCTCAGTCCTCATTCCCTTGTGAACCTGGAAAAGGGGGTACTACAGGGAGGTGCACAGAAACATTCTGCTTTTCCACGTCTCTGGATTTTCTGCTGTAGGAAACTAAGGTACACATTCAAGTCTTACTCTGGCATGCAGTTGGCCTGTGGTCAGGCTATGTGCTCCAGCACTGGGACTGAGATGTAGCCGATAAAAGTCTGATCTCCAAAACAGTGAATATTTTTCTTACCAAATTGTTTGACAGGCATTAAAAATAATGTGTGAGGCTTATGTCTGAATATTTGTCACACACAAAAATCAAGTCTTCAAATATATAGCAAATATTTCAGAAAATATTAAAAAAAAATTGTAATGTTCTGTTTTATTTAAACAGTAAAACCACTCTGTCTCATGATAGAGTCTAATGTTGGCCATTTTCTTACAGTTCCAGGATAAATGAAATAAAGTACATAAGCCAGGTTCTTTCTCTTGAAACTGTACTTCTTCTACTGCTTGCTTTCCTATTGCTCTTGTCTGGGCTGTTAAATTGTTTTAAATTATTGATTCCACCTCACTTAATATAAAAGCTCATATTAAAGTTACGGGGGGGACTTCCATAAAGCTTCTCTTTCCTAGATTTCTCAAGGAATTCAGGTCAGTTTACTTGTCTTAAGCAGGGGTGAGAATAAACTATGGAAAGTGATGACATTTAATTTTTCACAAGCTTTTCCTACTTTTTTTTTCTGAAATTTACAGTGGCTTTTGTTTCATATTTAGCAATGACACAATATTACTCCCTGTATAAAAAGTAACTCATAGGTTCCTTACATATGTAGGGTGGCAGAATTAGGGTATAATGAAAAGTACCTGGAATTAAGGCATTTCTCATATATAGTAACGAGCTACTTGGCAGGTAGAAGAGCTGTTTTGAACGCAACAGAGGTATAGAGCCTTTTTCTGGAAGAGTTCTGTTTTTCTGGAAGCCTGCACCAAGAATGCAGGAAGCACAGTGCTGCAGGTCGGCACTTCTATGCATAGCTGAGTTCACTTGTAGAAAATGGCAGTGATGTGGGACCCCCTGGGTGCTCACAGGGCCTGCTTTCCCAGTGACAGTAACAAGGAGAAGCGTGAGTTAATGCAGATCTGTTGACAAACCAAATGGAAACAACTGCAGTTGCATTTTTCTTGTATCCTGGGAAATATTAATACTAAAGAGGGTTACCAGTCTTGGAAGAGTAAAGTTCATAGTCATCAATTCCATAGGTTGTCCCAGGACTGCTTATTCTGCCTGAAATCAGATGAGGATATTCTGCTGCAATTTTTAAACTCACACAAGATTATAGATTTTTGAGCTACAATGAGGCTTATGCTGCCTGCGACATCACCTTTAGCAGATTAAATATTGTTGTGGAAATTCGGTTATTCATGGATTTAGTTTGTATCTTACAAGTTAATCTTTTTTGTTACTTCACCAGGGCACTCTCCAACCTGGTGCACTCAATGGACTACTACATGCTACTGATCTTCCAGACAAGTGGGAAGGAAGCTGCATCCTGTAGTCTGAGGGGAATGAAGAAAGATTTCAAGGCCTTGGGACAGTTGGTGAAAGATTCTGAGGTGCAAGTAATTTTCCCTTCCCTCCTTCCATTTTTGGGTGATGGCGGGAGATGGAATAACAGGATTCAGTCCATAAATTATTGGCTACAAGACTGGTGCTACAGGCAGGGCTCTGGATTCTTTGATAACATCTGGTTTTATAAGACACCAGTCCGGACAGTGATACGTGGGAACAGTTTATCTCACAGGGGCAAAAGGATGCTGGGACAGGAATTAGCAGGGCTCATTTGGAGAGCTTTAAACTAGACTCGAAGGGGGATGGGGTTGTAGCTGGGCTTGCACCAGTGGGGCAGAACTCTAGAGCCGATGAAGACTAGGAGGCCTCCTATACACTTGGGGTAAAATCGGTGTGTTCAGCTTGCTCTTTGAAATGCCTGTACACCAATGCACGCAGCATGGGGAATAAGCAGGAGGAGTTAGAAATCTGTGTTCGGGCAGGAGATTATGACCTGGTGGCAGTTACAGACACATGGTGGGATAGCTCACACGACTGGAATGTGGTTATGGGTGACTATGTTCTTCTCAGGAAAGACAGGCCAGCCAGGCAAGGTGGTGGAGTTGCTCTTGATGTGAGAGAGCAACTACAGTGTATTGAGTAGTGTCCAGGCATGGATGAGGAGCAAGTTGAGAGTCTGTGGGTGAGAATGAAGGAGCAGGCTGGCAGGGGCGATAATGTTGCGGCTGTCTATTACAAGCCACCAGGTCAGGATGAGGAAGTTGATGAGGCCTTCTACAGACAGCTGAGAGCAGCCTCACAATTACAGGCCCTGTTTATCATGGGGGATTTTGACTACTCTGATGTTTGCTGGAAGGAGTACTCAGCCAGCCACAGTGCAGGAGGTTCCTCCAGTGCATTAATGATAACTTTCTGATGCAAAAGGTGGATGAGCCAACTAGGAGAGGTGCACTGCTGGCTCTCATCCTCACTAACAAGGAGGGTCTGGTTGAAGCAGTAAAGGTTGAGGGCTGCCTTGGTTGCAGCGACCATGAGATGATGGAGTTCAGGATCTCATGTGGCAGGAACAGGATACCAGGCAGAATCACAACCTTGGAGTTCAGCAGGGTGAACTTCGGCCTTTGCAAGCAATTACTAGGGGAAATCCTGTGGGCAAGGGTACTTGAAGGTAAAGGGTCCCAAGATATTTGGTTAGCATTCAGGGACTGCTTCTTCCAAGCTCAAGATCAGGGCATCCCGACACGCAGGAAGTCACGGAAGGGAGCCAGGAGACCTGCGTGGTTAAACAAGGAACTGCTGGGTAAACTCAAGTGGAAGAGGAGAGCTTACAGATCATGGAAGGAGGGGCTGGCCACTTTGGAAGACTATAAGGCTATTGTCAGAGGATGTAGGGAGGCAACTAGGAAAGCTAAGGCCTCATTAGAATTAAACCTTGTGAGAAGGGTCAAGGACAACAGAAAGAGCTTCTTCAAATACAGGGCAGATAAAACTAACACTAGAGGCAATGTAGGCCCACTGATGAATGAGGTGGGTGCCCTGGTGACAGAAGATACAGAGAAGGCAGAGTTACTAAATGCCACCTTTGTCTCTGTCTATACTGCTGGAGGCTGTTCTGAGGAGCCCTGTACCCCTGACGCCTCATAGGAATTCAGGACAATGAAGGAGTTTGCCTTGGTTGATGAGGACTGGGTTAGGGACCAATTAAGCAATCTGGACATCCATTAATCTATGGGTCCGGATGGGATGCACCCGTGGGTGCTGAGGGAGCTGTCTGAAGTCATTGCTAGGCCACTCTTCATCATCTTTGCTAAGTTGTAGGAAACAGGAGAGGTGCCTGGGGACTGGAAGAAAGCAAATGTCAGTCTTCAAAAAGGGCAAGAAGGAGGACCTGGGTCAGCTTCACTTCCATCCCTGGGAAACTGATGGAATGATTATCCTTGGTGCCATCTCAAGGCATATCAAGGGTAAGAGGGTCATTAGGGGCAGTCAGCATGGCTTCACCGAGGGGAAGCCATGCTTAACCAACCTCAGCTCTTGATGAGCACATAACCAGGAGAGTAGATGATGGCAAAGCAGTGGATGTGGTCTATCTTTATTTCAGTAAAGCATTTGACACAGTCTCCCACAGCATCCTCGCAGCTAAACTGAGGAAGTGTGGACTGGACGATTGGGTAGCGAGGTGGATTGTGAACTGGTTGAGGGAAAGAAGCCAGAGAGTTGTGGTTAATGGGGCAGAGTCTAGTTGGAGGCCTGTATCTAGTGGAGTGCCTCAAGGGTCAGTACTGGGACGAGTACTTTTCAATATATTCATCAATGACTTGGATGAGGGAATAGAGTGCACTGTCAGCAAGTTTGCTGACGATACAAAACTGGGAGGAGTGGCTGACATGCCAGAAGGCTGTGCTGCCATCCAGTGAGACCTGGACAGGCTGGAGAGTTGGGCAGGGAAAAATTTAATGAAATATAACAAGGGTACATGTAGAGTCTTGCATCTGGGCAGGAATAACCCCAGGTACCAGTATAAGTTGGGGAATGATCTGTTGGAGAACAGTGTAGGGGAAAGGGACCTGGGGGTCCTGCTGGACAGCAGGATGACCATGAGCCAGCACTGTGCCCTTGTGGCCAGGAAGGCCAATGGCACCCTGGGGTGTATTAGAAGGGGGGTGGTTAGTAGGTTAGTAGGTCCGAAGAGGTTTTCCTCCCCCTCTATTTTGCCCTGGTGAGACTGCATCTGGAATATTGTGTCTAGTTCTGGTCCCCTCAGTTCAAGAAGGACAGGGAACTTCTTGAGAGAGTCCAGTGCAGAGCAATTAAGACGATTAAGGGAGTGGAGCAACTCCCGTATGAGGAAAGGCTGAGGGAGCTGTGTCTCTTTAGCTTGGAGAAGACTGAGGGGTGCCCTTATTAATATTTATAAACATATAAAAGGTGAGTGTCATGAGGCTGGAGCCAGGCTCTTCTCAGTGACAACTGATGATAGTACAAGGGGCAATGGGTACAAACTGCAACACAGGAGGTTCCACTTAAATTTGAGAAGAAACAACTTCTCAGTGAGGGTGACAGAACACTGGAACAGACTGCCCAGGGGGGTTGTGGAGTCTCCTTCTCTGGAGACATTCAAAACGCACGTGGACACATTCCTGTGTAGCCTCATCTATATGTTCCTGCTCTGCCAGGGGGGTTGGACTAGATGACCTTTCGAGGTCCCTTCCAATCCCTAACATTCTGTGATTCTGTAAACCTTGACTACTGATGGTCACAAAGGCAGGTCACAGGGGAGGTGCTCTTAACCTGAGTTCCTTTAATTCAAAAAATGAAATGTTTTGCAGGCTACTGATCAGGATCAGTCCACAGTGCACTTTTATTTTTAGCATCTTCTTCCTTTCCTAGGCTAAAACACAGTTTAATAAAGAATGTTGAACTAAATATTAATGTAATACTGAACTCCGCGTCTTTTCTTTGTATTTATAGTCATGATTGCTCAGCCTTAATTCATTTTTAGCTAATCTAGGTGGCATGGGCTAGTACATTAGTTTCATCCTGGAAGACCAATTAAATCTTGGGCTGCATCAAAAAGATTGTGGCCAGCAGATTGAGGGAGGTGATTTTGCCCCTCTGCTCTGGTGAGACCCCACCTGGAGTCCTGCATCCAGCTCTGGGGTCCTCAGTACAGGAAAGATTGGACCTGCTGAAGAGGGTCCAGAGTGGGGACACCAAGATGTTTAGAGGGATGGAACACCTCTCCTGTGAGGACAGGTTGAGAGGTTGTTCAGCCTGGAGAAGAGAAGGCTCTGGGAAGACTTTATACCAGCCTTCCAGTAATTAAAAGGGGCCTAGAAGATGGGGACAGACTTTTTAGAAGGATGTGTTACAACAGGACAAGGGGTCATGGTTTTAAACTAGAAGAGGGGAGATTCAGGTTAGACACAAGATAGAATATTTTTTTTTTTTCACAAGGAGGGTGGTAAAACATTGGCACAGGTTGCCCAGAGAGGTGGTAGATGCCCCATCCCTGGAGACATCCCAGACCAGGCTGGACAGGGCCCTGAGAAACCGGATCTAGCTGCAGATGTCCCTGCTCATTGCAGGTGACTTGGACTAGATGACCTTTGAAGTTCCCTTCCAACCCTAACTATTTTATGATCCTATATTCTGGATGTAATTTGCAGACATCTCTGGTATATTTAGTATTCTTCCTGTACAACTGCAATGTTAGGTTCAGAAGCTTATATGAAGACTTCATGCTGATTCAATGGCTGTTGATGCCAACAGTGTACATAAATTTGCTACACTATTGAATATGATCTACATAAGTTCTACTCTGTATAGTGAGCAGTGATGTATCATTCATATGGTGCTTGCAAAAACATAATTGTAAAGAAATAGCTGATGTTTGATTCATTAAGGCTATACATTTTAAAAGAAAGCCAATATTTAAAGTGACTATTTAATCACTGTCGTGTATCATTAAAAGAGCCCTTCATTATGTGTGTTTGAACAAATGACCTCTAAATGAGAATATTCCTAAGTAGAGCAGAAGAAGGCACTAAGACCTCAGTTAGCTGACATGCAGTTTCTTAAAAAAAAACTTGTACCATTCCTCAAACTGATATTAAGGCATGTGGCTGCAATTTTCGGCACTCTAGGCCTGTTATTTTGGGGTAGCTCCCTTTTGTCATCTAGAAAGAATTGTGCTTCTAAGATGATATGGTACCGGAGCTCTAGGTATCAGCAGGGGAGTGTTAAATGGAGATGATCTGCCCAATATAGTAAACTACCCACCTGAATATCTTATGCAGAAAAGTGAAAAAACTCGGTGGATACAAAAAAGTGAACAATCAAAAAGGAAAGAAATATGTAGTCTGAAAACACTAATTCATGACCTTTCAAATACCTCATGTCATGTGCAAAAAGTAGTTTTGAAGAAAAGATGACTTAAGTTACAATAATAAGGAGTAAGAGACTGTCATCTAGAAAATAGTAGCTTTTTCTAGCCTGACACCTCTGTCAACCCAAAAGAGTTCTGTGGCAACAGAAGGAAGAAGTTTAAAATGCGAACTTTACTATATGGAACAAAAGCATGCATTTATAATGTCTGTGACTTCACTGCTGCATTTTTGGCAAAAAAGTTACAAGTCAGGTCTCTAAGCCTTGCTCATGTAATTCTTTGCAGGGAATTTCCTCAATACCTTTCTCCTTTCTATTTGTGGCAGGGTTTTCAAGGAGCAGAGGTGTCTACTTTCTTCTTTACCTGGGTTGCTGAGGAATTATCTGCGGTCTTGTATCACATCTACACTGCTTCATGCCCTACAGGAATGCTGAGAAAAGAAGCTATATTCCCATTTAGCTGGTATGACATTTTATTCCCGCCTTTCTAAAGGGGCTTTCAATGTAATGAATCCTAAAAGTGATGTCAGCAAGACTTGTGGGAATGTTGCTAAAGCTTTGGACTTTCCTCCTCTGCTTAAGAGATGCCATGCTGAGTGAGTAGATTAAAACATTTATATTTGTCATAGACAGTGAATTGAGATAGAAAATAATCTCATCTCTGAATATTTTTATAGATATTCAGTATTACTGATATTTAAGTCTTTATCACAGGGAAATTTATTAGCAGTTTCTTGTTGCTGGGAGAACAGGAAGAGTCTATAGAGTGCAGAATCTGGGAGGCTGGTTACACTTTGTCTCTGGTTTCACATAAGGAAAAGTGAAATGCATATCCACTTGGAATATGTATTATTCCAACTACACAAGACTATTATTTTGGACACTAAATTGCTAAAGTTCTTTGCCTATATGATTTCTTATAAGCTGGAACCTTAAATTATATGCATTCTGGTTGTTACTTCATACTACAATCAGTTTCTAGCAGATAAATATTTTGTTTGTCTCAGAAGACAAGTTCAAAAGTTGTTTGGCTCCTGCTCTTTATATCCTATTGTTTAGTTTATTGGGAACGGCTTTTCACTCCCTTATGATTGTTTGTCACATAAGTCATAACAAGAGGTTTGACATAAAATGGCAGAATGAGAAAAGCTGCATTTCAGTAGCTTTTTGTAGTATTGTACAAAACTGTCTGTCACTTCTTCCTGATTTATAGTAAGGCTTGTTCAGTATAAACGGATTTGAAGAATTTTTGAAAGTCTCTGAATTTTAAATTTTTCTGATGAATGTATACATTATGTGTTTCAAACTCTAATCCAGCTCCCATTGAAGTCAATGGCAATGCTGCCATTGATTCCTATGGTGCAGAAGTGGACTTATAATGAGCTATTTAACATTTCATTTATCTAAATTGTTGCAGCTTGAAAGACTGATGGCGTTTTGGAGTGACTGAAGGGCCTGTAGATGTAATCAAAGAGACCAAATTGTGTGTGAGAAGCTGTTTCATCTCAATCTCTTTCATCTACAGAAACCTGATAGAATTTGTTTAGTGGATTCTGGCATACAAAAATGTGTAGTCAAATTCAGTATTTAGAATGGCTCTTCAGAACAAAACCAGACAGCCTAATAGTTTTACAGTTAAACAGCTATGATTCAATAGCTTTAAGTTCTTCAGGTTCTGTCACAAAACTTCTGATGAGAAAGTCTTGTATGTAAACCGTATCTGACTTGGTTTTCTTATCTGTACAATAATGGACCTTATCTTTCTTTCCTGGAGAAGATCTGAAAATATATGTTTTAATATTTATGGAGTGAGTCAAAAGAGTGATGATAAATAAGATGAAGCATGAAAGCCATATATTAGGTGTGTTTAATATAAAAGAGTAAGGGGGCAGAGTAAGGAACTGAGAAGGCCTTAAGCTGTGCAAGCACAGCTTGGCAATGGCAAAACATTGGTCTTACCATCCCAGCCAGACTCAGTGAAGCTTTCTTCTATTCTTATCCATCGCGGACATGTATAATGATGATTTTCTCTTAGCAGCGTTTCCTTATTAATTATTTCCTCTGAATAGTATTCCTGTTCACAAATTTGATTTTGAAGTTGTCTTAATCTCTGAATGATTTCGTTCCTTGTAAAATTCATTCTCAGACTGACCAGAATAATGCCTCGTCTGAATATGTATAAAAAAACCCTCTACATACTTATGATGTTTTCATTAACTGTGAGTGCTTCCAGTCTTTGCTGTCTTCACTGAGATTGAACTTGATGCTGTTCTAACTCATTTGTCTACCCAAAGCCTTGTGTGTTTAGGATTTTTTTTGGTGTTTTTTGTTGTTGCCGTTGTTGTTGTGTGTTTTTTTTTTTTTTTCCCTGAGTTTGATGTATTACATCTAAGTTAAAGCAATATGACTTAGTAGTTCATAATACTTCGTTTATTACGCATTACATTGTGTTTGTCAAATCTGCATTTAATCTCTTACCTTTTCCTTTTTGCCTATGTTTTCATGTTGAAGTAGAATGTGGATGCATAAATTATATGAAAACAAATGAAGTAACTTTGATGTTAAATGTGAGAATATTCACCCTATTTAGAAAATAATTAGTGAATTAATTAGGATCTCTTCAGGGAAGTCTATTGTGGTAGACTAATAGATCCTCTATTGTACTGTGTCCTTATGCAACTGGAGGGACCAACAGCACCTGTATGTTATGTTCTTATAAGCATGTGTCCAAATTAAGGCAATTTTGCACTGAGAATGGTGTTTCCTAGAAAGTCTTTACCTGCATTTTGTAAACATTATTGTCCTATGTAGAACTGGTGGAATGATGATGTGAAAATCTGTTTGCAGATATGATGTGTTTTCTGTGTTGGGCTGCTTTCATGGGAGTCTGGGTGTTGTATTGAGGAAGCAGGACCCTGGCTGCCTCTCTGCCAGGCTGATTCTAAGTTGGTGTTGTCTGGGATGAGGATGGAAGGGCAATCCTGCAGCACTGCTGTAGGAAGCTAGGAATCGATATGAGATATGGAGTTTTGTACAAGAATGTGGGAGAAGTATGTCCAGGACACGGGGAAGTCCTCAGTGTATTTATTCACACTGACTCTGTATGGGAATTTGCCAATACTGATCCCAATTTACAGAGTCCAGAGAATTACAATCCCAGATTTAGTGAAGCAGCAGCTGGAAGAATTGTTGAAGTATTATGAATTTGTATTTCCCCATCTTTAAGTATCTTTATTTCTGAAAATGTCTTACAGCACCTATACAGAACAAAACAATGTAGCAGAAGACTTCAGCTTTATGTTTGAGAGCGTCTCATCCTGAAGACTTTGCTTTATGCTTGCAAGCTTGCTCTACATACACAATAACCTATTAGAGTTTCTGCTAATGGGCCTTCTCCTGCAATTCTTCTTTGGGTTGATAGAAGTCCACAGGTGGTTTAGCAATGGTATATTATAATATATTGCTCTATATATTTGAAAATCTCACCCTTGATTTTCCATAGGTTCTTCATTTATCTGGAGTGAAAACACTCTTACTCCAGTTGCTTATAATGCCTGTGTCCTGTTTTCCTCCCTCCCCTATCTCCAATAAATTAACTTTTCCTTTCTTCACCTACATCTGCTTACTATTGATACATCATAACAAGTCCTAATTGAGAACAAACTCCGCATATACAAGCTTCAGCTTAAGCGTGTACCGAAAGCCAAAAGATATTGAAGAATATGTTTAGAACTAGTTTGGAACTAGCCTGATTCAGCAAGTTCTTAAATTCTAGTAGACTCATTGCTGGTCAGGGGTTATATCACTTATATATAAGTCCTCTGTCATTTTCAGTTAAAGTTTGCTAGCACAAAAGGACAAAGTATTCATAGACTGTATATGAACAACTCTGTCTTCCATGCTTTTTACGTTCTTGATTTTCTGCTATAGTGTATTTGTTGTTCTGTAGCAGTAACTTCAAATAAGTAACAAATCTTGAATTACATTATTTTCTTTTCTCAGTTAGTCACTGTATCTTCATCAAAAATCTCACTCCAGTTTTGATCATCTGTAGCTCTTTTTATGATACAAAAAAAGTGAAATAAACACTTACCATTAAGCAGCGGTCACTGCTACAGAACACCCTCGATTATAAATTGTCTATGTACAGAGTAACATATGACAACAGCCCTGCTGATGTTGCAAAAGAAAATCCTGTTGAGGATCCTGTTGGCTTCCACAATGTTGTCTCAGATGTAAATTCAGCTGTCTATTATGAAGATATAGAGAGACCTGGGAGTGGCTTCACTTTGCTTTGCTTTCCATTTTAGTGATTTACAGCACACTAACCTCATATGTGCATGAGGGAAATGGTGTTCCATATCTAGTTTCAGAAATGCAAGGGATTATGTGAGTTGGAGGGATTGAGATAAGATGGTCACAAAGTCTGGATGGAAGACACTCTGTTGTATGGGGAGTGAGTAGGGTTAGTTGCTGGATGATGCTAATTACCAAGATTTAATTTGTTGTGTGCTTAAGACACAACTGTTTCAAGATTGTTTAGCGGGTCAGAACTCCTTTCTTCCACTTCAGTGTGACAGAGAGCATAATGTGCATCTGTGACCAAGTTGCACAAAATGAGAATATTACACTTCCGTGGTCAGAGATACTGCTAAGTGTGGCAAAAGTTGCTTTAACGTTTTTTCACACATACTGGTTCAACCCCTGTATTGCTGGGTAAATTAGTGTCTGAGATGCTGCAGGTCAGATGTGGCCCATTGAGGTTTTTATGGACTACAGGTAAATTTTCTTTCCAGCATCCCGCATATAGAAGGTATTACTAATGCAAATTCAATTGCAGATGATGTAGTGGGTGTGCTCCTCACAAGCATTCCCTCTGACATTTGGTTATCAATGCAACATTTGGAGGAAAAAATACACCACCAAAATCTCTTGCATGACACCTCTGAAGATCACAGGTAAAGAGGAAGTTGTTTTCTAAAACTTTAAAAAGGTTTTGATGCACAATATTGTCTGACACCTTTTTCAGACTGCTGATAAACCAGGATGGAATGCAAACCTGCTTAACCAACACGGTTGAAACAGTCTCTTAACATTATCTGCAGACAGCCTGGACTGGTAGTGGGGTGTGTTCAGAGCACGCATTTTTGCTCGTGCATAATATTAATTGTTTTATTTGTATACCAGAAAATGGAACAGCAATTTTGGCTATTATTTTGCAAATAAGTGTGCTGGAAAGATGAATACAAACCAATTACAAATACGCCATTCTTAACTTAGTTCTTGTTTGAAGGCTTTGCCAGCTCTGTAATTGCTCTCAGACTAATCAATTATACAAATTCTGTTTGTACAAATTAGAGCAAACTGTTAACCTGATTTCCTGATTATTGTCCTTTTATGTTTTCATAAAGCTTTTATTTTAATTAATTCTTTTATGAACATAATTTTACTTGCACAGCGGATGTTTTCTGGAAAGCAGTTATTAATCATAATGTATGACCTCAATCATATCTTGTGTCTGAAAAAGATGCTTTTATATTAATCAATAATTAATTAACATTACCTTGCACTTTGTCCTACATTTAAGAAGTTACAGAATCATAGAATGGTTTGGGTTGGAAAAATCACCTAGTTCCAACCACCCTGCCATGGGCAGGGACACTTTCCACCAGATCAGGCTGCTCAAAACCCCATCCAACCTGGCCTTGAACATATACAGAGATGGGGCATTCACAGCTTCCCTGGGCAGCCTGCTCCAGTGTCTCTCCACCTTCAGGGTGAAGATAACAAGTTATGCTTGTTACTTGCTTGTTACTTGTCAAATGTAAATAAAATACTTATGAACTTTTTATGGTACCTTCTTCCAAAGCTGTTGAATGTCAGAAGTAGGTTATAGTATGTTAAAGATATGATCTCTGATTATTTAGCTGTGTGGGAGACTGCTTTGAGGCAAAATGTTCTTCCTGTAGCAGTGTCAATACCTATGGATCATGCTATGCAATACACTAGGCTGCAGTTTTATTGACAGACCACCTCTGCAGGGTGGTTTTTATGGTTCTTCCAAGCCCCTAGTGAGTCCAGCATTCAAACCCTGTTTGATCATCAGCCTGTAAACTGATCATTTATCTTAAGCATTAGGGCTGCAAATACTTGATTGTTCTGAAATTAAAATAAATCTATAAGTAAGATCTTTTGCAAGATGTATGGGTATTTATGTCTGTCTTTCTGGGCTTGGTAGGCAATCTACTGGCACACTGTTTTTTACTTGTGTGACCTTGAGAGAGTCTCTTAAGGTATCTTCTCTCAGTGTCCTTGATTTTTTTTCTTTTCATAGAGATACTGATGCCTGCCTGCCTTATAAGTTGCATCTTTCTTTGCAGTGTATTTTAAGACTTCTGGCTGAATAAGTTCAATTGAAAAGAAAAACAACTAACCTCTTCTATCTTCCATCCTGGCTGAAATCCTCTGGACTTTAGATAAAGCTGAAACAGAATAAAATAATACAGAAGTATAAGCACAGACCAGTTGTTTGTGTTATGTTGCCAGTTTTGTGTTAGCTTAAAAGTCACAAAAGTATCTTGCATGTGTATTCATAGCTACAGAGAAAGTGGAGAACTTTTCTGTGGTGCAACTTTTAAAAATTTTAATTTTTTTTTTTTTTTTTTTAGTTAAGGAATCTAGTTTCTCAAAGACTGTTCATGGGAAAAGCTTGATTTCAACAAACCTAATTAACTTGCAAATAAATTCTAAGAATTTTTTGTGAAATATTTCATAGTGACATGTCTTGATTTTAATTCAAAATGAATGTGTAGAATTTTGGTCACTTTATTTGATGAAGGCTGAGTATTTAAATTGTTGTAACTGGAGTGAAATAAGTTTGTGTTTCAGCACTGTAGCCTCTGTTACTCTGCTAAGATGTTTCCTATAATCAAAAGTAACTCTAGGTTAGATACAGTATGAGTGGTCTGTTGTGGGAAAGCAAGATGTGCAGTTCCAGCCATCTGGATTATAAAGGAAGATCAATACTAACATGACCATCTGGACGGTCAAAGAAATAGTGCTAACATAATTAGATCATAGCAAAATATAAAGGACCTCGGACAGATTGTGTTGAAGTACATTTCTCATAATTGTAAAGAGTTATAGCCCAGACTCATGAGAATAGTATCTTGGGCTGGATAACCGCCCCCAAGTGCACATATGTGCGAATGTCTTTGGGCCTGGTCTGTGAATGAGTGAGAATACAATGAAACAAACATAACATAAGTGTGGTGTGTTTTTAATAACAATTATTGGAAAAACATCCTCCATAACACCTTAGACCAGGCTCGTATCTGTAAATCCTATAAATTGTCAATGACTAATAAAGAAGGCCTCAGCCTGGCTCAGCTCTCTCCTCTGCCCCGCTCTGCACTTCTTCCTGAACAGGATCTCTGTCTGTGCATGAATCTCTGCCTGCGTCCCAGTGGGCGTCATTTCTAATCGCTGCAGTCTATGTCTGCAGAAAAAGTAACTTTTTGAAGTTTCCATTGCACGTGTTGGTAACTCAGCTTTCCAGGTAAACAAAAGCTTTCTAGCTGAAATATATTTTATTGTGATGTATCATTCAGGTGTCTCATAAAAATGGTATTAGTTGTGAATATTCTTGCTGTCTTTACTGGAGCAAGCTCCCCTCAGTGGATTTTCTGTGACATGAAACTCAAAAACCATGAACTTGTATGTTACTGAACTTGTTACTGTATGACCCTTCAAGAAGGCAGCATTATGATGTTTGGACAGAGGGTGTTTCATGACAATAACATCAAGAAGCACAAACCATTGTTGCCATTATAACGAGGCAATATGACATCACTTCTAGAACTGAATTATTTAGATTTTGAATGAGCTGTTTCAGTATTTAGGTAAAATAATTAAATTTTATTTAATAGATTAAAGGGAAATAAATACTATGGACATGAACTTGGCTCTTCCAGCATCTTTGTTGTAGTACACGTTTGCAATCACATAACTAAACTGACAAGACCAATTCAAGTGTTTAAAACAATAAAGACAGATACCCAGACTTTTTAATCAGGTGGCAAGCATAGCTATCTTCAGGCTACTGACCAAACTTTTTTTTTAAAAGTCAAAAGATTTCCCATGATTGCTAATCTGGGCTAGGATACACAAGGGTATCTTGAGACCTCACAGCTTCAGGATAGAAACCAACAAACAGTGCTACTGGATGGATGCTGGTGTGAGAAACTAAACAAGCTTTGCTTGTTTGAACTTCTTACTATTGTCTTGATATGATTGTGTTATACTGCACTTCTGAAGCTGGACTTCTTTTTCAATGGCTGAAAAATCCTCTACAGCATTAATTTAGGTCTGTTCTTTTAGAAAACAAATTTGTTAGGAGGGGAGACAATTCTTTTAAATTAATCGGGGAGGCTTTTCCTGAGCTAGGCCTTACATGTATGTCACAGTGAAACATGCTGTGTAATCCCTCTTTACATTCACTGATACAGATTCAGTACCCATCAGCCTTAATTGTAAACTGTATTTTAATTTTTACAACATGATAAAAATACCCATAAAATTTGTGAATGTGTTTCAAGACACAATGAATCTGAATCACTAAGTGGAACTACAAAGATCTGTTTTTGCTTCTTGACCCACATTGTTGCACATCATAAAATAATTCCTATTATATTTTGCATATTGTCTTTTAATTGCAGTGAAGGAAAGTGTATGTGGTCAGGGAAAAACTCCAGAAAGCTGCAAGTATGTTTAGTTTCAGCATTTTAGCTCCTCTTTGCCATTAGAAGACACCAGACCATTTTGGAGGAGGCAGTGAAGGAGAGTGAAACAGAAATAAGGTACTAGAGAAATTATAGCCTGAATAACAACCTACTGCTTTCCCTTTTTATTATATTTTTTCCTGCAACATATACTGTTCGGAAAGTTACGTGAGTAGGAACACCAAGTATGTATCCTCTCTCCCTGTCGGTCACTTCTGCCTCATAATTGTCTGGGCTTGAAATGTTCTTTCCACTTAGATGATAGTATGTCTATTGCCAAACAGCAAAGGTTGCCATTTTATCTCAGGCATGGCTGTACTCCCTTATGTCTGTAATATAAAAAAAATTTCATTATTTTCTTTAAGAATGCTTTTATTATTGGAATTAGTTATTGCTTGGGTGGATTCATTGTTTATGTCAAAATGTGCTTGCACCTGGGGCTCTGGACTATGCGTCTTCTGTGTTATTTTATGCAACTTTCACTGTCATGATTTGATGGGACTTTCATAGGTTAGCCAGGGCTGAAATGTTATAGAGGTAAAACAGGTCTTTCAGTCCTCTGGGGGAATTTGCTTCCTGAAGTGCCTTGACCTGCAACTGCTGGACACCTTGGGGACATTCAGGAGGGTCCCTGTGTGCCAGTGCTGTGCTGCACTCTTGCTTTCCCCAGCATCTGCTATGTGCTGCTGCTGTGGACAATAGGTTGCAGGGTTAAACTGACCCTTTAGTATAAGGCCATCCTTAGGAAGTAATTTGAAACTTCTTGATACTGATTTTTTAAAAATTAAGCTAGCTGTTTGGTTGTCTAAAGGGAGACAATGGTGCCTAAACTTGGAAGTCTTCTGTTGATATACCTTATCAAAGTTTCTTATGATTAATGGCTTTCAAGTATAATTCAAGAAGCCTTAGGATGCAATAAGAACATAGAAACAAAAAGCTTTTTAATTAATTAGAAATGCTTTTGGAATTGGAAAAAATCCCTGAGGACCTCTAGAATTATGCATAAAATGCTAGTGTACACAGAATAAAATTTCACAATAAATTAACGAGTGTTCTCTTTAGACTCAGTGCGGCACAAAACAGAGCTCTGAAGGAGTCAGCTTGCTGCCAAAATAATTTTCCAACACGCTTTCCTCGTGTCTTCTCATCCCATTGGTTCACTAGCTTATGAATGTAATTTGTTCTTTTGTTTTTGTGCTACGAAAAAGGATAAAAGATTGGAAGCATTGTGATATGTTCCCTGAGGGCTCTTGTTTCAAGAATGAACCACGACCTTTTTTGATGTAGGTTAGAATTTTTTTTTCCTCTGCCTGAAAACACATCTGCCTCCCCTGACTGTTGTGATAAAAGCTTTCCACCTATGTGTTGTCCTCAGCATTTACTGGGGAATCTGCTCTCTACCTGCATTTCTTGAAATCCCAGCATTGCAATTTACAGAAGTGAGGAATGCTTCAAAACTGTTCTTCATGTAGTTCAGGTTGAACTTACCCCCCACATCTGCAGTAGGTAACCTATAAAATACATTACTTAAAAAAACCCTAACCAAACCTACAAACAAAAATCCACAAAAAAAAGCCACAAACCACAACAACATAAAAAAACCTAATCAACGTTCCTCCTCCCCCCTCCCCAATGACTACTAAGGCTAAATTGTAAAAGTCTGTCTGTCTTGCTTGTCCTAATGGATGCTGTCTGGCCCAGCTGCAACTGGGGTTTCCTTATGTTGTATACCATACGTTGCATCTGTGAAAGATGGTACATTGATGGGCCCGTGACCTTCCACAGACTGAAAGCATCAATGTCTCAGCATTTTTTAGGAAGCTGGTGCCGTCAGATGAAAACCAACATGAAGTAAAAGAGCAAATGGCATCCTATGGCATGTTGGTTTTCTATCCATCCCTGCACTAGTCATTCAAAAATGCAGTGGTATTAAACAGTTATCTGGTCTGTTCATTGCTGCTTTACGTTGGGAGTATGTTTATAAAGTTCTAAGAAGGTTAATGGTTATTAATTAAGAATGAGTAATTTGAGTGATAGTAATAGTGTAGCAGCATTTCCCCTGGGCTGCTCACATTGCCCAGACACCCAGGCAGAAAGCCAAGCTAATGTAGCTATGCAGATCTGCTGAAATTTGGCTCTTTCTGCAGGATTTTACTTTGTGCTTTGTTGAAATCTCTTTACAGATTAAATTATTGCATGACTGGCTTTACCACAGCTGCATAGAGGAGTCAGATGACTACAAGAAACAAGCAGGACTAATTCTATAGTGAAAGATCATCTGATGCATATCAAATTTATCTCGTGTTCAGTAATAACATTCTGATTGTCCTTTCACAAAAATACCTCTGGTTACAAACAATGTATTGACATAACAGATTATGCAATAATCCGTAGCGTTTGAACTTTTACAGATTAAAAGCTTCATTAAACTTCTATAAGCTCTTTACAAATGCTTCTTCAAAACAAAGTGTGAGCAAACATGGCAAGTTGTTCTGTCTGTTGGTTCTGTCCGCTTTTTGTCTGCTGCGAGATAAAGAAAAGTACAAGTGAATTCAAACAAATACATTGTATGAAGGCCATACAGGAGGTGACTTAAGCATGTACCTAATTTCATGTCTGAGTTGCATCGGTGTTGAATACCAATGAGGACTGAGAAAGGAGGGCACATGTATAAGGCTATGTATTTTAGGTTAAAACATGCTGATTTATGATGACATCATAGTTCATATTTCTTTATGTACTTTTAATTAGGTAAAAAAATAAAAATACGTTCACAAGTACTCTTCCAGGAATAGATAGATAATAGGTCTCCAACTAAATGTTTTGCATTTTGTCTGTAAATATTTGCATGCAATAAATCTTCATAAGAATTTTATTAAATATTTTAAAAAGGGATTTATACCTAAAACCAAGCAGCTCACGTACATCAGCAGAGCTCATTTTGTTATCTGTGGTACTTAGCTGTGAATATTCAGTATGCAAAATGTAGCATTATTAGGTGGAAAAGACTGGAATTTGTTCAATATGATGACATTTATTTAGGAACTTTACGATGACTGCCTCCATAGGATTCTTGGAAGAAAATTATTGTTGCATGATCCGTGAAGAAACAAAGTTGTTCAGAAAATAATTCTTGAATGTTTTGGGTGGAGCCACAGAATCAGGTGACAGCTCTTGAAAGATAAAAACACTTAGTATTATGCAAAAATGTACACAAATTGTGACAGTGGCAGGGAAAATAGTTTGTTTATTTCCCTACCCCACCAGTTTCTGAAGAGGAAGATGGAAAATGTGGTAACATTTTTCTATGTGCTTCCTTTTTATGCAAGTTATGACATTTTGGAACTAAACAATAGCCAAATTAGTATCAACAGCTTTATGTAGAAATTCAACATTTGCTTATTTACCAAATGTATGGATCTTTTTGGAAATGCCCATCTTTTCTGTTTTGACAAATTCTTTTGCTGCAGTCATTTGGGCCAGAAGGTGCTTCTCCAAATGAGCCATTTCAAAAACCTTTGTTAAAGAAATACTTTGAAAAAATATATCAGGTTAAGGACGGAATTTCTGTGTCACACCATAAAATGAACACTTTATTTCTGTTAAGAAAATATCAGTTTAATTCATTAACATTGAATTGTAAAATGTGAAAACTTAGAGATAACCTTTTCAACTTAAAGTTCTCCTGTACTTCAGTCTTTTCAAATTCATTTTGTATCAATTTATTGAAAGCAGGTATAAACCAAACTATTTTTGAGGTTGTTTTTTCTGAAACAAACTTCCTGACAGAAGTAGTTATAATATTAATGCCAAATTTTGCACTTTTCCTTCACCTGAGGGGTGTTCTTTATCTGGGCATTGTTACCTTTGCCTTCCTTCATCAATGACACACAGCTGTGTGTGTCATCATGCACATCATTCTCTGAATTGGAAACGTATTTCCTCCCTAATAATGCACCTGCTATGAAGCACATCCTCAATGATGAGATATTCATTTTTCAGAAAATGGTCCAAGAAGTTATAGAAAGTTTGTAATAGAAAGTTTGCAGGCTGGATTGCCCTCATCATCACTTGATTGAAAATGATGTCTGATAACTCTTCACTCATGAACTCATCTGCGTGCCCCTCTACAAAATCGAAATCTTTTTGATTGAAGAAAATTTGGCTGTATACCAACTATGCAATTCAAAACAGTATGAAGGAGTATGCTTTTTTTGTTGCAGATCTTGATTATACCATTAAAATCCATGTATTGCTGCTCCCTTTGTCATTTTTCTAGAAAGAAGTGTAGGTAACAATTCAGATCCAGTAGATCCAGTCTTGTAAATTCAGACCATTTATTACAATAAAGAACAGGCTGTTCAAGTGTACTTTGGTGGAAATAAAGAAGGTTAGATTCACAAACATAGGCACATACATAATACTGAAACTAACTTGCATTTTTTTTCCATCTATGCTTTAATGCTGTAACTGCATTTATGGAACATTGTCATTAAAAAATACACGATGTATTGGAACGTCAATTAAATTTAGTTCACTGGTACTCTTGAAGAAGAGGAACCTTTTGTATTGAGCAATCATAAAATGTGCTCCTGTAATTACTGTACCATGAAAAGCAGAATTTAGTTTTCGGTATAGTCACTAGAATTGGCTTAAAGTACAACAAATCAGTGGTGCTGGCCATTATTATATTTTTCTGAAAATTCAACTTTCTTTTTCTTTTTCCAGATGTTTGCGTAAGAGAACAATTCTGGTTTAAGAAATGAGCTCCACATGCTTCAAATTGTTCAAGACTTTACTATTTCACATTCTTTAAAGTTATTTTGAAAATGAAATTTTCACTGAGATTCAAATTCACTTAAGTACCCTGGAAAATACACCTCCTATGCTCTGGTCAGCATGGAGATGTTCACAAAACATGCCATTGAAATAGATAAAAGCTTTACAGCTGACATAAAAGTTTGCAGGATAAGAACTTCAAGTGTAATACATTCATGAAAGTCTGCCAAGTAAAGACAGTTAGAGCGGATCTTTTAGTAGCTGTGATAATGAAGGATGAGTGAGTAGCTTTCAGCATACCTGAAAGTTGGTAGGACTTTTATTACTGTAGTCTATGATCGTTAAATTCACAGTAATGTAATATGGCATCACAACAACTCTTCCTCCGATTCAGGTATGAAACAAGTCCCAAATAAGAATGAGAAAGGATCTAATTGTTATTTGACTTTTTTTTTTTTTCCTTACAGAATCTACAGGAACTCCCAGACAATTCCTAGGACAGATTGAATACGGTGAGATAAGGGCTAAGGAAACATTTATTTTTCTTAAACTGCTTGTGGACCTGGTATAAGATTATCACACATTTTCAGAAACTTGTCATATTTTCGCGCTCTCTGTTCAATGCACTGTTGTTGCGGCATATTGTTTGGGAAAAAAACTAGGGTGGGGGTTATAATGATAGCCCTACTGTTTTGTAATCTTCTCCACCTCTGGTTATCTGTTATGAAACAGTATGAGGAAACGAGTGCTATCAGGTTTTCTACCAGTGCAGATCAGGCCGTGTAGTCACTAGTGTAAATTTCTTACAACTCCAGTCACTTCTGCATTAATTTTCCCAAGCTGCAGCCATAGTCCTTAATCTTTGGTTTTGTGCCACACCAATAGAATACAGTAACCTGTAACTGAAATAGAGTGCTCTACCTTTGAGATAATTCATTTTAAGGTAATTATTAATTCCTTTGAAGTAGTTCTGATGCATGATTTTTGGATGCCTAAAATGTTTTGAAAATTAAGTTACTCTTACTGAAGTGAGAAAATGTAGATTTAAGAAATCAACTTTGAATTTTAAGTGCTGTTCTTACTAAAATAAGCAATGATTTTATCACTGGATGTATCTACTGTTAGATACAGAATAGCTACTCCGACAGGTTACTTAATCCATTTTTTTTTGGTTCTTTTCTATATGTGATCAAAGAAATATTGTTGCTAATGATAATCTTAATTTTTAAACAGCTGTTTGTGTTTTTTTAATTATTTTTTATATTTTGGGGAATATTTTCCTATTTTTCTTACATCTCTTTTCCTTTCTTTCTTGTTAATGAACACATAAGGCTAATAGAGTAGATATACTACTTAGCAAATGTCATATTATTGGAGGAATAGTCACTTAAAAATCTTTTCAGGTTTTTCTGTATCCCAAGATATGTAGATCTATGCTTTCTTTTAGCAAACAGGTGAATCTTTGTCATTCCTTAAATAATTCAACTGGGTTTTAGCTGACTAGGTAATAGAAATATTATGGCAATTTTTATGGTGGCAACACCCGGAAAATTAAGATTGGAGTCCACCTGTACTAGTGGTGTATAAACAAATGCTGAAATAGTTCTTCCCTCACACTAGTTGTTTTGCTATTTCAGTGTTTTATGCAGCTTCTCAGATTTAGATTAATCCCATTGAAGTTAACCATTTACCTGAGTTTTCTTTTAACCAGGACCTAAGAAGCTGCCTGTGTGTCTGAAGTCTTAGATGCTCATGCAGGATAGAACCCTGCTGGCCCTTCCTTGGATACCAAAAGCATGCTGAAAGCCCCCAGAAGCCTTGCCTGTGCCACTTCATGCACACTGAACCACATCCTCTTGTCTTTTGACCCTCATATTTCTCAGAAAAAAAGAGAAAGTGTGGAATTTTCCATGCAGGGTAGCACTTCAGTTCTGCTGAAGGCTGATAAGATTAAATATACTCTACTTCTCTAAGAACCCCAAGTTGCAATAAGACATCATGCCAGCAATAACAGAAACCATTGACTTAATCTGGCTTTCAGCAAAATAGTTTATTTTAATGTTGCATACTGAGTATGTATGATTATAAAGAGTCTGTTTATCTCAAGATATGTGAAAATGTGTATTCAGCTTTCCTACCGTATTTTAGAGTGCCTGAATATAGAAATAATGATAATTTTTCTCTTTTTATTTGCTTTCTGTTGGTAGATAAAATAGCAGATAGGATGTTAAGAATGCATAAATTAGAGCACATAAGAGCAGGAGGCAATGGATTGAAGTTACTATGGAATTTTCAACTTGAAGTATTTTTTAGTGTTAATATTCACACATATTCTTGCATTAACACGTGTGCAATGAAATAATTATTTGAAATACAAGGTAACAGAAGTCTCTTTAAAACTGGGAAGTTATTATTAAATGATAATAATAACAACGAATAAACCATATTGGCCTCAAAAATTAACTCAAAATCTGTGATCAGTCATTTATTAGTTAGGCTAATAAGACAACATGAGCTTACCATAGATGAAAATATCTACAAAGATAGATACCAATTATCAACAAAGCATTTGTAGCAGCATTTTTTTTCTGTGCTGTTAGAAGTATAGGAATATAAAATGTTTAATGACAGATGTTATTAGTTATAAAGAAACCAGTGTGCAACCTAAAATTGATGGCAGGACAGGTTATGCTAATGTGACCTTCCTGCTATAGTGCCAGATGGTAAAACCACAGTATACTTAGCTCAGTGCTGTGATTTTTACAAGCACAGAGAGACTCACAGACAATCAGGAGTCAGCAAATAGCCTGATGTGCTACTGAAAGAACATTGTATTGTTTCCCAGCAAATGCAAATTACAATTGTTGCGGTCTCACCCCTTCGAGAATCACTTCTTTGTCTGTCTGTGCCCATTATTCTATCAGAGCAACAAAACAATAACAGTTACTGTTTCTGAGTCATTTCTTGGGACTCTGTACAGGAGTACTTGAATACTTTAGTAGAGGGAAAAGGAATGGAGAAATGTTTGCTGGTAGCTAGAAAAGTGAACTTGACTTCAAGGAATTTCATTGTTATTGCAAGTTCTGCTTTTGTCTTATTTTATATGGTTTTTTTTAGATTGCGTCACCTGTAGCATGTGCAGGGTAAGGAATACGTCTGCAGTGTGGAAGTCTGGTTCTGTCTGAATGCATTTACTTGCTGAACTCTTTGGCATGTGGTCTCCCATATATAATGATGTTTCTTTCTCTCTTTGGTCTGCCAGGCTATGCATTCAGTACAAAGTCAGTGCTGAACTGCTGGATCAGGGAGTAAGCCAGGCATCCACACTGGCTTTTGATCACCAGTCTGTAAAACAAGTCATCCAAAGTGTAGATAAAGGCAATAGTTAAAAGAATATAATTCATATTTTTGTGTGTATCTTAGAATATGCTAAATGGGAAGGTGTAATAAGATGTGGAGGAGATTTCTCTGACAACAAATGGATGGATCCTTGCACTTAAAGGGAAATGGAGATTAGCTGTCAGGAAAGCAATAGTACTAGACTTTAAAGGAGGAATTGAAACTGAGCAGGACAAACAGTACTTTGCAAAGAATCTCTGACAAAAAAGTGATAAGAAGCTGTCAACAGAAAAAAAGAAATTGCAAATATTCTTAGCCACCAGATTAATGGATGTACTTTTTGCCCAGCTCAGCACTGTGGGGAAAGGTGGGCTTTGAATTCGACTACACTTGGGAAAATCTGGTTGAATTAATGTGCATGTTAACAAGGTGGGATACATTTTTAAGCACATAGAAATTTGAGGCACTGGAAAAATTAGTAGTATTTTTCACAAGGAAACATGCAAATAAAAATAGAGCAGCACTAAGCTTGATTAAGTTCTTTGATTAAATGGTGGGGTTTAGAATCTCACATTTTACAATTGATGTTACTTACAGTCTCTGTGCTATTGAGCAGATTGAGAATCTTCTACACACTGAGAGTGTTTTATATGTCTCTTTAGTTAGCTAAATTTAAACTGTATATTTCTTTAAGAAACATGAAATACATCTATAGAGCTTAAAAACATACTGCTTTGAGAAAATGATAAAGCCTTCTATAGTAGAACAGCAATACAGTCCTAAATCCTGGTGAGAGGCAGGCACACAAAGAGTTTATTGTTCCAAAATGTGCTATCAACATACCTCATAATCAAGTTACTGAGAAGTTTGTGAACAAGCCTGAGCAGACAAATTGCAGCTCCTGTGCACCGCTGTGGCTGTTGGGGTTGCCTTCCACTTGCAGGAGATGCAGGAGAGGTAGGCAAACAGCAGAACATGGATGAGAGTGGTTTCTTAAGAAAATGAAAAGAATAATTTGCTCTTCAGTAGCAGTGCTGAGTAGTGCTCTGCACTGAACTATGCTTTCATTATTAAAAATTTCTCTTAGAAGAAATTAAAAAATGGCTGCCATTTAACGCACTTGCAAGTATGATTTTTATATTTTATTGTGGTTTGAATGTGTGCTATTCAGGACAAAGTGTTCTTGATTGGGAAAAGCTACTATATTTAAATATTTTGGTTAACTCTGTGGTTGTAGGAGTTCAGTTTTACTCTGAATAATTTCAGATGTCGTGTCCTTTCCCTTCCAAGAATCTGTAAGTTTGCACAGATTTTCTGAAAGAACACATGAGTTCAGCTGGGATAAATGGAAGTATCACTCAGCACCTCTACATGTAGGTCACATTTATTCCAGGGAAAAAGTGAATTTCTGCTGACCTACATCGATCATCATCAGCCATTGCTGACTTTACCAGAAAATAATTTAATGAATTTTGTTATTGTTTTCCAAATACCTCTGTGGAAAGTAATATAATATTCAGACGTGTTGTTGGACAAGAAAGATATTTGCAGAACAAGAAGCAGGTCAACCCTACCTGGAGTGCAACACTGCTCCTGACCAGAAATTACTGAGCTTGAGTAGATCTTTGATCTTGGTCTTTTTGTCAGGATATTTGCATCACCTCTTTCTGCCATAGATAAACCTGCCCTGAGATTAGCAGGCTAGTGGTCAGGAGGAAGGTATGGTTAACATCTTCTGTTAGCATCATGTGTAATTTGATCACAGAGAAATCTTTGTTTCTCATGTAACTTTCCTGCTCCAGTATATGTCAGTACCATTCCATTTATTTATTGCCAGATATAGTAACTTGTACAAAAAACAAAACAAAACAAACAAACAAAAAACAAAACAAACAAAAAAACCCACAAAAAAAGTTGCCAAATAAATATGTTATGAAAATTGAACTGATTGGGTGAATTTTTGTATCTAGCTGCATAGAATTTGTTTGAAGGGCTCTTCTCTTTTTCTCTAGCTATTTTTATGGTATTCTCCACGGGCTAAAATTTGACCATGAAGCTTGGTCATGAACTTTGGGTCACCTTGATTCGCGTAACCAAAACAACAAGAAATTCTCATTCTTCATTCATCATGAACCAATAATACATTTCCCAACTCTTTTAGATAGAAGTGGAAAACCAAGTAAAAGTTCAGCAGAAATATTTACATAGGCCACATTGTCAGCAGGGGTGAGTGTAAAAACCTGAAAAAGTAATGATTGTGCAGCTTTTCTTGCATGCTCTCAAGAGCAATAAATGGATTTGCATGTATTTCAAATAACCAATTACCCAAATAACTATTTGGGATCATTTTTAAAAGTCACAGTAATATTACTACCAAATTTGGAGGAAAAGAAAGTGTGGTTTTGCATCAAAAAATACTATGTATTTAAATAATCAAAACACTAAAATAATCCAAGATGGAACAACTTGATCTAGAAGTATGGTGACAGATATTAATATATTATCCCTTCTGGGCTACATCTTCAACAGTTTTGCAGAAGCTGGTGGTTTTTTTTTTTTTAAATAATATCCTTTGATATTTAGCATTTGTGAAATGATTATGACTATATAATATCTTGCTCAGGGGAACAAATAATCTCTGATGGAATTGATTTTGCTGAACAGTAATGGCAAGTGCTACTTTGCATTACAGTAGAATCAGGAAAGACATCTCCCATTATGTCCATCTGTAATGCTACTGCAATTACTATCAGCATCATTACTGGAGTTCTTTAAGTTAGGTGATTAGTAGTTATGGATACTATTAAAATAACTATTGATTCTATTGATTACTTTAAAAAGATTTAAACCTGAGTGCTGCACATGTAATTGCAGTTTTGTTTTATCTCACATTTCCTGTGGCTCTTTTTTTCTTTTGCTGAAGTGTATTTTATTTTCATCCTCACTTTCTTCTTCCATTGTGAGGCTGCGCAAAATAAAAGACTTCTCAGCGAGTAATATATTTTTTACAACACCAGAATGTTTTGTCAAAACCAGCAGGCTAATTGGATTCTCCCTCCCTCTCCTCCTTATTTCTTGCCTCCCTTCTCTGTCACTGACAGCAAAATTGTTCATCTGGATGCTACACTCCTTTGTGTTATGTTCTCTTTTGCTCTATTTTCAGTTATTCCTTTTTTCTTTCTTCTAAATTTTGTGCCTTCCTCCAGTTCTTATCCCCTTTACATTAATGAGTTTCTGCAGCTTTGTTTTTCCCAGCAAAACCTGCTCTGAATCCATCCATTTGTCTACCTGCAGTACCAGCTGTACAGCCCCCTGCAGTGTACAGGCAGAGAGGCTCCTCTCCTCTCTCCTCTCTCCTCTCTCCTCTCTCCTCTCTCCTCTCTCCTCTCTCCTCTCTCCTCTCTCCTCTCTCCTCTCTCCTCTCTCCTCTCTCCTCTCTCCTCTCTCCTCTCTCCTCTCCTCTCCGTTACACCTGTGATGACTTCTGATATAACACTATGTTGTCCCTCAGTCTAGACCAAAATGTGAGCTTATCTGGTTGAGGATCATCACTTCCCTCTCACCTTCAGGAAGGCCCTTTTTAAAGAAGCTTAGCTTTACAGCTCTCCTAATGGTGCCACAAATGCTGGATCAAGAAAAGAATGCTCTAATGAGTGGCTCTGCAATATGCCTTTGTTTCATGCAACTTGAGCTCAAACAACTCAATTCTCAAATATAATAAGCACTATTTATGAAAGTTACCCATTTTAATCTTTGATATTCTGAGCCTTAATTTCTGTCCTTTTCTTTCTTGCCATATTCATGCTGTAATCAAACTATATTATCTGTTTAAGTATACTTGCTTTCTTTGATAATGTTTGAAATGCAGGTATTTCTAAATCTAGTCATGCATATGCTGTAAAGAAGAAGGCTTTTGTCTTTAGCTTTCTAAAGAAACTACTCCTCCTTCTGTACACTGTGAAAAGCAATACTGTCACTGTTTTTATTGGTAGTTCTTTGCTTTATATGCAAAATCCCTTCGCAACTCCCCTATGGATCTCAGGGGCAACCCATTTTCAGATTTATAGCATGTCCTTAACAGCATCCCATTTTAATTAGTGCAATTAACATCCACCCACAGTAACAACTGAAGGGCCACCATATGAAAATCAGTCCACCGTCCTTTTCACCAACACACATGTTTTTCCTGTTTATCTCAATGAAATATAGGAATTCAGTATCAAATAAATACCCATTTAAGTACTGATATAAGTATTCATGGTAATGTAAGCAATACCACAAATAACAAAACCTTTCTCCTAGTTATTGAACCAGTACTTGAATATTCTCTATATGATTGTGCAACCTGAAATCGTTAGCTTTCTTCACCACATGAATAAATCAGAACCTCTAAAACTTATTGGAAATTCTGCAAACTTTCAAGTAAGTCTCCAAAGCAACATACTGAGTCTCCAAAAACATGTTCAGAAAATTTACAGAATTCAGTGGTTCTCAGTTTTCTATGAAGTTGTAAAAGGTAGACTCTACTATATAGTACTTAGGTACCAAAAATACTCAGTTCATAGCATTGTATCATTTTATTTTCTGTTTTATTCTCTATTTTATTTTCATTCCATTTTGATGTGTGATGGTGTTCAGCTGTGCTCATTTGGTGGTTTTTTTGGGCTTCAGTGCTACCACCAAAGCTGAAAGTGGAAGAGGTGTCATATTTGGAGGAGTGCTCCAGCCAAAAAGGGGAAAAGCTCTTATGAAGCATATAGGTCACTTTGTGAAATCATGGTTATCATTCACTGAAATGTGGGGAAACTCTTGTGAACGTGTTTATCTTCATAATAATGGGATGTGAAGTCTAAATTTTGATCTGGTCTGCAAGATGCATTGTCCTTAGTACTAAGATTAAGAGGAAAAAGAGTAATTAATTTTTACATCCTCTGTCCTCATACGTCTAAACATGTAGGCTGGAGTGAGGACAACTGTGGGACTGAACCATCATGTGAAAATAGATACAGAGGGAAAAGGGTTGTAATTGCTTTTGGTTAATATCTGAAAATGTTTCTGAACATATGAGAAACCTGGGACTCCCCAATCCAAATCTGCATCCTCAGTATTCCTCCGAAGGACATAATAAGGAGAGCTTTGAAGATAATGGATATGATATGGACTTCTTGTGAAGTCTTTTGATGGGAATTGATTGATAGTAATGAACGCATTTGTGACCATCTACTCAATATTGCTATAAAGCAGGCTCAGAGAATATGCTGTAATAATAATTACAGTGTTGCAATAGTAGGGGATGATAAAAAAACACAGTAATTTCTAGCAGAACAAAAATATTTATTGTTAAGGTTTTGGAATGGCCAGCTATATGAATTGAGTTGAGCCTTAAAAAAGCAAAATCTGCCAAATTTGGCCTTAAATTTTAGGTTTTGTTCTCATATGTTTTACACTTAAGACATATTAAACAAATTATTAGACTTGTTCTTTGGAACCAGCATAATTTTCTGAATATGAGGCCTGTAATGCCAACATAATGCATTTGCAAACCTATATTAAAGCTATTAAGTCTTCTTATATTACAAATAATGAACAAATGGTAGGTCCTGATTGCAAAGGACATTTTTATTCTCTGTTATTTCTAGCTCTGTCATTACAGAAATTTGCTATTATGCTAGAATGCGCAAATGTTCAAAAAATGGTTAATGAAAAGCGAAATGCCAAAAGGAATTTTATTGTCTGATTTGGAAAGAGTGTGAAAATAAACAAACACATAAGGACCAATCCTGGTATCTTTAGCACAGAGAACAGCACACAGTCTAAATAATGCCGATCAATTCAGTGAACTGCTTTCTTCAATTAAAAGGAACCATGCAAAAAGGACAGTGTTTTGGCACAAACCCTTGCATCTAGGGATAACCATGCATTATTATTTTATTCATAATGGTGATTGCCTTTAGAACATTAATTTGGAAAAAAAGGCTCAAAAGCCTCTATGGCTAACACCTGCTTCTGCAAACAGGCTTCATAGTATATTTCAGAAAAATATCAGGAAAGTAATTTTTTATCTGGAGCCTTAATTCTAATCAAGAGATCAGAAAGGGACAGCAGAGAATGAGCATCCTCTTCTTGAGGAATTTTGATCTTTGAAATATCACGTAGAGATTAAAGGATGTGCCAAAAACGATTTTTCAAAAGTGTTTTCCTATTTTTTATGCTATTTTGGTAACTATGTGTAATACATAATGTCACAGCCATATTGTGGCTGAGGTAAAAATAGTTGTGGGCACAGTTGAAGTACCCAACTATTTTTCACATATGTTTATTTCTAAACCTTTGTAGCGATGAACGTCATTTCACACAAGTGCTGGGAACCATGAGAGCCTAAGCCCTGAAACAGGTTGCCCCAAGAGAATATAAAACTTTTGTGTGCTATGCTACAACCAGCTAATTTGGTTACTATGGCAGGCAAGGAAAATTCAACTTCAGACACTTCAGTGGAGCTACAGGAACAGGATGGCGAAACATGTCATTAGTTTGGTTCTGGCCAAAAGGAAAAAAAAAGGAAATAATAACCCTAATCCATTGTCTTCACAGCCTTGGAGGGGAAGATGTTCCCTGGAGACAGGACAGGGGCATAAAGTCCCTCCCAAATTAGGAAGGGTCTCTCTAGAAGGAAAAAGAAAATAATGTTCTTCCTTCCTGTGCTAAGATGCAGGATGAGATGATGAATAAAAAGAAATTTAAGTAGAGAGAAAGTGTTTTTTAGAAAGATTGTAGTTTCAGGACATTTTTAGTTACACGGTATAACTAAATGAGACAGGTAGATATTATACCTGTTTAAAATTAAAAATATTTTAAAATTATTTGCTATTACTTATAGGCTATATTTTACCACCTTTAGACATGCAGTTTTATTCCAGAGTTAGAAGCCCTGAGATGCTCTGTTTAGTCAATGAATGACCCATTAGCCAAGGAAGAGCACACATAAGAAAAGCCACTTTAGCCTGTATTGAAATCTCCAGTTGCCCCATCATGTGCTATCTAACACCAGAGTCTTGCTGCTAATGTGCAGTGTAAGCCAAATCTGAAGTCATTGAAATGACACTGCTCATGCCTAAGTGCCAGTCAGCACTCAAACTTGATTGAGACCTGGTTTGGACTAGCTCAGACTTGTAGTGAACAGACATATATAATTTTATTCAGAAACCTGTTAATTACGTATTCACTTAAGAAACAGAAGTCATATCATTCCATCACTGGCTTCGTCTTATAAAATTAAAACCTTAAATCCAGATTTCCCACATCTAGTACTATCACCAAGTAGCAGATTATTGATGTCTGGGTTATATTCTGTATGTGTAGGGGATAAATTGCATAAGACTTATCAGGCTGGAAAAAATAATAATTCAGGAAGAATATAATAAGTCTATGAAGTTATGATTTTCATGGAAAAGGGGAAAAAATAACATCTGCTTGCTGTTTCTCGTAAGAAAGAAGGCATTAATGAGGTGATTTGCTATTAGGTAATTATTGAGTCATTGATTGTTGATTTATCTTTTTGCATTTAGGGTTTTGTCTGAGGTATTGCTTGCATTTTTGCGTAACAAAAACCTCATTGTGCATCACTGAAGAGCTTCAGATATACTACTACCGAAATGACTGAATTTAGGTTGAGACACTGGTATGCATGAGCTGACAACATCAAAGATGTCACTTCATCTGCTTGCTATTTTCCCAGAATGCCTCCCGATTTTATGCTGTCAAATCAGTTCCCGAACCCCATCACTTTTTTCCTAGCTCTGCATAAATGTTCAAGGTTGTTACCCAGCAGCATCAGATGTCGCTGTCTGACATTGGACTGGAGTGAGGACAAACAATAATATTTTATGGTTAGCATAGTGAAAAATAAAATGTCAGCTTCAATTTCTTGAGTATGTGTATCCACAAGCACTGTATCACCACATTCATCTTGCCATTCAAAGTAGTTTTTCATCCTCAGCAAAGTAATGAAAAGAGACAAGGGAATCATATGGTTGACAACAACAGATGCAGCATTTGCCTTTTTGAGGACTTCTGCTTTGACTTAAATAATATGAACAGGGATGGTATGAATACCCTCTGATTTATGTTTAAAAAAAGTAAATTCTTACTACATATGGTACCTCATACTATCACATAAAATGGGTTTGTATTATTGTCGCAGTCTTGAACTATGCAGAGGTGATCCAGAAAACCAGAACCACTGCTTTTTGCATTAAAAGACTGGAGAATCTAGCATAGCTTCATTTCTTTGACTAATAATTCCATAAATAAATGAAATTTACCCTTAAACAATGTACAGAACAGGCACATTCCAATGCTCAGGAAAACTATGTTGGTATTGCAGTGTTATTTGTTGGCAGAGAAATCTACACTGGTAGGTTTCTTTTCAGCTCATATAAGGCAAGATTTGCAAAAAATGCTGCAGCTTAGTCTGCTTTGTTTTAAAAAATATATGTAAAAGAATAGAATCAGTTTTTGCTTTTCTTTCTCTCTCCATCATTCAGAGAAGAAAGTGACACTGCTGCATTAATAACTGTATTATAGTGTGATTCACATTGGAGGGAAACAAGACAGTTGCAAAACATTTACAACTTGTTAAGGCAATATTAAGATGCTCTTAAAAGGAAAGCTGTACTCATTTTCTTAATCAATGCAGTCTCATAGTTCATTTCCATAATTTGCAGACTGTGGAATGTGTTAACATGTGGTTTCACTACTCAGAGTAAAGAAAGGTGACAGTCTTAGGGCTTAGGTTTGTTAAAAGTAGCAGTTCCTAAGCTATGGTGCCAGGTAGTCGTCTCTGAAAAGTTATATCCTCCAAGAACATGGAGAAATATGTGTGCTTATTTCCATTTGGCTTCAGTGTGGAATTGGAGATTCACTGGCACAGTTTTGTTCACCACTGGGGCTGGCACATGGGCATGAGGGGTTGCAATTTTTAGATACTAAATGAAGAGGAGCAAAGGACTGGGGAAAAATAGGAGAGAGGAGATCAACTAAGACAAGTGTTTTATCGAAATCATGACCATGAAGCTACATCTGATCTTTTAACCAGACTTTTCTATGTTACAAGCTGTTATACGCTTGTACTGAAGACTTTAGGCCAGATAATTCAGCATTCAAGCTAACTCTAAAATGTATGCCATCAATTGAGACATCAGTTTGTTATTGCCTGAGATCCACAGAGTGTCAGAAGATTGTTCAGGCAATATATATCCACCAGTTCCTCCTTCTGCATGCAAATAAAATGTCACAAATCTCTCCTGGTTTCAGTCAGAGAAAATTTTCTTCCCAACCAAAACTCTCACAAACGGTGTGATACTATGTATCTGAGCTGTGCATACCAGACGGAGCATTTATGTAGAGAATGATCCGTTTCTCAGTGTGCTACTTCTAGCCATAATATTAAATATATTGCTAATATATTAGAGTACAGTGCAAGTAGAAAAAGAAGCAATGAGGGGGAAGATAAATTTCCAAATAAAAAGGTTGACTAGCAGAAGACCCGAGGCCTGAAATTGGAGTTTAATAATTGTTTTAATTCAGAACTACCAACCTTATGATTACGCCAAAGGCCATGCAAGCAATTCTTTTCTTGCAAGTATCCATGAAGGAGGAGGAATGGAAGGCACTCAATTTATGAATTCTGAGGCTGAGAGAAAGATTCTTCTCAACCCTTCTTTCTCTCACTGCAGGGCAAAGAATTTACACCCAAAGATGAATCAAAGATGTGTTTTAGTAAGACAATAAATTTCTTCTTTAAGTTGTTCATCAATCATAAGTTGCTGCTAAGTCATTCCTTTGATTAACCTGCGTAAGAGGAAATTACATGTATTTCAGAACTGAATTTGTCTAGCAGTAGCTTGTATCCAATGAACCTGTTCTTAGTTGCCTGGTGTCCCACTTACCAGGCTTCATTTTGATGCCAGAGTTTTTACAGCACATCATCAAGTCATGTCTGCAATTTGTCTTAAATAAGCTTTAAATAAGGTGAACCTTAAAACTGTTTTTTCAATGCACAGATCTTTTATTCCCCTTTTTTGAAATCTTTCAGCTATTTCCATGTCTTCCTGCAACTTTGGAAATCAGAAAAAATAGGAAATATTCTAGCAGAAGACATAGAGCAAAAAATTTTTTACATTTTTTTTTTTAATTGGTGTTCTGATCTATCTGCATCCAAGGATTTTGCCACAGTTTTGATTTTAAAGGCCATTTCTACCATTTAACATGCATCTACATCTCTGTTTTTCAGATCTATCCCTTTAAATTTGTCCCTACAAGAAGATGCATCATGTTGTAGACAATGTCAGAACATTATGAAATTTTGTGAAGCAGGAAAGCACAGCGTGGAAAAAGAGGCAGCTAAGCAGTTCTATGGCAGAAAGGAAAAACAGAAGAGGTATTTGGAACAAAATCTCAACCCATCTTAAGATCCTCAATGGTAGAGGCAGCAAATACGCCTAAGAAGGGCTGCAGGACAAGACAAGAGTCACAGTGTCTTATTTCCCTTTCTCTTTTTCTCTTCCTTATTGTTAAAAAAAATCCTTCAGTTCTACATCAGAATTAAAAATTGTAGGGCTTGCACAACAGTGCTTTATTGGAAACTTCACTAGGGTGCAAGAACAGGTCAGGTTTCTGAACAAAATACTTTAAAGAAAATTTATCTGACCTCTCATTAAAGAAGTATTTTCCTTTCTTTCTCATTCCTAAATTTATTAGTGGGTAAAAGATGTTAAAAAAAATCTAATTCTGAGACATTTTCTGAGCAGTGTTGGAATTCTTAGCATAACCTCGTACTCACAGAATGCATGGGAAGCATATTATGACCTTGTTGATCTTCGGATCAGTTCCTGGTTGAGAATGTATTTGATATGTATAGAAATAATTGCATCCTCAAGTGGGGAGTAAGCAGTTGAAGCAGAGTAATTGTCATGAGACAAAGATCCTGTTTTCATATAAGTATCGTTTCTATACACAGAGGGAGGGAATACCAACAAGGCAGTGGACAGAATTATTCCACTGAAATGTTTTCCGTGAAGCATCAGATACTTTATTCTATCAGGAGATAACATTTAGTGTGGAAACAATAGGTACTCCTTGCAAACACTTGTAAGCAATTTTCTATCCTCAAGAGTGTCTAAAACATGACAAACATTCTTTAATATTGATCTGTCTACCAATACTCTCTACCAATACATACCTTCTAAATCAGTTCATTCTCTTCATTCAAAGACTTTGACACTGTTTCCTAAACTTTTTAAGAGTGAGGTCTTCTAGAAAACAACATGAGTTTCAGCAACCTGTTCTTTATCAGACATTATAGCCTCACATATGCTTCTTCTGTATACCTTTTCCAGTAGTCCTTTATTTGTATCAGTTAAATTCTTGGAAAAAGGTAGTGCAGACCTTCTTTTATTGCAGTCATGAGTAAGCAGTGGAGCTTTAAGGAGTTTGGCGTCCAGCTCTGGAGCCCTCAGTATGGGAAAGACACAGACCTGTTGAAGAAGGTCCAGCAGAGGCCACAGACATGATCAGAAGGCTGGAATGCCTCTCCTACGAGAACAGGGTGAGAGAGTTGGGGTTGTTCAGCCTGGAGAAGAGAAGGCTCTATGGAGACCTTATAGTAGCCTTCCAGTACTTAAAAGGGGCTTATAAGAAGGATGGGGACAGAGTTTTTAGCAGGGCATGTTACAATAGGAAAAGGGGTCCTGGTTTCAAACTGAAGGAGAAGAGATTCAGGCTAGACATGAGGAAGAAACTATTTACAATGAGGGTGGTGAAACACTGACACAGGTTGCCCAGAGATACGGTAGATGCCACATCCCTGGAGACATTCCAGGTTAGGCTGAATGGGGCTCTGAGCAGCCTGATCTAGTTGCAAATGTCCCTGCTCATTGCAGAGATGTTGGGCCAGGTGACCTTCGAAGGTCCCTTCCAACCCAAACTATTCTATGATTGTGTGTTGGCGTTTGAATTGTTGCTAAGATGAATGAACTTGACCTCAGAGGTATTGATTTATTAAGACTCATTGCTGCCCTCCTTTTAGGTAGGAGAAGTGGACCTAGACCTATTATTTTCTTAGAGATTCATGAGGGATTCCTTTATTAGCCCTCATATTAGTTGGTCTACAAGATAGTGATTTGATCCTCTGTAGTAACAATACAGGCTAGACTGGCCAGGGCCAGCTATGTTTGCTCTTTTAATAGCATCAGGATAAAAAGGTTGCTCTTTCATATCTATTGCTCCTTAACTGAAGAAGGGGTGAGGAGGAGAGGTCCAGTGCAGAGACAGGCAGCAGAAGTAAAGTCAAGGACAGCAAGCCTGTCACCTCTGTGCCAGGAGGCATCTCGACAGGTTTCTGGGTGGGTGAGCTTTGTGTGAAGGCCAGAACTTTGGTCATAGGGGGACACTACTCCTAGCACTTGGCACAACACATAAGCTGAATGGACAAAAAGATTTTGGTTTCACCCCTTCTCCTTAGCTGGGTTATCCTATAAACCTGCCTTGTATTCAATTTAGGCCTGTTAGGATTATAGTACTGTGCCTCTGTGCTGAAGAATGTGGCAGTTTGCCATTTCAATCTATGCAGTGTGTTTAAGCAACCCTTGCCTGCTCATCTGAGCAACTTTTCACTGTATCTGAGCTGAGGAATAAGAAGGAAATAATGGGTGTGGGAAAGGCAAGCTGAACAGAGATTTCAGCTTTTGAATAATCTGCTCCTTTTTTAATCCATTACTTTCCCATCTCATTTTTACAACTTTACTTGCTCAAGTGTAACAAAACTTGTATTTATTTATTCTTTATATAAACTCCAGCAAAACACTAGGGACTCAGCTCTTGGAGACAAAAATCCAGTGCTATATTTATGTGTTTTCTTTCAAAATCTGGACACAAATCTCTTCTGTTTCTTCAAGGACTGCATTGTTTACAACATTATTCATTGTTTTAGATAAGTACTTGGCTTCTGAAGTTCACTCTTGTACTGTTTGTTGCCTCTAAACAGACAAAGGCAGAGGCGTATTGTAACCTTTTGACTACTTAGTCTTTGTATTCTGAAAGCATTTGCGAGATGGAGCCTCCCAGAAAGGACTAAAATAGTTATGTTTCCTTCAAGCATGAATAACCCACACCTGGGGATGTACTTGTTAGGTACTTACATTCTGCTTCCCACGCCTTGTCTATTAACAGTTTTCCTCTCCTCTTTCACTTAAAAAACAAAACAAAACAAAATAAAACATTAAGGGTCAAAAACTATCCCAGCAACAAACACATCACTCTTCCATTCTGAAATACAGGCATGACAGAGAAGTGTCTGAGGGATCTTATAAAACTTTACCAAGAAAGTTAGATGCAGCAGTCTAATATAAAAATATAAACCATTATAGTAAAGGCTTAACCTTTCTGAAAATGCTTGTTTTTATTCATCTGGTTGCCTCTAGTACTGTAACAGCACTTTGTCATCTTCATATTTTTATAAAAGCTTAAGCCAAAGCCTAGATGACTGTAGAAATATCTAGAGGATGGTGCTCTTCTGTAGAATAGCATAGCTCTCCTTGTTTCCATGTAGATTCAAGGTAATAATGATTAAGCACATATCTACAAGAACAGAGAAACTTTTTGGCCTTCTTGCTGATGCAGCCACTGTTCTTCCAAAATTGTGGATATTTGCAACGCTCTCCCAGTAATTTCTGCATTTAAGATGTAAACCCAAGTTTTTATTGCTACCTAACTTCTTACTTGGACACTGATGTAAGTCAGAAACTGGCCCTAAATAATACATTTATGGGAAATATACACTATCATACTTCCAGAGCTATGGAAACTAAAGAAAGAGGTCATGGAACAAATTAAAATCGTAGCCATCCTGAGCTAATTTGAAGATCATGTTTTAGCTCAACAAGCAGTTTCTTTACAGGTATTCACTCTCAGTTTGTTCTTCATACATTTTTCATATGAATATAAGCTCTTCAAAGAACTGGTTATTCTACATAACTTCCAGTTTTTTAAATCAGCTTGCAAGCCAGTAGATCTTTCTTGTGCTAGCCATACAGCAGATGATCTGTAGTCACACAACTTGGCAGGCGTTCCTGAGGGTATTGTGCCTGAGGCAGGAGGTCTCAGAAGCCAGGAGGCCTCTGATCCTACTCTTTATATGACAAGAGGTGCTAGTGTAACTCCATGTGAATACGGGATGGGTACTGGTCCACTCACCTAAGTTCCTTAGTTAAGACTGCCTGTCTGTGCTAATCTTTCAGAGTGAGGTGCTGAGGCAGCTCATGGTGACAGACATGCATTCAAACCTTGCTGAGCTTGTGCAGCAAGTTGGATGGCAATACAACCAGGAGGCTTTCTTGTTTCAGAGAATTCATCTGTGTTGGGCCAAGAGAGGCTGAAAAAAATGGCCTAAACATCTTTCTACATTTTCAACTCAGGTAAAGTGAAATGCGACCTTGTATCTGAGTGCCTCTTTTGGTGGAACTATGGGCTGTAGATCCTGGTTGAAAACCCCTGCCTTCAACATGCACATTTTACCTTAAAGAGGGGATACATCTGCTTCAATGTCATTTTAATTTGATGCATTAAGAAAAGCAGTTTCACAGGTGGTTGAGACGTAATTAACATTTGGCTACTGAAAAACCTCATGTTAATAGAAGTTTGCTAAGAGGCATATCCAAAAGTAAGCAGGACAATCATCAATGCTGAGTGTACTTCCCTGACATATCATAGCACATGATGAGGCAATGAATGTATTTTCTAATGTCTTATTAGTTTTTTGATATTGACGTAATTTACTTTACAGCCTACTATTTTATGGTACTTAAAATTGCACATCAATATACAGCGGTAAAATCTGAAAACGAAATAGTAAAATACAAAAGACTCTGACATGCATCATAAACATGACACAACATGATGTGAAACAAATAATATTTTAGAATAGAGCTACCCAATTTGCTAGAGACGTTTACGAGAAATACTTTCTCTGCATTGATTATTCACAACCCAGATACTTCATAGTATAAATTATACTATATAACATGTTTTTCAAAGCAGAGACCTTCTAGTACTTCTGGACTGTTTCTTGGAAGATTTTCCTTTGTGTGATTGATTTTAAACACAAAAGGAGAAAAACCCTGTTATTAACCACTTGAAAGTATTACAATGTGGATTAGTCAAGGTTCTTTCAGATTTTCTTATTTTCCTATTCAGATAGGGAAAAGTTTATTAGGATTCTGCCATCATTGCAATGACAACCTCTGCAAATCCCCAACTCCCCTAAAAAACTAAAGAGAAACAAGCAAAGAAACAATATTCAGAACAGAGAAAGGGAAGAAGGATTTTAGGCAGAAAGCAGAACAGAAATTCAACAATTCTGTGTGTGAAAGGGTGTTGAGTGAAAGCCATAAAGCCTTGACTGGAATATAGTAGGCTGTTTGAAAAGTGGTATTTTACTTAACTAGCAGTCTTGAAAAGATTGTCAAACCTGACAATATTTATAAATAGAGCTCACATAGTTCCATTTTTCTCTGGTTATACCTCCATAAAACTTTTTTAATCAGTGGACATTTCACGTGTGGAACTGCTAAAATAAGTTTTTGAAATGGTCTGCTGAATGAAGCCTTTCTCTATAAGCATTTTTAGCATGTCTTAATTGTTTTTCAGTAAGAATAAGAAGAATTTATAAAATATCAAAAAATGTATAGCATTGTTGATGAGTAGCAGCAGTATTTTATTTTTTGGGCAGAGTATGTAAAGTTTCTAAATTATTAAAAGCTTTGTAAAAATTGTAATTAAATTATTACTTAAAGCTTTGTAAAATTTCCTTGTAATTCCCTTTAAATCTCCCCTTTTACATTTTGTTTTGTAAGAAATCTGCAATTACTGTAGCTCCCAGCTGTAGTTTACTAAAATATTTTTCAACTGGTAAATTGTTACAGGGCTTCTAAATGCGAGAACCATGATTGAAAAATCTTAAATTTGTTTTAGAAAAGAAAGAAAACACACTTTTTGGCATAAAGTATCCAGTATTTTTTGAATACGCTATGTGACTGGACACAAATTTATAGCATTTTACACTCCAAGGGTTTCACTCAGACTCACGCTGTTTTTTTATTGCTGTAGATCTCACTGGCTTGCTTCTGTGGTGGCTATTTCTACCTGCAGATGCATTTATTTTTCCAGCTTGTTCTACCAGGTTCGGGTTCTGCATCTTAAACAGGTCCAGTAGCTATGGCAAAGGAAGAAACTACATCTCATCAGGATGAAGTGCTGATGAGTTTTCGTCAAAATGCAGAGGCTCTTCATTAAAAACCAGGCTTCCTGCTACAGTGTTCTCTTTCTGCAACTGTGGAAATAAGGCAATGAGTATCAAAAGAGCAGAAGATACTTAGGCAGCTGAAAACGCGGTCCCTCCTGTTCATACTGCTAATTTGGCTTTTGATTTCCTTCACAAGCAAAATTATGTCTTGACTGTGGAAAAAGAGCGGAGATGTTAGAAAGCTACGTAAATTTTAGAAGATCAAATAACATGGCAAGCTTGTTTTCCCAAAATCCACATTTGCACATTTCTGAAACATGCTAACATGGTTCTTTTTAATCTGCAAGAGTTAAATTTGGCCAAACAACATTATACCTTGACATAGAAACACTTTTAAAGTGTTATATTGTTATGCAGCAATACATATAGCGCTTTCTGTGGCATTATTTTACAAATATACCTTACTAGCTCTTCATACCCAGTTTCTCAGAGTATCAACCTGTTACTTTATTCAGCTGATAACACTTGATTAGTTCAATTTTATTTAGCAAAGCTTATAGAAAGATAACAGAAAAATCTGAAATGAGAAAATAAAGATGAATTACTGAATATTAGAGAAGCACATTCTTATGCCTTCAGCAGTAGCTGCCAAGCTGAAGAGCTGTTCCATCCCCTCAATTAGATTGGAGCTGTATTGATGCCTGATTACTACCGATTAAGCATTTTAAAATTTTCACATAGGTTGGAGCTTCAGGCTACAAATGAAGGAAAACATCCATGGTTCAGTGTGTCTTAACCATCCTGTGCACAGATATTATTAACTCCTTACATTATCAATTCATATTAGACAATCTCCTGAAGAGCTGCTTGTCAGTGTTTATATATGCCCCATTATAACCTTGCAAATTAAATCACAGGCACCAACAGTAAGTGCTGAGTAAATAAATAAAAAACCACTACTATTTAGCTGTCTATTTTTCAGTTGCATTTCTGCTTGCATGTGTGATTTTGTCAGCTAATGAATGAGAAATCCATAGGATATTCCTTGTTCTATACATCTTTTAAATATAAGAAATTAATTTATTTGCAAGTGAAGCAGTTCTGCTGGCACACTCCAACCATTCAGCAGCAAATGATGGATTCAGCATAATCTCTATAAAAAGAAACAACCCTCAAATAGAAATTCATGTCAGATTCTCTTTAACACAACTTCTGGGAAAGAAACACTTCCTGTATTGTATTGAAACTGCTATTTAATGGCACACCAAGTCAGTTTATGATCTTCTCTTGCAGCCTCACATGTGTGTTGAACAGGAGATGCAAAAACATCAAAATAAGCTCAGTGGGACACTGTGTGTCTCAAAGCAGATGATCAAGCACCAAAAGCAAACATCTGCAGTCTTTGCTAAGAGAAGGAGATAGCTTAAAATTACTCGTCTCATCTCTTCCAGAAGCCATACAGGAGGTATCAAGTCAACATTGTGGAAGAGCAAAGAGGGGATGTAAGGCATTTGTAGAGGAACCTGATCTCTGCCCATAGGATTGAGTGTGACCATCTCTTCTGTGGGCACCAGCAGAGCCATCCTTGCTGTGTCTGGTACCTGGGAAAGGCAGACAGAGTGGTGGTGAGTCTCCTCTAAAACTTGTGTGCTTAAGTGTAGGGTAATGTCTGGAGTTTGCAGAATGCCTCTCAGTCCTATTTTGCATCGCTGTGCATCAGCTTGAGTGCAAACCTGCAGCAGGAAACCCTGGAAGGTAGAGATCACACCTTGCAGTCAAGAGTAGTTTGGTGAGATCAACTTTTGTCAATTCACACATCTTAAAAACTGGCATGGCTTGTGCTGTGTGATATTACAAACATCCTGAATATGAGTGCATGCTGTCACTGCTTTAGGGCATGTTAGATATGTCATGCCCTGTTACATTCTCAAACAAAAACATTTGTTTAAAGCAGACAGAAATTAGAACAGTATCTCAGACTGTACCCATAACAGTACAAGTGAGACAAACTCTAGTCTGTGAAACATACTGAAGCAGCCTTTTAATTGGTTAGTATAATATGATTGATTTATTGATATTTGTAATCAGTATTGTTTTCTAGCAGCCTCTAATGCACAGCACAGGGTGCCTGGTATTTTTCGCCTACAAGCCCGATTCTCTTGTTCCCTTTGTTCATACAGAGCCTGTACAGGTCAGATTTCATGTTGTTGCCTTGCTATACTCTGCTGCTTAAGCAGTGGTGTGTGATCAGAGAATTTTACCCTTAGATTTCTCCTGGCAAAGCAGGAACAGTGCAGGGGAGATGACAAATGCCTTCAAATGCATCTCACCTGGCAGCAGGCGGCAGCCCTTTTGCACCTGATCCTTGAGTTTGCAATCTGATCGAGTTCAGCACAGGTGGAACCTGTGGGGGCTGCTCTTTGCAGGGACTATGGATATATTCAGTATATACTCAGTGTGCTTTTCAGCTTCCCTGGACATCCAGCTGAGATATTAAGAAGTAATCTCTGGGCAATTGCCAGGTAGGCTATAGTTTGTTTCCTGGAGATCAATATCCCAGGCTGAAGGGACTGCGCTAGTGGTTCAGCACTTCTTCGTGAACACTATTAATTACATAGATGAGCCCTGTGTTTAGACATCCTTTCATCCTTGATCTGCCTGAGAGCCTCTCTGCTAAGGATTAACCTCCCTCCTCACTGATTAATTTGGCAACAGGCTTTATCTGTATCCTTTGAGACAAAGATGAGAAACACAGGGCTGTCTATTGGTGTTCTGAGTTTTATGCTGTTTTTTAAAAAAATGCCTTTATAACGTAAACTCCATTATGAAGGATACAAAGGAAGCACCCACTGCAAGTATTCTAATCAAAGGAGAGCTCCCCTGGTGCTAAGGAGGACAGAAATTGTGATGAGCTCTGTTATGCTCTAAATTACTAATTGACTTTTTTCTAAAGAACACCTACTAGGACTCTTGAAGTTTTATGGCAAATTCTAAAGAGCATCTGTTTTCTAATTGTGCTGCCCATTCTATACTCCTTGCAGATATCATTTTGGAACAAAAAGCTGGAGACACTTCTAGTTAAAAGCAATGCAGTTCAGAGGAAACTGACCTCTTTAGGGTCTTTTGCATGTTGGTTTTTCCATGATTCATTTTATGGCAAGAGAGGCTGACAGGCTATTTTAAGGATCTTGTGATGAATATCTGCTTATCAGTACACAGAGAAAGAAGTAATTACAGAATTAACACTGACTTTTATGCCACTAAATCACTATTTGGATCTAAGCATAACTTACATTTTAAAAATATGATTACCGTTAGTGGTTCATTGCCGATGATCACTTTTGATAATTCGAGAAAATGACTGGTAACAGGCCCTTTGTGCCAAATTTTCAAATGAACAACTGCTGCTGTGCGTAGGCCAGTACACATATATGTTCCTTTGCCTACATTTTCAGTATCTTTCATTTTGCTTAGCCAGTTCACTGGCTTGTGTGGCCAGTGTAGAAATGCATAGGTATTTCTCACCACAAAGCACACATCTTTATACATAACTGATACAAAAAATTTTTATAGAATAGATGTATAGTGTTATTCTTTGGTGTTAATACTGATTAGGTGTTTAAAAAACATGAACACAGAAAAAGCTGGTGGGAGGAATACTTAGAAACAGATGATAGGAAAAAAAAAAACGTTACAAATTTGAACATGTTATCTCTGAATAATTTATTTAACACTTTAAACAAGTGGCCTGGTTTTCAGTTCTGTCAAACCAATTTAGATATCTTAGTATAGGTTTAAAATGTGATTAAAAGTTTCATTAAAATTTTTGAATAGCTCCAAAAAAATCGTTTTGGGGAAGATAAAGGTAGTTGCAGAGGCAGGTTCACCTGATTATTACCTTTTGATCACTGTAGAATTTTGAGCCAAATGAATCATCCATGACATCCAGGAGCAAGTTTAATCCACAAACGTGCTATACCAAAAAGCTGGGTTTAGGTTTTGAAGTGCAGAGTGAAAGAATTAACAAAAAGAAAATTCTGGTGCCGTTATTTATGCATGGGCACAACCTACACTTGCCTAAGATGGCTGGTTCCAGCAGTGACTGGCAGCTGGGAGCATTAGGGAGACCAAACTGCACTGTCTTTATGCGCAGCCTGAATTCACCATGCCTGTGAGCCTCTTCGGCACCTGTCCTGGACAACACCAGGACCACTTACTAAGGTGACCATTCAGTCCTGCTCTCTCAGTGGTCTGTCATGTGGTTTGCCTGCACAGGCAGACAGGGTTGAGTGGTTAAGCCAGACATGCAGGGCGGATAATTAGGCTCCGGCATGCCGGGTGCTCCCTGCGGTGCATCAGCTGCTGCTTCACCCTGGACCCAACCCGTGAGGGATGCTGTGGGAGGTGTGCTGCTGCTGTACAGGCAGCTGGCCAGCCCAGCTCTGGGGCTGCTCTTACACTGCTGTCTATGATAATTATAACTAGGAACTGTCTCCGTTGAACCGTGTCTGATTGGAGGTCCAGTGAACACAGTGTGATAAATTGCTGCTAGGTTAGAGGGCTGGCATCTTTAACGTTTCTCCAACTTGGTGTGAACTACTATAAAAATCACACAGCAGTGAGGACTCTGGCTTCAAAGGGGACTGCCTGCACGAACTGGGCATGCCAGACTTGCTTCTGTGTAAACTTTAGAGCAAGGAGGCGTTTTTATATAAAATTGTCTTTTCCATCATCTAATTTTCTTGCCTTGGGAATTCAATTGTGAACTGACCCCAGTTCATCATGCTATACATAAATTACTAAGAGAACTTTGAAGTTCTTTCCGCATTAAAGAGGAGGTTCAAAAGTATATCCTGAAGGGATTCTGGAGAGATATGTTTTGAAAATTAAAGGAAAGAACAGGCAAGAGATTCAAAATCCAAGTAAGTCTTGTATCGAGGAGAATGATATTAAAAGTGATTCAGAATATCTGTAATGTCAAAATGTGCTAATAGGCAAATTGTCCTCCCTGCACGTTTATATATAGATACGTGTTTATTTATAGATATATGTGTGCAATTTTATATGTATGAAGAAAGGCATATAAACAAAACCTGGGTTATTTTTTGTTATGGGAACATTAATATTCTTTTTTTTTTTTTTTTCTAGCTTGTAAGTATGGAACTTGTTAAATAGCTGTTTTCCCTGTGTAGGTAATGGCTTTCAGTTATACCATCATAATAATGGTCCCCCATCAGGTTTTACATAAACAAGTCATCACACATTTTGTAACAATTTCTAAAATGTAAATTATTTACGTAGAGAAAGCTTATTGCTTAGGTTAGTGACTCTAGTAGCCTACAAATACTTTAATAATAAGAATAATAATTCATGCACATTTCTTTTAAATCTGTCACTATGAAATCCTTTAATATTCAGAGTAAACGTATTTTAGGGATTGTTGGCCTTTATTGAATGTATGTAGGTTTATTCATCACAGTGTCTATTTCCATAGTTTGAAAGCTACTTGTGTGCAGACAGACCCCAAACTAAACAAAAACTTTTCACAACGAAGGACTTGTTTTGACATTTGAGCACGTTCTGAGCCACACCCCACTCATTAAAGGCTCAGTGCAAGCTTAGAGACTGCTGAAGTCAGTCAGCGTTAGTATGTGCTCAAGGGCTTTCCTGAACAAAAGCCTAAGTTATTGCAAGGCTTCCAGAGCCTCTCAAAATTCTCCCTGAAGGCAGATTTTGTGCTGCAGACAGAACATGCTGCAAATGCTACTGCAGACTTTCTCATTTTTGCTGGGAGCTGCTTGCAACTGATGCTACACGCTTCTGCATTCGGGGGGTTTAAAGGAGGAGGGAGGGTGTGGGATCTCTATCAGGTTTCCTTCTTCCCAGCTTTTCTCGTGTGCAAAGACCTGTATTCTCATGGAGAGCAGGACTACCTGCTGTCAGCAGATCTGACCGAGAACTTGCTGCTCTGCAGTTTTGCACTCCTTATCATCTGTGCAGACCAGAACGAAAAGGCTCCCCTTCTTGCACAGTTCTGAGTGTTCTTGATCAATTAGAGAGCAGCTCGGGACACATCTTGCTTCTATGATAGTTACTATCCCTTTTCTGTGTTCTTCAGGCGTTTATAATAACTTATTCCAGGGGAATCCAAGATGCATTTGTAGTACTAAGTGCGAATTTAACTTGATTGAATATTTGGAAATTTAGCTATTATCCTTTTGTCAGTGAATGCTAGTTTTTCAGCCTGAATCTTTTTTACATTTTCTTAACATCTGTGTTCTGTATGGGATTTTTACCATTCTTTTGTCCCTTTTATGGTTCTTCCAGCCTGTTCCCAATTTTCTCTTTTATACTTGCACTCTAACTACTCCATTATACCCTTGCAAAGATGTCTTGCAAAATTTAAGATGGACTATAAATACATCTAGTATATTTAAAAGTTAATAAAAAGCACTCCCCTTAACCCCAAACAAAAAACCGAACACCACCCTCCCCAACCCCACTCCAAAGCCCAACGCAAACCACCTACTTGTGGTATGCTTATCTGCATCCTAGCTCTTTTTTTTTGTTTGTTCAAAGATGTTCTTGGATTAATATTCCAAAACCAATGTTAAAAATATAATACATCCATGTGTTAAGAGTTGAAAACTAGGAAATTCTGAAAATTTATAAATACCATTAAAAAAGCCTAAGGTTTAAGAAAAGTTCGTGATCTCACGTTGTCCCGTCCCAACAGATGGGATGAGGGATAAGTTAACTCTAAATGTGACACGCTCCCTGACTCAACAGATGAGACTAGGTGTGAGTTAACTCTGAGTTAATTCTACATGGTTATGTGAAGTGAATGACAGATAATCGCTCCCAGGGTCCAATTCAATTATGAGTTTTACTAAAAGTACATGTTGGAATACCAGTTACAGTGAATAGTGACTTGGCAAAAGTATAACAGAACTTATCAACACATTAACAGCTAAAGTCCTACTATGAGCGATGTGTTGGCAACCATTAGTAGTTATAATATGAAGTTTAACCAGAATCCAACAGCAGAGCTTAAAGTGATGTTACACTTATCTTCAAAAGGGAAAGAGGAAAAGAGAGTGGTAGAGAGGGAAGGAAAACAAAGGTATAAGAGAGAGAGAAAGAGAGTAATATATATACATAAGGAGAGACAAAGAAATGGGGGTATAGAAAAAAGGAGAGAAGGAAAGAGCAGAGAAAAGGAAGAAAGAAAAAAAATTAGGGATCCAGTCTTTTATGGCCCCACAGTGTGATGACAGGACTTGTATGATGATGTATGGCCTCGGTGTTCCACAGCGAGGATGCTGGGGTTTGCAGTTTGGGAGCGCAGCATCCTTCGATGTCTGGTTCAGTTCCCAAGGTGAAGCTGCTGGGCTGAAGAGTCCTGAGGGTGCTGGATTCCCTTCGGTGAGGCTGGTAGGCTGAGGGACCTCAGGGTGCTGGATTCCCTACCTGTGCTGTTTTAGGTGAGCTTTTTTATAGCTCTCCGAGTAGAAAAAAGTCTGGGGGGGAAAGTGGTGACTGCAAAAGATGGACAAGTCTTGGGCCACATTGGGGGGTCTCAGCTTTGCCCCTTTGTTTGCCGAGCTGGGCATATCAGAAGATGGGACTATGTGCCCTCCAGCACATCCTCCACCTCTGGCATCGGTCAGCCGGCCTGATCTGTGGCTTGTTAGCTTGTCGCTAATGTGTAAATTGCAGTTCCCCCTACACTGAATGTATCACCTCCGGTGGCTGGCTGAACTAGTTTTGCCACAGTGTTTTCAGCCATGATCCTTATTAATACACAACACACATCTACCAGAATAAGTTTTCATTCATGAGATTAATGGTGATACTCTATATAGTGTTTGAAAAACGGGCCAAGTTTCAAAAGCAGCTATATGTCTGGACCAAGGCAGATGTCTTTGACAGAAGTTCTCAAATGCATAAGATACATTTTGAATTCTCATACATTTCACAATGATTATCTCCTGAACTTTAATGTAGCCCTTAGTGTCATAGGTTAGGACAGGACTTTGTACTCTACAAATCAAAGACAGACTACCCCTGCTCTAAACACTACAGCAGACATTTCCGGAAATGTCTGAGCTAATTACAGAAGGGCTATTTTTTCCTGCACTTCAGATACATGACACTTTGTTATTTCAGTTGCCCCTTGAGTAGAAAAGTTTCTTACCAAACTTCTCTTAAAAAAACCCAGTACTTTCTAACAGATAATTTCAATGACACATGTTGTTTCTCATAGCAGAAAGAACACCACCACCACCACATCTCAAGAGTTATTTGACACCTCCTTGGTGAAATTTTTAATTTAACTTCATATTACAGAATTTGCCTTTCAGAAGCCAAGATATATAATACAACATGACAGTAAATAGATCAGCACCGTGCATAAACCCATACATCATCACTATACCTTGAACTAGCCAGCAGATCAGTATGGCCCCTATAGTCCCTCATTTTATTCAAAAAGAAACTTAGCCTTGAGTAAACACATTCAACGTTAATGTCCATGAGCAATTTGACTCCTTTTTTTTTTTGTTTCACTCTGTAACAAAGAAGGAAATATTGTTACAGTTTTATTACATTTTATTTTCTTATGTTTTTGATATGCTGCAGAATTTTGCACTGATATTCCAAGTAAATTTTTTTTCAGGTGGAAATCAAACCCAGAATATTTCAATGGTACTATAAAACAAACCCAGAATTAATCTCAAAAAAATGTAAACATTCCATGAAGAAATTATGTTTGGAAGATTCCAATATAAATTGACTTTTTATTTATTTAGTATATTAGAGATATTTCTACTAATTTTTGTTTGCTTGTTTTTCATTCTTTCTTATAATGTAGCCTCTAAAGTAAAAAAATCAGCTGTGTAGGAAACTATGATAAAACCGTCTTCATCCTAATGAAAGCCTGCTGAAACCCTCATGATGTTTTCCTCAGAACTACATTAAGTAATTTGAGGTAAAAAGGCAAGTAAGCAAAGTAAATAATCAGGAATACTTAAACAATATGTAACAATGGTTGGGTTAATGTATTCATGATCAAAAAGTGATTCAACTGAGCATTTATGAGTGATGTATAATCTAATAGTCTCATCCAGCAATTCTGCATGAAAAATTCCACTTTGATTTACAAATCTAGTTTAAGTTTACATTCACTTTAATGATTTCATCATTTTCCCTTTCCATAATGATTCCTCTGCACATTTGTGAAGGAGAATATCATCACCCTAATTGTCCTAACATCTCATCAAATTTATGGTTGAATTCATAACAGTGATGAACCCTCTCAGTCAGCAGATCATTGGCTTGTCTTTAGCTAAATCACTAGCAGTCCTAATCTCTGGCATACTCGGACTATATAAAACACAGTGACCTTCTCTTGGAAAATAACTTCCTAATTATCTGTGTGCCAACATGTCCCAAGGCATCAGTGTGGATAGATGATTTGCTTATGTTGTCAGTTTATAAATCTGGAGGGATGGATACAGATTGCCTGTTACTACACGGTCTTGACTTTATGTAATTGCTTGGTTAAGGGTTCTTGTCAAAGATGATGGTCTATACAGATACTGTGAAAAAAGTTAAGGAACTTAATTTTCTTTGGTCTTCCTCAGATAATCTATGAAAGGAAATCTTTTATTCCAGTGTTACAGTTTGCATTGATTATGGCCTTATTTTTCCAGTTATGACCTTGCAAGCAGTGATATATTTCCTTTTGATTATGAAGACATTTTCCTGTAGATCTTTTTGTCCACTATAGCAAATGCAAAATGCAGCAGTGTCTCAGCTTCTGTCTCAGAACTGTTGTGACTATGTATGCTTGCTCTGTTTGCTGCAATACCTCTTTAAAATGAAATTGGTTATATGTTAGATTTTTTTTAAAGTCCTTGGTAAGGAAGAGAGATTGTATTTGAAATTCTATTTATGAAACTTCTCCTGCTTCATACTTGTGATTTTACACGTCCTTCATAAAAGCATTCAGTGAGTAAGTCAAAACTCTGGAAATATGCAGCAGAACACATCCATTATTGGTGAAAGTGAAGAGATGGGTATCAGAGTTAGAGCAAACCTCTGTGGATGATTGCTTTTTTTCTTTAGCTGCACTTGCTGGTAGGATTTGGGTGAAGATGGACATCTGGGGGATCACCCAACAACTTAGAAAAGTCACAGGTTCACTTAGCCTGGTGGGTGAAATGGGTCGACAAAGCTACCAGCACAAGGGTATGAATAAAAAAAGATTCCTTGTGCCTGACATCAGGGACAGCAATGCTGATATTGGACAGGAGCCATAGGATGCAGCAGTTTATCTGGGCTGGGGAAATCCTCTAGGACAGGAACCAGACAGGCCAGATTCTCCTCTCTCCCTCAGGCAGGGAAGTGGGGGAGCCTGAGCAGAATCTGTTGGGCTCTGCCTTTCTCCCCTGGATGTTCCCCCTCTTTGGACAGTGAGCTCACTGCATCCAGGATGGGGTTTGGTATAAAGATGTCACTGCTTGCAGTAGCGTGGGATGTGTACTCCTTTGTTCCTAGACTGTACTTGAGTTTCTGTTAAGCTCTAAGGAGACCATTGTCCTTGAATTTCTGCAACAAAGTCAGAGGAAAAAATGAGAAGGTAGAAAGCATGCTAGATTTATAACAAAATAAATATGCAATTTAATGACATAACAGGGAGTGAGGAGGTTGGAAGGGTTAAATGCCACAGCTCCTTGGAAGGGGAGTAGCAGGGTGTGCTGGCATCCTCAGCCCTCGATAATCAAATGACATGGCAAAATAGGGATGGAAGCGGTAGAAGGAAGTGTGCCAGGATAACTTTGAAACCTGGTCTAAAGAATTGGTCTAAATCCACCTATAATGATTATTAGGGGTTGACAGGGCTAGCATTTAATCTATACGGTCATCCATGATTTACAGAAATTTTAAATATCTTTTCTTATTTTTTTTTAAAGGGTAGCTTTAATAGTGTATGTATTTAAATTGCTCCAGCTTTTCTGGACTCACAGTGCTATATTTAGTATGCTGAGTGTATTACTTTTGATATTTTGTTGGACTTGTGTGCAGACCAGACTTGACCTTAGGATGTTTCTGTGGTGTTTCAAAACATTGTCCTTGGATTTCAGTGTCTATAGATGTGATCAATCATTTCCCTTTGACCATGCTATTGTTACATACATATTCCACAATTCATGTGTGCTAAATTTATTATTGATCTTTAGAGAAGTATACACAGTATGCATTTATTTACATGTATATACATGTATAAGGAGGTAATTAATTTACTTGCTATTGATTTGTTTTCCTTTTGATTCTGGCAGACTGTTCAGCATTACAGTTTGTTATTTACGCAATAATGTTCTATTGGAAATTGTAAAATCAGAGCTTATTTCTGCTGCCTTAGTAGATCTGTTTGTAAGGTAGATGCACTAAACAGCAGTCTGTGCACTTATCTTTTTTCAAAGGAATGTAAAATAAAACATTTTTCTGAGGGTACAAAGCATAAAAGTGCTGAATTTAACTCAGCATTCTTGGCATCTACGTAAAGCCTTTGTGAAAGATCAGGATCCAAAATGATGAGGTATCAGTCTGCTAAGTCTCATCAATGAGGAGTCCCAACAGTACTATTCAAGTATTAAAAATTAGATGTTTACTATTGTACTGAACTGTATAGCTCCTCCTCTCTACATGGAGTATCCAACCAAACCCAGAAAAATTCCACCACCAAATTCAAAGCCAAACTGCTCACATTAGCCATTTGCACATGCTTAAACTCCAAGCTGTTTGAGTTACGGACACGGCTAAACTAGGGAGGCAGTCTGAATTCGGTATGTATTTATGCTGCTTCATAGACCATAGGTATGCATGTCCTTACTGTTGTACATGAATTTAGATGGTTTATTAATTCATAGGCAAAGTTCTGCATGAGAAAAGAAACCCTCTCTACCCTGTTCCTCCTGATGGCCTGTCTGGTATCAGGAGGGATAGACATGTCTGCTCTGTACGGGGGTTGTCTTTATAGCTGGTTGTTTTATATTGCAGCATAAAAGCAGGCAGAAAGGTCCATTTTGAATAATCTTGTTGTGAGCAAGGGAGGGACTGTATCTGATGAACTTTTTTCTTCTATTTTTCTTCTGTTATTTTTGCACGTATATTCCAGTGAAAATGAGTTTTGAATGAAACTCAAAAATTTGTAAGATCTTTTGCATAATTTTCAGTGGGTTTTGACTGAAGTGGCAATCTGATTCATAAACACAGAAAAATCCTAGATTTGTTTTCTCACAGAGTTGCTTATAACGTACAAAATTGTCTGCTGTGTACAGCTATTAAAATGCAATTGATTACTCATAAAATAAGGGAGTATATTTTCGGCAGCTTATTTAAGATGTGGAGGATATATTACAGCAGCATGTATAATGGCTGTGATTACTTTTGCTATGATTGTCTACATTCTTTTTGAGTGTCTATTTTGTGATTACCTCAATGTCTGCTTTGTACCCAGTAGAATTCAAATTTTATTAAATGTAGTAGTACTCTCCTATTTAAATATAGATTTCCAAGCATTTTGCAAGGGGAATATTGCTTCCCTTATCTTTATGCCTATTTTACAAAGATATTTCATTTAGGAAGGGAAGTTCTGAGTTTAAACTCTGACAATAGCAGTTTGGCTTCTGAATCATGCCCTTTGAAATGATTACTACAATGTCCAATAATTTCAAACCAAAAGGTAAATAAAATTGAAGAGAGATTTGGGTAAACATATGGACTTCTATGTTAGTATAAGATTATAGAAGCTTAAGAAATGCGGTATAAATTTAGTAGATGTGAAATGTATGTAATCATATGACATTTAGCAGAGATTATTTAATTTTAAAGCATTTACAGTGCAATCAGTGACAATTATATTCAATTATATCACATTTTCAAATCATTTTTAAATTATGAAGTATTGTGAAAAGTGCATTAAATTAACATTTTTGTTTCATTTTCATGTCTGCTACCAAAAAAAAGTCTATAGTAAGTGACATGCTATAATGAATTCTTTTCATATTCAGAAGCAGAATTTTACTGTCTTTTGAAAAAGAAGTAGTACATAATTTAATAGATATTGTTCTGTAACTCACCAGAGGGCTACCAGAGGGCAGTTCTTGACAGATCCATTGAGCTGCTTGCCAGTTATGGGCAAGGATCCAGCTTTGCCCTCCTCTCTGTGCAGAGCCTTAGTCTTGTTGAGGGCAACAGTTCCTCTCCCTGCTGCTGATAGTTTTGGGACATGACCTGGATGCAAAAGCTGAAACACGCATCTTCAGACTGTTTGAGACCCTGGGGTCCTAAGAGATAAGGCCAATACCCTGGCTTCCACTGAGCAAGCCACCTGAGTAGCAAGAAAGGGCTCCCGTGAGGCAGGTGGAAAGGATATTTGAAGTGTGCCTGCCTCCTCTCTTATTCTCTCAGAACTCAAATGGTCTTCAGTGCTCTCTCTGCTCTTGTGGTGTTCTGTTTGCATAGGATTTAGCAGCTTGGGGTTAGGTGGATCCTTTGGTGTCCACTGCCAGCTTGCTCTTCACCACCAAACCTGTCAGTTCTGCAAGGCAACCCAACCTTAATGAAAGAGATGGTGGGGCCTGTTCCTTAAGCCAGGCACAACTGTCTCCTGTCTCTCAGAAAACACGAAGTCTGCATGCCTTTGATACATAGGCTCTGTCTCTCTCTATAGGTTCATTTATGCCTCAGGAAACTGTTCTTTTTTTGGGAAGCTCAAGTTTCAGCCTTCTTTGTCACTCTGCATTCTTTACACCTGGAGTACATGGCAGTACTCCTCAGGTTTTGAGAACATGCATGCACAAAGCAGGGCTGTAGAAAGGTCCAGGACAATCATTAACTTGGAGTGCAGAAGTGCCGGGCAGTGTTCAGCTGACGGACCCTTCCCACCTGTATCTGCCATTGCCTTTGGACCCACTTCAGCACAGAACACTACCATGGCCGAGATGCCTGCCAAGTTCGGGTCTTCTCCTGCTTAGTTATCCAGGTCTCCTCTGGAATGCCTGTGTGGATTTCCTTGGGAGAGAACTGACAGTAAGTATGTTGCATCTTACAGTATCAATGACGTTTAGCCTCTTCCGCAAGCACTTCTCTGAGCTTAGCTGCTTTGTACATCTACACCTCTGTCAATTAGCTCTCTATTATGCAGGTTTCACCACAGTTTACTTTGAAAATAAAACCAAATAACATTGATTTTAATGACTTGAGATACTGCTTCTCTATTCACGCCTAATGGCTTAAATAACTTCAGCATATTTGCTAAACTGTAGCTGACATCTTTGCTTTTGATGTTTTTTTTCTTCCCTCCTTTTGCTGTGAGAAGGTTGAGGCTGACAAGCAAGGCATTACCAGTGCTGAGGTATGTGCCAGGTTTCAAATAACGCATCTAAAAGTATGTGAGTGAACAAAGTAACATGCTCTTCCAGGATGAAAACCCTTCCTGAAAGGCTGACTGACCCATCTGACACACCCAGCAAAGAGCTCATAACTGCTGCTATGGGATAAAAATGTTTTTTCTTTACATCCTGTCATTAGTGGAAGAATCTAGGTAGTTCTCCCTCTTCTCCTGCAGCCCTTCTGTCTTTCCGTTTGAGATGAAGAGTACATCCCCTACTCGTTTCTTCTTTATGACAGTGAATGAAAACGGGGCAGGTGGGTGAAGAGCCCATGATAACTTTTTCCCACTCAGCCTTGGAAGGTGAGAGGAGATGAAGAATCTGGTTACAACTGAGACTGAGAAGAGTAAATTGCTATATGGCACTAATGAGAAATAACAGATGTCAGGACTGTACTGATATGGGAACTGTACAGTGCAGGGAACTGCTTAATCATGTTTATTAACAGGAGTTCTACTTTTTTAAAGCCCTCACTTGCAGCTGGGGTCACTGTGAATTTGAGGAATGTGGTCAGGAAATAATGCTTTCCAGAACAAAATAAAAGTTTGGGGTTTTTTTCTTGATTTTAATTAAAGAAAATGAAAAGACCGTATTTTGTCCTTATATCAAGTGTGATGCTGGAATTGTTTTACTGCTGATGAGGAAGGGTAACTTCAGGCTTTTTTCTTGGATAGTGCTAAGTGACTGACTTTTTGAGAATGTGTATATTTATATGACTTAATTGATTTATCTTTGATAGATATAGATTTTTGTTTTTCCTGTGCTATATTTGATGACTGCAGTTTTGATTCCTTTCAGTTTTAAAATTATTTATATTTTAAGGGTAGATTCCAAATATAAGTTCAATTGAGTAGATCTTAGGTAAAGACCTTTGCTGTCTTAACAGGTGAAAATGTATAATGAAGATGGTGTTACGCTTTAAACAGACTTCTGACATCTACACATTACATCTTCATATTAAACGCAACATTTCTGTAAGATCCAGTGTTGATCTATATCCTAATACTGTCTGTAGATCATCTACTGTAATGCTGCAGTGCAGGTATTAGAATATCAGCCTGCTGGGTTAGCTTCAGACACCTTCTGGAAGACAGGTCTTATGGGACCCTGGAGGCATCTTATGAAAGACAGTAAGGATGAGCAAATTAAAGCAGTCTGTTACACTGTTAATAGTATAGCTAAAGAACCATCAACAAGGACAACCGTGGGAGAAGGAAATCTATTTGAGTAATGTGAAAAATTGGAGCTGCTATGATTTCCTCCATTAGTTCTAGACTCTTGAAAGGCAAAAAAAAAGTAAGGGTAGAGGAAAATGGTGAGGCCTGTGATGATATGCACCAATTGGACTATTCTGACACTGGTATGTAACTATGTAATTATGAAATAGTGCTGTCAATTCCAAGTATATGCATATGGACAACTTTTATAAATTGTCTAAAAGCAACTAAGAATAAGCATTTCTGTTCCTCTGATGATGGTGTATTTTCTTTTACTTGCAATCCACTTGGTGTGACATAATCTGACTTTTTCAGTGTATAAGATTTTGAGAGGGAAATGGGCATGCAAAGTGTATTTATTGTCTGAATTTCACATAAAAACATTTGCACGTCACATATAAAATATTTATATGTATTAATTGAGGCTGAATGTTTAAAAGTGGAAAAAAAAAAAACCAGCCCAAATAATTTAATTAAGAATCATTAGATATATCATTTAACAAAATGCTTTGTAAATGCTGCAAGAACTGGAGAGAGGTCAAATTTCTGTGAATTTCTACATGGCCTGTATTTCTTGTTTAGTCAAAATTATTCTGATATTACTGGGAATTCTGACAAACCAGGACTGTGGGGAGAAATTCTGGCAATTTTGAACTTAATAGAAGAGGCATATTTACTAGAACAGCAGGAACATTTAAACACAGAATACAAATCAACAATAAGAAAAAGATGTGCAGTTAACCTGATTGCTCGAATTTTGTGTAAATTGAGGGATATTTTACATACACATCTTAGAAGACATGACAAAACTCTTGCTACTCTCATGAACAGTTTCAGTTCTGGCTGTACATGCGCAGCTTGTCAAAGCATTTAAGACTGCAGTTGGTCCTTCACTTTTCTGTTGAGCACCCTCACAGATGATGCTTTGGAAGAACAGGTTAAGTAAAGACTGTAATTAACAATAGCTTTATATTTCATGAGTTATGCTTAGTCTCCATCCTTCCACTGGAAATACATTTCCTGCTGCTGGGAGTTTCATTTATGTTCTGATTTACTCTCAGGGTAGCAAGATTTGGTATAGCTTGGTGAGGGCTGTGAGGACAGATGTTACATATTTCTGTGAATCTATCACCAATTCCTTTCATGAGGCCTTGGAATCTGCATAGTATGGGGACAAGATTCTTTCCCTGCAGCAAAATAAATAGAAGTGTAATCATGGTTGGCAGAAGCTGCTTTCTTTGGAAAATGCTGACCATCTGAATAAAATGAAGCTCTGCGGTAGAGAGGAGGCCATAATCTCTGCCCATGCTCTGAAAGGGAGTGTGATACCTAGAAATCACTATTCATATAGCTAAAAAGTGTTAAGCAAAAATGCTGATCTTTTTGTCTTTTGAAGTTTTAAAGGATTAATGACACTTGGTTGTGAATATGATGTACTCTTTGCAGTTTTAATCGCTCCGTGTTGTTGGGGGCTCTGTGCTGTTAACAGATAAGAAATCAAGATCCAGTCATTGATTCACAACTTAAAAAATCCATGTGTTCACTTGTGTTAAATCGATACAGCTCCATTGGTTCTGATAAGTATGTTTTATCACCTAAAGGACTGGACTGGGAAGCATAATAATTTTTCGGTACTGGCTAAATAACTTGCAGACCCAGAATCCTCCAGAGTGGATCAGCTATTCAGAATATTCTTGTTCATCCCATATAGCATTTTAGATCTCTGACTTGGCTGAGATACATACCAAAAAAAAGAGAAGAAAATAGTAATAAAAGAGGCAATTAGAACCTTTCAGCAGGCAAAACACAGCATGCTTCCCTCAAACTTACTGCTCAAGCCGGCTGTTCCTCACAACACATTCAGTTGCAGAATCTGTCCATAGTCAGATGCTGTCTCTCACTAAAAGATGCTCTTATACCTTGCCATCTGTCATGTGCTGCCTGTTCCCACAGTACAAATGGCTCCCCCAGTTTTGTCAGATTTGACAGTTATTTCCATTGAGATTGCCGATGGAATAAGCTTCAGAAGAAATGTGTTTCTTTTCCCACTTCCTCCCTCAAACTGATCACGTGGCGCTTTCGTATGTAGTCCTGAGTGATTTTGGTGGGACTTCTAAAGGATGAAGATTGATGCACAGAAAAGGTCGTGCCTGAACCTTGCCATTAGGTAACAGTGTAGAAAGGCTTTGCTTTAAACTTCTCATGTTCTGTCGAATTTCCAGTAGAGTCCTTTGTCTTCAGCAGAAACCCATACATATTAATTGGACACAGTTTGTATAAATTTTGAGAAATACGTAGCAATGATGATGGAGGAAGAGCGATTGAGAGGGCAAGAAATAAAGAACTGTCTGCAAAGATAATAAATAGCAGGAATGTAGTGTATGTGGACAAAATACATTTTCACGAGGAACACGGAAATTACAACTTTGTTATCTACATATTTCATTCAGCTCTATCAACTATGACACATAAATACAAAGCTGACAGCTCATACTTCTCTTTTCTAAATCAAATATGAATTTACAAATATTAATCCTGTAGTTTTTCCAGTAGAATAACAAAAGGAGATATGTTAGCACAAATTAGCAACTTCAGTGACTTCTGAAATATTTTAGACATGTTCCTTTGTTGCTGTGATGTTAATTTTATGTTCAGTCTTCATTTCATTTCCCAGATCACTGGAGGGTTTTCATTTGAGAGCTAAAATAACTAAGTGTCTCAGCAAGCATCAGCAACACATGGATGATCTCCATTTCCATGTGCACCAGCTGCAGTATATCTTCAGTGAACACCATGGATAGAAGAGACTTAGATGTGCCAAAGATGATGCCAGTGCATCTGTGCATAATCTGGAGCTTCATGACCCCAATTAATTCTACTACCAATATGTGCTGATGGCTCTACCATCCCAGTCAGCCAGATATTTCAGGTGCCTTGGCCTTTTTTGTGGTTGAGGATTCTTCACTGTATGAATGTCCCAAATTAATAGCCAAACTAAGAGGGCTTGCTCTCAGATATCGATTCATTAACCCTGTGAACAACAAGGTAAGAAGCATGATAATAAAGCAGTTGACTGTTTAACTGCCACACTCCTAGGCAGGACATCTAAGTAAAAACATAGTGCATTCAAAGAAGGCCTGTTAAAATGGGGAAGCGTGCTTTTTATCTGTGGTAATTACAGCATATCCATAGTACAGTGGGTATACTGCACGTACCCAAACTGTCGTGCATGCATGACTTTAAATGCATTGTAATAAGTTGTGCTAGCTGAGGAACTGGTTTGGTGTGGTATGAAAAATAAATTCCTTGGTGATTTGAAAATATGGCCCCAAGCCTTGCTGGCTGGAGCCTCTGTTAATGATCTGTGAAATATCTGCAAACCTAAAGCAAATATATGAAACCTGCAGACTTTCCACAGTAGTTTTGGGAGTATATGTTTTCAGAAGCCTTGCTGATGACATTTATAAACTGTACATGTGTGTCTGTGCTTTCCATATAGGTGAGGTTGTCAATATTGTTCTTGACCTTACTGTACAGTCGCTTTTAGCATATGCTAGTGAAACGAGCTCTCAGGAGATCTATTTTCTAAGATGGAGGCTTCTGTCGGAATTATCTTATATGAAGTTACTGTTATTCCTCGTGACTGTGCAGTTCTTCCAGCTGAGGGAAATGTATTGAATGTTCAGTCAGCAAGGGATAACATGCTTTCAGAGAAAATCGCTAAGCACTAGGAAAAAGAATCTTTTTCCACTTGGGGAAAATGTTCTAGGTTTTCTCATGTGTATCTAAGAATTCACATCTACATCTCTTTCTAAAGAAGCTCATCTGTGCTCTGTTAGCTCCCTGCCTGGTGTAGGAGCTCAGCAAGCCTTCTGTGAAATACCATTTTCAAGTGTGGATATTCTAGAAAATGGGGAGAATGCTATGAGATATGTCTTTTCTGTGGTAAATCAGCAGAGGTTCACATGATCTAACTAAAGGCTGCATCCCTGCTTCCTTTAATTTGCACAGTTTACCACAGGCAAAATTTCTATCAGGATTTACTACCATAATTGTAACAGAAAGCAAATTGTAGCTCATAGATCAGGTACTCCAGCTGTTGTATTTTGATGTAACCCTGTAGGAACTCTGTGAAATCTTACTGGTTTACAGCAACTGATGATTTTATGGTGGTAGTCACAGCAATATGCAGTTACATGATAGTGTCATTTTATAGTCCCGTCAAGAAAGCATTTCTAGTAGCATCACAAATTGTTCCGAGAAACCTGCCAGGCTCTCACTGCATCTGAAAAAATATTCAGAAATATTCATGTTCATCATTTTGTATTAATTCAGACACACAGCACTTGACTTGTTTGAGTGATTAACTGTTGTTAAGACTCTATACTGTCACAGAATGAAGTGCTCAGTATACATTTTTTTGACTCAAAAGGAGGATTGCTGCTATTAGAAGGCAACGTGAATAAATAGTAGAGACAATATTAATGCATCACTATAATCTGTAGGTATTAATAAACACAGAAAAGTTACAGAGAATTGGAGCATGAGGATTTTTTCACAGCGGAGGCAGTATAGTATTTTCATTGCCTTTTCTGATGATATATAGGTTACTGTCCTTTTGTGGAAATCCTGCTGTTAATGCTTATTTTTGTCTGTATTCCACTGCCATTGCTGCAAGGTGACCTCTTTGCTACTTGGAATGACATTCCAGTATTGCCCTGTGCTGACGACTTCTTAAGTAGAGAAAAAAGAGACCTTCTCCTTCCAGAAGAGCACTGTACCCACGGGCAGTCACAGCAGACAAACTCTGTGATGGGTGACTATATAGTATTGAGAAAGATTATGCACCTGGAACATTTAATTCCAGATTCTGTGGGCTGATGACAATTTTCTGGCAGTTGTAGGCAAAGCTGTCTTGTGTCAATAAAACTCTTGATGTATATCCTGATCTGTGAGGGACAAAAATGATGTGCAGTAATTGTTCTCTGTCTTTTTCCATAGCTGTGCCTTTTACTTGACACCTCTCTGATTTGTGACCAGTTACTTCTGGGAAAAAACCCAAAACCAAACCAAAACAAACCCAAACAAACAAACAACCAACCTTCTTACAAATTAATATTTCGTCTACTTGGGAACCTTAACAAGTTACCTCAAGAGCTAATTTTGTCAGACCTATCACTAGTGCTCATTCTGGGTCTCTAGTTAGTTTTTAAAACAGAGCCTACTCAGGGATCCATTTGACTAACCTAAGAGAGATTGGTTTCCCTTTGAGAAACTGATAAGAAGTTATGCTAAATTCTGTTCACTCTTTCTACTGTGGAAACCCCTGAAAATCAAAGCTCCTTTCTTCAGTTATTTTAGTTCAGAGCCTTCTGTATTCTTTGAGTTATTTAAGTTAGTGTTTCTACGACCTTAGTTGTTTTCCACTGTTACAGGCTACTAAGAATAATTTTACAGTTTAAGGGCTGTGTGTTTGGTTTCTCTTTCTCTACATGGTATCATTCTTTATTATATCTTTTTATGTTCTGCAAAACATCTAAAGGAGTGCTATGATGTATTTTAGTGACGTAAGTGACAGTTTTAGACTTATGTCTCATTATCTGAAAGACAGCATCTCCAGCACAGACATATCTCCTCCTGCCAAGGCCTATGTAGAACATAATGTGTGAAAGAGACTTAAAATGAGAGAAATTGATTTCTTTCTGGCTTAAAATGCTATGAATTTTATTCCTTTATGGTGAATGACTATATTTCATAATTCTAGTTCTAGGGATAATAAATAATTTTAAGCCACTGAAGTGACAGGACAGTACACCTGTGTGAAAAGTGAATATTTTAGGGAATAAAAATGAGAAGATCGCTTCGAATTAAGTGCATGAGCCCACATGGCCTGAGTTATTGGTTCGATATTCCGACGGAAGAGTGCAAGAGCTTCCTTTGTGATAGTCCTACAGCCAGAAACACTAGAAAATATGATCTCAAGCACTGAAACTGGGTCTGGCTCTGAAGCAGAGATGGTAGAAAATCTGGTATCCTACTTTCCCCTTCTGGGCTGTCACTGGTGTCTTCCAGAGCCAGAGACCTAGGGGTTGTAGGGTCTAAGAGCAGGTCTGGCACATGCAAGACCTGGTACAGAGGTCTAGAGGCTCTCTGCAGTCAGCCCACCCAGAAGCGCTGCTGGCTACGGGGTCCCCAGCCCCAGCTTAGGTGTACGAGGAAGGTCTGTGTGCACCTGGCAATCATGTTAGTACCTGAAGCTGGCCAGTAAAACTGATATTCTGGTTTTAGGGCTAACAAAGATAGGAACATACATTTTATTGAATATTTGCAGTGTTTGGAAGCTTGCAGGGGGCTGCTTTGTTGTTGTTTTGCTGGGGGCTTAGGGCCTTTAAAATATATATAAATTAGTGGTTTTAAAAAGTTTGGTAGTAAAATTTAAATTCAAACTCTTCTTTTTGGCAAGCTCTTTGGAGTATCACTTTTTACAATGACCCAAATTCTAATTAAAGAGAGCCTAGCTGTATCTTGCAATGTTTGGAGAGGTCACAAAGAGAGAATGGCTGCAGGTTATTGATTTTGGGGCCCAAAAAACATTCAGCAACTGTTATCTGTAGTTAACAGATCCACAGAACTCATTCTGATCACTTTCCTTATCTGAAAGCCATTCCTTTTCATACAGTAAATGATATCTAATACTCTCTGATGGGGTCTATAGTTTATAGATTTTATAAGTGAATGAGAAAATGAATGCATTATTTTCTTGCCTTTTTGTGATGCAGTTAAGTTATTCACAGAATGTTCCATTTTAATACAATTTATGCTTTTACCAGCATTTTAACATTTCACTGTAGAAGAAAAAAATGAGCCTTTTATCATTCATATTGAAAAAAAAGCTTAAGCCTTAATCCACTCACAGTCAGTAACTGCTATTTGATCTTAAAGGATGGCACTCATAAACTACAGAAAGGCAAGGGGTAAAGCATTCTTTATGGTGTAAATGTTACAGTGCATCTCGTATTTATCGAAGGGGCCATCATTATGCAGAGCGATTACAGTGGATATTCGTGGCACTGTATCAGGCAGTATCTCTGAATTTTATATCACCTCTATGAGCCTGAATGAAGTACCTGTATCTTTTCATTATATTCCACTTTTTCCTCCTATTTAAATCAGTTCCCTGTGGAAGCCTGTGTTGTTGCGTAAATATATACAGCTGCAGCAAAGGAATTAATCAAGACCATAAGCATAGAGATAAGACTGTAGAGTCTGGTTGGGTTATTTTTAAAGTGTCCATGTTATTTTTTTTGTAATTTTTTTTTTTTGCAACACATTGTATACCATCCTCTGTTTTTAGGTTTTAGTCAGATTTAAGCACTGTTCTAGTGCTGTAGGTACATTTTAGACAAGTACATATTAATGTTTCCTGCTTATTCAAAAGGATTTTCCCAGTGCTGTTTTTTCTACTGATTATTAGTTTGAAGCAGTTACAAACCTGATCAAACAGAGCAAGTACAAGTTACTTAGAAGTTTAGGAAACCCCAGTTTTGGTGATGCGTGTTATCATTGAGAAAAGCTGAATAAGTAACTATAAATAAATGACATTCTGATATTGACACTTCCGTGGAAGTCTCATTCTTATGTAGGGGCCTGAGGAATTGTGTCAAAGGAGAGCAAATGAAGAAGGGAGAAGTGCCCTTTAAGGCAGTTCCTTCACTGAAATGACCTTGCAACACTAAAACCTCCAGAAACCTGGTCCAGCAAGGGAAGGTCACAGATGAGAGCTCTGCCTCCTCCACCAGAACTTGCACTGCAACGCTGTGCAAGTGTTTAATTTCAAGAAAAAACTGTATCTCATTCTAAAATTAATTTTATCAAGCCATGCATTTTATCTGATTGCCTGATTCATTAGGAACTCTGATATACACTCTCTGCATACAAGAAAAATAATATTAATTGAAAAAAAGATATAACAAAGCCTAAACTATTACATGTAAATCCACATGTACACAGTACATAACACTGTGCACAAGTTTTTTGTGGTATAAAGAAACTGTTAATCACTGAGAGAAAATTGTGGGAACTTTCTTTAGTGATTAAGTATTCTATGATTGTCCAATATATTAATTCCTCTGGTCCTGACCATAATTGAAAGCAAGCTAGCTGATGTTATGTTGGTCTGGATTGCAGTTTTAGAGTTGGTCAGATTTCTGAAATGCTAATACATTTAATTTTTAAACTTTCTGTTGTCTTTGTAGCTAGTAAATAAAAACGTCAAAGAAAGCCTAGATGGGGGCCTTCAGCCCCTCCCTCTCCCCACTTCCCACTCAGGACAGGCGATCGGGAGGGAAAGAGAGACAGGGAGAAGAGAGTCGGAAAAATTAAAAATGTTTTACTAATGCTACTAATAAGAATAGAGAAAATAATACAAAATATACAAAACCAATCTTGAAAGTCTCAGCAACTGCAGAGCCAGCACCCAAAGTCCTGGACTGGACTCTGCAGCCAACCGGAGCTGGATTCAGTCTGTCACTAGGCCTCAGTTCGCAGGCATGACTCGCAAGGTCCTCTCCTTATGTTGGCCATAAAGAAAAGGGACAAGATCCTCGTGATCTCCCACTTTTATATGAAGTATACGCGTGAATAGGATGTTATCCTCAGTTGGTCAGTTTCTTGATCACCTGTTTCTCATTCCCCCTCTCACAAGGTGTCCATCCGTGCTTATCAATAACTTCACATTCCATTGCTATGTTTACCAAAACATGTATCTGGTTCTCCAGGAAAATGCAGCTAATATGAAGGCATTAGCTGACAGGCAAATTCACTAAAAGAGAAACTTATTTGTAACAAAACCAGGACAAGATGTTTTTAGTCCTTCCATCTTGGACCATATTTTTATTTGGTGCAGTCAATTATATGTTGCTTACATTTTAATGATATTATTAAAATATTAAAATATCACCATATAATTAAAATAAATAATTAATATAATTCAAATATTAATGTACTGGAGATTTTCTAGATACAAATTATTCGTTCTTTCATGGCATAAAAAAAAGTTAAAATCTTCTTTTTCCTCAGATGAGTTTGCTTACATTCAGTGGTAAAACAGCGTTGTTATGTAAAGGTTTATGAACTAACAAGAAAATATTCAAACATTTGAAGCTCAGAAGATGGTGATAGTGACAGTAGCTAAAATATATTTAAGGACATTTTAAAAATTTGCCAAATAGGGACTTTCACAGAGACGTAAAGAGTTTCTGCTACAGGACTGGAGCTGTAGTTAGATGTTCTGAATGTTACTACATGTCACTTTTAGTGTCTACAAATTGTTTCAAAAAGAAAGGAAGAAAGAAAGAGAAAAGAAAGAGAAAGAAAAAGGATGGAAGGGAAGGAAGAAAAGGCAGGAAGGAAGGAAGTACTTAAACCTCTAGTACCCAATATTGGGAAAAAACAGCCCTAAATAATTTAAAAGAATTATAAATCTAGTCTCCAATATGCACTATAGTACTCTGTACTTTGCAGTGAAATGGATTGCAAACGAAGAAGGCCACATATGACCACCGAATTTATTCCTTATTATTAACATTATGCTCGGGGGGAGAAGGTGACTCAGAAATCACTGCCTTACTTCCCCTGCACACTCTTTCCCAAATGGCCAGCTGATTTGAACTCACTGAGTGTTTTTTAAAACAAAAGACTAAGATTACAGCGCACAAGACCAGGAAAACTGAGTACTTGCTCAGTATAGTGTAGAATCTGGTTTATTCTATGCAAGGAGTTAGATGAAGAATTTGTGAATGTTCATCTGTGATAGAAATGGAACATCACTGTTCTCCTAAGTGGCATCCTTCAAAAACAGGCCTTTTCTCTCAGACAATTGCTTGTGTTTTGGAGCAGCTAGGCCAACTACTGAGTGGAAAAAAAAAAAAAAAGAGTTGCTATAGCACTGCATGTCTGAACTATTAGGTTTTCTATTACTTGTTTAATGGCACTGTTTAATTTTTCTGTTGTTATCTAAATTATAAATGTAAAGAGAGAGAACTCCTTTACTTTTGCTGAGGGTAGTGTTTTGCTATTGCAAGCCTGCTGTCTAAATCCTGACATGAATTACAGGCTCGATGTATTACAACCTGTCTCTCTCTCCTCAGAGGCATTGTCAAAGGAACAGTCTGTTTCTCCTGCGCCCTAGCCTAGGAGTGTCCTCAAAGAGCTCAAGGCTTTCTTTTAATAGGCTGAAAACAGCAAACAACTTCCCCCAGCCCAGGCATGGTCAGTCATGCAAGGTGTTGCAGTGGTGGATGTGCTATTGCACACATGTGGATACAAGTGCCGTTAGCGTGGGAGGTAGGGAGGGCAGGAAAACAGGGAATCTGCTGCTGGAGGAGGAGGTAACCACAGCTGTCAGACAGAACAAGGGGCTGAGGAGGACGCTCAGCAGCACAGGGCTGCGGTGAGAGCCAGATAATGAAGTGTGACAGGTAAGGGAGGAACAAAATCACCGCGCTTGGCAGGCCCACCATTTAAAATGGTAATACAGTCAGCCCTCATCTCATCTCAGTGCTGACACTCCTCAGCGTTTGCCTGTGTCACTCGTTCTGTGGAGATTGTCAGCTGGATATCAAAACAAACATGGCAGGCAGATAAATACGGAAATTTGAGCAAAGATTCTCTCCCCTGCAGGAAACACAGACAAGCGTGACTGACAGGAGCTCACTGCTACTGATGATTGCCTTTTTATTCTGTGACTACACTCTGTGGGTTATTTCTTCTTATGCCCCGCATTTAAGATTACTTATATAGTTCTCTGGTAAGCTCCCCAAGTCATATCAGCATTTAAGAATATAATTTTAACTCTCTTTGTTACATCAGATAGCTCTCTGAATTATTTCCTGAAGCAATTTCAAGGATGAACCTTTTGTGCATTAATGATGAAAGTGTATTGGCTAGGATTTAATAGAATAGATCAGCTATTAATAGATCAAGTATTTTGAATAGCTACTTTCATCATTTTTCTGCTTAAACTGACAGTATCTATGATTAGGTGGAAAAACAATCACATAAAGATTTATTTATTTTACATTTCAAAATTTTACATACAGAGATAGGCAGTCTGTTAGGTCGTCATGTAACTTCTTAATAGAAGTGATGGCTCATGGCCTGTTGCAGAGACACTATTTTCTCAGAAGTATGGCCTGTGGCATTTCTCTGTTGTAGGCAGAAGATTTACATCCATGATACTTAAAGAGACAACTTTTTTTTCTAAGTCTGGAGTCATAGACATGAGTGTCAGTATCCTCCATCTCTGTTGCAGAGCAAATCTCACAGATAACCTTCACCTTGACAGAGCGCTTTACTAACTTTGGTAGGCTTTGGATCAGGTTCATTATTATTCAACTTTTATTTAGAAACTGGGAATACTAGTAGTTGTCTACAAAAGAATGAGAATTAATTTTTCTTTCATATCCCTTAATAATGTAGTTTGGGATTATTGCACTGAACAATTCAATGCTGCATTTAAAAATATTCTTTTTGGCTCTGGTTTCCTCTGCTTGTACAACTCCTCTTTTGCATCTGCCCATGTTTATCTTAGCTTTCTTCATTCACATTTTTTTGTTTTCTCAGACATTCAGAATATATAATTTTAGCAGCTCATTTGTACTTCTGGCCAGTTCTGTGTTGCTGGTATGGAAATGGAAACCTGTGATAGTTTCACATGCCAGGTGTAATCAGTGATACTGATCAGAAATGGGGGAGAAGGCACAGATTTTAGGTGCTCTAAACTGTCCAGCTAATTAGGGCTTTTATCTGAGTTTTATACTAAGCAATTGTGCAGTGAAGGCATGGTGGCTGTGTCATCAAAAAGCAGTCCTGAGGTGGTACAAGTTTTATTTCAGGGAATGCCGGTTTCTGGCTTTCCCAGCACTTTGGGTTGCTTTAGGAGTTTAAGTAAACACTGAGGAATGAGAGTATGTGCCTGAGCTGCATGCAGGCTGTGTATTTCTGAGATTTCCTGGTGTTTCTGCAGTTTTTAACTTGGCTGAGCTGGAAATGAGCAGTAAACAAAGTCTCCTTTCTACTGTTTGAAGTTTTGTTTTAGGATTCTTTTGGCTAATATCCCTCTGAATTTACTTACATGTGAAATCTGGAAATTATGATTGGAAGTAGTACATTTTGCAGCGCCTGTATATTCTACTCAAATGAAGCCAATTTTTAAAAAGCTTTTCCTGACATGGACACAACAGAGAAGGTCACACGTATGTACTTCGCATTTTTGGAGGCAAGACTCTACTCGTAGTTACTGACATACAGAATTCAGTCATTCTGCTATTAGTATACTGTGTGCACGTATTCTTTTCTAGTGTCTGGATGTATATCCTTGTTGTAACTCCTTGCACACAATTGAAGTCCAGTGTCTTTTTCAATAAATTTGGATAGTCTTTGGACAAGTATCCAAATATATCTCTTTATTAAATAAAGCTTACAAATCTCACTACCAGGCTCATCCTGCTTGCCATCAGAGGGAATTTATTTGGTTCTGTGAATACTTCCTACTGGATTGCATGGAATATTTTCTTTAGGATGTGGAAATGACACTTGAGAGTTAGGTGGAAGTGCTAAAAATTTGTGAAGGATTTTTCTGTATCTTTGAGCAGATGACGGTAAAGATAATTTGCTTTATTTAATGCTATATAAAATAATAAATAACTCCACTGTTCTACTACTCGCAAGACATTTCATTACGTCAAGAGAGCTTATAAATGAGAGGAAAAAAAAAGGTTTTACTTTTTCTCTGATTGCAGAAAGAAGCAGAAAGACAATCATATTATTTCAGGCAGATAGGGCTAGTTGTGAATTGGCATTTTGACTGTTTCATGTTTACACACTTCGTATATACAACAGTTACTCAGCCCATATTTTGGTCGAAGAAACTAGGTAAATGATACTAAAGTAATGTCCATGTTTGAAGAAAGGTCCTCTATTAGTGAAAAAAATGTCTCTCTCTCCTTTTAGTGGAAAGGGCATTTTTGTGAATGAAAATTAAAGGTCTTTCCAATTTTGTACCACAAGACATTCCTCTACGCAGCATGCATTTATTCTGATTCTTTATGGTGACTACCAAACTAACGGCAAAGAGAAAAGGGTGGTTATTGTTAACTGTGATTTTGATAGGGATTTTTCAGCTTTGCGTTTGTACTCTTCAGAAGTTGTTGGAATTTCTAGTCTGAGGACTACTTAATTGGTATTGGCTGTTATTTGGTATGTTTTGAATACCTCTCAAATAATTTCTTAAAAAAATGTTGCACTTGATTTCATCATCTATGAGTCATTTCATTATCTCCTACGAGGTCCTAGAATTTGCACCTGTCTTCTCCTGTAGTTTGATGTAGAAAAAAGTCTACCAGACATTTTACGTACTGTGCAAGTGCTCTAGCCTGTTCATTCAGATATATACAACACCTGCACATTGACAAAGCATTTGGTTATGGTATCACTTAGCTAAACCGTTAAGGGTGTTTGGGATCTTGCAGATTTTGCATCTTTTAAGTTGTTATTTGGAGTTCAATTATAATGTTATTTTCAGTTTTCTTGAGACACTTTATCTATTTGTGTATAGTTATAGACGGGCTAGCAGTAGTCTGCATGTTGTACACATAGTGTCATTTTTTCTGTAACCAGAGTCACTAAATCCTTGATCATTTGCCTTTTAAAATTTTTGCAGCCACCCTATTCTAAACTTATATTCCTCACCCAAAGAAACCTGTAATTCTACTGCACAACCCCTCAGCTTTGGAGATCGAGAAGCAACTTTTTGTTGCACTGTTTATTTATCCACTGTTTCATTTTTGTTTTGGTCTGGTTTTTGTTGTCATTAGAGGATTTTGATTTTATTAGCCACTTAACATAAAGGAAACATCTAAGTACACAACTTCTAAATTCAGTAGTGCATTGGGATGGTGAACTCATGGGTACTTTTTGCTTCTTGAAGCAAAGCCTCTCATACTGCACTTATTCCCTAAGGCTCTCCTGGTTCCAGATCAGGACATACAAGGAGAGGCAGGGTAGATGGGCAAGGCTTGTCTTGGGCTTACCGATGTGCCTCTAATTTATGCTAGAAATAAATTTTCATTCCTGTGTCCTTTACCAAGCATCCCACTTTCCCTCAGTGCTACACTTTCCTCCAACACTCCCTACCTACTCACCCCATCTCTTCCAAACATGATACAGCCCTTCTGCCCCTCTTTCCCATTGTCTTCTGTTCCTCATCTGCATATTCTTCTTCTTCCTCCCACTTCCAAACCTCCACCTTCCAAGAAAGTAAATGTAATTTAGGCTTCATGAGTGATGAACCTGATGCTTTCTACTAATTACTCTTTCTCTCCCATCTTCACCCAGATGGCAGAGGGTAGGTGAAGCAGCTTGTTTTTTGGAATAACGCTTTGTTTTGACAGGGGTCTGGGTTTTTAATGTATGCACATGTTCCCAGAGGCAAGCCTCTAGAAGAATGTATTTCTTTTGAATGATGGAGGCTGGCAAGATTAGAGACAGTTCTTGGTGTTCGTAGAAATTCACTCCTTAACCCCAGGCTGGCTTAAAATAAGTCATGCACAGGTAGACTTTTTTCATGCAGTTAAGAGGTGCCATTATGCTTCAGGAATGTAGCTATCAGCCATAGTCCAATGCTTTAACAAACATGTCAAAAAATACCTTTTACCTGCCCACTTCTTTCAAAGGAGGGGAAAATGGAATCAGTGTTAAAAAGCCTAGACCCTTGAAGCCCATCAACAACTGTGATGGAGCCAAGGGTCAAAAAGTTAAGATCTCAAGCTAGTACCCATTGCCCATTGACTTTTGACTTCAATATGGTTTGAATGAGTTCCTTACAAAATCAATGAGCTTTGCAGCTGATGGATAAGCTCTCTGGCAAGCAGAAAAGATTACTGTAATATTTTAAAAGAAATGTTTTCTGTCTGCCCTCAAAAGTTGTAATTAACCTGTGTGAGGCCAGAGCTATGTATTAGAAAGAGCGAAAAGTATCTGTGCTGTTTGTAGAAGAGGCAACTCATGTATTTTGCAGGCAGTGTAGCATTTTAAAGCATAGACATTTAAGGCTTTCATTTTAAATGACAGTGGCATGATCTGTAACTGCAATATACTGCTGTAAACCATCTTTACCATACTCTGTATTACCTCTGTTTCTGTTTGTTCCTTGGTGGAATCTGAAAGAATAATTCAGACAAATTTCATTTATTGTTGCTTTACACGCCTTTACCTAAATAATGTGCTTAGCTAGCAGATTAACAAGTATGGCCTGCTCACTTTCTTTTTGTATAAAAAGATTTCACAAGTCCTAGAAAGCACTTTGTAAACTTTATACTACTTTGAACAATACAGGTCTCGCAGTAATAACAATGTTCCCTTGTTATTTTCAGTCTTTTTTTTCTCTATTGCTCTCCTACTTTATTGTCACATTCAGCCTTTTTTATAACTCCTGACAGGATGCTTCCTTCAGTCCACTCCCTCCAGCAGTCATATTGTGTGGGTTTGATTTTGTGTTATGTATATAATGATATATTAAACAAGAACCTTAGCGGGAATAAGTCATTCTAACTTCAGTGGTGCTGAATATCTGAACCAGAATGTGCGTAAAACTTGAAATTACTTCCCACTGTCTACCGATGGAAACGGTGAAATTACAGGACTCTTTAGTTTATATGGTATCTAAAGAAGATATAAAGGGAAGGTAAGTGTAGCAGTAGTGTGGAAAATAGGTTTTTTCCCCTCCAGTTTTATTAAAAATACTCTTTCAAAAATGTGGTTTGTATTCCATTTTAAATGTGAGATAATTAGAAGGTATTATCCATACTTCAGCAGAGTTCTGAAGAACAATGAAATAGATGAGGACTTCTGGTGGGGTTGAGTTCTCCTGTTAATGAGATTCTCAGTCTTAATAGAAATTGAGAAACAACCTAATGTGCAAGAAGCAGGTACTGTACTGTTTATGTGATTATTTATGCTTCTGCTTTTGAAATTAACTCTCTGAAGTCCCAAATTATCTTAATAAATTCTACATAAATGTAATGCCAAAATGCATATTCCTTCGTCTCTTCTGTGTGTTGGGAGTATGAGTGTGCTATTAGGGCCAGAAGGTAACTCTTCAAATGACATATTAGTTTGGTTTTTTGTTTTGCTTTTGTTTGGTTTGTTTGTTGTTTTGTTTTGGTTTTGTTTGTTTTGGGTTTTTTGTGGGGATCTTATTCGTTTGTTTTGGTTTCTTTTTGTGAGTTTGTTGTTGTTGTTGTTGTTGTTGTTTTAACTCATAAACATTCCAGAAAACAGGGTTTCTCTGGTTTCTACTTATTCATGTTTATGCAGATGAGCTCCATTTTGTTTTTGAATCACAAAACCAGCAAAAAAAACACAAGAACAATCTGCATTTGTGTGACCTCTCTAGTGATTTTTTGTCTTTTTTTTTTTTTTTTTTGTATAATATTCTGTTAGAATATTGTGTTTACAAGTTTCAGTCGTCCAGTCAGGGATGAAAATTTGTACAGCTTAAAGGGCCACTTGCGAACCATAGTCAAAAAGCATCAAATATCAAGAATGAACAGTAAACACAGACAGCATAACTAACTCCCTGAGTAAACCAGAAGGTGAATGTTTGCATATAATGAATGCGTTCAGAGATGTCATAAATATAAAAGAAAAAATGTGTGTTGTAGTTTTTTGCATAATCATTTCCATCTCCATAATTGCTTTGTGCACCACCTCAAATTCTATATTCCCTGAAAATGAAACCTAAATTATAAGCTTGCCCTTTGAAATTTCCATTTATATCAAGTGCTTTAAAAAAGAATTTCTGATACTACAGTGCAGTAACAGTTTTGTCCCTGTTTGTGAATTTTCTAGAACTGATGTTTTTCCCTTTGAGTATATCTGTCTGTCACTGACGTGTCATAGGCCACATAACCTTAACTCCAAGGGCCAAGAGTCTGGCGTTTGGCTCTGGTGCAGGGGCCTCCATGGTGCATCATCCCACAGTTCTACCTTACCAAGCATCCAGTCATTTCAGCAGTTGCTTCCTTGCTATGGATATAGGACTCCTTATTGTGAAAAACAAAGATAGGGAGGTTGTGGTGGTGACGGTCATGGAGGTGGGAGGTACACGGGCTGGCCTCCCTCTGATTGGGGAATGAGGAAGATGGAAAGAACTACAAGGTCCCCTTCATACCCAAAATTGTGTCACAGCATATCTGGTGTAACTACTCTGTTTGGTTAGTTCTTCTGCCTTTCTGTCTCTGCTCCAGCCCTGGGGGCTATTGACATCTTTTTTACTCTAGCCTTTTACCCTAGCGAAAGAAGAAACTACTGAAGTAAGCTGTTGTATCTTGTATAACTCTAAACTGACCTAAAGATTAGAAAATTCAGCCTCCTCTATCTTATTCCTAGTATCTCTGAGTATCTGTTTTATTACATACACTTGAAGACATCAGAGAAATTAATAAATTGTAAATATCTTCCAAAATGAAGTGGAAGTACTGGAATACAGTGAGGAAATACAGGGATGGAAGGGAAAGCCAAGGTGAGAAATTTTAGATCAAATCACTCATCGAAGAAATCGGTAGCAGGCAACCTGGATTTGTCAAAAAAGAGCTAATTTCATTTTGTCAGATAAACAGGCCTTGTTGTGATTTACAAAGCCATAGAAGTCATTCATTTCAAATGTAGTAAGAGATATCTGTCTCATTTGACATCTTCATAAGTGAGCTAAGGACCATAAGAAAGGCATAAATAATGAAATAAAACTATGCTTTTAAAGGGTATAAACACATTAGAGGACAGACATAACAAAAGGGAGGTCTGTGATGCAAAGAGTTGTCTTCTTCTCTACCCAGTTTGGAGAGATATCAGTAGGAGTGGAACATCCAATTTGAGGCAGCACAGGGCACAATTTGTGGGGGAGAGCAGAGAGAATGAACAGTGGGCATGTGCACAGAGAGTGAAAGAGCTGGAGGAATTTAACCAAGAAAAACAAAAATGAGGAAACACCAAGGGAGAGTTTTGAGAATCCAAAAGACAGCTGAAAACACAAGGAGCAACAGAATGAACTAGGAGGCTTCTTGAGGGCCCTATTAGCTCTATTTGTCATGATTTTGGATAAGCACCTCTGCAGGAGACCTTTGCTCTTTGCAGTTTTTGAGTACAAGTAGAATTATATATTTTTGGTTTTAATAGCATGCGCATATGCTCATCTGTATGCTTTCTAGGTGACATTTTTAAAGTTTTGGGAGTTTAATTTTTGGATTAAAGGATAGTTTGCAAAATGCTGCTAATTTCATCAACGAGTAAGTGATATTTCCAGCTGATCTCCCTTTAACCTGATAGTGTGGAAAAGCTTCATTTTAAAGTGCTTGAAGAAGAGTTAAATACATTACTATTTATTTTCTGTTCTTAATGAAGAGCCATTGCAGAGCTATTGAATCATGTTCAGTTATGAAGTGAATAAATTATTTTATACGTTAATATTATTTGTATGTTGCAGTGCTTCTGTTTTACAAAATAGCTGGTTTCAAAGAATGTTTAACTTTCTCAATGTGAAAGCTTTTGACTTTTTTTTCTTTCACTGTTTGGTTGGTGAAACATAAAAAGGCTAGATGGCAGGTTGCTGATGACACAAAGCGAGGGAAATATCTCCAAAAATCTGTAATTTAAATAAATAAATGTTCCCTCTTGTGGTAGATCTACTGAATTTCTTTTTTTGGCCTGAGAATAATGTGTCTGGAGACTTCTCCAACTTTTCAGCTACAAGCTGAGGATCTATGTTAGTGATTTCATCAATACTTGATATCAAGTAATTTAAAAGAAAAAAAAAAGTCCCTCTCTGACTAAAGCCAACCATTTATACATCCTCTTATGGGCAACAACAAGTTCAGCGTCAGGTCTGATACAATATGGATGCTCCAGTTACTCAACAATCCCATTGCAACAGGGAAACTAAACCATTTATATCTGCTTTCTAATATAATGTTACTGCAACCCCAACTTTTACAAACATTTAGAAAGACTGTATGTCAAGTCTCTGATAAAGACCCGTTTTAAGTGGTGAAAACAGACTTTAAATAGTATCAGAGGATCTTCTGCATATAGAATTATACCACTTCAGATATCAATAATGGCCAGTTTTTCTTCCATCACCTACAGTATCCACAGGATTTGTAAAAAGGACTTTTTTTCTGAGTGGTTCTCTGAGGAAGGGGACTCATGGCTACGTCTTGCTCCATGTCACTGCTGCTGCTACCAACATCACTGATTTAGTGGAGGGTCTGAGTACTAGTGGCAGTAGGGTGAGTTCAAGTAAGGTGCTAGGTGAAAGAGCTGAAAAAGCTGAACTTGGTACAAAGTAGTTTTAAGTAGATCATTATGTTTCAGTGATTAACATTGTATTATTTTCCTTGGATTTTAGTCTCAAAGGGTGATATAGAATATAGATATATCTTCAAGCAATTATGATCCTATTTCTAGCATGTGTCAAAGCAGTCTGATGGCTGCACTAAGTTAAACTATTTGCATACAACCCTGTTGTTAGAGCTTGACGAGGTTTAAGGAGTTATGGGTGTGTATTAATTATCTGGAAAGTACATTAACTGGAGTGATGACAGAGTTGGTAATGGATACCTGCTAATTGTTAGAATAACAGAAGATGATGAAGGACTTCAAGGGGGACAGAGGCAGAAAAATTAACAAGTGGTAGATGGATTTTTATGATGAAGTGCATTGTACAAAGTGGTAGGAATTACTTAGAAACTCAGCTGTAATCAAGATTTAGTGTAACAACTCAGGGGAAAAAAAAATGATGAGTCAGTATGGTTAAAGGATTGTATGCTTTCATTCCTTTGAGTTACAGTGAGATGGGAAGCTAGATATCATGTTTAAGTAATATAATAATATGATATTACAGCCTCATGAATCATTGGTTCAGTTCTTACCCTTCCAGTGAAATCATTTGTGTGCACAAGGGCATCATGGTTTGGCAATGAAATCCTGAGGCGACTTGTTGAGGCACTGTTCTGTTTCGGGGTAGGGATTTAAAGGAAGGACAGAGAAAGCAGGGAACATGACAGAGTGAGTAAAATGACGTATGGCTAATAGATGGACAGCAAGAGCCCTAGGTTCCCCTAATCTGAGAACAAGGAGAATGGCTGCACAATTGTAAGTGGCAAAGGAGCGTTTGTGATGCCTTAGTTGCCTGTGGAGGTGATGGCAGCTGCAGTGGGGACATCCTGATTGGGGAGATTTGGCATCCTTGATGAGACGTACCCTGAGGATCTCCTATGCATTGGTCCATAGTCTTTATTTGGCACACGACACTTCACTAGCTGTGCACGAGTGTCCCAGTTTGGTGGATGGATATGTAAAGTTCCAGTTCAAGCCTGAAGCCAGTTAGTCCTCCTTCCTGCCTTCCTCTCTCTCACACTTCCTTTTTCCCTTCTGCTTTCTGTCTTTATTTTTGCCTTATCCCTAAAACCTTAGGTTACCGATTAAGTCATGCCTTTTTGTTACTGTCTTTTGGTATTTATGCCTTTTTGTTATTTAAAATACTTGCATTCTCCTGCTAGCCTATGATGTTCATGTAAATTGCATGATTGTCTCTGTAGATCACACGAAAGAACAGCTAACACTGCAACCCTCCCACTCACTGCTGCTCTGGTTGCCTTGGAGAGCACTTGAACAATGTTTTTGCAATACCTATGTTTTTGTAAGAATCTGGGATGCAGACATTTAGCCCCCTAGCTCATGTATAATTAGTTTCTTCCTCTATGTATCGTATCTGACTGGATATATTATTTTCTTAGGATTTGGATTTTGACACTGAAAGTCTCCATGGTTCAAAAATGTAATACTACAACATTTTCTTGAACATTTGTTGCATTACTTTTATCACATATTCTTGGAAAGGCCTGAATCATAAATACTTGCCAGACTCCAGGAAGTCAGGGAAAAAGTAGTAAAATCTAGTTTACCAAGAATGACCTTTTTGAGCCAAAACCAGTATGTATTCCAACTCCTTTTGTAGATGATGCTTTGGAATGCATCATTTTCTGTCTAGCTTGACTATAGTTTCTGTTTATGCTGTTAAGTATAATATCTCAGTTGAAAAAATTAATTCTGCTTGCACAGTGGCGAACAAACTCAGCAGTTTGTTTCTGTATTTAAATGACAGACCTACTGCACTGCACTTAATTCAATGGTGCTGAGTGAGTCAGCATAGCATCATGTCACAAGGCAGATATATGACAAGGGCTGACACCAAGATGTGGCTTGTTTTGCTCCTCTGTGTTGCAGTGAAGTGTGAGCCACTGCTTATCATCAAACTGCCTGACACTGGTTCTTAGCTCGTGTTCGCTTGCCGTAAAGATCTCTGCTGCATAGTTGTATTTTAGGCAAGTGTGTTAAGTAGCAGTGGATCATACTGAAGAGGGAATGAGGAAAATGAAAACCTAGTATCTTCTTAGCTGTTAAGTATTTCCTTTAACAACCTGTCTTCTTATTACATGGTAGGTACATGGAGCTCTGATAGATCTAAGGCTATGTTTGCATGTTTTTGTCTGAAATTAAAAGCTGAATCCAACTTATTCTGTTACCAGTTTCATATGGATATTTCAAACAGAAAATGTGTGAATATCTAGCATAAAAATTTCATGGTTTTAGTATACCTAAATATTGTGTATCAGAGAATCAAACAAATCAGGTGAATAAATGACCAGCTGATCATTTTCCTCCTTCTGCTCAAGCTCATTTAGTCCCCATAGTCCTTATTATAATATGTGCAAAAAGTTTAGTCTAATGTACTTCTAATGATTCAGCTGATGGACTTCTACTGCCTTCCTTTTGCAGATGGTAATAATTCTTTTCTTATCTTTATTTGTTAAAGTGGTCAATCATTGTTGTGGAAGCTATTAAAAAAAATATATATTTATTTTGCAGTGCATGCTTTACCTATTTTAATTCTCTGTTAGTATTTCACTAAAAAATGCAATCATGTTATGTACCATTAAGGTAAGCTGCTTACTAGCATGGTTCCCTTCAAAACCTCTAACCTGAGGACTTTTGTCATTTTGCCAAAACTTAAGGATTTGCAGTAGGCTGTATTTAAAGACTTGTAATATAAGATGAGCACTGTGGTTTTATGCATAGGAAGTCATGTTTTCTTAAAGTGATTGAGTAAATGTTTGCATAAGTAATTGCATTTGCAGTTGTTTAGTTTGTATGTGCTTTTATGTATCATGGGAGAATTAACCCTGCTAGAAATCCTGTCTGATGTGATGGTCTTAAGCTCTCATGAGGCAATCTAACACAAACTTTCATAAGACTGAGTGATAGAGTTCTAAAGAATCTTTTATTTTCCGGTTTGGTTTTCAATGTTTTACTGAAATATTCTCTAGGACTTTTAAAACCATTTCTAACAAAAATTAAAAATGAAACTTTACAAAATACTGAACGTGCAAGTTTGGTTTGACAGTCGAAGTTTGTGCTGTATCTTATTTTATCTGAAACATTTTGACCATCCATAAAAGATTACTAAGTTTTACCTAATTTCTTTCTTTTGAGCTAACGCTTAATACTATAATACAATACAACCCAATACATCCTCTCTATCTGTTGCCAACATGATTATATATAAAGCCTCAGCATTAAATTTTGAATTCTTTGATTTTGTTAAAGAGACTGACAGAGTTATGAAGGATGAAGTTCATGGGAATGCAATTCCTCTTCCCTTTAGAGAAGTAATTTTAAAATAGAAGTTACATTATTTTCCACTTTTTTTTTCTATTAGTAGATCTCCTGGGTACAGTTACCTTGGAAACATTGTATTCTAAAGGAATAAGAATATATGGAACACATTCTTGCACCCACTGTTAATGTCTGGAAAAATGATGCCACTGATAGCACTGGAAAAACATTCAATTTAGCTGAAACCTGACCTCTAAGATGAAGTCTGGAAAAAGGAGAGAAATCTGGGTTTGGAATGTCTGTAGTTGAGGAGGTTTCATGCCTTCAAACCTCTCCTTTATAAGACCAGCTGGTGGCTTAGTGAAGAGGATTATATTCATGTATCATCATCAGTTTATCAGTGTATAATGATCCTCTAAATTAGAGCACAATTTGGATATAATACATATATTAGAATATAATTACATGGTTAAGTTGCAAAGAAATATGATGCATTATTCAGGTCTAAACTCAGTGCCTAATTATTATTAACAGATGTCATGAATATAACAAAGACGGAGTAAATACTGCCAATTCAGCCTTTCTGAATTATTAAAATCAGGGAAGCATTATTGCTATTAATTACATTTCCTTGAAATTTCTGAGAGATGGCATTGGCACTTAATCATTTTGCATGAACTCCGATGGAAAGAGTGGTATCACAGTCAAGTGAAGCTGTTGAAAGGCTTCTTAGAAGTCTTTCTTGTGTATGCACAATGGGGTTTTCTTATACTCTAAAAAGGCACTCGAATCACAGTATCACAGTATGTTTGGGATTGGAAGGGACCTCAAAAGATCATCTAGTCCAATCCCCCTGCTGGAGCAGGAACGCCTAAGTGAGGTCGCACAGAAACTTGTCCAGGCGTGTTTTGAATGTCTCCAGAGTAGGAGACTCCACAACCTCCCTGGGCAGCCTGTTCCAGTGCTCTGTCACCCTTACTGAGAAGAAGTTTCTTCTCAAATCTGCATTGTACTTCAGATCTACGTGGACAACAACATTTTTGTGCTTTGAGATCTGCCTGTATGTTCATGAGAGCTGCGTATGGATTGTTCTGTTGAAATGAGGATTCTCCAGATGGGACTGACCTGAAGACAAGATCATATGATCCACTGCCATCCTAGCAGTGATTGGAAGACACTTGGTAAGCAGCAGAATAATCCTACCACCTGTGAGCCTGCTGAGTTGCGTTTATTCATTTACCTCCATTTCAGGAGGTAATACAGTCTCTATTTTACAGTTTCATTTACTGAGAGATTTGATTTTATGCTATATCACATAGTGTTTGCACTTTGTTGAAAGGAGGATTAGGTAAACTTAGCTTTTTGCAGTCGTCTGACTGTAAGGCTTATTCCTCGTGCCTGACAGTCTGTTAAAGCCAGCAGAAAAACAACCAGTGGTGCAGGAGCAGATCTAGTTCTCTATATTTGTAAATCTCAAAAAAAATGAAACCTTGAACAGCTCTCATGTACACATCCACAAAAAGATACAGAGTATCTAAAAATGTAACATCTTTTGGTAAAAGTCAGTGAATCAATCTGGTTCCTCAGGTGAAATTATCTTCAACTTGTGATACTAAGTCACGATATCAGTGACATAAGTATTATATAACAAATTAACAAAGCAGATAAATGCCAATGACATTTGATATGAAATTTATCTATAACTCCTTCTTATACTATTTATTTTCAAATTTGATTTTTCAGTGCTTGAGTTTTCTCTCAGAAAATAACAGAAGTCTAAATGAGAGAAAAACACGCATTCTCAGAGCTTCTGGCTGTGTACCAAGTCCTTTTTTGTATTAACTCATTTTATAATAGCTTTCCTTTGAATTTATAACTGATAAATTGTGGACTATTGAAAACACCTGAGAACAGAACACTTGCAACTCTGGTTTGTGGGGGGAAGGAAATGTTCAACAGGTATTTGTTCAGACTTTTGCCAAGTGACAAAGTAACAGTGCAAGGAAAATAAAAAGCCTGGAACAGAAAGAAATCTGTTTAAAATTGCATTAGATATTACAGGAAATACTGTTGAGGTTGAACTGGGAGTATTCTTAGAGAGATAATTAAGATTTTAATTTATTATTGAGAAGAGAAAGAATAGTGCTAGACAGCATGTTCTCATGTTTGTTTTTGTATTGTTCGTTGTTTTTTTTTTTCCTCTTAAATTCTTCTCACTGATACTTTTCTCAAGGAAAAGATCCTTGCCTCTCTGAAATGCTGAATATGAGTCTTATTTATTCGAGGGTGCCAGAGCCATGTCTCTGACTGGGCCTTATCTTGTCAAGTTAGCCAGTTCTGTTAGTTTTAGCGAGGTGATGAACCAGGAGGAATTAAAGATCATGGTCACAGCAGCATCAGGGAGAACATCAGTCATGTACTTGCTGAAAGAGCAGAAATCAAACAATTTTTTTAGTGTCACATACTCAGTGGACCCCTTGGAGAATAAAGTTTATATACTTATCTCCAGCGATGCAGTGAGACCATGTATGTGGTTAAGGTAGGTCAATCTGGTGATATGGAAGTAAATATAGCTAGGCAGTTCGATGGATATCTGACCAAGCATATGCAGGGGGAACTGCATGAAGGTTCCTCCTAAAACATTCAATCACGCTCAGAGAAAAGGGAGCCAGTTTGCTTTCAGTTTAAAGAGACTTGAAAAGCCAGAATGAAAGGCCGATGTTGCAAGTCAGCAGGGAAGATAAATATTTGCATTGTTGTTAGTCCAATCAGAGATTTAGAGTCATCATCAAGTTTGGTTGATAAGGAAGAGAACAATAAGGAACAAAACCAAAGATGAAATCCCAATTAAACAAAACCAAAATCAAAACAAAAATAAGCTTTCCTGTACAGCTTTCCTTTGAAAAGTATTCTTTAATTTCCTCTGGAATATGTTGCGTTATTCTAAACAGATCTTGTCTCTCTCTGAATTTGTAATTATACCTGGGTACTGTTAAGACTATAACTCAAGAATATGTAGGCATCAGGCAATAATGGTAAACCGAAACAAAACACTGCATACCAGTGGCAAGACAACATTTGATAAGGTTCAGCGCTGCAGCAGACCAGGCTCAAAGAAATCAGCCCATGGGTTCCTTGTGCCTCTACATCTTTAATCAGTTAAGCTTAACAGGCCTTTGTATGTTGTAAAATTTATTTCCTAAAGGTTGTCTTCTGACGTGAAACTTCTATGCTTTTATAGACTTATTAACTTATTTAGCCAAAAGAGAAACAGATATTCAGCCCCTTGGTGCTAGCAGCACTTGGGCATTCAGTTTGTGTCAGACATCTTCAAATGCTATATAAGTTATATTTTCCATCATGCACATCCTCGTTGTACAATATGACTGGTGTCTTTGTGTGGATCCCAGATAATTCACTGCCAGATAATACACGTTACTCATTAGTCTATTATCTAGTGTTTTATCAATCATCCTCTTAAGCACCCATTGCTTTAGTTGCAACAGTTACGCTTCACATTTTTCAGTCAGATCTGTGTTGCATTAATGTGTAGTCACAATTCTTTATTGTGCTCCAGCCTCTTTCCTCCATGAAAGCTCACTGGTGACAAAAAGAAGTGGGTATCACGACAGTATAGGGTTTGTGTACATGTGGTGGGCTGCAAAATGTAGGCACTAAAAGAGGCAAAAAATAGCTGACTCTCAGAGGGTGGGGTGGGTGTGCAGGACTGGCAGCTGGAAGAGAAAACCAACCCCTTTCTCGCCCATGCTTACACATGAGACATCATTCTCATTTGCGAATAGCTTCTGTTGGGAAGCAGGAAAAGAGATGAGTTGGAGATATTTATACCCTCAACTGCTTTGAAGGGCCACGCTGATCGGCGCCAGTCAGAGCTGCTCTGCCACATGGGAGACCAGCAGATCACCTCATGTTCTTCTTAAGAGGTTGCTGGTTGCGCTCTTTCCTGGCACCAACAGCTTTAGAGAGAAGCAATGAAGGAAATTTTATAGCAGAAAAGAGTTATTCTGAACTGGAAAAGTGTTCAGCTCCACTGCTCTTTGTGTGTGCAATTACATAGCTAATGCTAAATGAGACAAAGTACATTTAGCAGGTAGATTTAAAAAAAAAAAAAAAAAGACAGAGGCACAATAACACAGTGCTACCTTAGTGAACCACCTTTCCCAGTTAGGACCACAATTTCAAGATTGCTACAGGTCATAAGCTAAAACAAATTATATTTTTAGAGGTGGGGAGAAGGTTAGGGTTTTTCATCTGCTTTAATTTAACATTCTGGAAACTTCCTTTCCATTTCCAGCAGCTTATTCAAATTTAATCATGGGAATATTGGAGTATGAAAATGTCTAGTTGTGATATAGTTGGGGAATTTCAACTTTAATGATGTACCTGCATTGAGAAAAGAAGTATCCATGGAAACAGTGCAGTAATGCATAAACTGTAGAACTGTATGAAGTCTTTTGACCACAAATATGTTTCAGCAAGGAAAAGACACTTTCTGTGTCAATGTCATGCAGCTAAAGAGTGCCTCTCTAAAGTCAATTATTTGAACCACATTAGGGTACAGAGGATTATTCAGTATTTTGTGACTTTAAAAACTGTGAAAACCAAACCAGAACCATGAAATCCCCACCTTCCCAAGTAGATAACATAGCACAAAAAACAAGCCTGAAGATGAATTTTCATGTGAGCTAAGTACAAAGTTGTAGTAAAACTGCTTTTATGAGTCTTCTTTTTTCTCTCTCTCTCTCTTTTTTTTTTTTTTTTTTTTTAATCACCAGATAGTATTGAAATAAATGAAAAGGAGAACATTATGCTGGTACCTGCTCAGACTGTAGTCTATGTTCCTATTTAACTCCAATTCACTAAGTGCGAATCAACTTGGGTAAGGTAACGTGATAAAAAATTGGAATCTAAGCACTCCAGGGCTTGCTTTCTAGAACAAGGATTTTTGTGTTTTCTACACACTTGTGAACATTTCTTTTGACTGAGCTAAAATGTCTATACAACTCTGTATAGAGAGACTAGTTCTTCAACTCTGGTCAAGTCAGCAAAGACCAAATGTTCAAAAAGGTTGTTCCTCTTTTCTATTTTAATTCAAAACAAGTAATTCATGTTGCTGCCTGACTGGGAGACCGCTGTGCATTGAGGATTTAGTGATCCCCATGACAGTGATGCTGTGTAGGTGCTGCACACACAGCCCGGTCGCCAAGCCGGCATCATGCTGTGCACAGCCCTTGGCTGCAGGATAAGCTCAGCCTGCAGGCAGTTCCCACCTGGTGCCAGTGATTGTGCCACCTGCATGTTTTTGCCTGTATCTAAAAGCTCAGCAACAAGTTATCATGTGAAAATGGTTTTTTGTTTGACAGTAGAAATGACAACTAGAGTATTTTTCTCTTAAGAAAATCCCATAAGAGCTCAAAAGACCAAAATGAGGTTGCATTTCAATGGGTGGGATCTGCATGGCATGCTCTGCCCTGGTTGAAGGCTGTTCAGTGCTGTCCAGTTTAGAGTTTCCAGCCTCTGAAGGGACATAGGTTTATCTTTTTTTAATCCCTTTTTTCATCCCTTTTTTTTCTTGATAGTTTTAGCTCCAATAGACAGCATTTTAAGGGATACTTTGTTAGAGGGTCTGAATGCTTTTCTTAATGGGATCATAATGAAGCAGCAAAATTTATATAATCTAGGTAATCAAATAAAACAGCTTTCTAAAATGCCAGAGGAATTAGACATACAGTGAGATCTGAGGTATTGCTCTGCACACATTGCCTTTTTCCTATGAATCTGGAAGTTTAAATGCTGATGTGCTATGTTGTCAGCTGATACTCTATTCTGACATTTCTGGTTTACTAGTAAATAACTTCTTATATAAACTACCCTTCTGAAGACCTGTATGCTAAACCTCAACACATTTTTCAAATAACCTTCATTTCCAGTTACTAAGATGAGCTGTTTTTGAGATAGATCATGTTAGAAAAGTTTTAGAGGAAGTTTTAAACAAGATGAGCAGCACCTTTTCTTGAGGCGTCTGTATCAAAAATAGCTTTTCCAAATCACTTTAAATGAGGATACAATAAATTTTGCTGTAACAGTTCAAGGAGGAAATATCTGAAGAAGTAACCTTTTTAATGAGAGGTACAGTTTTAATAAGAGGTACAGTTGAGCTTATAATACAATATACACTTCAACATTAGTGTTGGAAGCTACTCTTATATCATCTTAATACAATTTTTACTGAACACTGTTATAGAGTAATTTCTTATTTCCAGTGAAAGAACAGTTTGGACTTTTCAATCTTGCAATACCATCTGAAAAACTGAAAGAAAAATTACAACCTGACTGCTTCATCCACCTTTAACAGCCAGTCCTCAGGATGGATGACCAGACAAGTCAAACACCATCAGCAGGACCTTAGAGGAAATGTGAAAATGCAATTCCAGTTGATTATAATAAGACAACAGTTGCATATGTACTAGTACAGTACAGATTAGCAAACTGATCTGCTCTGAGTAACTTATTCTGAAGTATGGAGCCAGCACAAGCCATGGGTTTTGTTGCAGACTTGTACAGATGATCCGTTATGGGGAATTTTCATAAACTGATAAACAGTTCTTGATGTGATTAAGTTATGTGATCCCTGTACAGTTGCTGAGAATGAATATAAGAAAACATTCCTGACTTCCCTCACCATTCTTCAAACCAGAAAGCCCCCTTGAGCAGGAGATTAATTTTCTCTCACCACTGTTCAGGATATACACCTTTCTGACATCCTGCTAATGACTTCATCAGCACAATTAAGTCATGGGCATTGTTTCTTTTGTGCTCTAAACACAGAGCTTTCCCAGGTTGCAAAGAGTGGCCATCTGTATTCATCGTCTGGCTTCCCTGGTTTCAACCTGTGCTTGCACTTTCTACTTCCACGTTTTCTACAACCATTCACTCTACACACTATGTTATTTTAGGGTCACTGGTAGTACACTTGACACAGAAACTATTTCTTAGGTGAGTATGCGTAAATTGTTACCTTGACTATATGCTGTAAATGTCTGTTGAATAATGGTAACGTTACTTACAAAGAAAGAACCTTGTATGGTTCTTCCCTTGGTTACAATGTTGGGTTTGTTTTGTTTTGTTTTCCCACTAGAATATATTTATTTTAATTTACTTTTATTATTTTTCAGTGCAATTATTTTATTTTAATGACCAGAGAGACATCTTAATGAAGGTGTGACCTGGTTACCTAGAGGACTGTCTGTCATTTTGTAACAGATGCAGGCTCGTAATGTTCACAGAAAATACTCTGGCAATTGCCTTAATTTATTTTAACATGATTTTCAGTGTTGTTTACATCAGTTCATATTCAAAGCTATTAGGTCTTGTTTTGTATAAGATCTACTTTTCTCTTATCTGTCTAGTATTTGAAGTACACAGCTGTCCTACTGAAATTCTCACTTGTATTTATAATATGCTTTTCTTGTCCAGATGTAATTCTTTTTTACTACAAAATTCTTCTATAGTATTTCATTTTCATAGCCATTTCAGGTACTTTTCATGCCTTTTAGTTACTTCCCTGTTCTCATGCCAGCATAAAACAGAATGATATATTGTAACTGAAGGTAGATTTTCTCAGCTTTTACAGATAAAAAAATAATCTTCAGAGAATGTAACTTTCACTTACACAAGTAAGTAAAAATGGATTTACTTCTATTAGTTGCTTTCTTCTCTTATCAAATAGTTAAAAGAAATTAAGACTTTTTAATATTTAAACTGCTTAACAAGCAGATAACAATAGTTTTCCATATCTGTGTGAGGGTATACTGTTATAAGAAAAGCAGAGACACTCTGCTTAATTCAAAATAATTTCAAGAGGAAGCAGAAGAGATTTCAGTCTATACTGACATACAGAAGCTCCTAGTAATTTTACTATGATTTAAAATTATATCACTTCAACCTAGAGACTGTCTTACAACCTGTTATCATGAGCTTTTTAAAAAAGTCTTAAGAAAATATGCTTTACGTATCTTCCCATCTTACATCAAGTATTAATACTTGTGGAACTGAAATAATTTGATCCCAGGTAGGCTTTCTGTGTGGAATCCAACCGACACTCTCCCAAACTAGCTGAGCAAGAAGTCAGTTCTTTAAAAAGTAAAAGGTTGAATGAGATGGGACACTTGACTGTGGTTACATCTCACTTTTCTCAAAACCAGCTGTAGGACTTTCTCCTGTGATGACTTCAGGAATTTTTCTGAAGCTCTAAATAGATAAAAGTAATTTGTAAAAAGATTTTGATGCTTTTTGTTTCTCCCTCTTTTAATAATTATGTGAAAAAACAAAAGTCCTGCTTTTTGGATGCTGAGTATCGAGATGGGGCTTTGGATTTCTTCAGAAATTTGTTGTCCATCAAAATTCTTGGTGTGCACAGCATGCTGTCCTTTTGCAAGTTGACTCTTAATTGTTTTCCTACAATCAAGAAGTCTCTAGTTGTTTTTACTCTGAGTTATTGAGATTATCTCATCTTTGGCATTCCTCTGATCATCTCCATTTGGTATTAACTTTCTCCCTAAGCACTGAAGGACAGCGTTCTATGCTTTAAAATCTGTTTCTAATTACTGTTATTATTCCTCAGAAACCTCTATATTCCTCTATATTCCATCTTTGGTTTGCCTGTTTCACTCTGTTCTATAGTATAACAGGACTTACAGAAACATACACATACTGTCACTCTTACAGGATATTAATCCTTATCATAATTAAGTCTCCTTAGATTCTGGCAGTATGATAATTTTGGACATTACTCATGTGTCTTGAGCTAATGAGAGTGTGGGTAAGCTGATTGGTGAAATTGCATGTAAATATCTAATTATGCCTGTTTATGTTGTTATGAAAATACATAGTGCTCTTCGCAGAGTCTTCATAGATGATGAAATTAATTAATCTAATTTTACTGTTGGTAGTTACACTATGAAAGTATTCACTGCCTATTGCTCATTACCATACATTTTCCATTCCTCTGTCATTGCTAAAGTCCATACAAGCAACTTCTATGGCATGTTTTTGAGAGTTAAAATTCAAGCTCTGGACAAAATCTACTATATTCTCTTACTTTTCCTCACTGAGACTTTATGTCCTGATGAGACCAGTGCTTTGTTTTTCCTTGCATCCTTTTCCAATAATTCATTAATGCCTTCCAAACCAAAGCCTGCCAATTGCATAATTTTTTCAATTTGTGTTGTGCTGTTTAATGTCAACCACAGAATTACACAGATATTTTAAATTTGAGAGACCTTTCTTTATAACTTCTTGCAAAGCTGCGGTGTACATGTAGTTCTGTTTTGAGTGACCCACCCCACTACTGAGAATCCCTGGCTTAGGTAAGCTTCAAACTACAAAGGGTGTAAGTATAGTGCATATCCAAATGTCATATTCATACTTTCTCACCTAGCATGATTTGAAAAATCTTTACCAGTTACACTTTCTTTCTCAAATTCTCTATAGAATTAATATTTTTAGGCTTCTCTCTTGCCAGTTTTGCACAGTCTTTATTGTTTTTGTCAATGTAAACAAGAAGAGAATCATTACTGATATTCCAGTCACTGTCATCTGGATTCAGATCAGTTAGTCTTCAACTTTATTCAGACTAAACAACTGACCTGAAATTATGATCTCTTTCTTCACCCCTGACCCAGTCTCTTTTTAAAAAAAGGAATTTGTAGGAAAATAGCAAGGCTAGAAAGAGATGAGTAATTATTTCAAATGGATCTGCAACCTGCTAGACGCAGCAGATTAACTCTAGCAGCAATCTAAGTGAATGATAATTCAAGTTATGTGAAAAAAAAAAAAAAGCTACACTGATTAAACAAGTATAATAAGTAATGCACAGGGCATCAGTCTAAAAAAAAAATAGAGTCCTTTTTAGTCATATAGAATCCATTAATTAAAATGAATCAGTCTGAGTTACAGACTTTGCCATTAAGGAAAATATAAAGAACAAGCCAGCATAATTTATCAATTGTAAACAGCTAAATTTGTATCACTGGCAATAAAACCCCACAACCTTCTTTTTCCCATTCTCAACTTATTAAGTAATTCTTCACACACAGTCCTTCAACAATAACTGACAAACCAGCTCATCAATATCTAGTTAACAGCTTTAATTTGGTTTACTGATTTGTTATATCTCTGTAGGCTTCTCTTGTCTCTTACACCAACTTACATTTATCTCACATTTCTGCTGCTATAATGAAGCTCTTATACAACCTTTGCCACTCTAAAAGGTACCTTTCATCTTTTATTTCTTAATGGACTGTTTAGTTTGGGTTACAATGAGCTGGAGAAATTAAACTATAAACATCAAATATGTAGTTAAATTATTGCAGAAGTGTCAATGGATCATCCTGTTTACTCTGTAGAGGCTATAGAAATATCATTCTAGAGAAGTATTTGGTTTTAGTCTAGGTTCAGGGACAGAAAACACTGTTGTCTTAGAAACTTGAGATTCAGTGTGCTCCAGCTCTGTTTTTCAACAGCAGTGAGAAAACAACACAGATTTCCATTCTAGGAAAGATGCTCACAGGAGCCACATACTTAAAGTTTCAAAAGCATTTTTCTTTAATGCATTATGTTCATTACTGTTGGAGCTTTTCACATCCCCTGTGCTTTCCTTTGCAGTTTATTCTCACTGAATCTGTGACTTGTCCGTTGAATAATATTTGTTGGAGATATTGCAAGGATGAGCACTATCAACTCTTTAGGAAATCCAGCATTTGACATCTAAAGTATCTGTGCTTATCACCTGTTTTTATTAGAAAAAAACTAAAGAAATAAAGAATCAGATCACATTCCCACTTGCAAATATTTACTGGGATAAAAAAAGAAAAACAGGTGTCATACACTAGGCCTCTTGCAAAGCCATAATTTTTTCATAGTTTTTTTACAAGAGATAAAGAAACTTGCTTTTGTTATATATGACAAAAGTATTTGGTATGGCAGAGGAAGCAGGGATAAAGAAGCTTTTATTGAAAGATCTGTGGCTGTAAGTCCCTAAGCCCTTTTTGCAGCCGATGCCTGAATGTGTACACCGTCTGCAACACAGCGCTGCTCCTCAGCAGCACAGGCTGTGAATGACTTCCATAGACCTCAGCCAAGGACCTTCAGAGAGTAGGGCGAGTGAGAGTCTGGTATTTCTCAACAGACAAGTGTTAATGGGAAAAACTGAAGCTGACAGATGGTCATGATGCGATCCTAGCGTGACGCATCACATAACTGATCCATATCATTTAAATGCTGACAATACCATATATTTAAGCATAGCTGCTTTGTTCTATGGGAAGCAGCGAAGCTTGTTGCTGTAAAAGTACTGACCAGACCCAGTTAAATTTCTTTTGGGAGATGTGTTAAGGTCACAGTCTCTCCACCCCTTCTTCCTGGTGCTCAGTGGGTTTGAAGGAGCTATCAAAGCCAGGAAATAATCCCCTCCTTTCCCTTCTGACTCTTCAAATTTGAGAACACTTTCATTAATGTACTATAGCTTCTGAATTTTACCAGTAGTCACTCCCAGTCCTAGGCTGGTGTACCTAAATGTGATATTTTGTCACTAAATCTTAGAAGCAAATGGAAATACCACCAATAAGCCATCAGGAGTTACCCACCCTGTCACAGTGTGAGTCCAAGTCAGCCTTGTGAACTGTTGGATGCCATCTGCATATGAACATCTTCCCAGGCAGCAGCCTTTCCTATACATTATCACGGGTTCAAAATCAGCAGCAGTTACATCTTGTGCCCAGTGTCGAACACGTTGAATTGCCATTGGTGGAGGAATAAAGTGAGTTGAAACCCTTGTAGTGAAAGGACAAGTGATGGTCACACAACGGAGCTGGAAGGAGTAGCTTTTGAATGTAGACGTTTTTACAGCTTCTGCTTGGTGCAATGTGACACTGCTGACTGAGTCCCAGGTGTGGAGGGGAGGAAAAGAGGAGGAGCTGTATTTATATTTATTTTACAGTTGCAGTGACGGTTTGCTCAAAAGGCAGGATCCACAAATAGCATTAACTGATCCAGTCTTACTGGTGAGAGACATGTACACACTTCAATATAGCTGGGAGTCTGATGTGGTTTGTCTATAGTTTATGGTATTTATCTAAACTGTTTTACATAGCTACACTTAAGAAACAGTGACCTTAGGCTATAGTACCGTAGAAATCTGCATTTTCTGTCGAACTCTGTCTGTGTAGGTACCTATCCTTTTATAGATCCATTCCCCATGGAAGATGTTCAATTTCTCACTTTTATTGGCCATTAACTAAGCTAACTACAGGGGAAAGGATGGTGTTCCAGACCCACCACTCCATTGTACCTGTGTTGTGATGGTCTACAGAGTAATTGCCTCTGATTTAGAGTACAGTCAGCATCATGTCTATATTGATACAGATTTTGAACAGCTTTTAGCATAGTTTGGTAAACTAAGTAGAATCTCAAGAATAAACTTGCCACTCGCAACTTCCCACTCTGGAAATGCTTTAAAATTCAGTTGTCTCAAAGCTCTGGTGTGTGTGTGTGTTTGTTTTGGTTGTTATTTGATTTCTAGCAGAATGTTGTAAAGTTTATGTAATTTTGGCCCTAGCAGTTAATGTATCCCCTGCAGGCAGACTCTGTATGAATTAGAAAGAAATTCAATTACTGAGCTACTGATAACTTATCTCAACAGAATGCAAATGGATTAAGATGGCTGAATGTTCACTCACTTAGAAATGTACCATTTAACTAGAAAACATGCTCTTTAAGAAAAACAACAACACAAAAGCTATTCTGACTTTTTTACTTTTAGGTTTTTATGCATTTTGTATTATGCTATTTACAAAGCAAACTATGGTGGTCTTTGTAAAAATAAATTAGAATGAAAAATACAGAAAAATGGCCTTGTAAACATGCTAAACAATTTATTATGTTTCCCAAGAAGACATGGTGGAAATGTTTCCACTTTAAAAAATATGAATGACCCTTTTGAGAAAAAGTGTTACACATTTTTGATACATAGGTTTGTTTTTCTACAACATTATTTACAATAGTACTGAAATTAAGACTTTGTTCTATGTAAAATACGGTCATCTTTATATATGATCATTAGTTATCATACATGGAACAATAAGCTAATTTTATTTTCCTGCAAAAAAATCAAAAACCTCTTTCACACAGTATTTGAGCTGATCTTAGTTCTGAATATATACAAAAAACGGTCTGTGAATGGTGTGTTCCTTGTCTTCACAACCAGTGGAGGCACTATGATTATTAACTCAGTTAATGAATTAGCCAATGTTTCTCTGTGAGCTTAAAGAACATAGAAGTTATTTATTCACAGTACATGTAATGTATAGAACTGGTAACTCTTCCCTGGTGCATTTCCTTGCAAAAAAAAAAAAAAAAAAGAAATAAAATTGTATTATCTGTTTTATAGTTATCATATAGGAAACTAGCTGTCATATAGTTTTGGGAGACTGATTAGACTGGAATTAAAGCATAAAGACTTAAGTTTACTACCTTTTTTGATCTCAAAACTGTGTATTCATTTGTCTTGAGGGGCTGTACTTTTTTAACAGAAAATAAAAAAACCCTTCTAAGAATGCTTTGTGCCTTGAAGAATCATACTATGAAGTCAGCCTGCCAGCACTGCCAATTAAATTAAATTAGTGCTTTATTACAGTAATAAGTGCTAGATAAAGATGTAACTTTTGTAGGCTGAAGTTAAGGAGCTACTCTATCTTCTTTATACTGAATAGTTATAAATATGCTCATCTAAGTCATTGTCAAGAATCTGGGTACTTGATTCATTTGAGTGGACCTTTAGAAGCAAATTTGTTAAGAAATATCCCTGTATAACTTTTATAAAACTGATATTTCTTCAGATCATAAACCATCTTTTTTCTATTTCACAACAGTAAAGACATTAAATGTGACTTGTAGGGTTAGAAGGATGAGTTTCATAAAAGTGTTTTTATGAAGTAAGATTGAAACAGAAATAATGAATGATATATATCTGGTGTCACTAGCATAGCATATTATTATTGGATTCTTCAGGATGTGCAAAATGTGTTTGAAAACCAATATCCTGTGATTGGAGTTTAGGCCTACAATGCATAGGGCTTTATAAAGCTGTCAAAACAAGGAATTTATATTTATATCTTTTATTTATATGTTATTTGTAAGTGTGGAAATATTTCAGTTAAGGTTATAGTCAGGACTAATCCTGCAGTCTGACTACATCTTATAAATCCAGCCCCTGTTCAAAACACCACCCAACAGCTTTTGAGAGGCCTGTGGGTGTGAGTAGGAGGCTGGGGGAACCCTGCGAAGTGGGCTGTGTGGGGGCATCAGCCCCACAGCCCCAGCTGCTCCAGGCTGCGCTCCTGGCACCTTGCAGCCATCTCCCCACAACCACGCAGGGACAGCCAAGAGCCTGGTTTGTGCCCGTTCCAGCAGTGAGTTCATTACAAGCATGCTGCGTGATGGCCTCACAAGGCCTGGGTCGGGAGAGTCAGGAATGAGACTTCAAAGTGACAGTGTACATAGCCACATTATCGTTATTTCTCCATGTTTTCTTCCTTAAACCAAAGGTCTCGATCTACTAAGGCCCTGTAACAATCAAATGTCTGCACTTTAATAGAGGTGAACTGATGTTGAAACCAGCAGAGTTTCCAGAACCAGCCTATTGGTGGATTGTGACTACAGTATCATACACGTTATAGGACCAAATTCTCAGAGCAGAAAATGTTTCTGCACACAAATTCAGATATATGCTATGGTATTGGCAACACATTTATGATTCTTTTTATTCTTGCTTCAGAAGCATTTTATGAGTCATGTAATATGTTAGTTCATCCAGAATAATAGCAAACCCACTATCCTCACATCCTCCTCTGCCAGCTTGATGGGTATGTAAGAAAAGATACAGCTTAGTACACACAGCAAAGCTACATATTTTAACTACTGAGGTGTACTGGGATTCTTCCTGCTTGAGAAGGTGCAAAAAAGTAGAGACCTTTTTTTACAGAAATAAATGATTTTTTAAAAAGATAGAAAACATAAACATTTCTTAAATATTTATAGATTTACCATTTTAGTACATTTCTGTTTGCTTCTTTTTCTCTACTTTCTCATTCTCCCCTTTCTTTGTAGACTAGCACAGTCTAACTGGAGAGGATTGATAAACCTGTTTTACTTTTTCAGTTCAAGTGAGTGAAAGCTAAAAGTAGATCTGTCCTGAGGATTTTTTGAAAACATCCCAAAAGAAGTCTGTTTTCTGGGGCTCACTATACTGTATTTACCACATAAACAGAAAAGGTACCTGTAGGCTGCACACCATCATGAGTTTGGAACATCTTTTAAACTATGGTGGAATGTTCACGTTTTCCTTCATCTGTGTCTCTGCTGGAAACAATATTATCAAAGCTTACTTCAGATGTTCTCAATAGAATTACTAGTGAAGACGCCAGTTAACATAACAGTTTTAGTACCTAAAGTACCTACAAACTGTGATTCTGATGATTTGATACTGAAGCTGTTGATCAGAGTACAAGGTCTTGCCACAAAAAAAAATACTGATAAAACCCCAGAGAATTATTTCTCTAGGCAGTCCTAAGCAGACGACTACACTACTGTCTTCTCTGAAACTTTCATCATTTAAGTAGTTTCAACAGAAAATGCCCTGAAAAAGCCCTGAACAAACCAGTCCTAAGTGCTTTGCTTACCCCAACTGTGGCTTAGTTTTATGTGACAACAAAGGATAGAAAGTTAAAAAGGAATGGTATTTTTGCTACAAAAAAGTTCCATCTATAGTTCCACTCAAAATCCAATCAGCACCAAATTACTTGTTTCCCTCAAAGGTACTTTCAGTAGTACTAATCAAGGAAATGCAACAACTTCCACTGCCAAAGATGATGAAACTGTTCTGTAGCCAACAAAAGGCATTCATTGATGCTGTGCCAAAACAAGATGTGCTTGTGCTTCTAATTATTGAAGTTTTCAACTGCTACAGTGATGGAATTGTTTCAAATAGATGTACAGGAAAGCAAATGGTTCTCACAACATTTCTTTTACTATTTTAAGACCACCCCAGATACGTTTGTTGATCATAAATGTCTATTTCTATTAAGGAACAGCACTTGATCCTATAACTGCAAAAAAATTTCAAACTTTTCTTAAAAAAAAATACCATCTAGTAAAACTTTCTAGTAAACAAGAACCAAAAATCTGTGATGTCTGTGGAAGTTGTAGATTTCACTAACAAAAAAGACAAAATCAAAACCAAAACAAAAAAAAACCACCACCACCACAAAAAAAAAAAAAAAAAAAAAAACAACACCAAAACACCACAAGCAACTGTTTCAAGCTATTTCATAAAGTAAAAGGTAAAAATAATTTATTATTTTGTTAAAACTTTCAGAGATTTAAGCAATAAAAAGCTTTGAGGCAAGGAAGGGAAAATATCCCAATGCAGACAAATCTTGTTAAAACCATGTGAGTTTCAATGTTTAGCCATCCTGCAGCATAATCTGAAACTATGGTGAAGGAGGTTTTAGGTATTTATAACATGATAAGGAAACCAATAGAATATTTTAAACCAGACAATGTATATCAATGTAAATAAGCACTTTACAATATATAATTGCACAATTTCTTTAATTAAAATATTTATTTTTGGTCTTTTTTATTACATCCTAAAGGGGTAGTAGTCTTCAAAGACAGTAATGGATAGATGGGTAAGACTGCTTGAAGGAGCCTCTAGAAAGGTGGAAAGTTCCTTTTAATTAGAAGTTGGTCTCCAACAGCTTGAAGATATCATTAGAATACTTATACTGCTACATAGGTCTCTACAACAAACATTTACCACATTACTGTGCTTTTGTTTTTTTTCCTGCAAAATTCGAAGTGCCATAAGTGTCTGAAGGATGCAATATTGTGCCTTAGTACTGGGTAGCCAACATATCCTTATAAGCTGGGATGAAAGTTTCATAATTTTCTCTTTATCCAAAAACATCTCTTAAAAACACCTTAGTCTTCACAAGGAAAGGAGGACAAGGAATAAATACAACAGAGTGTATTATTTAGGGAAGTGTGCAGGGTCTTTAGCGAATAAATGTTGAGGGAGATCAGAAAGCTCAAGAATGCAGGGTAACTATCAAAAGAACCAATACAAAAAAATCAACAATATGAAACAAAGATGAACTGTTTCAGTGTCGATGAAGAAGGAGGTGTTTATCTAGTAATTCTCAGTATGGGCCGTTTTCCTGAAGGCAGTGTGATCTAAGGGCAGATTTGAAGCTTTTGGTCATGTTCTTAAGGAATCTTAATCTGTGAGTAGATTGTGTTCCTAAGGAGGTCACATGCAGATTCACCAAGGGAACAAACCACAACCTTTCTCAATGCTGTTAATTGCAAAGAAGGTCTCATAAGCTGCGTACAACCTGGATGTGTCAAGAACAGCAGGTCTGGGACAGGATGGCCCTGACTAGGGAAGGTTATCCCTTCACATGGCTACATTAGGCCAAAGTGTGATAACTCATCGCTTCTGTGCTGAAGGTTACGGAAGGTCAGCTCAGCTTTCTCAAGCACAGCTGTGCCGTTGTCTGAGAATTACAACAGGAATACTCATACATGACTACGGCCCAACAGCCATGTCTCAGTGCTGGTTGCCTGGCAGCAGCGAGTACTGTTGATGCAGGCACTAACTGAGAGGGAGGGCAGTAAGACTAAAGGCCTGGGCTGGCCGAAATGACACTGACCAGTGGCTCTGAAATCTCTGAGGCCTTAGAGCCGCCTCCTTGGTGCTTTTCCCAAATGCCTGTGGTCAGATCATCAGAAACTCTCAACTCTTCACTTTGGGAATGGATAGTAATAATGCCTCTGTCTTAGCTGCTAGTCTTGATATTATACATCTTTATTGGAAGAGGCTAAAACCAAGAACCAAAGCAGTCTTGAGAGGACCAGACTAGGTGTTTTAGGGGGGTTGCCACAGAATTCTTGGCTGTGGGAAGGCAGGAGTTCCACTGATACTGTTCTGAAAGTCTGAGTGATGGAGTATTGTCTTGCAATGGGACTACGCTGTCGTCACTTAAAAGCAAGCTCTGATGATATGTCATCCTTCCAGCCTGAGGATGCTATGGGATGAAAAAAAAAACCATCTCCCACTAGTTGCCTTGATGATGATGGAGCAAACTCCTCATCCTGATGTACTTCTGCTGACAATAAGTGGGAGGCAAAGGAATTTACAAATGTGAGGTGACAGATTGGGCTATGATCAGATATCCCGTTTGTTCATACACATCAAACTGCATCTGGAGTTCAATCAAAGGTTAAAATGCCAGGCATACAAGGAAAAATACAGGGTATTTTGTAGTAGGTTCAAATTTTAAACATGCACATGAATAACAGGTCACATTTAACAAAGAAAGTCTATGAGTAATTCTAGGAGACATCACGTCTGAGAGGTAATAACTCTGAATTGTAACTTTTCCACTGAATCTTGTAATCTCCTTATATATGCTTCTGCACATTGTACCAGTAAGAATATGACGGTAGAACCAGTGTTCTGGCTTTTTCTCAGCCCTTTGCTCTTGCTTGTTCCCACTAGCTAAGTGTGAACAGGTACATATTTCTGTTTTGCCACATTGCCTGCCAATTATCCTGTAAATGTCAGGAAGCTGAATTGTTTTTATTGTCTGACCTGTTTAGTCTGTACTGACTGATACTACTGCACTGACTTAAACCCAAGAATCAGCTTGTAAGAATTTGACAAATATTCCAAGCCAAAAGCTGCTCAATACTCTTCTGTCAGCAATGCCAGCCTTATGCAGTGAGAAACACCAGAGGAAAGGGAAATAATGCCTAAGAAATTGAATGAAACATCTCCAGCACAAGAAGTAAGGAGTATCCAGATGGGAGCATATTTCAGAGGAGAGAAAACAGATGGTTATACCTACATTACCACATCCTGAGTCTGGAGAGGAAAAAAAAAAAAAAAGGATGTTGGTCAGTAGGTAATGAGCCTTAGTAAAATAATTACTATGAATGGATGAATGTTTTATGGATATGAATATGTTGTATTGTAAGTTGTTATTAATCCAGCACTAGAGGATATCAGCACTCAGAACCACTGCTGTTCACTTGCTGGGCTCTGTGCCATATAAGATCTATTAAACATCTGTTAACCCTTTACAACTAAGTGGAGGTTTTACAGTAAAGTTTAATCCTGTGGCACTTAAGATAACATAGAAACAATGATACCTATGAAACACAGCTTTTGGAAGACAGTGTGCACCTAAGAAATAGCAGAGAGGTTGGAGTTTGAGGATCAGCCACACACAGATCCAGATCACAGAACTGCAGCTGTTAACACAATTATGTTTTAGACCTATGTTTCCCTTCCATCATACAATGATACTTCACAGATTTAAATAGTGTTCTCTTATTCCCATCTTTGTAAAGAATCTGGGATCGACATCCCTCTCTGAACAAAGAACAAGAAGCCAATGACTGTTTTACAAACCCAAGTAGAGTTTAATCTCTAATCTGACCTCGTTGCTCTACAGTCACTGTGCATTAGAAATATAATAAAATTACATTCTATCAATGAATGCAGATTTCGATCCTGTATTTGAGCTCATCTTAAGTCATTCAAGATTATGCAAGAATGGGACAACAGCATGCAAGGAACAAACAACAAAACACAACAGACATTTTCAATGAGAAAATTTGTTGATTAATGCCCTGAAATGCCAAGAAAATAGCAGAAATATGGGCAAAATTTAAGATGTAAATACACATGTGATTATTATAATTTGTTGGAACTTTTGGGCTGTTTAGAAATACTGTACAATTTCAGCAAAAGTAATTAAAATATATACTTTTTGTTGGAGCTGAGTATTTTTTAAAAGATTTTAAATACTGTAGAAGAAAATTAATAGATCTTTTTGTTCTTGTTGGTGCTTAGAAACTTTTTCATTAGCTCAGACATTTGTGTGGGACACAAAAAACCATTTTTTTGCCTTGGTGTATTAATTAGCACAATTGTGAGTGTAGGCTAGATAAACAAACTTACAAATGAATAAAATAAAAATTTCACTTTTACAAATGACATTCAGTGTTCTAGACTAAAGCCTTTCAAAGTGGATGAAACACAGTATGTAGCAGAATGCATTCAGGAGATAATTAGTACTGAGGCTGCACTTAATCTTTATATTGTCTTATACACCCTGTCAGAATGTAAGGAATTCGGTTTGATTTTGGTAATCTTTTCAAATAACATACTTTTAAATACGCTAGAAAAAGACATAAAACAAATTCAGAAAAACGTGCCTTTTTTTTTTTTTTAATTGTATCTATTTTACTTTATTATACTGTCAAATGACATTTTTCAAGTGTAGAGGTATGTATGGACCTCATAGCTTACAGCTTTTCTTGAATCTTGTCAAATGTGGTTTTACCACAGCAATATTCATGAAAAATTCTGCTACAAGCCTGGACTCCAAGCTTCAGCTAGGTTGTGTTTGCTCTCCTCCAAACCTCTGACCTCTCTTCCAGTACCCTTGTCTGATTCTTTGTCACCTCAAACACAAGTGGATTATTTTAAGTGCTGCAGCTCTTATTGTCCTAGTTTTACTTATTTTCTCTTGTTCTGTGGAGGGCAAGTTTTCTTTTTATCACTTGGCCATCATCCATGGCCATCAAACGAGCACTGTTGCATTTTTTCGGCACTGCTTTCCCACTCTGGAGTTGCTCCTTGAAGATTTTGCAGAAACATCTGCATGTTTGCCCCCACCTTCCCCCAATCTCTCCACTACATGTTAAGCTGAGCACAGTACAAACCTGTTGTTTCCAGATCTGTCTTTCTCTATGTACTGTCTTACACACAGATTCTGTGTTTGTTCAGTGCCCAGTGTGATCAGATTTTAGGGTAATTAACATGACCATACAAATAATTCTGGTATGGTGAGAGAGTATGGACTCATACCCACCAACGGCTTACATATTACTTCAAATGCAAGCAACACAATGGAATTCATAGTGCTGTGTCACAAGTGAAAGCAATTAAACCACTGCATCTTCACTTTTTATTGCTATTCGTGAGTAAAAATAACTGTTCTAGGTGATATTTCTTGAGGGATTTACTCCGAAAGATTCCCAGGCCAACATTATTGTCAGTTATTGCTGATTTATTCAGGAATATTAGTTGTTTAAACATGAGTTCATTTTATTTAATGATTTGTTAATGAAATACTTTTATTTTAGATCAACAAGAGTATTCTAACCTGAGATGTCCCTTTGTGGTTGTTTATAAAGCCGGGCCACAAATTGTTCTTCATTTTGCCAGCAAGTACTTGACTATACTAACATTAATTGTGCTGTGCTACAGTTGATCAAAAAAAAAAAAAATACATCCCCTACTCAAGGCAGTGAGATTGTCAGAGTTCAATGTAAAAATGGGAAAATGGACATGTATTAAAGACAAGGCTAAGATGTATCTCCAAATTCACTCCAAATTTCACTCTGTTCTTTGTTAAGTCACTGAGGACAAAAAAAAAAGTAAGATATTTAGGCACCCAGATCAATTGAAGAGCTTTTAAGTAGGACTTTTTCAAAACTGAATTCCAGAAACTCCTGCACATTGACCTGCCTAATTGGAGTGCAGAAAAACTTACCAGAAAAAAACAAACAAAATTAAATGTACATCTATAGACTGCCTACAGAAGGAAAGTTTAGATTCTGATTTATGTTTGATATAAATAAATGAGCAATCCCAGGGCTTCCCTCTCCCTCAAAATACGTAGCAGCTAGGTTGCAGAGTCATGTGAAGCAAGGTCTCTCAATGACCAGTGTGCTGATAGTCATCATCATGCTCTGGTCTGGGGAAAAAAATTACCCGTTTGCACAGAAGAGGGAGCTGTAAGCGTAAGAGGAGGAATGTCCTGCGTACCGAAGTCAGGCATCCAAGTGTTGAAATGAGGCAAAGTTTTAGACAAATTCTTGTTGACAAACAAGGGGTGTTTTTTGGTTTTTTTTTGCATCAGGTATCAAAAATTACATCTATTTCACTAAATCCCTTATAGAATCATAGAATCATTTCGGTTGGAAGAGATCTTCAGGATCATTGAGTCCAACCATAACCTAACCTAACTCTATGATATTATTCCTAAAAGCATAAATGCATAGCATCAATGTGAATCTGAAAGAGGCATTTATTTGGCTTACTGTGTCTCAGGTCACATTTAAATGTTGAAGAGCAGCATGAAGGTCCTGTGAGCATAGATACATTCTCCTAGCATGATGCCCAGCTACTGCAGCAATGAAGGTCTTAATATAATCACGGTCTTCTCATGTCCTCAGCAAATCTATCCCTCTTCACGTAAGTACATAAATAGTAAGAGTGACAGAAGCTGGCTCTGTCTTCAATGGAAAACAGTCTGTGGGGATCCTAGGGAAGTGAACATGAGCTTTGCTAAAGTAAGACACAGTTACACCAGCAACTGAGTCATTATAACTCTTATTATATGCAAGATACATGTAAGATACTACTTATCGAACGCTTTATTGATACTAAACTAAACTCTATTGTAAATGTTGTTAATATGCATTAGTGTATTTTCTTTCCTTGGTGACATTTTTTGAATGTAAGTTACTCAAGATTCACATTTATGAATAAAACACATTCAAGAGTGTGTCATACCTATAAAAATACGTAGGAGCTTTATAATTATATAAAAACTTTGATAAGCCATTTGAGTTTGCTATAAACATAAGTACAATAATGCACATGGTTTAATCAATACACGTTTCAAAGGAAGCTCATTTGGGAAAATGCAAAAGCCATATCTTGCAGTCAGTAATAAATATTTCATTAAATTATCTCTAATTTATCTTTCACTCCCATTGGCAAATCTCTAGTGGTACATACTTTTTTCCTCTTGATTTTATTGCCCTGGTAACATGCAATCATCTCACAGCCCTTTGCTTTCTGATCTATGGTATATTGCCTCACCTTAGATTAATCTCATAGTCATTATCTCATTTAAGTAGGTAATATTTGACCATCTAATCAGCTTAAAGCAACTTGAGTAGAATAATATAGGCTTACGTTGGGCATTCAGAAACTTTTCTGAAACAATGAGAAAGTGATTTGACAAAATTATATGATCTGAATTATTCTCTTTATGCATGAAAATGCACACTGCTTTTACTGACATAATTAAATTGCCTGCGTATCTGACTTTTTAATAATGAAAAAGAAAACCCTAGAGTGTTTAGATGATTTGCTACGTTCATTTAAAGCAAAGAATTCAGCAGAACCTATTCAGGCATTTACTCTTCTTGGGAAATGTGGGTAGAATAAAATCAGTTCCATAGCTTTTTAGAGTGCCAGATTTCATACAGATTTGTTATTTTTCTGTTTTAAATGTTTCTTTTCAGTGCTTGCATTTGTATATACTAATTACAGAGAAAAGGAAAAGTTCGGTTTATCTTGTCATCTAGGTATAGAAAGTAGTTGTTCAAATTTCAAAGTTGTCAAGTATCAGTGTTTGAAAGACAAAAAACAACTTTTTTCAAGGCTTTAATGTGTTTTCTGGACATATAGTAAAGGCTTCTAGGTGTTCTTGGAAATAAAATTTAGATCTTGCAAATTTTAACTACTGATCATGAGGCTGGGTTTTGTGCTGGTAGGTAAGAGATGCTGCTTTTTTGGTGGCTATTACAGCATTTGCACCTTGGGACAATGGGGATACTGCCCATCTAGAAGATAACAGTTCTTCAGAATCCTGGATGGAAATGAATGTAGAATTCTAAAGACAATGAATATAGTGTCAAATAGGGTCTCATAAGATTTGACTACAAATGGGACATAGGACGCAAACAGTTTAAGTCCAAATTAATTTTTAAAGCAGATTAGGACTGTGAAAATAATTCCCAAAGTGAACATGCCTCTGCAAGCTGCTTTTCCTCCCTGTGAGTCACAGTGGAGCAATGCTATAGATTAGATGTTTTGTCAGTGATCTAAATTGAATTGGCACTGATGTTTACCTGTAAAGGCTTAGCTGCTTGCCTTGCTTAGACTGAAGGTTAAATCATGTGCATTTTTGAAGACATCAGCTCAGTTCTTCACATGCAATCTGTTCTCTGTGAAGCTTCATTTCTCATTCCCTGCACATTATGCAGCCTCAGCTTCTTTGGATGCTTGTCTCATTTCCTAGATACTGACCTTCTTCTCCAAAAATATGTCAGTAGCTTTCCACATTGCATCCTACTGCTTTCTTGCATTCGCAGTTTATGTAAAAATTAAAAATTCAGAAATTTCAAAAATGTCTGTCTTTATTTTTGATAAATCCTTGGTGGAAGAACTAATCTTACAAAAACAAAACCTTGCCCTTCTTCAGCTGCAATTTCCAGGACTTTCTCAAGGCCCTCAGCAAATATGCAAAGTAGCAGTGCAGTAAACCATGCATCCCTCTCACAGTCCTCTAGTTCTCCAAGGAAAAGTATGACTCACATTTACCTATTATTCAGTATTGTAATAGGTCCAGTTGTCAGGATTTCTACTGCTTTTAACAGGGAATAGAAAGATCTATATTGATTTTTCTGACAGAGTTTCAGCTGCTTGACATTATGCTATAAGGGACTGCAGCATGACAAGAACTATTTGTTATGATGTACATATGAGAGTGCCCAGCAGTCAAGACACGCTGGACTGAAGATATTCAAGAGTTTCCAAGCTACACCAACTTCACTTGCCATATGGTCTTTCTGTTTGTTTGTTTTCCTTGTAGGTATTTAGTGTTTTAAGCTTGCAACAAAAGCTTTCTGAAGCTGGAAGTGCAGTGCAGTTCTTCTCAACACTGATCCCTTAAGAAAGACTTCTGAGTTTAGTGAATTGGCAGTAGGTCTTACTCTGAGACTTACATGCTACATTGAGAGGTAATTTGTGACTACTATCACACAGTAATTTTAGCAGGACTTGTTCTGATATATTACTGTAACATCCATTTGTCATTTAGCCTGTTGAATAGCTGTTCATCCTCTTGAGAGAAGAATACTAGATGTTTTCTTTGGAAAAGGGGGGAACAAAAATCCCATGCACTAAAACCCTAAAATGTCCCTTAGGTTTTCTTTAGATACAAATTCTAGAATGCCACTTCAGGAAATACACTGTATTTTATATATCAATGCTTCTGAAACATGGTTTCAGAGCCTACTAGTTGTTAAAAAGATGTTATTACAACTCAGTCACCCAAATTAGGTTGCATATGCAATCCAAATACAAAAAATATGGCAGAGCATACCCTCCCAAGCAAAGCAAATTGTAGCCCTAGTGGAGGAAAGTTTGATTATCTGTTTTTACAACTGTTTGTGTCCATAGTAAAGGATATGTTTTAAACTTGGAAAAACAAAAGTTGTTTGTCTTCAAAGATAGTATAATGAGTGTTAATTGTCAGGGGAAAAAAATAGAAGTATATCCTGGTAACTTATCTGCAAAGTACATTGAAAGAAGAAACTGCAAAAAGGCCTCGGGGCTATAAAATAAATAAAACATTATACATTTAGAAAATAATAATGCAAACCACAGGAAAGAATGTGTGAAGAAAAACATAAAACCTTTTCTCGTAGCTAAATATAATAAAAGGAGAGAATTTGGAGAATAAAGATGCCTTCATAATGGCAAATTGCCAATTGTTTTGAGACTCATTGTGTTATTTGTGCTGTCACAGTGCATTGCCATCAAATTTATGGACTTGTGTTATCTCTGTGGTATGCTCAAGCCCAAAGTGTTGCAATGCAATAGCTCCCAAAAGTATTTGTTGACAGTGAAGTGGAGATACTGTTTGTTCCTCTCAATGAGGTGCATATATTCAGCGTCATTTTAGTCTTCAGACACTGCAGGGAGGAGGAATCCTGCGTTTCTGATTTCTTTTTTACCACATGGCAGCATTCATCCTCTGGTGATGCCAGGGAAGAACAATGTTTATGCTTCTCTTTGCACTGGAAACTGAAACAAAAGATGTCAGAACATAAGAAGCTGCTAGGGACATTTTTCACATTCATCCGTTCCTGAAGGGAAGACATTTTGCCAACAAGTGGGCTTTTAAAAGACTGCTGTTCTTTCCTGCTCAATCTGTGTTGTTTTCAAGCTCATCTTTCTGGGCTTGTTTCTTGAACATTAGGGTTTTTTTCTTATTTTTGATCTATCTGACATAGTTTAGTACAAACTTCCATATTGCCACAAAGCTGCCCTCTGTTATCCTTTTTCTTGGAGCCAGTCCTGCATAAATACATAATTTGGGCAGCCTAGTTATGGTTCCTATGTCCAAGCATAAGGTATGGAATATGACATGTAGATGTTGGAATAGGGTATCTTCAGTACGGGCTGCATACAGGAGAGGTCTGGATGAAAAAAATAAAGTACTTAAACTGCTTGCCTGTGAAGGAAGTGAAGATATAAGTATGATATAACATTTATAATGACAATCTGCTGAAGTTTAGCTGGAAGGGCAGACTGCACAGAAAGTTTTCAAGCTGCTGGTAGTCTTGGGATCCCAAATGCTATTCTCTTCCCTTGATCTGGCCCCCTTGGAAGGAAGCAACTTGAAAGTTCCAAGAATGGATTAGTCTGCCTCTTGAAGTTATTTTATAATAACAGACCCAATCTGGGAACTTGTATAGTGCATGGAAAGATGATAAAAACTTAACATAGTCTCTGATGGAAGCCTGTTTGTGACTTAGCAAAAGTTTGCCAAAACTTCATGTTCCCATGAAAAGGTCATTGCTGATATATCCTAATTGTATGGAAAAATGATCTTTTACCAGAAAGTTCTTAAATGTCTTGATTAAAGATACTTAACCTATATTAACAATTCTCTGGGCTTCAGCCCAAATTGAGTTAAAAAGACATGAAAAGCCAGGCTATTGCCATAAACGTATTTGAGCTGAGAAGTACATACAGATGTTCAGAGTTCATAATTTCAAACTGTAATGAAAAAATTTACATCAATGCTCAAAATCATCATTTTTATTTGATAGCATGGATTCACTTAATGGAGCATAATGAAGAAGATAAATTAATGCCTCCTGATTTCTAACCTCTTGTTCCATTCATTATCCTCTTTGATTTCCACTAAATATAATGATGCCCCACTTCCAGATGTTTCTTTATTAAATTCCTTCCAGGAGAGAGAAAAAGCAAGTTATCCCAAATGCTGAAAGTTCTCAACTCATTATCACATTTTACATATCATACAGACATCCTGACAATGTTAATTAATGAGAAAGGCTTGATTGTTCTTTAATTACTCTGCCAAGAGCTAGTATAAAATACAAAGCCACAAATTATATGACATATTATGAGTGGATTGGTTTTAATGATACCTTTATGTACCAACATGCATATTTCATTACTAAGCTTTAGTTATTAGCATTTTAACGTGGCCATTAATAATAAAAACACTGGGTTATGTACATGAACAAGAAAATTATTACTGCAGAATTTTAAAAGGTGCCTGGCACGATGGTGCATTTTTATGCATTACAAATACCAGAATCAGGACAGGGTGTGCATATCATAAAGCTCTTCATAACTGTCACCCTGACCATCATGTCATTACGTATTTTATTAACTGACTCCTTATTGAAAACTATGCAGTCTGGAACAGAATATACTTCTCAGAACATGTCCTGTTGGGTAGAGGGACAAATCTGTCTTATCTTCTTTGGCCATGAAGATGTCACTTTCTGAAAATTAGTGTTTGGCTTTGGGGAGGATTCCTCCTGGAGTTAAAAGGGATTTCTCCTGCATCTGTAGGCTTAAGGCTGAGAGCTGGATGCACGTCTGGGACTTTGTGCATGCTCTAATGGCAAGATATTATGCTTAAAATGAAACCAGTAAGCTCCCCAAGCTGTCTTTCTGAGAAAAGATCGAGCACCCATTGACTGAAACAAGTCTCATCCCCTTTTACATTGAATACGTTTTTAAAGCAGTGCTGTACTAGCTTGAGTAAAATGACTATTGTTCCTGACTGATAATAAGACAATACTAGTTTAATTTATTATACCTGCTTGTTTATTACTGTCATATTATGAAGATGACATTTATATATCAGCTTTGATTTGAGCAAATGACTTTGACATTCAGCAACAAAAGGTCAATCTCTCAATTTTACTTTGAAGTTTAAAATTCCATTACTCAAATATGAACAAACTTTATTGTCTTTACCTGCACCCTGTTTTCTACTGCAGGATAAGAATAGCCATGTGAAATCAAAAAGAACTGCATGTGGTGGTGGGACAACCATATATTTTCCATCATTTGTCCATCTCCTTTAAAATAAAAAAAAAGGGACATGAGACATTTCAATCAGACTTAATAAAGAGGAAAAGGCATCAATACCCATTGTGTAAGTCTGAAAACAACTGGGCTTGCCATTTCTTTTTTCCAGTTTTGCAATATTGTCATTTCACAGAAGAGTTCTCAGGTGGAGTACCTCTTTTTCTATACCTACCTTCCAGAGCACTTGTGCCCTGAATAATTAAAAAGTCTATTGTAATCTCCTTTTCATGATATCCAATGCACTGCAAAAATGTCGCATTTCACTTTGCTAAATACAATTAAAAAATATAGGAGAAGTAGGTGGTTTGACATTTTGAAGAAGGTAGCCTGCAGAAGGATGCTGAGTTCATTCACAGGGTTGCCTTGTTCAATTCAAAAAGATGCCTTGTTCATCCCAGTGAGGATCCAGGAATACTATAGGACAGATGAGCTCTGTGAGACTGATGATCTCACTCTTCACAGTTAATTATGCATGTATAATCACTTTGAGAATCTTCCAAAAGCTGAGATGTTACATTCTTGTAGGAAAGCCAAGAGAATGGAATTTGAACGGACATTAGGATAACAGGTGAGAATCAACAAATACTCTTTGAAGAAGAATCCCCTTTTAATTTTCTGAAGGGAAAATCCTGATCCACTACTGAAAAATACTGATTAAAAAAATCAAGAATACCATCTTCTAGACTAAAGGAGAACAACTCAAAGCTTTGAGACAGAGAAATTACTGGCTATATGTTTGTATTTTGGGCACATTCCTAGATATTCCTAAGAACCTTACAGCAGAGCTAACTTATTTTTTTCCTCACTTGTATGCAGTTCTAGAGAAAAAAAAATGTGGTGCTTTAGAGGAACAGATACTGTGCAAAGAAGACTCTTCATGAAAGCTTTTCTTTATATTTGATTAATTGAGGGCTTTATTTTTGCAATCAGGGTGTAGGGATAGAAAGCTGTCATTCATCTTTGATTCTCACTGAGTTTTTCACTCTCAGTATGACTCACCTTTTATTTGCAATAGAAAAGACAGCTCATGGTCCAGAGTGCCAAGTGAGAACGAATGCATTAAAAATTTCTGAAGGTGGCTGCAAGTGTTAATGATTTCCCTCTGTTTCTCTCTGGTGGCTGAGGCTATTTATTGCTTGCCAGTTTTGCTTGCCCATTTTCAGGTATTGCCAGCCTTTAATGAAACAATGTGGAAAATGTTTCCATTAGGAAAAGGAAACAAATACTCTGTGCTAACATAATATTTAATTATTTGCTCTTTTTTTTTCTTTTTTTTTTTAATTTCCAAAGCCTTCTGACTTGCAAGAACACAAATATGTGGCACTTATATAATGATCAGCTTCTTGTCTTATAGTTCTTTGGATGACCCTTTCCTGATTTATTAAACATTGTTCAAATTATGCTTTGAAGCCAGAAGCAGGAATTTCTTGGTTTTTCTTTCACTGGTCTGTCCTTTTCACAAAAAATCAATTTATTTATAATACATTTTGTGAGGTAAAGTATATGATATTTTCTTATTTTACAGGTGTGAAACTAGTCAATCAAGAGGATACATTAAAATTGTGGCTGAACAGTTTACCAAATGTAGGGCTTGTCTTCTTTTGTTTCGTTTTAAATATTTTGGGGAAGCCCAAAGCCCAGCTCCTGACCTTCAGGTGGAGCTGTGCAGGTGAAATATCAGAGCAGAAACACAGATAATTTGACTTCCAAAAGAATTCCAGCCTGAATGCTGGTTTGGCAAAACTGAAGCTACTGATAACAAATGGAAACAGAAGCACAAAAGGAAGGCACACAAAATTCAGCTGTTGTATGTTGCTTGGTGGTGGCCAGCTGGCTAATAACACAGCTGTGTCAACTCCTCAGTTAGTAGGTTTACAGCCCTCAGCTGCAGAATGTGCTGTTTCTTCCATATTGAAGTGACACAAGGAGGTGGGGGAAAGGGAGGGGGAAAAAGGAAGACAAGAAATAAAGAATCAAAAGGTATGAAACTGTATGTTACTATGTTTTGTTAGAGTCACTATGCTAAGAACAACTTATCTAGTTGTGACACAGGGCTGAAACAGTCACAAGACTCTTGGTCTTGGTTTGGATTGAGAGTCATCTGGACCGTGGAGATGTTGAGGGAAGGATGACAATATCAGATACTTTACCTAAATGTTTTCTGTCTCCTTTGCCCCATCAGTCTCCTACTTAAGCAATTTCTGACTTGGAGTTTCGTCATAAGATTTTTCAGCAAAGTCATACATGCTGTCCACTAGCCAGGGGAGTGTGCTCTGTAAGAACATGGTAATACAAACTTGAACTGTTCTGTATCATAAGTGTGTTGTACTCTTTGAGAAAGTATGTACATACCATACTTTCAGTTCTTTGTGTAAGGACCAGTTTGGCTTACATGTCTACATAGTTTCATATTGTGAAGTCTTTTCTTTCAGTAAGGAGAGACAAAGCTATTTTTATATTTGCTGAAACATAAATAATCCTATACTTGTCTGGGAACAGAAAGCTTTGGATTTCAGAGTGTTCTGTTGGGATTTCATCTCAGCCCAGCATCATGGGAAATTTATGTGATGCTGGAAGTGCTATATCTCAAGGTGACCTGTAAATTTCTCCATTTGATTTGGAAGCATCACTTGTCTGTTTAATATTTTCAGTTTTTTTCCTTCATTAACCTCCTGACAAACACAGGTCCTTGGCAGCAAAACCTGAAATTTAGTGGCTATTAACACATACTTTTTTTGGGGGGGCACCACAGTAGCATGATCAATTGTGGTTACACAACCTGCAGGTAGTAAAAACAAAACAAATCCCAAAACCACCACAGCCTCAGGAGAGATAAGTGAGATTTGTCTATTTGAGATTGCTGTAAAGAGGCTGCACAGTAAATACTCTGCAGTCATAAATTTGTAATGTGTAGCCATTGTGTCTGGAGGGATAAATATTCAGTACCTGTTATTACCTGATAAAGACATACATATGTATGGATCCGTTTTATGTGATAATTAGAGAATCTAACTTTAGCATCTGCTTTTACCTGATAAACCAACTTTATTATTTTAAATAAAGGAAGAGCAATAATTCATAAGCTACAGGCACCACGAAGATGTGAAACAAAGCTATCAAAGGGGAGGGAGGAAAGAAGGACAATGTTTTAGATCTACAGCCCCTGTTAAACAGGAGGGCATGCAAATAAGAACTATGTGTGCCATCTTTCTACATGGTTTATTGAAAGTACTCCTGCCTGCTTTCTCAGTAACTTTGTAAACAATTGAACTAAGTTTAATTTTAAGTCAAATGGAATTAGGGTCAAATCTGGCCATAGTAAATATGACTGGTTTAGAGATCAATTCTAAATAAGAGTGCTTGCCAGGATAGATGATTTTTAAAGCCCACATCTGACAGAGAATTTGACTAATGCATTTTGATAATCAATTGTCACAATGATCAAATAACAGCCAACAAATAAATAATAAAAGAAGAATTGCTATTTTACATTACAGTCTTAGTCTTGAGCCATAACATGTGCGTGTTATTTTACCAAGTGCAAAATATTTGGAGTCCTTACTTTTCCTCCCCAGCAGAGGTGGTGGGAGGAACTGATCAGAGCTTCAGATTGTCTTCTTGCCTGCTGATAAGGTAAGAAGCAGTTTTAAAAGGTATTGCCTTTTTCAGAGCTTTTAAACTCCCACTTCAGTTTCTGTCTTTTCTAAGTGCCACTTCCCTAAAAAAAATCCTCTTTGATGAGGCATATATATTAGCAAGGTGGCCCCATGAAACACAGAAGTATTTTTGTGAGAAAATGGAGAATGATATCTAAAATAAATTTATGTCTTCTATACGTTGGAGAAGTACAAGAAGGAACACAGTGTTCCCAGAAGTTTTTGATGGGGTTTGAGTCTATGCCGTCTTATACTTTCTAAGAAAGATGCCTGACTGCTTGTGACATAGGAAAGCATTTTGGTACCACTGATATTGATGCAACTGCTTCCTTTGAACTCCAATCTTGGCTGCTGCTGTGTCACACTGCTCCTCCTACCTTCTCACAAACCCTTTTGCTGAGCAGCAGTTTGCACACATCTCCTCCTGCCTGGTGTCCCTGTCAGTTGTCCTTGTCACACGGCGGCTCACAACTCTTTGTTCCTGCTGACAGAGCCTGGCAGATGGGCTGTGTGGCAGAAGAGCCTTTGATTCTGAGGGAAAAGGCACGTGGCTTGAGTCTTACAGAAGGGATGGAGTACTTAACTAATCACACAGCTCATGGGAAATACACCCTGCACCTGGTATTCATAGGTTAAGGTAAAACCTGTAAATATCTGTAGAATTAATTTGAACATGGCACTCACTCATACCTTAATTTTTTTAAAGGGCTTGGAGTCACTGGTAGAAATCTGGTATTTTGTAAGGTTTTAAGGCAAATTAGCCATTCTTTCATTCTTTGAAAGAATAAATGTGTTTGCTTATCTGAGTAAATGATCTATTCTTTTAAAGCTTCTCCATAATGCAAAAATGAAGTAAGGATGATAACTTCTTTGCCTTACTGAGTTTTATTCCACAGCAAAGACTTTTTTACAACATCTGTTGCTCAGCTATGTGGCTGCTTCTGTCACTCCCCCTGCCCTTTCATGTGAGCAGTCCAAGGAAAAAAGGGCGAATCTGAGGTTTGCCATTTCTCTGCAGTGACAAATCCCTCAGAGTCCATTGCCAGTTGAAATATGATGGTTCTGTCTTGAGGCAACTTAGTGTTTCTTTACCTTGAGATGTTTATAATTAACTCCCTGATGATCCTGTCACCTCTTCTTCTCTGTCACACCAGCTTGGACTTACATGAAATCTCTCAAGGCTGTTCCAGCAGTCTGCAGGACAGAGTCAGGCAGACTGAACAGGTGCAGCACCCTTCTCATGAGCAGTCACATGAGGTTAATGTGAATTTGACTGTTTTACTGGAAGCAAACGTAAGTTATTTATTTAAGGATGAGGAATTCAGCCTGTATCTACAAATTTAAGGACTTTGTCCATAAAAGCAGTGACTTTGAAACCACTTAGGATTTATAGAGTGCCTATGTTCATAACTTAGTTCAGGTGAGAAGTGTGCTTTTGACTTGAGTTTCTCAACCATCTTGTTTTCCTTTGGTTTGTTTTGTGGAGCATCCAGTCTGAGAGATGAGGCTGGATATAATGCAAAGTAATACCTACTAGAAACGTCTGCAGTGTGGGCACATGTTATAGTTGCATGAGAGTTCCCTGTGTGAGGTGATAGCAAAAAGGGCTGATGTGATCCTTGATGTGTAAACACAGTCTGTAGGGCTAAGAGATCATTTTTCCAAATAGGTATGGTTTTATTTAAGGTTATGTAGCCAGGATATAGTATAGAGTCCTTGTATTCACAATTTCAAAGGATTATAAATATAGACTATGCAGTCATAAATCACTAAGCTGATTCAAAAAGACAGCTTAGAGCAAGAGACATAGGCATTCTGGATCTGTAAAGTGGTAAGATTTGGGAGTTTTGGGGTTGGTTGGTTTGTTGTTTGGGTTGGTTTGCCTGTTTGGTTTTTAAGTTTTGATTCTTGTGAATAATAATCTTCAAGAAGATTATAATCTTCAAGAAGATTATTATGGACTAAGAAGCTTTTTAACATACTTGGCAAAAGACGCGTTAATCTGTGACTGGAAGATAGTTTCACAAATTTAAACTGGTGATATGTATCATTCTCTTTTAATAGTGGGTATTATTAATCTTTGCATCAAGCTTTCTTTGGAAGAGATGAGTTATCCATCTCTTGATGTCCTCAGATCAAGACAGAACACCTTCCTGGAAGATGTACTCTAGCTGAGCACAAATTATAGGTCCTACTGCAGGGGGACCTCTGATACACAGCAGGCTGATCTATGAATCTGTGTTATCAAACTTACATAACTGAAACCCCACACACAAACTTACACAACTGAAACCTCATTTTGAGCCACTTTGTAACCATGAGTTACCTGAGGCCTGTGCTGTCAAGTTGTTAATGTGCTCTTATTTCTGAAATTAGTATCTCTCTGTCCTGAACACTCTCAAGGCACTTCTACCAGACAGTGCATTCATGAAGATAAGATGTTCTCCAAACAAAAATGCACAATTCTCTTTTGACATGTAGTGCTGTATTGTAACCTTAATTAATCAAACATACTGCTTGGGATTTTTTCCAAAGAGACTGGCAAGGGCACTCGTTAGCTGAGGCGGGGGAAAAAACATGGTTAAATGGAGAGCTGATATTCTTTCCCACAACTGAATTTATTGTTTCATTGTATTTTGGAATGTTTTCAGCACCTAATAAACTTATCAAATTTTAGCCTTTTCTGATAAAATCTGCCATAGGATTTCCCTGCTGCCCAGTAGTAGTATTTCTAATAGCCTTTTTTTTTTTTTTTTTCCTCTCTTTTGGAAGCTTCAGTGTTCCGTGTGTCAGCATGAGAGGGAGTGGACATTTGAAAGGAAGATAAATGATCGTGTTGTGTGGGTAGGGATTTCATAACACTGTTTAGGTGTGAGAGATGCCTTTCTCCTGTCACCTTAAAAAAAAATTCATTTGATTCTGGCCTCTAAACACTAAGGACTTAAAGATTCTAGGAGACTGGACTATTGGTGAAAGGAATGGGTCAAGGCGCATTCCATTCTTAGGTCTAGTTTTGAGTGATTTAGAGTAGATGTTACAAATAGAACTTACGTATAAATAAGGTTTATGAATATAGGGTCGCAAATCTTTGGTTCTCTGTAGATTACTAGACATTGAATAGAAAATGGGAAAAAATGAACCCAAACAAATCAGATTCTCAAAACAATAAATAAGAAATATTTTTTCTTAAAAATCTAAACAGTCTATAGAATTGAAGAAAAGTAATTCTGATAAAGACACAGAAAACCCATATGACGCATGAATAAGTAATATATGCAGTTCAACATATAAATTATAATAAAAAAATACATAAGAATATTTTAAAAATACAACAGTTAAGATTATCTTGAAGACTACTAATAAGTAGTTAGTTTATTAGGAGAGAATATCTGTATCTAGTCTGTGTTTAAAAGAGCTTTTGGAGAATCTGCAGTTAGAAACCTCTGTGTGGACACATACTCAGTACTTGGGGACAGCACTCTGGTGCTGAGCCCTGATTTTACTGCCTTCTATAATGATAAAATGATTTAAATGGTATTGTTTCTGATTACCTCATATAGATTAAATTTAATCCAAATTATCATAAGACTTGCAAGTATAGGCTGCTTTGTGAACAATCTCATTTGTCTGATTTGGCCTGTGGAAAGGTGTCTGTCTCACAGACCCACCTGTCCCTAAGATATCTGATTTTCTCCTGTTGTCTAACTTCCTAGTCACCTAACAAAAACTAAGCAGACTTAAACTGCTTCTATAGCACCTTATGTACACTTTTATATGCTGAATTGCTGTCTTATTCTATCTCCAAGTAGTTATCAAATGTTATTTCTGAAATTACCTCAGCTAAATAGCACACTTACTACCAACTAAAGGACTGGTGAGTAAATGATAGCTTTATACCTGTCCTGCAAACTGCAAATTTTTGCATAATGGACATAAATCCAACAGTAAATAAAGCCTTTCAGGTATATCGGTTGCAAGTCAATAATATTCACAGAGGGTTTTGGCTCACTTTCCTCCATAGTGATATGTAAATTAAGATACAATATCTTTTCACAAAAGTTACCTAGAATACAGTTATTTTTTTGCCTGTGTTGGTGGAAGCTCAAAAAATAAAATTCAGTGCTGAAGTCCTTTATTAATATTCCTACTGCTCAGTGACATGGTCTGCTGTTTGTGTGAAAATTAATAGCACCAAGGCCAGTTGCCTGGAGACAGCATAAATATTTCTGTGTTTAGAAATGAAAGGAGCTCTGGGAATTATGTGGAAAAAAAAAAAAAGTTTAATTAAGTAGGGACAAGTAGGGAATTAAATGCATTTGATTTAAGGCACTTTAGAAGGCACCTTGCTTCATGTGTTTGTAGTTGGTGCAGAAGCTGTCCCATTAAGGTGAACCTGCTCTCCAATTCCATCCTTATTTTCTCAACTAAATACATTTTCAGCTCAAAAACTATACAAGTGGGAGTAAATCTGGCCAGGAGATTGCGACTTATGTTATTTTTTATTCCAGTTGACTCTATCCAGATATACTTCACAAGCAAATATGTTTCTCTCCTGACTTAGTTACTGTAACTTGGAGAGAAATTCCTTGAGTTGTATCAACTGTGTTGCTATTCACGCAACCCCATGCCAAGTATCGCTACTATAGTCACTTTCCTCACTTCTCAAATGGGTTGCCAGGGAAAAAAATCACACAAAGCAGTGCTCTGAGTTGAAAAAATAATAGGAGTCTCTCTCCAAACATTCCCCTGCATTGAGGTATACTTTTGAGCCTATTCTGTATAGTGATACAGCCTATTTCTAATGAAAGATGCTCTGTGTGTATGAAGTTACTTCTCCTAGGCTAGCCTGCAGCCAGCTGACAGTAACTCCTCTGGATCCATGAACCAAAGGAATTGTGCTTTTCTGAAAGTCGGTGACATTTGTTGCTGCTGCAGACAGGTGCTTCTCCTTCCTGTTGTGCCCTGTCAAACACCAGGGTCAAGGCACATGGCAGACAGCTGAGGTAGCTTTTGGAGAGTTTCATTGCAGCACTTTGTTAATCAAAATTTTAAACCAGGGTGAAGCTCAAGACTTATGAGGACACATCTTAGTATAACAAGTGTTATGCTTGTTACGCTTCTAGAAATGTGTAATGAGTACCATTAACAACTAAACTTTTACTTCTTGAAGTATGCTGAGTTGCCTAAAACATTTGTGCTGTTCTGTGTCTGATGAGGTTTAGTATATCCCATTGAACAAATGCAGATTTAATATCTCAGTTCAGACAAAGAAAACTTCCCTTCTCCTTCCAGCATCAAGAGCGTGGATTTCCTCATCTTACAAGGACCTAATGATTAATAGAAACAAACCAGAGAAGTTCAAAGTCATTGACTCATTTTGACTTTCACCTCCAGCTTCAGAAGCAGCAGGCTCGGCAAAGAGTTGCTCTGTCCAGAAAACGTGGAAAGGTAGCTGAGTAGTCAATGTTGGTATAAATTCTGGATAATTTCTGAAGGCTGATCTTTTGAAAGATCTGGATGATGATAATAAGAACATGATTTTATAAAATGGCTCAATGTTTGGACTGAAGCATCACATCAATGTTTGAGTGTGTCAGATGTGGACCTTGACCAGTTATGGATAAAGGAGGTATATACCTACAGCAATGAAAATATAGTGAACATATCAGAATTTTCTGAAGGAGAAATGGACAAAAAGAGCAAATAATTTGCAAATATACATCATATGGTATCTGTTGCTATTATACAGTTGTATGAGAAAAAAAACCAAAACAACATATCTCTGGGTACATTCTCTGAGTTTTGAGATTTTATATCTAACTACAACTTACTTTATTCTTTTGTCTGAGTAATTCATTTTCCTGTAATCTTAAAATGGCTGAATGATTAGCTTTTAATTTGGGTCTTTAGTCACCTGTGCTTGCAGATAGTGTCCGGGAGAATGAGAATCTGTAGTTCATTTTGACAGAATTTAGAACTTCAGTAAAGCCTTAAGCACGGTTCTTGTTGAGATTCCAAACTGTGTGCCACAGAATAGATGAGCCTGGAAGTAACTTCTGGAGATTGCCTGGTCCAACCCCCTTGCTCAGAGCAGGGTTACCTAGAACATGTTGCTCAGGACCATACGAGGATGAAGACTCTACAACCTCTCTTAGCAACCTTTTCCAGTGTTTGATCACCCACAAAGTAAACAGTTGTTTCTTATGTTTAAATGGAACTGCCCTCAGTGCCTTTTCTGCCTAGGTGATTTCCAGCTGGTCAGCTCCCGACATGTGCTTGGGGTAATCCCTCAGGTGTAAGACTGCATCTCTCTTTGTTGAACTGAGGTTCCTGTCATTCCATTACTCCAGCCTGTCTGGGTGTCTCTGATTGGCAACACAACCATCTGGAGTATCCTGCCAGTTTTGTATGATATAGAAATGAAATGAGCAAACCAGTATTTGATATTTGGAAGAGTTATGCATTTTCCAGTACAGCTTCTGAAACTGCAGCAAGAGCTGAAATGTAGGGTTGACAGACTTATCAGCTCTTTTATTATATCTGACCTGCCTTACAGCAGTTGCAAGAATCACTGGCATGGTCTTTTCAAATTCATCATTTTCTGACAGTTTTTAGAATTCATGCTTTAAAATGAGGTAAAACCCATGCACTTTTAAAATAGCTGTAACAAGAAATTCAAATAAGCCTTTTTTGTCAAGTTTACATATAAACTAAGCAAATTTAATTAACCCATGATCTTCACAGTAAATGTCCCTCCAAAATAATAGTAATCTCTTAATTAAAAAAAGATATGGCTGAGTTAATAACTTGAAATGTTTAATTATATCATTAAAGAGAAGGAAAACTGCAATAGTTGAAGTAGTAATTGAAGGGACTTAAATTGAATTCTTAACTTGATCAGGTTTCTTTGTGACTTTATACAGGCCTGCTAACATAGAATTGCCAGAGAACACCTGAATCATTCAGTCACCTTCTCACAAGAAGAACCATGTGGTAGACATCTTAGGTAGTGAGGTCCCTAGAAAACCCTTTTTATGTGCCTCCACTCACTACAAACCTCAAACTAATTCCCAAAATGATAAGTTCTGGGTCTATAGTAAAAAATAAAGAAGCCCTGGTTATGTCAGAGGTTGTGTCTCCAACTATTTACTTGTTAGATGCTAATTTAATACGATTCATATTTGACAAGGCTAGAAACAAGGTCTCTGCAGGAGTGCTGTGGCAATCTTGATAGACTTGGCAAGATCAAGTTTGTAGAAGTATTTCTTTTGTTAGACCAACCAGCAGAGCTGCAAAAAGAAACATCAAAAACCTTCTGTGGACGTGTGTCTTTCTTCCAGTAAGAAATAGAATCAGCAAACTTCAAAGCTATACACAGACTGAGATAGTACAAATCATTAGATACCTATCAATTAGCTTGACTGAGAGAACAGGTCTATCTACAGAATAGACGGAACATTACCAGGGAGAAATGTGTTAAGATTATGATATTTTTTGTTGCATGGTAGGTAGTTTCATTTACAGACTGTGAAACATCAAGAGGTTAATCAGAGAGAAATCATGATGTCACAAAAACAGCACCTGTATTGGATCTCTGATATTTGGTATGCAAGAGAGTTATAAATTGCACTGCAAAGACTTACCTTTTGAAGATGTTTTGTATGTCTCCCTTAAGGTTTAGGACCAAGAGATCAAAGGTAAAGCGACTGTTTTGTGTGTTTCCTTTCTGAAAGCCATACACATGTTGAACTGGACTACTCCAGCTTTTATTCCAGCTGGGGTCTAGAAAGCAGATCATCTTAAACCTTTTTTCCCTGGAGGGCTCTCTGCAGTAGCATTCCCATGACTTCTAGGGAGACAGACTTGCAATAGCATCATTGAGGCAATGACATTCTTCCATTCCCAGTCTGCCTTCAGTTTTATATGCAATAGCCTCCTTGTTGGTGTCTTATCTCAGAACTGTATTTCATCTCCTTCCTCCACAGCTTTTAGATGGAAGGACATAACAACAGAAGCTGTATTTCACCAGATAGCACAACCTTGCTATTTTTAAATGACAAGAGTATCTCTACAGTATTACAGTAAAACTCCAAAGGCACTAGTTTTCTAGAAGGGGTTTTGGGCTGTGCATACTAGAGGATCTGCCTGTGGGGGTGAATGTCCTCAATATTTTCTCCTGGTTAATTAGCTGGAAATGTAATATGATGGCTTGCCATTTTTTGTACCCCACTCGGAAAGCCTGTTTTTTTTCCCATGCAATGTGTAGGATACCCAGGCATTTGCATAGTTTGAGACCGTAATCTCTCTCTGATACAATTTTCACATTTATAAAAATAATTGTGATGCTTCTTTATCTCACAAGGGGTTGCATGGGTGGATATACTAAATCACTATGAGATTCTAGGAGACAAAAGTTCTGTAAACCACACTGTGAGGAATAAATAGAGAACAGCTTGACATTTTCAAATGACAGAGAAGTAGAAGCATAAGATATTAGTGTTATTACTGTTGTTTGCCCTACAGAAAGTGAAACCATGCGTTTGCCATACAAACAGCTCTTACTTTTAATCTCAGGAAGTAACAAAAGGAGAAAGGTAAAGTAGTAAAATTTACAAGCAATAGCACAGTGTAACTCCTCTGTCAGAGTTGCTTTGTGCTGTGTATTCCAGACAGTCATGCATGAAATCAAAGAGATACTTCGCAAGTGTCATAGAAGTGAAGCAGCACGTCCCTCTGCTTTGGGGAACTCGCAGGTTCAGGGAGGTGAAAAATCTGGCAAAGGCTCTAAAGGATGAATCGCTAAGGCTATGGGACATTGCCTGACAGCACTTTAAACAGAATTATATTAACACAGTGTAAAACACGTTAAATACATTCTCTTCTCAGTTATGCCTCAAACTTATTCACAGTCCACTAGTTGCCAGCAGGAGTGGATTGTAGAGAGAGGAAGACAACATTTTCATGACAGTACTGTAAAAGGGAAGAGCCAGTTGAAAAAAAATCATCTTGAAACAGCAGAAGAAAGGATTTTAGGGCTAGGTGATGAATCATCAGTAAATCACCAACGGGTAAAGCTCTTACACAGGTATTTAAACTTGGCAGCTTGCCTAGATGCCACCGGCTTTCACGGTACATAGGTGTGTATGTGGACCAGACTTGGGCATCTCCTGCAGCTGTGCTCAGCTGCTCACTCACCAGGCTGCTGAGACAGGGGTAGGGAAAAAACTCCCCTCCCAGATTAGCCTAGGCTGAAACAAGAAAAAAATTCCTTCTTCTGAATTAAATTTGAGTAAAAAGAATGACACTGTGTTAGACCCTTGCATTGAGAACTTTACAGCAAAAATAGAAAAACAATAATCCTTGGGTTTTTTGTTCATCACCCCAGAACTTTTAAGATGAAGATTGTTTGACCTGTTTGGCCAATAAGGCAGAATATAATCCATTCTGCACTGTTCATTGTTTGCTACTATATATAATCAGTTTTATACACATGCACCCATTAGGGTATTCTTATCCCATTTTCTTATTTGTAACAAGGTGATGCTTTTTAATATTGAACACTGAACCTGCTGTGAAAACTGTTATCTCAAAGGAGCCATCCTGGTGTAAAATGCTTCATTAATTCTTTTCCAGATTAACAGTACTCTGTTGGCCATTTGATATAATAACAAAGCATGAAAATTTTTCTTTGTTCTTTTACATCCTGTTTTATTTCAGGGCTTACATGGACTGCAGAAATAATCCAAGCCTTGGAGCAGCTAGTTGCTCTTGCAGCACAGTGAATAAACACTCTGGAATGCCTTCCCTGAACATTTACTTTGCTTAGCATGATCTTGAAGATCTTTAAACTTGCACTGGCCCCCAAAAAAGAATAAGAAAAAAAAAAAAGTAGTAAAGAAATGAGAAATCTCCTTGAAGTTCTACAGAGTATATAAAACAATAATAATCCAAACTATGGATGAGCATATGTACCGTGTTATTTCTAAATGAAAGTGTTTGCCTAATTGTATGATGCATTCAGATGGAGATGTATGCTTTTCATTCATTTAAATTATGACATTGTATCATGTTGCAGATGCTCTTATCCCATGGTATCCAGATCAACTAAATCCTGGAATTACAGCATAATAATAAATTTTAAAGGTAACAGAAAATTCCAGATGTATGTGTTTCTGTTCTGCCTTGTTGTAACTTTACAGCCATTACTTAATAGAGAGTGAATCAAAAGCAAAAGTTCTGATTTTATGTTCTGTTCCTCTAGATGGTAAATAGCTCTGAGTTAGCACAGGAGATGAGAGGATGCAAAAAGGATATGAGACTCATTTCAGAGAGGAAGAAAAGGAGGCAGAGGTTTTCCAGGGAGCGTTCCACATTCTCAGCTTCTCCGGTAGCTTCTCCTTTTCCAGGCAGCTTCACCTTCCCTTCTTTCTTCTCTTCCACTTTGTTGAAGCAGCCTGAATTACTCAGGCACTGGTCAAACCTGCATGGCCAGTGTGTCTGATCAGCAGCTCTCCAAACCTGAGCTCCCCTTCTGCTCCAGGTCTGGCCAGCCCAGGTCTGGCCAGCCCCTGCTGTCTTAGCAAGGCTGAGAGTTTTGAATGGAGCAGCAGTGGGGTTTGAATTTTGTACTGTCCTGCTCACTGTGCTGGGCTGTGTGTTGATATGAAAGTAGTGGTTAAATTAAATGACTGGTATAATTTAATTTGCTTCATTGTATTTGTTTACAGTTATCAACTTCTGCAATGTTTTTGTTTTTTTTTTTTTCCAAACTCAGCTTCATCGTTGTTCATGATTAGCAGAGAGTTTGTTTCACATAAACCCAAAAATTAACCATGTTCACGGTTGTCAAGGAAATCCTTAAAGGCATGGGTTTTTTGTTTTGCTGTTTTTTATTGATATTCTCAAACAAAGATTTAGAGTGTGTGTTCAGGTATTAAACTACAGTTTATCTGTAATGGTATAGTGCTGCCTTTTTTTCATTACTTCAGTAGTTTGTGTACCTTATTACTGAGTAATTTCAAGACAGGGATTCATTAAATGGACATCTCTCTTGGTCATACTGTGTGAACTGGGCACCTGAAATCGTGCTTATATTTTATATTGTCTTCATAGTTTTCTTTATCTCATTTCTTGTCCCTCCATTTTTAAAGAGAAGAGGCCTAGTTTCATTGGCCTTTCTGTATAACTGTATTTCCCAAATCTATGCATCATTCAGTGTTCCTTTTTCTTTCCTTTCTCCATCCCTGTAATATCATTTTTATATCAAGGTGACCTTAACTGAGCTTGGTATTATAATGTAGTGTTGTTGTAGGACCACCAGGCATCACATTTATTATCCACTAGTAATTTTTCTCTGAAAATTCTGCTTGCCATCAGGAAAAAAATGATGGAACTATCTAAGATGTATACTCATTCACATACTGATGCTGGTCTCAAGGCATTTATTATTATTATTTTTTTAATCCATGTTTCTAGATTCTGCAGTTCATAACTCATCATCATTGAAGTGTAAGAAGTTAGGTGAAATTTAATTGCACATAATTTCAAAGATGCAGATTAGACAGGGAAGGAGAGACCATATTAAATCTGTTAAGTTTTGAAAAGCATCTGATGCTGACATTAAAAAGGCTCCAGAGGCAATAGCATTCAGTGCATGATGAAGTTCCTCAGAATCAATTTTTGCAGCGTCTCCTCATAAACTGACAAAAGAATCTATATATCTGTATTTGTAAGTGGGGTAGAGAAAGGCACTCAGTGCAGTAATGACACTAAGCCTCTAATTCCCATACTACTCTCTCAAGCAATGTGCGAAACATTATGTTTATCTGCAGCTTTAATTTAAAGGTAAAAGTAGGTTTAAACCACTCAAGAAATGTGCCAGCAATGCTGCATTTTAGCACTGGTAGCTCATGAGGAACTGTGAAAGCCTCTCACTTTCAGGCAAGCTGGTTTGTCCACATCTTAAATGGCAACAGAGCACAGATTTTTCCAGTGCTGTGGCTTGCTTTTTTTTTTTTTTTTTTTTTTTTTTCTGTCAGAAAAGGGTGACTTGGAGGAGTATATCAGTCTCAATGAAACCTTTATCATGCTGAGGAGAGAGGGAGCACCCCACACCAGGCTGACAGGGCACTTCTCTAGCAAAGGGATCTGAGGGAGTCTCATATTTGGTACAAGCAACTTGTCCTGATTTAAGGGTGCTGATGCTCCCTGAGATAAAATTTGAATGCTTGCAGGAAGGAGAATTGCTCAAGATCTCTGAAAGTACTTTCTTTCATCTCCAGATGATACTGTAGTAACCTTAGCAGTACTGACCGTGAGCTGTAAGGAGCAGTATTACCCTGAAGTAATAATAAAGAATGAATAATCAGACAAATTATTCTGGGAAAGCACCTCTTTGTCCTGAGACTACATCATAGCTTTGAAGTTTGATGTGTGGTATGTGGTATGTAATAAATAAATAAATGAAAGCAGAAAGCTTTGTGTGAGCAGAAATTGCCCTCATCTGAGCAGTGTGTGCTCATTTATTAATGTATTGTGTCTTTAAGATTACTTTTTAAGAAGATAATTAAAAAATTGCAGACTTAGAGATACTCTGCTCTTCTTTAAAGGGTCTGCACTTATCTGACTTCTTATCATATAGATTTCAGTAAAAGCTTTCTGTAAGTAGGTGTTGCAGGAATATGTTGCATTAGCATAAGCTCACCCCCTTTGCACAAGATCAAATCCATCGAAGCATTTCAGTGTACAGCTCTGTTTAAGCTCATGTTTTGCTCTAAACGCGTGAGATGTGGTTAGTTTCACTGATGCTAGGGCAGCTCACATGCCTGAGTTTTGTTCAATGATGTTTGCAGAAAAAAAGCAAGAGTTCCTTGTTGAACACTGAAATAATAAAGGTCAGGACAGAGGGAGGTAGTTTTGATTCATTCCAAATAACATATTAGTTCTTAAATGTAAGAGTAATTTTCTTCCCAGTCTCAAAGCCCATTTAGTGGGCAATTTTACTTTAGAAATATTCTCTGAATTTTAATCTCAAGGCTAAATATTTCTTCTCTTCCTTCCCATAATGCTTTAAATACCTCACAGTTATTGAAATCCAGTTGAGAACAATGATCACCCATTTTGTGCCCAGATTTCTTCTGAAAAGTGTCTCTGTCCACTTTCCCTACCACTTCACTGTTACAAATGCTCTTAGGCAAACAGTAAGTGAAGAGACAAACTCCTTTATTCAAACTTGCTTTCTTTTATTATCTTGGGTTATTTGCTGCTGTCATCATCGTAGATTCGCATGATAGACCAGAAATTCTTCTCTATTTTTTGTGTAGCACAAGGCTAAGTTTTGAAATTTAGCAGACGAATTATCAAGAACAAAACCAGCTACAGTAGTCCCAATGTTTGTAGTAGCAAACCAAGCACTGGTGTGATCTGGTGGGTCATAACTCCCTTCACTGACTTCAGTGAGATTGTGGTGGCTGTGATTCCCAGGATTTGTAGGTAGATGTGGGGATAAAGATGTCTGTCTGGGGAAACAGATGTGATAGCTATGAGATATTTCTACTTTTTTTTTCTTTTTTCTTTTTTCTTTTTTTTTTTTTTTTTTCATTCAGTCCTCTCTGATGTTCTGCCAGCTTTGGTTAGAGATCTCACAGAGCATAATTTATATAGAAGACAAGCCTAGTTACCAGGCTTCCTGGGCATATCAATGATCACAGGATTCAATCCACTTCAGTCTATACTTCAGCCTGTGTCATAATGATTTATGGTAATGAAACAGCTTTCCCTAATGTTCAAATACAGTAATTCAGAATATATTTTTCGTATTAATCCAAGCATTCTGACAAAGAATCTTGAATCCTGTTCTGTTGCTGATTTCAATCAGGCAGTTTTGTCACAGTGATTACTTAAAATTAAGAAAAGTAAAAGAACAATTAATTATGAATGAATTATAAATTATTAATCATTAATTTATCACAGGAAAGCTGTGTCAGTTATCAGAGTAGAATGAAACTGGGCAGGACCTATCCAACACAAGTTATTTTGGTTTGCTCATGGGTACTTGCAATGGAAAGAGCCACGATTTTACTTCAGCAGGAGCTCAGACATGAGGAAGCATTCCCTTAGTGTGAAAATCAGAGGATGAGATGTTGCCCTTCATGTGAAGGTGTCCAAATCTACGCAAGTTGCTCATTTACGTTTATGTCAGTTCTGGGTTGGCAGCATCATTAGTAATTAAAGTGTTAGCCTTGCTGTGCTAGCATTAGTTTTCTTTAAAGGCTTGATGTCAAAACAGCTTGACTTTGTATCATTGTTTTTCATTCTAACAAATGGGGGAACCTATCACCTTTCTAGGTGACGAAGTAGCTTCTGGTCACCTCTGAGGTGTGAGGAACAGGTCTGGGGAGCAGCTCCCAGCCCTGGGGCTGAACAGCAGGTTCTCTTCCAGCCAAACTGATCCCCAGAGTGCAGGTGTCCCGTTGCGTTCCCTTGATGGGTGCATGGGGCCATTGCCAACAAGTATGAGCTCTGTGGTCCCCTCTCTGCATGTGTGTACCCCCAGGGTGCTGGGTTGCCCCACCTGCCCCTTCTCCTGCAGGACCGCAGCAGCCTGCTCTCTGTTAGCCCCCTCCTCTGTCATCCTCCCTCTGTCAGCAACACGGCTGGTGCTCCCTCGTCCAGCTCACTTGCTGCTTCACCTCTGGTGCTATCCTGTCCTCTTTTTTGACACCTTCAGGACTGGCCAGCCAGAGACTCATGGCAGTGCAGCAGGGGGAGTTCCCAAGCCATACAGCATGTAACCAATGTGCAAGGCTGCAGCTCTCAGCACTCTCTTTAAAGTCCCTCCAGGAAGGAAAATAATGGAAATACCTATGAAACAAAATATTTATTTAGGAAAAAAAAATCATTGGAGCTCATACCTTTCTCCTTTATTCAATCTAACCAAGTGCCTCAATATTTGGGCAACTCTACACTTAACATATGTATAGGAAAAATAACACTGCAACTTATAATTCAAGTCACTTTACAACAATTTTTTTCAAATACCCCCTGCATATATTTTTGCAGAGTTAATTATGCTGCCTTGTAGGATCAATGCTTCACTAATTTAAATATATTGTAACACTATAGTCACCAATGAATTTTACTGCTTCAAAAGGTAATTTCTCTGTGCTAACAATTAGAAAGACATTGCTTTGTTTTTCTTTTATGTAAATTCTTTGACATTAGCATTCACCTTTTTAAGCAGGCTTTTAATATGGGTCAAGTAGCAGTATTACATAAAGGAGTGGAAAGCAGAAAAATAATCACATCTCTCAAAAGACAGAAAATTATAGTGATCTCTGTGATAAAGAGAGAATTCTTAGAAATCAAATACTGAAGTTACATCTGCTTTTGGGAAACCTGATCAGCCCATATTATACACAGCGGAAAGGGCATGTTCTCACACCACTTATTGAGATTACAGTAGTAATCCTTATGCCTGTAAAACACACTGTAAGCCTGATTTATTTTAAGAAGTTATTATTTGCTTTTCTTCAAAGGTTAGGAACTATCTGCTTCTGTAGAGACACCCTATCTTTCTACCAACAAACTATTTTGGAGGCAAGTACCATGTGCCTTACAAGAACAATCATGTTGACACTCCCTAACGATTTTTCATCTAAGTAAAGTAGACTTGTTGCCTCTCGTTGTCTGTTCTTTTAACTTTACAATTGCTTAACGGTAAAAGGAAAGGAAAAAGAATAGCAATGTCTCTTCCATGGAAATATTCATACTGGTTGTTTTTTGCTAGAAAAACGATTGGCATATCTGACAGTTAAATAAAGACCATAAATTGAAATTGGCAGAGTAATATCTCCCTTTTTGGCTTTGATTTGTAGTTTCTCATCCTTTCTTTTGCTGCTTGGGATTATGAAGCGGTCATCAGCGCAAGACAGAGATATCTATTTTAGGGCACTGGCAGTGTTTGTCAGTTCAGCTTGAGTGCAGTAATTGTTCTTATGTGGAGGCTTAGAGCTGGTTTAGTGTATGTGCAGTAGTTGAGTATTTAGCCAACAGTAGGATTTTCAAAACATGTTTTATGATTAGGCTGGGGAATGTCTGGGAGCTGTATTTTTTTCTTTCTTTTTTTTTTTGGATAGTGCCTCATGCATACATTATCTTCACTTTTCTCACTTAGGAGTCAGAAAGTTTTACGTGGCCATTCAAAATTAGTATGTGCAATAGTTGAAGGATTTTGAGTTTATAAAACTGTTGTGGTTTTAAGTGATATAACCAATTTGCTTATTTAGCCACGTTGTAAAAAGCATGTAAGTGGGTCCAGTTCCTATGCCGAGCACACTGATGCTGAGCTTTATGCAAGAAAGATGACTGGGTAACTCGCATGCCCAGGCTGCTCTGTGCAGACTGAGAGCCACCGGTTTGCCCACACAGCAGCCAGGTGTCCTCCAGCAGCCTGGCACAAGTCTGAGCTGGTGGCTGGGAACACATCTGGAGCTGCGTGGTGTTCTGTATGAGTTCTCGGGTTCCCTTGATTGGGAGAACCAAAGCATAGTGGCAAACTTGAGCTGTAGTGTGGTGGAAAACTTCACCCAAGTCAGGGTGCCCAGCTGGTCATGCTCAACCAACAGTACTCAAAAAGGGCCTATAAGAAAGATGGGGACAGACTTTTTAGCAGGGCCTGTTGCGATAGAACAAGGGGCAATGCTTTCAAGCTAGATGAGGGGAGATTCAGGCTAGACATGAGGAAGAAATTTTTTACAATGAGGGTGGTGAAACACTGGCACAGGTTTCCCAGAGAGGTGGTAGATGCTTCATTCCCTATAGACATTCAAGGCCAGGCTGGACAGGGCTTTGAGCAACCTGATCTAGTTGCAGATGTCCCTGCTCATTGCAGGGGGCTTGGACTGGATGACCTCTGAAAGTGTCTTCCAGTCCAAACTATCTTATGATTCTATGAAGTTGTGTTGTATCAGTGAGTCATCTAAACCCAATAGGTCATTTACTATATACTGTGTGTGTCTGAAAATGTCCATTAATCAGCAGCCACTTTACCTTCCTGTTATGAGCCAGTAGGATTTCACAGGCTGGTTTGAGAGTACATGCCCTTGTTCCCTGCAGAGCACAGCCCTTTCCCCTGCAGCTCTGTGTGTGTCTTTTGCTCCAAGCTCAGCTGGGCTGCGGTTGAAGCTCTCTACAGACTGATGTAAGATCGCTTTAAACTCTGAAGAGCTGGTGCTTAAATAACATTCAAATGAACTCTCTTCAGCCTCTAAGCTACTGTTGTACCAGGTCTGCTTCACAAAGCTGTGCAAGCTTTCATGTCTTTCCCTGGAGGAATAAATCTGAGGCTTCATTCACATGAAAAACCTCACTATGTTTTATTTACAGGTTAAGGGCCCAAGCACATCCCTATAAATAATGCTTTAGCCTTATTTTTTCCTTTGTGAACTTTGCATTTTTTGTGTGCCTCCTAAGGCCTTTGGATTATTATCACAGTGAATACTGCTACATTTTATGTGCTGTGTTGGAAAAGATAAGTTGTTTTCTTCCAACCTGAAGAAATAACACCTAAATCTAGTCTGTGTAGTGTTGATGGTTGACATCTATTTTTCTGTTAGTTTCTGTCATTATTCTATTTCTTTCCAAAATAGACACCTAACTACCACTGGTCTCTCTACTTTAATATGTACTTCAAGATGCTGCAAGTAGTCCAAATTGAATAAAAACTGTTAGGTTAGACAGGTTTCCTTCTAATATGATTATAGGTATGTAACAAAAAAGTGGGGAAAAAAACCCACATAACAGAACATATGAAAAAAAATCTGTATTTCTTTTCATAAATTTCTTCAAAGACGAAGTATAGTCCTTTTCAATTTTTAAATTACAGCTGTTAATATGATTTACAAGAAGTCTAGCTTTGATATGTTGTACTGTCTGTACAAAATATTATTAGTCATCACAAATAGATTATGCATTAAAGTCTTTATTAGTTACTAAGTATAACTAAAGTGAATTAATTATTTTAATTTAAGTAAGAGCTACAAGCCTGAACACCAGAACATTAACAAAATTTCTAGTTTACAGAACACAACTGGAATCACGTAGAACTATGCAATTTCTTTGAAGATGGGTATCCATAAAGAGATCGTCCTTTGGCATTGATTTTATTGCTGCAATCAATATAAATACGTTGTTTAAAACCTTCTTCTGATATTTTAATATCTGACTTTTTCAGCCTTGTATGTGGGAATAAAATACAATTACACTTTTCTCACTGGGCTGCCAGATGATCTGTTGGTGGATTGACCCTGAGGTCAAAGACATAACAGGCTACTTGTTGCTTTTCACAGTGTTTTTACTGAGACTATTTTTATTAGAGTTATAGTGAATGCTGTTATTCCTCTAGTAAGTCAGGGCCTTGGGACCTTTATGCCACCTGTCATCCCCTCTTAACAGCTTTGATCTTGCAGGCTCTGGTTGGAAAAATTATTGTGCCATTTTTCAGTTTCTGCCTGCAGTGGTTTAACACAGCTACCGACACTTTTTCACAATATGAGTTGATACAGACAAGCATTTTTGAAGAAAGTCCTAAGGCTAACAATAATATTTATATCTTCTGCCATTCATGGAAAAGCAGAGCCAATAAAGCAGGCAAAGGAATCTGGTATGTGTTCCCTTTTGCTCATTAATGTTTCAGCTAGTTCCGTGGGTGTTCTATGGAAGAGCAGTTGTTTCCATTTTTTCATGAAGGGAAAATATGATACTTTTTATTCAAATCCATTGCCTACGAGATTCTGCTTTAAGCTTTTTCTTAAAGGATGTTGTTCATCTCCTTTTCACAGAGAGATGCATAACACAGAAATATATGTGCATTGAACAATGCTTGATTTGCCTTGAAAAAATGGATGCACTGCAGAAATAGTATCTGACAACTGCAGATGGAAAAACCGAGAGCGTGCTTCAATAGGAAGTGCCTCCAACATTCCAAGCTGCCAATCTGTTTAAAGGAGAATGAGGCTGTTTCTCAGAAAGGCAAGATTCTCCTTTCTATGGTTGCACAGAAAAGCTCCCTGCTGTATTTCTCACCCTGAAGGCTCCACCAGTCTGTCTCTGACTTCCTTGATATGAAGAGTGTCCAGCTCACACTGCTCTTCTCCCTGGCTGTCGTGCACTTTGCTGTGAGGTGCGGTGTACCTGTCTTGTACACCTACAAATTTTAAGAGTGCATCTCTTCCCTGAGCTCTTGCTCAGGTGCTTAAGCCTCACATCACATTCCTTAATAGCTTATAGAAAGCTTATAGATTTATAGAAAGCTTATAAATGCATTTATGGTGCTAAAGTAGAATGTTGAATAGAAATAGAATTTTAGCTGCAATATTCCACATTGCACCTGTTTGAACCTGTTTGTAGTACGAATGTCCCCTTTACAATCTCATAATCACAATGTGGAGCAGTGTTGTGACTTACAGACGGGTGACACTTCACTCCAGGATCTGCTAGAGAAACAGAAAGGCCTGTGATCCTGAGATGAAATGATCCTTTCTGCCACTGAAGAGCTGAGAGCAGCAGCCAGGGATGTCCGTGCAGGTGCAAAGGACGAGATCCACAGCACTTTTCTCTCAAGCACATCTGGATTTGTGTTGGTTATAAAACCCCATATTGACTGCTGTAGGTTGTTTGGGGCTTTTTTAAGGTAATTAATTTAGAAAGCGCCAAAAACCCCATTTTATTCACTTGCATTCTTTTATATAAATATCACACGTGCATTTGGACTGAAAGCAACCTGACAATATTTTTAAGGAAAAAAGTTTCTAACAGAAGAAGAAGAAGTGATAAATAAAGTTAGACCCAAAAGTATCCTTTTAAGAGAGAAAATATGCTATTGTAGATAAAATGGCATTGATTAAGGCTGAATATTTCTTAATCCAAACCATCCCAGGATGGGATTTGTATATCATATACCTTGATAACACCTCCATTGTTGGTATTCTGTATGCACAATACACATATGGGATTTGTATGTTTTGTTTGACGTAGTGTCACACACACACATGTGGTACTTTAGTTTTAATTATCACTTTCACAGATGTTCATTTTCAAATGAAAAGGACCAAATCCACTAGAAAGAAATCCATAGAGTAAATTCCAAAATGTTACTGAGTATATAAAAACTGCATTTTCACTTTCATGTTTTAAAATGCCACTGTGTGGAGCAAAGTTTGGATGAAGTTGATTTGTATTATTTAGAAACTAGTCGTGAAAGTTCAGAATAATTCCATGGAAGTGTAGGCACCTGCCTGTCACAGTTAAATTAGGATTCTAAATTAGAAAGAGAAAGTCGTGTTTGGGTAGTGTTTTAGATCTTCAGTAGGCTGAATCACATTTGAAAGTTACTTCATTTGGAAATAATGGGTAGCAAAAGAAGTAATAACATAATTCATTTAAATGCTGAAAATGAGGTGATATGAATTTAGAGCCCATCTACAGCAATGGCATTCCAGGTGTTTCTCTTTGTGCCTGAGTTTACGGTGGTCAGTGAAATCAGTGTTTCTCACGAGCCTCATATATTGCATCCACCTGTTCTTTCCACTTTTTCCCAGTAGTCCATATCATCCTAAACAACGTGAAATAATAAAGTACTGCTGAAATGTCATGGCCAGATTGAAAACCTGGTAATCAGTCAAAGTTGAGATACACTGAGAATTCACAGGAAGATGAGAATAATACATAGGAAGACCAGGATGACCTTAAAGCAACATTAATAGAAATGGAATTAAATGTTGTAGTACAAGGTCAGGTACGTAAGAACTACTACTAAAAAGTCTACTGTAAATTGCGAATGAATGATAAAGACAGAGACATAGTTAATCATAGAATGTTTATATGTTGTAGTTCAGAAAAGACAAAAGCCTTCCTAGAACGTGTATGTTCAGAGATCAGGAAAGTATTTTTGCTATTGTAAAAGGTCCTGGTGAAATAATGGCTGATCATATTCCAAAACTACTAACATACTTTCATGCATATAACTTGAGAATTATCTGGTTAAAGAAAAACACAAAATCCAAAAAAAACAGCAGGAATAAACCCCTTCCTCATAATTCACAAGCAGGACGAATTATATGTTTTTTCTTATAAGAGGACTTTAAATCACAGCCTGGCAACTTCAGATTCTTATTTCTTTACTACAGGTACCTCTCATAACCATTTTACAGCCACGGCCCTTTACAGCTACAGACTACTACTCTTGATCCAGTCGCATCTCTGGTTTTATGTCATTTGCTATTTTAAATGTGCCTGTGCTTGAAAATAAGTACAGGTTGTAGATTGAAAAAAAAAAAAAAAAAGAAAAGTGAACTTTTAAAGTGAAACAGTTTTACAAATAGTGTGTGGGACGAGCAGGACAGCAGAGGACAGGTGGTGGGAGACTGAAAGAACTCTGCTTAGCTTAGAAAACTCGAGCCCACAGGACGATAGGATTGCTTTATCTGGAAGTCCTGTTGATGTCTTCAGTAGGGTAAGTAGTTTGACATATAAAGTTACTACTTAAGATAAAAGGTTAACACCCACTTTGAAAAAATAATAATCATAATAGGCCTGAGTAAACTTAGATGGCAATTCTAAGGGAGGAAAAAGTATAAATACCATAGGAGTTATATTCTGGTGCAGTGGAGAAGCAAGCCCCCAAAGCCAATTGCTCTCCTTTGATTCGTTAACAAACAGGAGTATTTATCTACCTTGTTTGCGGTAGCAGCTAGCAGGGCTTGATGACTCTTGAAAAAGTTTCAGATTCTCAGCTTTTTAGTCTTTCTGATAACAAAATCTCTGATGAACAAGATCTTCTTCTTTGCCAGATGTCAAATTTTTAATTTTTTTACCTTTTCCAAATTTCAGTTTCCACAAGCAATATTCCTCAAGTCTTAAAACGACACAGACATTCTTCTGAGTTTATAACGTATCGGATAGGTCTACTAGAGAAGAAACCTGGTCACCTTCATTAAACTGGGTTTTACACGCTATTTGTGTATCAATCCTAGGGTAAATTAATCCCAAGCACTTAGAACATTATATAGTCTTTTCTACTCAGTAATTAAACTTGTAACAATTCAGTGACTTATTGAACTTGGACAAATATACCTATCAAATTAATGGCAGAACTGCAAAAAGAATCCTCTAATGCTGCAAGAACTCTGTTTCCACTCACTAGAAGGTACCATAGGGATATTTTTAGTATGTTCTACTGTGTTTTATGATATTATATATAGTAAGACTCTGTGAAGAAAATATTAGTACTATTTTGCTTCAAAATATTGGAGAAATAGTGTCTGATTATACAAGAACAGGAGGTTTCCATGGGCTTAATTTGTAAAGAGTTCACTCTTGATATTTTTTTCTCAGTTTTAGAGTTACTTATGATCTCAAGAATAAGCTACATGGCTGAAAAAGTTAGGAAATTAAAATAGGAGCTTTTTAAAGGCTGGTAATAATGGAAGAGTGTTGTCGCATCTGTTCTCTCTTTGCATCATTGAGTGAGCCGTGTTAATTTGTCCTGGGCTGACATTTCCAGAATTAAACAGTTGCTTAATTCTGGTTTTATGTCCCAGAAATACTGGTGGCAAAAACATCTCATATGGATCCCAGTATCTAGATGAATAAGTATAAAAAATGGTACAAGTAAGAACTGCAGAAATAAGTGGTTTATCCAATAGAGGTGAATTGCCTTGAGAAGTATCCAGTGTCTGTTTTCAGTGCAAATCCTTCAAACAGCTAAGTGTTAAATAATTTGTATGAGAAGTATGTTAACCTGAGTGGTACTGAAACTCTGGAGATTTGTGAATTATAAATAAAAGATTTTTGCCCAGTTTAGCAGCATGTGTCCTTGCTACTTACCGTCATGCTGAGCAGCTGAAAATGAGATAGTGAGGACATGATGTCATGCTGGTATAAGTCTGGATTTTTAAAATAAGACAAATTTGAGATCAAAGATAAGACTTGTGAAAGTAGATTTTTTTTTTTTTCTAGGTGCAAATAAGTATCATACTAGTTTTATGGCTTCATTTGAAGTGAAGCCATAAGCCAACAAACCATTGAAAATGCTATACTTGGTAATGTAAGCAAAGGTGAAGACTTCCATTACAGACTCGTGCTAAAAAAGTGTGGGCCACATAGACATCTACCTGCAAGCACCATCTGGATAGTTCCAAGTAATCAGATTTCTAGTGAGTTGGAGGCAGGCACCATTCTTGAGATCATGTGCAAAAGAGAAAACGTTTCTTCAAATGTCAATGCAAATACAACCTTGCTTTTCATCATGCTTGAAGTTGTGTCACGTACAGCATGAAACAGTGCAAGCCAGGGGAACGTAACACAAAATAAGTGGAAGAAGTGAATTCTTTGTATTGGTAAGTCCAAGAAGTGTGCTCTTTTGGGTGATTAAGCCATGTCATTTTTACCTTGCCCTCCCCCACATTCCATAAGGGATGTTATAACAGTATTTCTGGCAGATACATTTTGATATACTCAGATGGGATGTCGTTACATTAAGGCAATTGGAAAAAGTCAGATGCTTATATAATTAATTTGTTATGTCCCATATGTATCTTAGAGTTTGGTATCTATAAGAGGATTGAAGAGCCTGGCAGTATGCACAAAAAAACCCCAAACCCTCACCCATTGTTATTGCTATCTATTGCTCACATAACTCTAAAAGTTGCCAGGTGCTTTTGTAGAATGAAAGAGCTTGATTATTCTCAATCACTTGAAATCTTTTAGTTCAGGTACAGGAAGCAATCTAGCCACTAAGTACACTGCAAGCTGCAGAATTCATCTGAGAAGCAGGGTAATTTACTTTTTACTGTGCTCCGTGCTGGACCTCATTGGCTGAATGCTGCTAGTTCTGACTTTGGACTACTTTGATATCATATCTTTAAATTCTCTGTTTTGCTCAGGATAGGGTCATGACTGCTATATGTTGATACAGTCTTTGTTTTAGGAAGTTTGTCATCTAATTTTAGACATGGTAAGGAGCAAACATTGATAGGTGTGTACATATATCAAACAAGTACAAAATGGAACAGTAAATAAGACTGTCATTCCACTGTGGACTGCATGCATCTTGATGCTTCTCTTTGAGAAAATTGAAGAATATAATAGTAATTTGCCATGAAAGCTGCATCTGTTAGGAAGCAGCAGATTATTTATTGCTAGAAAGTGGTACTACAATAAAACACATATAGCAGCCTTTCCCTGCAGTAAAATATTTGTTCAAGGGCCTGAAGCTCTGGGTTCTGTCAAACTCAACCTTGCTGCCCTGTAGCTACCTATAATGTTTGCAGTGAAGACAGAATTTCAAGTTGTATTTCAAGTGGCATTTAAATTCTCATGCATCTGTATATTACACTCTCTTGTCTTGTTTTTGTGTGTGCTGTCTTGCCAAGAAAATTGTGGCTCGGTTTTTAACTGTCTGCCTTCCCAAACTGCTGTCAGGCTAAGGCATATTAACTTATATATCATCCATGAACAGTTCAAGATTAATTAGTCTTTCACCCATTTTAAAGGTATCATCTATATCCCAAAGGCAGAGTATGGTGTTTGGCAGCCTCTTCAATCACTTCAAATTCTTCTTTGTGTACTGTATAAATAATCTGTGAAAAAATTACGCCGTCCTGTGAATAGCCACAGATACAAATGGCATATTCTGTACAATTTTACAGTCTTCAGTCTATACAGATTGCCCCATTTGAACACTGTGTGAAGGATAATAAATATTTTTCCCATGTCCTGTGATCTTATAACAAAACTGACATTTTTTGTCAGCATTCATTCAGTGATTTTAGGGCTTCATCATGCATTTTCTTATTTTGCCTAGGCCACAGAATGATAGTTGTTGATATGGGATATGGAAGGTATGTTTGCACTGATGGGAGTAAATGTTATTAAGCGTACATAGAAAAAAATAGGAGAGCAAATTATAAGCAATTGCAGTGATGATATTTGGATGCATTACCTATATGAGGATTATTAGCTAGTGTCATAAGCAAAGTTAATAACCTACTTGTTTACTTCCTCAAGTTCCTGCTAATTAATTCTATTTCTTGTGACTTAAAATATCTGCCCAACATCCACAAGTATGAAAATATGCTGTCTGCTATAATGGTTGTGTACGCAGTCTAAAAGCACACAGAATTTTTTGACCTAATGACTTCAGTTTTGTGTACAATTTGTTCGTGATGTTGAGATGTTACCTTCCTTAACAGCCACTAGTGAACAGGGAGCAGGGCAAGCATCCTGTGGGCAGACTCTGATCCTGGGTAACGCACTATGAACTGGTATCTTATTATCTCACTGTATACCAGGATAGGTCCTATTACTGGGCTTGGCTCTTTGCGTTACAGATGCGTAACCAGTGCCTGAGGGTAAAATCCTCAGTAAAAGCCTTAGAGATTAGAAAAACCTGGAGCAAAATGCTATGTTTGCCCTTCTCTGTCCTTGTAATGCCAAGAGGAAGAAAACTCTGAGTGTGTATGGATGTTTTTTAAGAGCGGTGATTCTGGAAGAAGGCTTTACCAAAAAGGGGCATTTTACAACCTGATCTGACACTGTAGGGGTTGGATTCAACCTGATTTCTCTCTTGGCCACACAGGTCGTGTGGGCAGAATTTTCTGCCAGGACATGCTCTGGCCCCAGTATCTGCGAGTCAGCTGGTTGTCACTGCCTGACAGTACTGAAGCTGATAGAATTTAAGCTGTCACTTATAAATAAATAAACAGGCTTCCTGCATTGCAACAACAGTATTCATAACAGAGCTGATGTACTGCTTTCTTGATAAACTGCCTTTACAGAAAATCTTTGTCAGCCGAACAATAGAATAATGAAGGTATGAGCTTTATTAACTTACGCTTCAATACTGCTTTTACTTCAAAGCTATTTACACAAGTTAAAGTATTAACCATGAAAAATACAGTTTGTTTGTTTTTTTCCAAGTGACTTGCAGGTAAGTCAAAATATCTTCGCTTGGTAAGGAAATGGAACACATGACCTAATGCATAGTTTCTATTTTTAATGTCTATGAACTACTTCTGCTGGAATCACTAGGAAGAACGGAAATTACTGCTTTGTTATTCCCCTTCCATTTTTCTGGATAAAGCGTGCCCAACTTCTTCTCTGGGGTCAACCTAACAACAAACAAGCACTGTCATTCACTTACAGAATTTATTTTCATTAATTTCTAATGCATTTGGACTTTTATTCTGTTGTACTGTGATTCAGTTAATATTATTTTTGCTCAAGTGAGATCAGCATGTCAGTGTCTGAATATTTTTTACATATGATAGTTTTGAGCCCCCCAGCTTATTTTAATATCTATTTTGAAGATGAGATTGTGCAATATCCTGGAGCTTTCTATAATGCATTTGATAAATGCAAAGCAATACTTTTCTTTGCATTGATGAAAATGTTTTAAAGCTGATTTAAAGTTACAGATGAGAGAAATGGTTGAGGCCTTTTGAGAATGTAACAATATGCAAAGAAAGCATTTATATTACTAAGTCCCAAGGATACAAACATATATAAATTTCATCCTGGATTGGATCATCTTTAAAACTCATGAGTGAAAACTCACTGTGAGGAAAACTCATGAACTTTGTCTAAATCCATTTCAGAGATTGCAGCTTCTGACCCAATGGGTCTCCGCGTTTCAGCTATGTCTTTTATGCTACCAGGAAGCTGACATAACAGATACCTCTCTTACGGTCACTCAACATAGTCTGTAGGGCTCAGGTCATAAAACATGGTAAAACCAAAAATCTTGTTTACAAGGCTCCTGTGCAACGAACAGGTTTATGCAAGTGCATAGACACAGTCACCAGCTGCTGCACGAGCTGTAGGCATGGTACATGCAGGAACGAGCTTCCAGCAGCCAGCAAGAGATGTGATCCCTATGTTGACCTTGGTTTTTCCTCTCCCAGTTGCAGACAATGGGGAGTTATAAAACAGGCTGTAGATTTTTCTGAAGAGCTCCGTAGGGAGGGTTTTGTGTGTGTGTTTATGTGTGGTGGTTTTCTTCTTATCATTGTTTTGCCTTTTTTTTTGGTTGTTTTTTGTTCTGTGTTGTGGTTTTGTTAATTCCTTTGTTTTGTTTTATTTTTCCTTAAAGATTGCTTGGTTCTTTTAACAAAAGTTGCAAGAAAAGTTGGTTTATAGGTTTTGTCAGATCTCCTAGCCATGCCAAAGAACTGGAGCAACAGGCAGCTTCTCTGCTTTCCTCCAGGCACAAACATATGACCCAATGTATATAATAATTAGAAGTTCCTAAATAGGTGCTGTATAACAGCTGGCTCTTTTTATTATTTAGTGGATTCAGTAATTTATAATTCTAGAAAGATAATGCTGAAATTCTTAGATATCCACATCATTTCAATATTTGAAGAATGGCAAGCTATGGACATCCAGTTTTTGTTATAACCTTTGTTGTTACATTTATTATGCTGGTCATATCTTCATTATTATTTCTGCTGTAAGTATGAGAATGTCAAAGTGTGAGTGTATTGGGGGGAGAGCAACAGAAGAAGGTTATCTCAGTGTGCAGTGCACACCTCTAATTTCAGGGGAATATGAAATTCAGACACTGTGGATTTTGGACATTTTCCACAAAACTGTCAGAAGAAAGTCATGGCCTTTAATGATCATCAACATCTATGTTCAATAGAGTATGACTACACTGAAGCAAGAATTCTAACTGAGTCTTCTCGGTGAATTGTCTGCTGATTGAGATGTAGCTGAGAGAGAGCAAAATGGTCCCATGAGAATGAATTTCTATTGAAAAGCAAGTGGAAAAAACTGATTTTGAGGCCAGGAAGTGTTTTCTGGACAGGTTGTGATGCAGAATTCTAATAAAGAGGGAAGGGAGAGTTATAACAAAATGCTTGGGTATTTTTTTTTCTGTAGAAATAAAAATGCATATCACTCATTTATGCAGGGAAAAAAAAGATACAATACTCTTAATTTCTTGTTCTTTTTGTGCAAATACTTTCTTTACAATCTGCTTGCAGGACTCATGAAAATTCTCAGAACTCAGATGTTGTGCAGAACTTCAGTATTTCTTTCTATGAGATATTTCAGATTAACAACTGTCACCTTGTTGAATTAAGGAGCAGCTTACAAGTCACATGCTCAGCTGTGTTAACTTTTCTCAGCACCTTATTGGATTTAGAATTGATACAATTTCTCTCTATTTCTACCTTTCTGCTATTCTTATCCTATACTGGATAGTAAAATATTAGAAAACATAGCAGAGAAAAAAGAAAAAAAAAGAAATACAAGGAGAATTTATTATACAGCTCAGGAAAATTCCCCTAAGATACAATGTCTTTTGATGTAGAGACAGAGAAAAATACCGTCTGCCTATAACAGTATAATGCATTCCAGCCTTTTCAAAACAATCTGCCTCCTCACGGTCTGGGAAAGTGCCTCAGAAAAGGGTGACCTTTGAGGGTAAATGACAACCTGCTCTGAAGTTCCTTCCACACAGTGAAAATATATGAGGTGTCTCAGGCAATGAATAAATGTCCCTATGAGCCCACAGTTTAGATCTTGTCTTATTAATCCAGGTTCCCTTTCTCATTCATAGAACCATAGAATCATTTTAGTTCAAAGAGACTCTCAAGATCATCGAGTCCAACTATAACCTAACTCTGGCACTAAACCATGACCCTACGAACCTCATCTACATGTCTTTTAAACACCTCCAGGGATGGTGACTCCAGCACTTCCGTGGGCAGCCTGTTGCAGCGCCTGACAACCCCTTCCGTGAAGAAATTTTTCCTAATATCCAATCTAGACCTCCCCTGGTGCAACTTGAGGCCATTTTTCTTTTCCTGTCACTTGCTACTTGGGAGAAGAGACAAACATCCTTTGTGCTACAGCCTCCTTTCAGACAGTTGTAGACAGCGACAACGTCTCCCTTCAGTCTCCTTTTCTGCAGGCTGAACAGCACCAGTTTCCTCAGCCTCTCATAGGACTAGTGCTTCAGACACTTCATCAGCTTTGTTGGCTTCTCTGAACTCTTTACAGCACCTCAATGTCCTTTCTGTAGTAAGGGGCCCAAAACTGAACACAGGATTCAAGGTGCGGCCTCACCGTGGCTGAGTTTGAATTGTCTGTTGGAGCTGCTGAAACCTTGCTGAAGGAAAGCTTTCCTCAGCCTTTTGGAAGTGCTGCTGGTGAAGCTCTCCATACCTGACCAACAGCTTGCTTTCAGGGCAGCTTTCCACACAGATCGTTGTTCTTGATCCCCTTTTGAAGTACTGTATTTCAGGTCACTTATCCACTCGAAGGGAGGCTCTGGGGTGGCCATGGTCACTGATAGGTGCTGGGCTCTTCCAGAGTGGAGGACAGCCACGCACCCGAGATTTCCGACTGCACTTGTGCACTCCAGCCAGAGAAGCCCTAGCTGCTAACAGTAAGAGACAGTGAATTCCCTGGCTTTTAAAACATTTGCTTCTAGAAAGTAATAAAATAATTAGGGATTGTGACAAAATACAGCAAGCAGCCCTAGTTGTGCTGAATTTAGATTTTCAGGTGAGAAAATTCTTAGACTCAGTCATTTCACTCAGCTTCACCCCAAATTGGAGGTGCTGAGGAGAGAGCCTGTTTGCCGTGAATGATGTCTGCAGTGATATTCTTCCAACCAAAATATCAGCAGTTTTGTAAATGAACTTACGACAGCTCTTATGAAGTCTGACCACTCATGCTCTTGTTTGAATGTGGATAAGTCTGTGTAAATATTTATTGGAATTTTATCTGTTTTTCTTGTTTTGTAGTAAGCATATTGTAAACGTATAACTGTCTGCCCTGAAGTCACAGCCTTATAGTCTTCAAGGACCTAATATAAATCAAGGTCTAACTCCTCTAGTTATTTTTTTGAAGTATAGGTTTATCTTCCATGTGTATTCTGATAATGAGTCATATTTATTGTGGTCTTCCTAATGGCAGATCTTTGCTCAAGTATTAAAGAAGATATAATTCACAGGTGACTAGAATTGAAAATAAAAATGCCCTGAAGAATATAATTCCTGCATAAATACTCAAGCCATTTTTAATGAAAAAAAATGGACATTTAGAGGAGACAATTAAAAAGGATGCAAACTAAGAAATGGAAATTGAAAATTCACAGTGTACGAACAGTATTTGCATAGGGGCTACCAAGTTTAAGGTAATTACAATGTTTTCACAAATTAAATTACAGCAGGAAAATTGTTCAGTTATTTGTATAGTTAATTACCTAACTATACAGTAAGTGCTTTTCTTATTATAGTGCATCATTTAAAGGCTGGCTGCTACAGAAGTGGCATGCTATGGTTTTAGATTAAATCCAGTTTTAAATCATAGTTATACTGAGCAGTGGACTCTAGTTGAAATTGTATCAAGCACTTTAATTTGGGAAGTGTATTTTTGAAAAAGTAAATAACTAAACTGGAATTAGACAATCAATTGATTGTCTGGGCCAGCACCAAGGCTGCAGAGGAAAGCATTAGGACTTGGTACACAAAGCTAATTATCCTTCCATGTTGGGTTTATAATAGCATAAGCCCCGAACCGTGAGATTCAGTACTGCTCTACAGAATTTACCATTACTTTTGATAATGCTGTAAAGTCCTGTGAAAGTTACTGCGAAGACGTTAAGTTACAATACTCAGATGTTGGAAGGTCAGATTCTGCTTTCACTTGTACTCAGCTCTACTTGCATATGTACAGTCTGTACACTTCATCAGCTTTGTTGACCTTCTCTGAACTCTTTACAGCACCTCAATGTCCTTTCTGTAGTAAGGGGCCCAAAACTGAACACAGGATTCAAGGTGCGGCCTCACCGTGGCTGAGTTTGAGTTGTCCGTTGGAGCTGCTGAAACCTTGCTGAAGGAAAGCTTTCCTCAGCCTTTTGGAAGTGCTGCTGGTGAAGCTCTCCATACCTGACCACCCGCTTGCTTTCAGGGCAGCTTTCCACACAGATCGTTGTTCTTGATCCCCTTTTAAAGTTCAAATCTCAGACATAAAATTGCGAACTTAACAAGGTTCGTTAATGAAAACTATGTTATTTATCATGCTTACAGTCGTCTGCAAGCTATCACTCAAGCTTCTGAACATGGCAATCCCATTTCATCAGCTCACAGGGCTGAGATTGAGATATTTCACCCTAAAGTTGTGTTAGTAGACAACTGGGAGAAAGAAAATGGTGATAATTATAATGCTTTTACTATTCTTTACAAATATGAAGTATATTTGTTCACATTGTATGATTCAAAGCCTTCCTGGGACTGTCTATTTATCTGTAATCTTCTACTTCTACTGCCACTTTTCTTTTTTTTTTTTTTTTTTTTTCCCAATAGAGTAGGTTATTGCTATGGTATGAAATGGTTTAATACAAATTACTGTTAAAAGAGAAGGTGCAATACTGGACAAGAAACTTTTCTAATATTTCCTATTGACTTTCTATAAGGAGTGCCGAGCATGTTCCTCTTCCTTCATGTTAGCAGGCTGAAGTGTTCTTCTAAACAACAATAATGATTTCTGGATTAAAATAAATAAATAAATAAAATTACTGGTACTTATGCATGGTTATATACATAATGTAATTTGTCTAATGGGCTGTTACTATTTACTTTACTAACTTGTTTAATATATGTTTGAAGGATCTGGAATTTCTTCTTTGATGCAAACATTTCTTTTAACCATGATTAGAGCAACGTAAAAGGAAAAAACAGTTAGTAAATCTGTCCAATTTTAAAAATTTAGAGAGGACTTTCTAATTCACAACTGGCAAAATAAAGCAGATTACATTGCCAGAAATTTTCAGTGTGCATAAATGGGATATAGTTAAATGCACAACATCTTTTTCTTGGTTAAACAAATAAATGTATAAGATTAAATACTTATGTAGATACAGTAAATTACCCTTTTTGTTATTTTTCACAATTTTTGGTTGCTCTTGCAGGTGAAGTTAAGTTGCCTTTAGTATATGTAGCACAAACACAGAATGTTTAAATCTCAAACAGACCAAATGCATAGGTCCGATTCCCAGAAGCACAGAAAGTATTCACTTTTAACACAATTAACATCTGCTTTATGAAGACCTGATATAATTACATCTTGGAAATATTAATGTTTGTTCACATTTGTCAATATATTCCTAACTACCATGCTCATAGTCATTTGTTGCTCACTTCGACTGAATATTTGTTCATTTGGATCTCTCCAATTTACAGGACAACACACTCAGTGAATCAAACCTTATCTGACCTTACTCCCAGCAAACATTGGGCCCTAGCAGGAGTGGTGTGTTACAGCAAAACCTGAGCAGGAGTTGAGGGAACAGCCACAAGATTCATGTAGAACTATCAGTTTACATGAATTTACGTTCAGCGGTCCTCATTCTAAAAACTCTGCTGTTTATTCCTGCAATTTTCTTTTTCTCTTGTTCATTCTGCTCCCTTTTCTCTGAATGTTTCCCTGAAATCTTCCTTTCCTTTTTAGAAGTGATGTTTTTAAAATGTTGCTATTTTTTACTATCAAAGTGAAATTTCTGAGTTTATGCCAAATGGAACGTGACACAAATGTGAAAAGGAATCCACAAAATGATTTTTACCTATATTAAACCAAGAAAGATTAGCCTGTGCCAAAAAAAAAAACAAAACCAAAAACAAAACAAAACAAACAAACAAACAACAACAACAACAACAACAACAACAACAACAACAAAGAATCCTTTGCTATCCATGGCTTCCCGGAGTTATTTATGATAATTAAGCAGGATTCGCGTATTGATTTTGATGCTAATTAGACCCTGTATAATTCTGCTAGAGAAAAGTGTTTTTATCAGGTGATTGTCATGCTCTTAATGAAGGTACAATATCTACTGGAAACATTTCACAGGAAGGTCACAGCAGAAGAAATTATAACTAAATTACTAGCACTAAAGTTAAGCTTCTGCTTTTCAGTTTTAGTCCTCTCCTTTATCTAAATCACGGTTTCTACTAACTAAATATCTCAACCTCGTTAGCCCAAACTTTACTGCTGCTGAGTATGAACTCTTCATGCTTTAAACCTAAAACCACTTCTGGTGAAAGAATGGAGTGGCATCTTTTATGCGCCTTTCAATGGGAAGATACCAAAATGTCACTACTGAGCATCAGGAAGCTGATGTATGACTTCAGTGTCTCTTCAGCTCCTTTTAATCCTGTCAGCTATGTGTTTTAGTTAACAGGGGTAGCTCAGAGGAAGTAGTACAGCATGGCCTGCATCTTCATGGGTAACCTGCCTTTCCTCCACAGCAAGGTGCTGTTATTATCTCAACCAAGCATTGCTGAGTTTTACACTGAAAAAGCCAAATGGTACGATGGAGCATGTTAACAACTACACAGTATGGACCTTTGTATGCTCTAGCACTGTGTAGTTTGCTAGTTATCAATGTAGCCTTTTTAAAGCCATACTTCACCATTGACTCTGGAGGCAAGTCTTTCTGGGTTATAATTTCAGTAAGTTGAGAGTACGTTAATGAACCAGTTTATCTGTCATGAAGCTACTGACTACTCAACAGTTCAGTCCTGTGAGATACCATTCTTGCCACTGATATTTCACATGAATACTGGAGAAAGTACAAAATCCCTTCCAAACAGAATGTATTTTTTGTTTGCTTTCCTCCCCTGGCTCTTACTCCTTGGAAAGTAGCATCTCCTTTACATACACCCTATTGACCTTAAAAATGGTGAACAAAACTCAGAGGACAATTTAAACAGAAAGTGAAAGTGAATCCTGTTTTTAATGAAGTATGGCATTGGAAAAAATCTGACTGTGGATACTCTTGTATAGAACACAGTGGGTAGAAATGAGAAAAGGTCTAGCAGGTCAGGAGGTCTCTGTTCTAGTGCAGGTGTATTCTGCATAATACATCTGTTAAAAATCTTCCTTGTTCTAGGCAGGAGTTTCATCTGATAGCAATCAAAGACAGTATATGAAAAGCTATTTGACAACTTGATTTTTATAGTTGTCAGGAAGATATTTTTAATATAGTTTCTAAATTTCTCTTGTCTTAATAGCATTTGGTTACAGTCCCTGCATCACACTAGATTTTTTTTCCTCCCACTGTATTATGCATGCCCTTGATACAAAATTGCCTCTAGACACTTGCAGGCTCTTTCTTACTTATAATCAGGTATTGCCAGAGATGCAAAGCCAAGGTTTTTATTTGCCGTAACAGAGATGCAGTACTCTGTCTTCTTTAACCTCATTTGGAAAAGATCATTTTTGAAGGTGAGTGAGCAGGTCAGATTCCTTTGTTCTTCCATCTTTGCTTTCATTACTAACGGCAAAATTCAGTTGTCCCAAGCACTGGCATTTGATGACAGGTTAGACATATTAAAGCATCCCACCTGCCCTCCAGCCACCAATGCAGAAAAGTGTGGGTCTCCTCTGCCCTATTCACCAACTCCGTGTGGGTGACTGTCCCCCAAGGATGCATTAGAGAGAACTGAGCAACTAAATCGTAATCAAAATGTCTATCTTTGACATGAACAAATTAATTTAGACCAACAAGCATCATGACAAAAACTTTACTCCTGAAGCGTTGTCAAACGTAATGACTCAAAAGTATCTATTTAGAGCAATAGCTGACAATAGCTAGGAAAGAGTCGATAAGTGTGCTAATGTAGAGATGTAAAATTCACTAGAGAAAATAAAAAAGCATTAAAAAGTGGGAGTGCAGATTGACTGGTGCCCCTCCACCACACCTCCTTCCCCCAATCCTGCATTCCAAATTCAAGTCTCATTTCAAGATCATAATAGATCTTTTGGAGATTTCTGTTATCCATCTGTGGACTGACCCATTTTCTAGCTCCTATCAATAACAATGGTTAGTGCCCATTTGCATAAGTTCAGGTAAAAGAATATTTGGAGCAGTGTAGCGACTATTGAAAGTAGTATTGAAAACTAAATAAAATAAAAATACATGTTAAATGATTCTCTAATCATGTAGGAGATCTTGTAAAACAACTGGGAGTGAGGAAAACAGTATTCTGTAGCTCCATATTGAATTAAAAGCATGAGTTTTTCAAGTACAAGTATTCATGCTATGTTGTCTTATTGTATGAATTTTACTCCCTGCAGTCATTCTTTTGTTGTTTTACAAATCATACCCAAAGACTAATTTGATATAAAAGAGTGCTGATGTGGAAAAAAAATAAGAAAGGAAGGCCCTGCACTAGTGAAAAATATGATATGATCAACACTTTTTAAATTTTTGCTGTGAATTTGACAGCCATGTCTTTGTAAAAGCCAAACTGATAAGGTGAAAGGAAAACATCCATAAAAAGAAAACTGCTCATCCAGCAATGTTTCGTGGTGCTGACACAAACTATGAGACAGCTCTTCAGCTTGCTTAGTGCATATAGCATTTTATATTGATATAATATTTTGTTACTTGTCTTTTTTTTTAGTTATACTGTTTTCCTCACTTTTTAGCTGTGTTTTATTCTGATGCTATGAACAATATGCTTTAGGATATATTACTTTAGGAATATGCTAGGATATTATTTAAAACAGTTGACATAGTGAGGCCTATTTAGCCACTGAGAACCCAGAGCAACAATCTATCAATAAGGATAGAAAAAATATTATTTATTATTTATTTCAGGAGCTCTTTGTGTGTCCTTCCAAACATGAAAGGTAACAAATTCCCTGTACTGAACAAGTTCACAATAATGATATTTAATTGATTTCTGGCAAGAGCAGCTTCACAATAAAATGGAATTGTTACTTAGGAATATGGGAATTAAAATAACCATGGAAAGAGTCTTGAACAATATTTTTGTTGTTAAAAAAAAAGTCATTAAATTAGAAGGCATCCTCTACCTCCCTGAAGATTTGAACTTTGTTTTGTTTCTTTTTACAAGAAAATATACAATAAATCATCCTTTTGAATTTGGTTGATGATATATTGAGGAGCCTATTAAAAATGTTGCTCATAATGTTGTTGAATATCTAACTAGACCTGATCTTGAGACAGGCACACACACTGCAAACAGAAATAAAGGTTTGCTTCCAGTGTTTTAGTTTGAGGAAATGGGAAAGATGTAGCAGAACGTCTATAAGACACTGCCAAAGATCGTGCAGTAATTCTATACTGCTCCCTGAAAAACAAACTTGGTGCCAGTTAAAAAAAAAAACAGTAGGAATCGCTTGTTCATATTGAAGCTGCTGATCTCAAGAACATCACTTTGCAGACACTTGCGGACAGCTTCATTAGAAAATGACCAAGCAATCAGTTAGGGTGTCTGGTTCCAAAGAGTGGTGCCTGTTAACACTGACAGCTTAAATGGGTACAGTGGTAATCGCTAACTGTGTTTCCTTTTTATCAGGGGATATTAACTCGTAACTTTGGCAGAGCAAAAACAGAGCAAAGCTTCTTAACATCCACGTTTTACTTACAGATCACATTCATCTCACTGGGATATGTGGGGAACTTCGAGCACGAGTTAGGAAACTCTTTTCTGAAGTTACATTGAGCTACAGGGTTTTTCAAAGCTTGACATACTTCTCTCTTACGTGGTCATATAAAAAAAGATTAAGGTAAGTTCTGCAACTATTGCAAAAATTAGTAGGTAAAAAAGAAGTTGCATTTTTTTTTTTAAATTTTGTCAGGCCTCCTTTTTTTTTTGTCTAAAAGACAAGATCAATCTATTTTAATGGAATCACTGGGGAATGGTAATAATACAATTCTCTTAAACTACAGGGGAAAGGATCATGAAAATTGGCTCAGCTGGATAGCCAAGGAAGTATTTCAAAAGGTGATCTTTTCTAATTAATCATATGTTCTATTTTTGTAGTTATTTGAATGGAGGTCTTTTATGAGTCCGGTCTGTAGATCTACTGAAGCTTAACCTCTGCTGGAATAAGTTTTAAGCTGAAAAATTTTGGCGGACTAATGCACATAATAAATGCCTGAATAATCAGATGCAGAGATGTGTCACTCCACAATATTCCATAGGAACCTGCTTCCAGGTTATTAAAATGTGCAAGTCACCTACAGGCTTTCTAGGTTAATATACGAGATCTTTATTAAGCACAATATTGATACTCCAAAAAGGTGAGTACCCTTTTTGTAATTAAAATCCTCCAAAGAAATACAATATAACTTCCACTCCAAATAATTTTTTTTCTTATATTTTAATGACATTAAATGAAACTATTTTTTTTTCATTTTTCAGTTTGTGCAGTTCCCCAGGGAAGTGTCATCTTTATAAAACCTGAAAACAACAGTTATGCTTATACATTTTTGTCATTCTGCTTCTCAAAGGCAAGGCCTTGGATTATTATCTCCAAGCCCATAATCACCTCAAATTTTCTGGTTACCATTATGTCTGTGCTCAGTAAGAAGCTGGTAGCATGTTACACGAAACCTTTCTCTTAGGACTAGACTATTGCCTGTGCAGGCGAGAAATTCTACTCATCTTCAAAACGGACTATTAATCTGCTTAGGGTTTAGTCAAACACCAACACAATCAATCATTTTCTGGAAGTAAAGGTCAAATTTCCCCCTGATGACGTTCAGACTGAGAAGGAGCAAAAAAATGAGAAGAGCTGATGGTTAGAATCTCACGGTCCTAACATTCATTCTTCATAAAATGCACCCTTGAAGGGCTGGCCATGGTTTGGGACCAGTTCTTTACTTATATAACATGAATGCCCGAAATTTGTCACCTGGAGACAGAGGGAAGGGGAAGATCTTTAGATCTGGTGCTGCAATATGTAGCCTGGTCTTCTTTTCCTCTCTAATACCTGCCTTAGTAAGTTTTTGTAGCTTTAAGAAACTGAAATACCAATATACTTTGCTCTTGCCTTGGAATTTTGTGCATCAATAATGATTTGAGGTAACGAAGTAAGATAACCTCCCATCTTTAAAGAATTTCACCTCACTGGTTGTTGCAACCTTTAAACCCTGTGCTTTGGAAGGCTCGATGCACTTGACTCAGGACTCTCAGCTTGCATCCCTGATTTATTGCTGAGGTCACTGTGTGGAGCTGACAAGGGGATGATCTCCCAGTGACTGCTGTAAACCAGGCAGACTCACTGCAGGGAACACGGAGTAAAGGTTTAATGACAGGTAACTACAATGAATGCAGATACTCTATGTACCTGATTTTAGTATGTGTGCACCACTTGTATTTTGAATATGGTTATTCTATAAATATAAATTATACATTTAAAGTGTATCTGTACAGTATTTTAAAAAGCTTTTTAGATGTAGGTTCCTTTTTTGCAATATTAATTGTTTTCCCATGTGATTTTCTGGTCTCTTTCTGATGGCTGTTTTCTGTTCGGCTGATACAACATTCCCCGTATTCCGGCAACAGAACAAAGGCTTAATATCAATAGCCATGTTTTTATTGTTAGTACATGAGTTCTATAGCCTTTGGTCAAATTATCCCCTTGATTACACTGAAGACAAACTTTGGTCTTTAAATTTGTATGAAGTAAATATGAAAACCCATATAGGCCCGTTAGTAATTTTTTTTCTAATAGCAGAGAAATGGTTCATTTTTTTCCTAATAAGTTTGTAGGAGTTATTGTGGCAATTAGTATGGATCAGAAAAGCATACAGCAATATTCAATAAAACAATGCAGAAGATGTTTTTCCAGATTTGTCTTCCAGAGCCCTGAGACAGCTGTGTCCCGGCCACTCCCATCATACAATTTAGTGAAACAACATGGCACTGGTACCTGTAGCTTTTGGGAGATTGCCTGAGAAATATTCTGTAGAAGGGGGTGTATGCAACTGAACTCAAACAATTTTTAAGCAATTTTTCAAGACCACAATATATTGTGGCTTATTTAAATGATAATGTGCAAAACCAGCAGTAAGTGGACATAACTGAATAGCTTTAGCACAATCTCTCTGATGCACCTGGGGAGACTTGCTCAAAGCAGAATTGGAATTGTATCCTCGTTTAGCTGCATGTCAGTGAAAAGAACTGTTTTGAGGTTTTATTATGTTGACTTAGACGTTGCATTCTAAAATATGTTTTTCAGCCACTTCAAATTTGACATGGTAATTATATTTGATTTGAGGTGTTTCATCATTGGCCTCAAGTTGCACAAGGGGAGGTCTAGGTTGGATATTAGGAAAAATTTCTTCATGGAAATGGTCATCAAGCACTGGAACAGGCTGCCCAGGGAAGTGGTTGAGTCACCATCTCTGGAGGGGTTTAAAAGACACGTAGATGAGGTTCTTAGGAACATGGTTTACTGTCAGAGTTAGGCTAATGATTGAACTCGATGATCTTGAGAGTCTGTTCCAACCAAAATGATTCTATGATCATTAGGCCCGTCTTGTAAATCAAATTGTGACTTTCGAAAAAGCACTATCTATGTGAATTATGTTTATCATTAAGTCAGTGTATTTTTCAATACATTTTCAGCTTTTTAGTATCATTTTAGCTCTGAGATCATTCTCTTTGCACATGCACACATGTAGTTCACACAGGTACTAGGTTCTTTGCTACGGGCAAAACGCTTTGCTCAAACATTATATTCTTAACATAGAGATGTAAAATCCACATCCACTGTTGTAATAATTTCTTTAAACTTAGTGATGATACAAGGAAAGAAATGCAGAAAAAATATGGTATGTAAATAGTAAATGTTTGTATTGTTATTAGAACTTATTTCTAGAGTTTACTCATGTCAGGAGTGAAATGGTGGCCAAGTCTGGAGTTTTGCCATGATCGTCAAGCATTCACAAATTCACGCAGTATTAAGGGCCTAATGGATTAAGCATCACACATTCTTAATGGAGTTTTGAAAATCCTCCTCTTAAAGATAACAGTTGCATGACAGCTATGCACTCAAACACACTTTTCATGAAACAATAACCATTCTGAACTCCTTAATTTGCCGTATATTCATTAAAAAGAATAAACCACTTAGAGTATTATACAAGATCAACCTTGAATGAAAAATAATTATGAGTTTCAAAGTAAGCTGTAGCTGTCTGTGACCCCAGCCAAAGGACACAATTGTCACCAGCTAATCCACATTTGCCATGGGTGAATATTGGGGTCTCTGACTGCAGCAGGTGGGATACAAGAACTAAAAGCAAAATTGTGCATGACACAGGGTACAAGCCTGTGGTACATCTCAGGTGTGTTACATGACAAGGTCTTGCCTGTCATCTGAGCAATAGCTGACATATATCTTCATAGCCTATTCCAGGTGCAGAGTGAAGTAAGCTGTCTGAAACTCAAAGAAGTCTCAGCTAATGTACTTTACTTCCCAGTTTGGAGGCTAGATGAGAAACCCAGAGAACATAGACCAATATTCCCACTCAGCTTGGAGCACTCATCTTTCCTCATGCCAGTAGACTGTCCTGACAGTCTTCTGTTAACATAAAAAACCATAGTCAGTGAGTATTCCTTTTGTACTAACTCTGTTCCCTCAGATTTGCTTTCTGCAAAAGAATCCTAGTCTTCCTGCTCAAATAACTGAAGTAGTAGGTCACAGAAATTTGCCCGCTTCAAGCAGAAAACCATTTAAACATAGTGAAAATGACTTGATTTCTTGTTAAACTGTTAGAGGTATTATATAGCTTCCTGGTTGTATTATTATGCAATTATCTCATGCAGGTCTGCCTGGGAACAAAAAGGAAATTGAGAAGAGATATTTGCTTTTAATTTCTTGCCTTTTCTTATACCGAAGACTCAGTTTTAAAATTACAAGGCTACACCTTTGTGCGTAATATATTGTCATTCTATTATGACAGCTGATGAGCTTAGTGTTCTTTGATGACAGTTATTAAAAATTGTTGTATGTAACACATGCAAACAATACCACTGTTTTTCTGAACACTTAGTGACTTATTTACTGGCACTTCCCTTTCAGACTACACAAACTATAGTGACAGATTTTTCTCTCAGAAGCCATCCATCATTGCCTTGAACTTGTCAAGATGAGTAAGGCTGTGCCATGCTCTTCTAAATGGCATTCATATCTTTAAAGCCAAAGCTTTCATATAGATATTAGGTCTCTTGAAGGTAGATAAATTTGATCAGTTTATATGAAATAGATGAAATCATTCTTTAATTAAATATCTAAATTCCAGAACACAATCATTATAATTTCAAAAAGCTTCTAAAGAAAGCAGTATTGAATGCTTTACCTTTTACTTTCTTTTAGATTTGCATTAAAAAATCAATATTCCTCACTGTGAAAAGACAATAGGTAAAATATGCCTTTAAAGGTGATTTTTAGTCTTTGAACTGTATACCATATTAATTTTCATGTATATGTTAAATCTAAAAATTTGATGCAGCAGATCACAATTCTCAGGAAGAGAAAAAAAGAGGAAGTATCATAGATCATAAAATATACTAAAAATAAAATAATTCTTCATTGAGAATGTTCAGGTATGGAGCCAGAGTATAGGGTGTGTGGCCCCTGTAAGAACATTGGCCATGCAGTCCCATGCCACATTACTGAATGATCAGCACAGCAGGCGATGTTGCTGGGGGGAGAGAGCTGCTACTGGGAGTCTCCATCACCCTTCTCCCTCTCCCATGACAAATCTGTCAGCATGCTGAATATGCCTGCACAGAGTAGCTTTGCCTCACCCCTATCAAAACTTCGTTCCGGCTCCTAGACTGAAGTTTTGGTTAGGCCGCCTGCAGTATCCACCATACTCCCAATCAAACAAAGCAGGTGTGGGGTATGTGGCTGACCCAGATTTCTAGTGGGTATCAGCATTCATAAACAGCACACATCTTGTTTTTTATATAACCTGCATATTAAGAGGGAATCTAGGCTGGAAAGTGGATAACCTTAGTCAGTAAAGGTGTATAGCTAAGAACCCAGAACGATTGCTCTTAGACTTCAAAACCATCAGTAGCTTTCTGGGAGGAGCAGCAGCATATGGCCATGCCTGGGGTCATGCCAGGCAGCAAGAGCCATTCCTGGGGAGGGGGCAAGTTCCCCAGGAGAAACTACAAGGGGGTCAATCTCCATTCTAGACTGGGGCTTTGCTTTTGTCTGTACTGGAAAAAGATGATCCCAGATTACTGTGAGCACACTAGATACAGTTCTCTAATTATAGTTTTAATTTCCTCTAATTGCCGTGTTGCATTCCTTTGCATAAAAGTCTGGCTGTTTCTCTGACAGATGTGGGTTCATTCAGCTTGAAAACATTTCAGAGTTTGAGGTATGTAAGTTCATGGCAGGCATTGCTCTTGCTCCAGATGGCTGCAGCTTTAGGTTTGTAGCATTTTTTTAGGAGTACTTTTTTGAATTCTTCAGTCATGCTTCCACATTTTTGAGAACACATGCTTATAAGGAGCAATATCAACTACCGAGAAGAGTCTCCCTGTTCCTCACAACCCCAGAATACTGTAACTTCTGTTATTTATTTAAACATAAAATAATGGAGTGGGAGAACTTGACAGGATGAAGATGAATTTGAAAGAATGCAAATACAATGAATAGACCTTAAAAATGCAGTGTATGAACAAGCAGGAGAGAAATGAGTGTGCTACAGGAGAAGTTGCATTTAGTTTATTTTCTTTTAGTTTGAACTACAGATACCATTTTTTTCTATGGGAATAAACAAATTAGAAATACCACCATGATTTGCTGAAAGTGGAATTCAAAATAATTGTATGGTTATTTCCATTACTGTGCTTATAAATACAGATGACAGAAATAGTTACCATATTTACAGATCTGTCTTAATGTAATATCTAAAAGCCTCAACATTTAATATATTGTAGTTGCAAAATTCCTGTCAATTTGAAAGTGTGATTTTGCCCCAATAACAAATAAGAAACTGAAACAGGGAGAGAGAGACCCCTGCAGAAGGACAAAAATATTGTGAATTACAGGTGCAACACAGAGGTTGGTAGAGGATGGATTAAGTAGACTCTTGCAATGGCAAGAATATAAGGTAAAAGAAGGGGTTTTTTTTATAGAGTTTCTGTAGGCAACAGGTCTAATATATTACAAATGCAAGATTTTAAGAAAGAATATGCTTTGTTAGACTGTTCTAACTTAAGGAAATTGATCACATTTATCAGCTGTATATTCCTGCTATTTTTTTTCTCTCTTGTTTTGAGCTACACTAGGAAAAGCCTGAATTCTGACTCTGCATTTACTGTCTCCTGAGATTTTGGTGTACCATGTAATGTCTTGGGGTTTTTTTGCCATTTAAAGTGATGGAATTTGGCTTACTTTGTTACCTTACCCTTTTCCTCTTTACCTGTATGAACTATATTAGCTCTTCTGTACATATCCACAAAAGAAGTCTTTAAACTGTTTAAGATCCTTAGCTAGTCTGAATTATTGTTGTGCACCTGATTCTGTCTCTCTGCTCCATCTTATCTACTTCCCTAGGGAGTGTTTCATTTTTGTCTAGAGATACATGTTTTACTTAAGCTTTTCAGGTAAAAAAAAAAAAAAAATTATAGTTAGTTAAACGTTTATTATTAACATATTTTAATTAGTTAAAACCATATAAATAGGTCATTATAAAGATAAAAACTGAAGTAGAGAGAGAATAAACATTTATTCAAACAAGGGAGATTTAAAGTAAGTTTAATATCTGAACCCTATTTTCTTTATATGTTTGAAATAAAAGATTTGTATCTTCATTAGCAGGAATGGCTTCTGTAACAACAGTAGCAGTCAGAGATTTCTTTACTCTGATTTTTCACAGAAATACAGACTCATTTAGGTTGGAAGGGACTTCTTGAGATCCTCTAGTTCAACCCCCTGCGCAAGCAGGGTCAGCCAGAGCAGGTTGTCCAGGATTGTGTCCAGTTGGGTTTTGAACATCTCTATGGATGCAGACTCCACAACCTCTCTCGGCAACCTGTGTCAGTGTTTGCCCCGCTCAGTAAAATGTGTTTTCTTATTTTCAGATGGCATCATGTCTTTTAATTTGTACCACTTCCTCTTTCCTGTTATTGGGTGTTACTGAGAAGAGTCTGGCTCCCTCCTCTTCATTTTTTTCTCATCGGGTACTTACACACATTGGTGAGATCACCCTGAGCCTTTCTTTCTCCAGGCTGAACAGTCCCAGGTCTCTCAGCCCTTGAGAGATGCTCCAGTCTCTTAATCATCTTTGCAGCCCAGTCCTGGACTCACCCAAATAAGTCCATGTCTTGCTTGTACTGAGGAGCCCAGAAATGGACCCAGCACTCCAGTTGTGGCCTCACCAGTGCTGCACAGAGAGGAAGGATCACCTGCCTGCATACACTGACAATGCTCTTTCTTATGCAGCCCAGGATACTGTTGCCCTATTTTTGCTTTGAGGATACGCTCCTGACTCATGGTCAGGTTGTTGTCCCCCAGGACCCTAAGGCCCTTCTCAGCAAAGCTACTTTCCAGTTAATCAGCTCCTAGCATGTACTGGTGCTTGGGTTTATTCCTGCCCAGGTGCAGGACTTAGCACTTCCATTTGTCGAACTTCATGAGGTTCCTGTCAGCCATTCTCCATCTTGTCCAGGTCCCCCTGAAAGCTGACACAACTATCTGGTACATTAGCTACTCCTCCCTGTGTTGTATCATCTGTGAACTTTCTGAGGATACATTCTGTCCCATTGTCCAGGTCATTAATGATGAGGTTGAACAGTATTGGGCCAGTAGTGAGCCCTGGGATACAGCAGCTGTGACTTGCATCCAGCTGGACCTTGTGCCACTGATCACATGGGAGACACTGTCAATAGCCTTAGTAAAGTCAAGGTAAACAACATCCATGGCTCTCACCTCATCCACCAAGGTAGTCCCCCCATGGTAGAAGGCTATCAGGTTGGTCAAGTATAATGTTCCCTTCCTGAATCCATGCTGATTATTCTCAATCACTTTCTCATTTTTCTTGTGATTGGAAATACTTCCCAGAAGGATTTTTAGCAATGACAGAGGAGTTAAAAAGGTAGATTTCAACTGTGTTATTTTGTTCTGCATATTTCACAAATAAAGTCACAAGGTCAGAAATTGTGTTTCTAGTGAAGGGTGCATTTTCCCTTACTGAAACTTATCAGACGATAACAGTTAATTTTTCCAGTGCTTTGTAGTTTGTTGAAGATATTACCAGAAATTACTATAACAACATGGGCAGCCAGAAAAAAAGGAACAGAAAAATACAGATTTTTTTCAACTGGTGTTTCAGTTTTCATTGAAAAATGCCATTACTGAAATTAAACAGTACAATTATCTCAAATAGCTGTGCTCTGTAGAGCCATTACTTTGGACATTTTTTAGTTCTGGGGCAATCTGGCAGGTATGACCACTGCTCCATCAGCAAATGTGTATGGTTATAGTTCATAACAACTTGGAAAGCACAGAGGATAATTGATGTGGCCGATTGTCACAGAACTAATATTATGCACTTGACTGAGGTGCCTAAATTAGGAGTTGCTCTAGCCTCTATGTCTAAAGAGAAAAGTAAAACCTTCAGAGAGTATTTTTGATGCTAGGCAAACTCTGTCTCTTCCTTTGCTGTCATTCCCTTGGCAGAGGGTAGAGGCCATGAACAGTCTCCAAATTGAGGTGAATTTGTCAAGAACCTAGAAGTTGGAGGGAGGAATTAGCACCTCTGTGATAATGAGAGGTATCAATGTTAAAGACGTGTAAGGCTTCAGCCACATTATTGTCACACCCCATTGCCTCACTTGCCTGTGAACATGTTCACATGTTAAATCACATATTATTGTGGCTTGATGGGAGACCTGTATGAAACCTGATTGACACATCAGCATCTCCACATTAGCCCTTGACAGAGCTGGTTGCAAAATGAAAGGAGAGAGGGACCCAAACTTTACAGACAGACTGCAGCATTACTTAAGGCCCTTCAGAATAACGTGCTTCTCTCATGACTGCTGAATTGAGAAAGAACATGTACCAAAGTGTTCAATAATGGTGTGAAAAGTGAAATTACTTTTTACATATAGACCACATGATGCGTTCTGGTAAAGAAGCCTTATTTTTGGCCTATCAAGCTGACCATTGGATATCTGTTTGGAATGGAAAAATTAACGTTCAGTCTCTTCTATTTTGTCACAGTCTAAGAGGGAACATTTCCTGTCTCTGCAATAGAATATGCTAATTAGCAGCTCCAATATTTTAACAGTATATATCAGGTGGAACCAAAAAACCTTTAAGCCTTCAAACATCACACTTCTCCTTTGAATATGCAGAATACTTTAATTTCTCTGTCAATGACCTGGGAATCAATTCTACCCTCAAATTTAGGCAAAGAGGTTTTCTGGGGTTTATATTTCTTGATAAACTCTAAGGCAGATATAGATCGTGGTGGTGGCCTTTCCTGTTGACATAAAGAACAGAGATGTCTGAGTTTTTGAGATGTGTGAGTTTTATAACATACTGTATGTGACTGGTAGGTGCATTACAAAAATAAGTCAATGAAGGATGTATGTCATATGCATATATATTAGGTCATTCACTAGTTTTCACTAGATGGCTGAATAAGTGAGTTTTCTGACAGGGAAATCCACTGACACCATAAAATTACTCAGGAAGACATGTAACTCAGGCAAATTGCTGGATAATATGAGCGAAATGGTGGTGTTGGCTCAGTCACCTCAATAAAACTTTGTCTTCTTCCATACTTACTGACCCTATAGCTCTATTTCATCCCTACAAACTTTAGATATTGAATGGAGATGCTTAAGTTAAGAGTTAAGTTAAGTTAACTGTCCTCTGCCCCCTCTGTAAACTACGGCAATGCAGAGAGGCCCTCAAGGAATGACTTATGTAGAAGCAGGTGCTGCTTGCTCTCCTTTGACAACTGAGCTCAAGAGACTTGATTAGATGTGGGTTGAAAATGATAAGCTGAATGCTAACGGGTTAATAGGTATGACTAATTTACATTTACAGGCCTTAAATTTACATTTACAGGCCATGTTACAATTTCAGTGGAGGGAGTGCCTCCATGCTGGAATGGCTGCCGTTGGAGCTGAGGACCCCAGCAGCAAGTTTCAGTTTTTTTGGCTTAATTTGGATTTCTTGCTTTTTCTGTGAATTTTTTAACCACTGGACACAAAACAGTTGATTTGCTTGCTTTATTTTCTTTTTCTTAATAAGGAATACCATTAGATACCTTAATTAAATGATGTGTGCTGACAAGCCTGGTCTCACGGAGGGCCCCTCTCTACATTCTATAAATCAGGGTCTAAACATGGGAAAGGGTAAGATTTCAGGTACACCACTCTTTCTAGCATCTCTCACTGGCCAGTTAAGACAGCTTCCTACTAAAAATTTGTAGGATATAGGAAATTGACTGTAAATCCACTTTTGAGTGAAAAACAAGAAAAAACAATTAAAAAGTGGCCTACACACAGGGCTGTAGACTCCCTCTGGAATTGTGGCAGTGACGGGAGAGTGATTCTGAGCCATTTGTTCTCTCAACCTCTTTGAGCAGCTGTGGATATTGGCATAAGGACAGATATAGCAGGTTGGATTTTGTGTATCTCCAGAATATGGTCTCAGTTTCAAATCAATAAAGTGACTCTGAAGTCCCTAACCTGTTCCTACAAGATTTAGGTAGCCTAAGTAAAAGGCTTAGTCATGCCAAATATGTTACCTGATACCAAATCAAAGAGAAACACCAATGCAAGGAGTTTGATGGGCGTTTAATAGTGCATAGTGCACAACACAGAGCTATTGTTTCTAAAGTTAAAAAAAAAGCTTAGTCATCCCCAAATCTCAGTGCTGCTGTTCAAATTAATATGCTGTTCAAATCACTGCCTCTGTGCCATTTCCTATAATTACCTAGGTTTATGTTGGGTAAAGTTTCTGGAAACAAAATCACTGTAATCTGTGGCTTTTTAATCAAATTTTGCAGCTGTTAGGGTGCCTAAAGTTACTGTTTCTAAGGTCAACCTGTCCTCTATTCACCTTTTTTTTTTTCAATCCCTCTTTTCACAATTGTTTAGCCATAAGTGCAGGTGGGAGGAGAACCCTGTTTAAGCTTGCCTTGCCAATCCACTTCTTTGAATTTTTAATGATGACAGATAAATAATAAACACTCCCCAACGGTAACAAAATGGCAGTAACATTCTGATGGCCCCTCTGTAGCTTGCTATGGAAACAAACATCTGTGAAATATGATTTCCTTTAATGCTGCCTGATGAAGATGACCTTTCAAGTTATCACAAAAGCAAAGCTTTAACCACCTGCTGAGTAATAAAATGCAGATATTTACACAGTAGTTGTTTTAAGTACTGCAGGAAAAAAATAAATTCAAAAATGCCTTAGGTAAGTCTTCAAAATGATATGATAGTTGGAAATTGGGCACTAGGAACTTCAAAGTTAACTTGTTACAATCTATATTCCTATTCAACAGGTAATAATGACACAAAGGAATACCTCAAAAAATAGCAAATATACAGAGTTTTGAACAGGCACATGCAGTGTTTCATCTGCGCATTGAGAAAAGGACAAGAGAAATTTATTAAATGTTAAAGAAAAAGTTACTAAGACTTTGGTAAGGAGTGCAAATTAATGACTGCAGTAGAGACAAAATGAGTCTGTGCTGGAGCAGCCTCAAGGCAGCAACTGGGACTACACCAAGTGGTGATGATGGAGATTTGGGCTGATGCAAACTAGCAAATGTCTTCTGAAAAATTTTTTGTGTTAAGTCATAATGGGAAGCCAAGTCTTCCATAAAATACTGTATAGAATAGAGTCTAGCATTCCTAATATTCAGAACAGTGGATTACTAAGCTTTCAGTCTATATCAGTATCATTTCTTCAAGGGGAAAAATAGAATATTTCTTTTTAAGGATGTCATATTTTCTTCTAAAATCAAGTTGTATTTTGATATAAATAATATTATGCAGACATATTAATATAATTCCATGTCATATATCCCCATAAAATGCTGTATAACTCTGTCTTAATGGAATAATTCATTTTATTGTGAAATTTAATGCTATTTTGTTACTGAATTTCACTTTTAATTGTTTTTCATCTTTGACTTCTGAAGTACTGGACTTCTTCACAGAAATCCAGGGAGAAGTCCAGCTGCAGTCGGTAGTCATGGTTTTTTGTTTGGTGAAAAATGTGTGCCTCCAGAAATACATTTCTCCCAACATTAACTGCAGACATTGGTTAATTTTGCCTTGAAAACTTGATGAGCCATAAGTAAACTCTAAAAGAAACCACATACTGAACTACCAGCATTTTTGGGTGACCTCTTCTTTCGTGACCTTGCTTATGCTGTCAGAAGTGATGGAGTAAAAGCACATGGCTCAAAGGATATATTCACTGCATGTTGGTTTTTTTTTTTCTCCTCTTTATTTCCCATTCAGATGGAAGTTTCCCTGATGAAGATATGCAATAATCTCTAGAGTTTTAAATTTTTTTTTTTTTTTTTCTTTTTCTCACATTGCCATAAGGATTCGGCTTGCACAAACTTTAATACTTATACTTAGGGACTCAATTGTCAGTAAAACAGTATTTGGGAGGATGCCCATAATTGTCAAGAATAAAAATAAGTGATAAATAAAAAGGCAAGAAAACTATATTTACTTCTCGCAGACATTGATTTAGTGACTGGATTTTTTTTTTTTTTTTCAGAAAAAAGCAATTCTAAATGTTGGTCAACTGCTAACTACAGTGAAACAATCCAGATAGAAGATAAAGCATCAGAGTCAGCCTTTACGGCTGGGAATTTCTGGTAGGAGTTCTTGCAAAGTACAAATGGTGTGGATTCTTTTGTTTTAATATTTCAGACATGCTTTAAGAGTTTGAGAATATTTGCTTGAAATAATTTAGGTAGATTAATTTTTGTGGAATTTTTGCTGGAGTTATTTTGTGGGCTTTTCCTCATCTCATTGTACAAGTTGAGTTTGGAATTATCTTTTCTGCAGTTTTCCTGGCATGATTTTCTTCTGGTTTACAGTTCCTTGGGAACTGGTCTTCCAGAATTCATGGATAATATTTTTCTGTACACAGCCCATTTAGATCTTAGCTCTACAGTGACTGTGTGTTACAAGATCACCCATCTTCTCACAGAAGCTGTTCTGAGCTAAGTTTTGAGAGAATGTTTCTGGATTTGTGTGAACCCATATTCTGAATATCAAAGAATTTCCCTATTTAACAAAGATTTGAGAAGGGACTAATTGTATGATGTCTTGAATTTCAGCTTGAGCTACCATGGAAGTAGTCTTGATAGGTAAATAAGAGAAAGTAAGTTCATTTTCAAGAACCTAAAACAGAATCATTTAAGATCATTGATATACGTAGATGCTAGTTAGTCATGGGCTAATACTACTCTTTGTTGATGGGAAGTTTGTGCTTGTTAGAGGGAATCATCTGATGCTATCAAAGATTAAATGCATTAGTCTGAATTAGCAGAAACCAAGACTTGCAACTAACGTGACAGAAATTTTAGAGGGAAAGCGAAAATGCCATGTGCATTATATTATGTGGCAAATAGTTCAAGCATGTTCTCAGCATCTACCTTACGCATAGACCTGATAAAATTCAATTATCAATTCTCAGATGCAAGAATGTTCAAAAGTGTGAAGTATCTTCTTTAGGGATCAATCTAAAATTTAATGAAGGATTAGATTTGAGACTTACAAAACAGCATAAAACTCTCTGGACTATGGTGAGAAAAATCAGGAGGACTGAAATGTTGATGATTCAAGGATTTGAGGGTTTAAGTAGTTTGTGTATGGGGAGATTGTTTTATAAGACCTTCATTAAAATTTAATTTGAGCAGTTAAGGGTAGAAATAGCATTGCTAAACCCATTTTCTTGTAGTTGGACTGTTGGATTGTGATCCACTTATATTCTAATTGAAGCTTTTAACCTGTTTTGAACAGGGACCTAGGCCTGTATCCACAAAGACATTTGATAAACTAATTCTTATTTGAACACCTAATTGTCACTGATTTGGAGAGAATGTATGTGCCAGAATGGGAATTAAGTGCCTAAACACCTTTGAATAGCTGAGCTGTAGTGTTTGTCTTAGGCGCTGCAGTTTATATAGGTACTTAGGTTGTAATTTTTCAGGAGACACAGCAACACTCTTCTAACCTTTCCTATTCAAACAATGCATATCTGCAAATTACACTCTGCCACGGCCAAACAGAAAGGCTTTTATCACTTATTATTTTTGTCTACATTGCTGCAGAAATAAAAAGCTAGAAATTCACGTAAACAAAGATAACACTTTACCAGTCCATTTCTGCAATATACTTTGACTTGTAGTCATTAATGCTCTCTTCATGAAATGTTGATGACAACATTAACAGCCAAATTAAGCTCTTCTGAATAAGTAGGGGATTTTTCTTAACTGGAAGTGCAATAGTCAGCCAGCAGAACTACCTGATTGCTCCATATTTTTATGCTTATGTAGCTATACTCACTTGCGTGTAATTGGGCTGCTACTATTAGCAGAAACCATTCAGACTTTATTAAACGTATTTGTAAAACTCATTTTCATTAAATGTGACATACGCATTTCTGTCTTCTGGGTTCTGCCTTCCTACCTGAAACAATCAAATCTAGACACATTATACATCTGCCATCTTTCATAATCTAAACTGCCTCAAGTAGGAACAATGCATTTATATTTTATAATGAAAAGAAAGTCTCTGAATGCCAACTAGTAGACACAAAAGATTATCTTCCTATTTGCCAGGCTTGGATTGTCAGACATTAAATTTTTTAACAGCAAGTTCTGATGAATTATTGATGTTCTCACTATTTAGAAAATGGATCACATCGCTAGAGTAATTAGCACCCTGCCACTTCAGCCTATCATATTTAATGTGTTGTGAGAGAAGGCTGTGTTGAACTATTTCTTTTTAAATGAATGACTAGCTTTGTTTTTCATCCATTGCCCTGTTGCATATTATCATCTACTACTTACAGATGGTATTCCAGAGGGTTAGGATCCAACATGCATATGCGGGTTCCTTTTAGTGTATATGTGTATGTTTCTTGTAGGAATTTAATGATGTGGACTTTTTCGCCTGAGGATTACTATGCCAAGCAAAGGTTTGAACCAGTATTTTTTACACACCAAGAGAATGTGTTGACAGTAGTGAAAGACAACATATAGATTTTTATTAGGTTAAAAAAGAATCCTTAAGTCACAATTAATATTAACCTTATATTGGTAAATGCTTCCTAATCAACAGACTTATGATGTAACTTAATATTGCTATATATATGGTTTTCTTTAAATTATTGGGCAGCAATAAAATTTCTGAGGAATTTCATAGACATTAGCTGTGTTGTGGCTCAAGTGACGTAGAATTTAATTTTTACATGTAAAACATGTAGAATGGATGCCTTCTGAAACTGTTGAGCTGTAGTAGAAGTGGGGAATGATCTGTGTTCAGATCCACATAACCAAGCGTTATGTAATGTATCTCACTTCAGAACACCTAAGTATTTAGGAATAAAGTTGATTAGTAGATTTTAGTACTTTCAAATGAATAAAATAGAATTCTGTTTTGAAGTTTGCATCCAGCAAATATCACTCCTTGAAATAAGTGTCTATAGGTTCAGATGAAAGCACTTTAAAAACAAACAAACAAAAAACAAACCAAAAAAGCTAAGCCTTCAACATAAATACAAGACATGGAAATCTGATCAGAATAAAAGTTACATGCCATAATTTGCTGTCTTTTGCAAAATTAAGATGAAACAGTGGTAGTTCTGCTTTCTTATTGATTTATATACATCTATGCACTCTGGAATTTGTCATGCCTTAGTCATTCATTTCTTCCTAAGAGTCTGCTAGAAATGACTGAAAACACAGAGGTAAATGTACTCTGACAAAGTGGTTTTATCAGATCAGTAATTTATAAACATGTTGCATATTACTTAAAAACACAAATTTTAAAATATAATCAGAAGTTGGTCTTTGCCTGCGATATTTTGCATTTAACTTAGCATTCTGTTTTTCTCTGTATTTAAATCATCTCAATACATGATACTTGGGTAAACAGGAATATTGATAGAAGTACTTTAGAAAACAGGTAGGTGGAAAGAAATATCACATGTAGTTCATGGTCACAAAGGTGTAGGTGTTTGGTTTTGATTGTATTTTTTTTTGATTAACAATTGTGTACCTAAATCAAAGACAGCAGAGGCAGAGCTCACTCCGGACACATGTATTTAAATGGACAAGGGCATTGATTAACATAATTAGATGCTTAACTGAACATGCTAGTCTTTGAATTTGAATGTGTGACTACGATACATAGTACCGAAAGGTAACCTGCTCTATTTCAAAGTGCTTTTTTTTTTTTTGGTTTCAGGCTCTTTAAATTATTGAAGAATATAGATTATGTAACAAGGACAGTAGTGGCGAGCATTCAAAGCCAGATGTAAATAAAAATCTATTCAACAGAATAAATACAACAAAAACTTAAAAATGGATTATATAGAACAAAAATAAGCAATTATAAACAGGATAAACTTAATGACCTCCAGTCTTTTTTCCAGATAATTTATTCTCAGTGGTAGATGCATTTAAATTGTGTCCTGCAGCTGGGAAGTGAAATAGCTTCCTTATTTCCAAGCCGGAGTAGTCTTTGCTCAAAGAAATGATAGAGGCTGAGGAAATGGAACCTCCCCCCTTGACACTGAGCACATTTGAGATGAAAGAGCTGCCTGACAATTTCTGTGATTGCCTGGCAGCTGTGGTAGGTGCTGGAACACCTGTAGAGTCTCTAAACTGAGTGCATTAAGCCGTAGGATATACTTAATGCATTAGTGGAGGAGGTACTGCTCCTCATCTCACAGCATGACTTGTCTGTCACACTGTCAAACTGACTCCGCATTGCTGGGGCTGCTCCGGCCGTGTGACAAGTGGGGAGCACAGAAAGCTGCAGGGATGGCTCTCCCCGCACAACTACTTACAGGGGGATAGCGATAGCTTCACTTTTGCGGGTCAGCACTGGGACCCAATTAAATATGTGAAGGGCCTGCCAAATATTTCTGTACATCTGAGCTATCTTTATTTGCTATTTAGACTTGCATCTTTGCAGAGTGCTTTACAAATGTCAGCTGTTGTATTGTCTCCTTTTTGGTGCTGCAGAAACACATTGTATATGATTGTCTCTGACTGAAAGTATATTAATATGTGATTGTCTTATTTTGATTGGTAGTAAGGGCAAAGGGGGACACTTAGTACTGTTTTCTCAATACAAGCTACAGCAAAATTAGCAAAGAACATATGTTTTAATGACTAAGGCAGCAGTGATCACGCTGCAAACGTGAGCACGCAACTTGTCCATTCATTTTCGCTGTTGTTAGGCTGAGCTTTGTGCTGTACACTGGAGAGCTGAATATGGTGCTGTTAGAAAGGAGACATGTCACTGCCAGACCTCTCAGCCCACCTTGGTGCCAATGTAGGAGGCTTTGCTGTTGGGTCAGGTTTCAGGACCTGAGAAGAAGGTAGCAGATGTGTTGGACTGCTGTGCCTGATGAGCCCATATACAGCTTGTGTGTCTTTGGTAGAAGGTTGCTTTTGGGGAAAAGCACCTCCAAGGAAGCTACTTCCAAGTAGGTGTCCTTTTGTAAATTAGGCTGGTGGCATCATGCCAGAAGGGGCTGCATTCTGAAGCAACTGAAGTTATGGTTCATTAAGTACTTGTAGTAGAAAAGCAGGATATCTGTTTTCTATACAGAACGGAAAATAAGTGGTAAGCTGTACCTGCACTGGCTGGGTTCAGACAGAGAGACTGAGATATTTGAAATACACAAGTCCTCTGGCCACTTTGTCTTTCTGTTTTTCCTTTTATCCCTGCCCATACACTCTTTCATATCTACTAAGTTTTTGTGAGCAGACCTTGCTCTCTTTCTGCACTATGCTAAAAAACTTGCTGTGCTGGGTCCTTTGCTTTCCTGATTCTGCAGCTGAATCTTTTGCTTACTCTCAGGGTCTAGGGATGACTGAAGAGCAGTTTTCCCTTTGTAGATTCAGTTTCAGGAAGAGGGTCTGAATGTTCTTTTGTTCCGAAAATTGTACCATTGGCCAGAAAACTAGAAAATGTTTGATAACATAATGTGCGTTTTAGTTTTTCCCTCTGCTTTGAAATTGCAACTCAAAGCTGTAGTTCTTTTCCAATAGTAGTAGTTCTTTCTTATGAAAGAAAAAACATATAGGGTCTCTAAGCTTAATGGCCCATACTCCTGCAATACCAGGGCTACAGTACACAAGTGGCATCTCTGAGTGGAGGAGATGGTACAGAACAGGAGTCACAGTGCCATCAGTTCCTAGGTGGGCATCTTAATTTGTATTCCAAAGTGTGTTCTACCCACATTTACATACCATTGAAGATGAAGTCTGTCAGAGAGAAGAGACTGCTACCATTTCCTAAGAATACAAATAAGAAAGTTTCTATAAGGAAAAAAAGGAATGTGTGTGTGTGTGTGTTAAAAAAAATCACCAGAATTATGCTATTTTTATATTGTTGCTTGTGTAATTAACTTGGATGTACTTCAAAGAATGATTGTGGTTTACAAATCCTTTTTTCCTAAGTGCAGCCAAATAATAATGAACAAAAGATGCAGAGCAAAAAATAATTTAAAAAATCACTCTGTTGCCTTCAAAAAGTAATTATGTACACAGAGAAAAAGTAAGAGACATTGCAGACTAATCACTGAATTTAATATTCTTATTTAGCTTAGATGGCTGCAAGGGTTCAGAAGAATACTTAACTCCTCTTTCTACTAAGATTATGAAACTCATTTAACATTGTATTTTTACTCACATAATGCCAATATGAAAGTCTTGGATCTCTCTGCTGTAAAAAAATCTCTCCGTGGCATTTGGCATAAAAAAATTACATCACACCGACTAATGGAAAGAACAATAAAGAAAAAGTACTTTGGTGACTCAGGACTTCCTTCTCATTGACTTTCAATAATACACAGGCGTCTAAAAGTCTTATCAAGTCATATAGAAGGACACTGAACATTAAAATGGAATTTAAACAGACTTAAAGCTCATGCTTCTGTTCAAAAAGCCCCATTCAGCAGTCACCTTCCCCTAAAACTGCCTAAATAGACCAGTATCTCCTCTTTACCTGATCTGATATTTGCATAGGCTCTTTCTCAATGTACCCACACAGTTGTCCCAATCTGACCAGCTGACTCTCACCTAAGCTTTGCAAAGTTCTAGAAATTAGGTCAAGTGGTGCTTAAGTCCTTCAGAGGACTTTTCTGGCACTTCTGCTCTAGGGAAGATCCTCAAAATGTTGACCCTGGTGGCCCTCCTTCCTTCTCCATACATGATAGGATGATGGTGGTGTTTGCTGTTTATGTTGTGCTCTCGTAGTCAGAGCAGTCACCCAAATAACAGGATACTTCAGTGATGATCTGGATGGATACCTCCATCTGGATTCTGTGTCTTATAACCCTTCACCTAGATGTTGAGCACTGCCGAAATCCTGTACTGGATCTAACTCCCCAGAAAATAGGATTTAGAATCTACATCTTGAAAGGATTGTTTGAAAATTTTACCCAGATGGACCAATGACAAACTTTTTTCTTTTTTTTTTTTTTTTAATTTTAATCTTTAGTACAGCTTTCAATTACTCCAGCAAGTATATTAATACATTGTTTTTCCCCAAAGTCTACTGATTTGCAGAACCCACACACTTCCCTACAGAGAATATCTGTGCTCTTGGAGAAGCTGTCACAAGCCATGTCTCCCCTTTCACGCACTCAAACACCTGCTGTGCATAATAGCCTTGCATTTTATATTTTTATTGTTCCCTACACTGTAAGACAGCTGAGCTGCCTTTGGGAGTGAGCACCTCAAGTTCCAAGCTTCAGGTGCCTTCTCCGGCTTGTGACGATGAAGGAACAAACAGAGGGTGCTGCAACAGCAGCTTACAACCTGCTATCTATGGGCCCTTCAGGTCTCCCTGAATTCTTTCTAAAGGGTCCAAAACAAGGAAATGTAGTAATGCAAACCTATGATTTGGTGTCAGTTCACAATACAGCCACCTATTCCTTCATCAAAAAAGCTGAAAGGTGATTCATTTACATCAATGACACTGGTTCATTAATTTATACCAGCAAAGGACTTGATCCTGAACTTTGTTTTTCAGGTGGCCTCATCTCTTTAACACTGCAGTGAGACAGAAAGTGTTTAGGGATAAATATAGGTTCATTAATAGCACATCTAAATCCTACATTTAAGGACTCAGACCAATATGTTAGTGTGCTGAAAAGCTATTTATTTGATAAGACATCATTTTGAGCTTTTAAATTGAGGACTGGGAAGACCATCAATATCCTGCAACATCGAAATATGGCTTCCCTGTGTATCTGGAGTCAAACCTAAAAGCCTAACTTGCAGCTTTGCCTGTGTCCTCACTAAGCACACACAAATTTACAAAGATGTCACATAGGAAATAAAGTTTAGCAGATAATATAGACGCTTTCCCTGAAAAAAAAAAAAAAAAAGCTTGTCTTTTAGGTAAACTTCCCATGAAATAATGAGAAGAAAATGTGTGTTTTCTCTGATAGCTTGCCAGAAGGGTAATGAAAAGATCTCTATATGTAAAGCTGCTCAATTATTTCTGGCTCTTGTACACTTTAGTTCTGCTCCCATATGTTTATGGTTTTACATGGCTTGTGTTTAAATGAAAACTATGTATGTGTGTGCTAATGTGCTCTACCTGGGGAATTCCCGTACAGAAACTAATTATTTCTTCAAACTGATCTGACACCATGCACAATTGATACTGATGGGTGATGACATTATAATTTTCCTGTGATTAAACTGATTGTAAAAGCAGTGTCATCTGCTACTGAAAAAGGGTAGCCTGACATTATAATTGAGTGATGGTCATAAACACATCTCATTGTCATGGTATAATTTCATTATTATCTGTTCATAGTAAGAATCGATTGGACTGAAAGTCTGATAGAAATGGATTTGTCTTTTTAACATGCTATACGAGTAGTGGTTGTACTAACATGACTGCTTTTTCAAGTAGTTGTGGTAAAACCACCTCAGGGTTAGTCCCTGTGGAAGACGGATCTGACATAACATCAGAGCCTCTTTCTTCATGGCTTTGTCTAGAAGGGGGAGCCTGTAGCAGTGTGAGGGATGGGGAGCAGAGTCCTAATGATGTGTTTTGTTATCACCATGAACAGCGGTAGATTTACTTATTTATTTTTGCATTGGGGTTGGATGGAGACAAGGAGGAAATAAGAACTTCTGCGAGCTATCTTATTCTGATATAAGCTTTGTTTCCCTTTCCTCTCAGCCATAGATCTGCTACTGCATTTGCTCTGTAATGCATTTTTTACACCCTTATACATCTGGAAGGTCACAGTGTTGCATTTGGGTTATTTACATATTTTGGACTTGAGGGGAAATTTCTGCCCTTTGGGAAAATGCAATGGTAGAAGATGGGGAAAAGAACATCATAAAATCATATAAGGAAGCAGACTGGTTTCTCTGCATTAGTTAAGGCCTTACTTGGAATGTTCTTAAAGAATTTAACATTATTGCTAGCATTGCAAAGTTGAATACTCAAAAGTGCTTAATGCCAAGATCATTTCAACATTGCCATTTTAAGCACATGAGTTGCAACATGGTCACATACTGCTCTTACCCGTGCCAGAAGCTTGGCTTATTCAATGTGCAGAATGTGCAATGCTCACATCCATTATTTACTACCTTATAATCTTATTACTCAGTATATGGTGCTCAACTTCATCTCCTGTTAATTGTTCTAACTCTACTACAAATACAAAATTAACTTCCCCCGTAGGCTTTTCTGTACATCTTCATTATCCTAACCAAGTGCTTAAACTAATTTTCATGAGCCTGAGAAAAGGGATATTTTTCCATTAGTTCCATTTCCCGGACAGAAAACCTGGGACATCAAATAGCATCAATACTGGAGCAGCTTCTGTCTTTTGTCTTTCAAATAGCTAGCATTGCAAACTTCATGCTTCGAAAGCACAATTCTAGTCAGCTTTAGAGACAGTTGTGACTCTTCTGTGACTCAAACTCCAGTCTCAAAGTGAGTGTTTATAAGCAGAATGTATATTGGTAACCAACTGTGGAGTTTAATTTCAATGACTATTCTAAGATCACATCAGAGATGTATCACATTTCACATTAGTGCATTGCTATACAGTTATATCCCTGCTTGCCTAAATACACTGAGACCAGCAGATCTGCATTAGTATTACATTTCCAGTTTGAGTAATAAGGAGCTGCCTTCTTTAGCCTCAGAGGAGCCAGCACAGGACTGCATCTTGCTCTGCAGATGTGTCCTGTCAGAGGCAGCAGTAGAATTCAGCTCTGCATGATGCCATTTAAGTCCCTTGTTCATAAGAGTAGCTTCTGTTTCTGAAAACCCTTGCCTTTGTTCACTGCCCGTATTCTAACCACTGAAGCAATGTTAGGTCTGCTAGGCAACAGGTCAACCTGTATATTTAACACCATGGTAAAACTACTGCACAGAAAGGTGTTGGAAGCTTTTATTTTCATGTGTTTGTAGAAGGTTCTTGATTTGAAAAGCTCGACTTTATTCAGTAGGGTTTCTAGAGGAAAATGCTCTCCCAGGAAGCTGTGATACCACTTGCCTAGTTTATTCTTCATCCTAATCCTCTTCTCACCAAAATCTTTGCTGCTTACTGTGGCAAAGCTGTCTTGCTCATCTCTTCTCTCTGGATGCTTCTTATGTGATCCTGTCTCTTGCCCAGAAGTTGCTGCACTCTCTAACAGGCTAAACAAATCCAAGAACGTTTCCCTAAAAGGATGCAAAATGTTTGAAATACAAAGTTCCCTCCTTTGACAACCATTTGAAGTAACAGTACTGTACTTTTTAAAAATTTTTGCACAAGCATCAAGCTGTGTTTTGGTTTTGTGGTGTGTGGTTTGTTTGGTTGTGGGTTTTTTTTCCCCCCTGCAATACTTTTTTTTTGATCCTGTAAACCCATCTTTGGCAAGCCTGGTGCAGCTCTGTTTAGAACTCTGACAACTCATGCAGCTCTGGCAGAACAAGGTGCAGTCCTGGAGCACAGCAGGGATCAGACTGGGGACTCTGAATCACAACTTTGATACTGCATCAGAGCGAAAGTAAATTCTGTCATTTTTATTCATGGGATACCTTGCATCTCCCTTCTTCTTAATTCATGTTACCTCATTCTTTACCTCCCTGTCCGGGAACAAAAGTGATGCCCTGTCCACTGCAGAAGACCTTTGCTTCTCATACAGCAAATCTGGCATTGCCTCCTTGGAGGAGTTCAGGAGATCAGCAGAACATCTTTGCTTCCTCGTGAGGATGTGTGGCCCAGCCTGCAACCCAGTTACTGGCTTCTCTTTGCTTCACCTCTGCTCTTACCCCGCAGATGTACGCTTGTTCTGGGCTTATTTGCTATGGTTGCTTCTTGCCTTAATTTTTGTTAGGTGATCTTCAGGTTATGCCTTTATCAGTTATTTCTGAAAAACCAAACTATATAACACTTCTGCATGCCTGCCATAACAGTAAGCTCTTAAAATATCCCCAGCAAGCTAGTTATGACCTTTATCTCTTAAATCCATGTTGGGTCTCTGTCAAAACATATTTTCCATGACCCCTGCTCATTGTGAAATGTTTGTCATACATCCTTTATGCTGATATTAAATTAACTTGTCCATATCTCTGTCCATTCTCCTTCAATAGTCCTCAGCTATTTTTATAAATACACTGAACCTGTTTGGTTATGGCAAAAATGACATTATGCTTCCAAGAACACTTTCTTAAAACTGTATCTTCTGTCATTATGGGAGAGGGGCATTATTTTTGTACAAAAAATAAAGAATCTTAACACACATGACATGAGCTTGTATTAATAAATACCCCAAAACCCCATTTACTTCACAGTCAGAGCAACAGTATTGAGAAATCAATACTGAAGATTCAAAGCAAAAGAAAATATAGGTACAGAGCTTTCCTTGTTCTGCTTTTGCTTTAAGCCAAACTATGGTTTGAACGTATCTGCTCTGCACTCACAGGACTTTCACAAACCAGGATTTTGTTGCCATAGGCTGTAGATCATGATTTGAGGGGTTGTCATAATAGTTTTGTGTCAGAATGAGTAAACTGACTGGAGTCTCTTCTATGATTATTTTCTGAATAGTTGTAGTGCTCTAATATTTTTCAAACTTTTGACTAGTGTGACAAAAAACTTTCTCCATTTCCGTCTTCATTTCCTTTCAGCCTCTTAGCAATGTATTGCTAGAAGTAGTACTTTACCTATTTTAATATATGACTAATCTTTTCCGACCATTTCCATTGCTATCTGTGCACTACAATTGCTAACTGTATTATATCATGGGATATGGTATGCAGCAGTCCATCAATCCTCTTTCTTCATCTAAAGGCAGAAAATATATAGTAATTGCTTAATAAATCTGCCTTTTCTTTATCTCAGTCTCCAATTCCCCATTTGCATTTTTAGTAGTTTTATCTTTAGGGCTGACTGGTCATCTAACCAAGACAGGATGATAACTAACTTTTATAGTACAGAAAGCAATAGGATTTTATGGTGAATTAATATTTTTTTATTAATAATAGGTACTAAATCTTGATGGAATTGTTAACGTCATGCATAGCTCCCACTCCCACAGAACTTGTCTTGGGCAGCTGGGATGGACAATGTTCTTTCCTTTCTAGGGTTGCAACCCACAGAAGTTTCCTGCACCTCAACACAAAGAATTCAACAACATATTCAGGACAGAATTCCAGCAAGATCAGCTTTTCCTACATTCTTAAGCAACTCTTCTCTGTCAAAAGGATTAGCATATTTTAATGATACATTAGTAGCATATTATTAGTACATTTTTTGGTTTTGTTTTTGTTTTTTTTTTAATCTCCTGCTAAGCAGTGATGGGTTCACCAGGTATGCTCTTACTTTTCTGCTGTAGCAGCAGACATATCGAGTTATCAGGGTATCTGAAAACAGCTAAAACTATTACTGATTCCAGTTATTGTCAAGAAGTGTTTGGTTTTAAGATATCTAAAACTTCTAGCTAAGAAAAACAAGGAAAAACAGAAAGGCTTTCAGCTTGTATATTAGTCATACTTTTGCTTTACACCTTATTCTGTGCTGCATCAAAGAAGCTTAAGACTATTCTATTATCTAAATGAAGGTTAATTTTCTATGCGTTATTTGCCTTCTGAACTTTCTGTATGAGTTGCGTGATAGGGAGGATTTAGAAGAAAGCAGAACTGGAGATTCTGTTGAGCAGATCTTCAGATTTGATAATGAAAATGTTCGGCATTTAGGAAGCATGAAATGACGCAGAATCCTAAAGCAAATAATCTGCAAAACAGGCTTTTGTGAACACACTTGACCCATCCTACCCCTCCCATCCTACCCCTTCAGGCTTAGGTGAGAATGTCAAAGTGAGTTCAAGATGGATGCCTGTCTTCATCTTGAGAGAGATCCATAGCTAGAGTCCTCAGATATCTCAAAAGATCTTAAGAAATTGCAGTGTAAAGCCTGTTTTGGAAAACTGGCATGATACATCTTCCTGTGTAGGACTAAATCTCATTTCTGATGATGGTAAAACTCTTTAAGACTGTGCTTGAGAACACAGACTTAACCGGGCCTTTGGACAATCACAAATCTTGCAAGCTTCTCCTCTCCTTAGATAGATAGAATACATAGGTAGAATAAATAGAATCCTTAGATAGAATAAATACATAACAATAGCCAGAAAAACAACAACAACAACTAAACACCACAAAAACTCTAAAAAGCAAACTAGAAAAGCACCAAATGAAGACATTTGAGACATTGATTGCATGTGGTCCTGAAGGACTGTTAATAAATGAAAACACATTGCTGATATTTACTTATCTTTCTTAAATAAATACCCAGAAAGCATTAAAAGAAACCTGTGGAAGACTTTTATAGAACGGTAAAAATTTACTGCTGCTTGCTACTATTGCAATCTACATCAAAATCCAGGAGTGATATAAAGTCCCTTATTTATTTTGAATTGAGTGCCAAAGAAAGAGGAATAAGCAATTTTGACAAAGCAAGCACAATGATAGAACACTTATGCTTCAGGGAATCTAGGAGAAGATTTTATTCCTAGGGGAGTAGAGCTACATAAGGGAATATACAGTGGAAGAATTACTACTTCATATTTTACATTTTCAAAATAATGGGAAAAAATAAAAAGAAAAAAGCTTTCCTACTCTAGCCAAACAAATATTTTTTCATGTGATCTCATAGCATAATCTTTTTCAGACGTAAGATGGACTATATAGCAACCAGGCTTCCTGTGGTGTGTGGTCCGAGACAGGCTGAATTAAAGTGTGAAGGCTACCTTGGATCGTTAAAGAAAAGTCTTAGTGTTGGCAAACAAGCACAGCAAGAGACAGCAATGTATTCTGTACAGAGCAAAGACAGTTTCTATGACTGTAGATATTAAAAAGTAGTTACAAGAACACTTAATCCAGACTCATGACAGAATTGATGCTTGAAAGACGGGATAGCCACATCCAGTTAATTTGCTGTCTTTTAGAGAACTAGGTAAGCAAACTATGATCAAGGATCTGAGTGTCGTGAGATTGCTCTGTTTGTATATCTCCCTTTACTGCTCTCCTGTAACAGAGAAACAGCATCTTTGGTACTTTTTAGTTTGATTCTGAGTCATCTAGGGACCTCAAATTCCTTTCCATTTTTCAGACTATTCCATTTTAACAAATATTCTCATTGCTTATGTTGGTTTTGATTATTCAGTCTTACTTGATAAAGTGTGTCTCTGCTGCCCTGTTTCCTTTTAGCTTCAGTCTTGATGAATTTCACTTATCTCCTATTCTTTGCACTCTCCTTTGCTAGGTTTCTTTTACACTGTCAAATTTTGAGCACATTTCCTTGGAGTATTTAACATTATTTCAAAGCTACTTAAAATAAAATAGCTTTGTTTCTTGTGATAGTACTTATACGCCTGGTTGTTTACCTTGAATGACAGTGCTTTAGCTAAGTGTTCCCTAACATCAAACTCACCTGCTTTACTTTTTCTGATTGGGCACACACATTCATGGTTAGCTTTTTTCCACATTGCCTCCTCAGCAAACCAAAAGGATCAATCCCACACCCCTTTAAAGCCAATGGTAGAAATCCTTCTGATTTACCTAGAAGGAGGATCAAGGCTTCTTGCAGGTGTCCCTAGAAATATCTCTGTGTTCCAGAGCTGCAGTTCTCCCAAACAACATCTCTGCATTTTTCACAGGTCTCATGAAACCTCTCCTGCAGTTTTACAGATGAACAGCAGCATACATGATTCATCTAACAGGCAAAATGAACACTTGGATATCTTCCCTGTATTTGTTAGCACCTATCATTTCTTACCATTACCATTGATCCTCTTCCTGCACTGCTTTTTGCTATCCATTTTGTAAAATGTGCATTCTGGTATTTTTAGTTCCACATGTTTGTCCTCCAGTCAACCTTTGATATATCTGAGGGATTAGGATATGTGGAGAAGTGTATGTATGGGGTTTTTTCTAAGTACTCAGTGTTTTCTAAATGTCTTAATGAAGGTAAATAAGGCAAGCCAGTCTTTGCTATGCCTGTAACAGATGCATATCAAGGCTTATACCTGTACATAAAACACAAATTACTTCACTAAATAAAATCTCTGAGGTCTGTTTTTAATGGCTATGCTTCTACAATGATGGCCACAGTAAAAGCCTGGAAACTGCCATGAATAAAACAAACTTAAAATTCAACCATTTTATTTTCTGCCGTGTAACAAAAAGCCATTTCTAGGAAGACAAGACTTACATTGCTGACACAAAATAATTTGTATGAAGTTGGCTTCTGTGTTCAGGAAGGGAAAAAAATCTAAAGGCAGAAGGCAAAGAAATCAAACAGTACTTTGATTTTTTTTTTTTTTTCCCCATGTCTATGAACCACTTAATTCTATATTGGTGTGGGTTTCTTTAAAACGAAACACCACACAGCAGAGGCAAAGCAATGAACCAACTTGAGACCTAAATCATAAATCAATTTAGGGATTTCTATGGAAATTACCATTGTATGTATTTGAGTACACTGCTGTGCAGAAAGTATCTTCCTCTAGCTTGCTTTGACTGATCAGCTACACAAGTGTGAAATGTATAAAGTAGAGGCTCAACAGGAAAAGGAAAGTTGTGAACATGCAATTACAGAATAGTTTGGGTTATAAGGGACCTTTACAGGTCACCTAGTCCAACCCCCCTGCAATGAGCAGGGACATCTCCAGCTAGATCCTAGGAAAGCATTAAACTTCCAATGACTTCAACAGACCAGGTTTTCACCTGAGGAGCCAGGAGCTGGGAGTGAGGAAATTGATATAGACTGTACTAAGATACTGCAACTAATGACACATAGTGATCACAACAACCATTGAAGAAATGGGTTTGCTTTGTGGGAAAGGAATGCAGTATTGAATGGATATCATATATATATGTAGAAAAACTCTCTTTTGTTAGGATACCATAGGTATCCTAAACTCAAATTCTGCATTTAAAAAGAACTTGTTTCCATAGTGGCCTTAAATAAATGTTGCTTTCATTACCAGTCTTACTGCTGGAACAGTAAGTTCATTTCTAAGGCATCAGGGAAACAAGAGATTTAGTTTGGAGGTCCTCTGAAGGTCCAGGAACACTGTTTCTCCAAGAGGGCAGGATCCACTTGCTAACTGCTCAGTGTCATCCCTGCAACTTTTTCGCTTCTTGAGAAGCAGCAACAGCAAGAGGGTTCAGATCAGAAATCAAGCTGCATCCTTAGATCATGAGTGATTTAAAAAGGCTGACTTATATGGTGTAGTCACATAAATAAAACATGTATTGGCTGCCCAGGCTAGGAGGGATGGTAGCATGCCGAGAGAAATCCCATCAGAGTTCCAGACCCGAGCGGACGGAGGAAGAAATGCGGCCGACCCAATATGAGTGATAAAGCATACTTCAACTTTATTGCCCGAGATGGCGTGCATTTATACCAAATACCATAATTATGCATACTTGTCTCTATCTAATAGGCTAAGCACATTTACTTACTCCACCTACTTGGGTTTAGCTAGCTATGCGCATCCCACATTCTTCTGACTCTTATCTCTTCAAAAATATCCTGACCCTGCTTTAGTCAGTACTTTTCCGTTCCCCCCTTTCCCACGGCCTAATAGACAAGCTAACTAAGGCCTACTTATGTCAACTAAAATGGGCTCTGCTCGTACAGTTGCTTGGTGGACTCATGTCTGTGCTCCTTGAGCCAATCCCTGACAGTAGCATAGTGCACACTGCATGCCACAGCTATGTATGTATTGAAGGAATAAACACTACAGAGCAATTATGGTGTCATTGTGTATTCCAGACCATATGCAGTATGGACAGAGTTAATGTGACTTGAATGATATGGATGTGGGTTAGACCTTATCATTTGACCACGATCAAAGCCTGGACCACACAAAACAATGTAGACATGTTACCGTGTTTGAATGTGTTAAGTCAAATACACCATAGTCCAGGCAAGGAACAGAATAGGATAATTATAAACCATATGTCGGTTTTTAGCTATATTGTAAAACTAACATTAATATAAAATATTATATCCTATAATGATACAGAATGCATATGTTAATCATGGACCAAAATGCACATCTGGAGGATGGTTTTTTTGTTTAGTGTGTTTCTAGTTTAGACATATGGGAGTCTGGAAATCACCTTACCCTTGCCAGTGTATATAGTATATGTTTCTGGGTTTTATTGCATTTCTTGTGCAGCTGTGATTTGTGGCCATTTGCATTTTTGCTGACAGGTACTAAGAGTAGGCCAATATTTATAAAGTACTTCTTCTATGCCTTCCTTTTACTAGAGACTTCACTGATCATAATGAGCTGCTTCTTCAGAAAATGAAATACGATTTGGGTGCACATGCCAACGATAATTGTACTTGTCAAAAGAAACAGATAACATTATAACTACCCAAAATTTAATCACAAGAAATGTGATAATTCATATGGGAAATTGTGTTTTATGATTTCTTTCATTTTGTGGGGATCAGAGAAAAAAAATTACACTGTTTAAGCAAAGCATGCAGAATGGTATAGAAAGGCAATTACATTAAAGCTTTTAAAATATATTGGTGTTTCCTGCTGACGGAAATGTACCTGAGATTTCAACAATAAAGAGACCACATGAGAAGCTGAAAAAAAAAAATTATTATAGTTAACTGTTGCATATACTTAATTTGATTTAGTTAGGATCTATTTAAAGATTTTTCTGGCAATGCTGCTGAAAGCAAGTATAATGTAGCATATGAAAAACTTTCAGCTGTGGAGGGTGAGATTCAATTGTTATGTCATGAGTCTAACTCTGAGCTAATTTGTTAAATTGGATTTGTTCCATATTGATAGCCCTACTAGTGAAGTCTGAATCGGGGCCAGATCTTGTATACTAAAACCCACCACAGTTTTAAATTCTGATTTACAGTAACAACAATCAAACTACTTTTTAACAGTATCAGCCCAGTGCTCTAAAAGTAAACAAAAAACCCTGTAAATAACAAACCAAAAAAACTCAATATCAACCAATAAAAATCAGCTAAGCAATTAAAGTTACTAACACAAGATTTTTTTCATTTTCTCTTTTTTAGTTGGCATTTTCATACTAACGACAACGTGTTCCTGTTGCATTGCTTGAAGAAACTGACAAACTGTATGAATCTAGACCTATCAGAGACAGACTCCAGATGTTTGAGCCTGGTTGGAGGGGAGCACAGAATGCTCCAACACTTGGTCACTGTACAGCAGGCCTGGCTGGAGCCTGGGCTGGGTCTGGCACGGCAGCTTAGCTATGAGCCCTAACTTGCATGCCAGCTCCTCCCTGTGAACATCCTTGTGTTCTGTCCTCCTCTGGTGGTATCCTGATATCTCGTGGTATCCCCACTCAGTGGTGGCATCTTGGTTAGTGACAACGATCACCTGACATATGTATAAAAAGCATGTAGTACAGGAAGACTGTGTGAATGTAAACTCATTACCCAGGGTGGTATCCAGCCTTTGCAAGAATACAGTACGGTTAAGGGTTTGCCCTCCGTTTTGGGTTGTTTTGTTTGATTTGGTTTCTGCAGTGTTCTGCAAAGCAATACTCTCATTGTATGATCCAAATTAAACATAAAAGAGTCAAAACATTGTTTATCATAGTGTTCTTCTTGGAAATACAAAGAAAACTAATACATTGTTTTGCCCTGGAAGGATCTTTGAATTAGGTCAATGAATAATAGGGGTAGTACCTGTGGCCTGAGACAGAGAAGAGACTCTGCAGACTTTGCTTTGTACACACTGATTTTGGGATTTTGCCCTGCAAAAGAGGAAGCTTAGTAATTCAACAGTCTCTCGAGGTTTTTATAACTGCAATGTTCCCTACCTAGAAATGAAGTTTTGCAGTGAATGAGGAAATGAGCAGCAACAGGAGGCTTTAAAGAAAACAGGTCACGGCAAAGAAAAACAGGAAGTTTGAAATGAAGATGATGATAAATGCAGTTCTGAATAATGACTATGTACTTTTCATCAAGCCTGATAGAAATTTCTTTGCTCAGCAAGGAAACTTATCAGCGGTGCCATGTAACAGTCATGGGAGGAGATTCTTTGTACTCAACACCATTTAATGTGTAAAGGAAAAAATGGCTTGTGAGTTAAGTCTTACCAAAATCTGCTATAAACTATTGCTTTTGTTCAATGCTATGAAAACACAAAAGATGCAGAATGGGATATTTTTTATACTTTCATTTTTATTGCCAGCTATGAAATGTGAGCAGTTATACAAGAAAACTGTTCTGCTGGCTGGTGTATTTAAATGTTAGTATGACTATAATAACACACCCTGTTTTATATTTCAAGGGTACTTTTCTAAGAACAGAGTAAGTTTCCTCCTTCAAATAGAAGGTCTAAAGCAGTATACAGTGACTTAAAGCTGATATGATAATATATCCCTACAGAATCCAGCAAATAATTTTGAAGAAACCAGCTATTTCATGTAGCAAGACCTCTGGAGATGTAATCTAAGAGTTTAGAGCTCTGTAAAAGTACTGATCATAAGAAGAGTTTGACAGCTCTGTAATTTTGCTCTCTGTGGGTTCCTGTGGTGTATTATGAGGTGATTCATAAAACAAATCAGCTACAGATTTAGGATTAGAAAAATCTGTACTAACAGAAAATATCTTTTAATAATTTTTTATATTTATATGGAGTCAGATTTGCTATTGGGTTTGAGGAGCATACACCTAGGGAACAGTATCCCCTGTACACAATACTGATTTATCACCAATACATTTTTCAATATTACAGATTTTGTATTACAATGTAGTCTTAAGTGCAGACAAAGTGAAACCTTAAGCCCTGCAAAAGTGCATAGAAAGAGGGTAAAAAGATTAAGCTTTTGCCATTTTGTTACTCTTTGGGTTCTTCAGAATCTATTCTTGTTTTACCTTTAAGATTTTATTTTGCAAAGAGATGTCCATATTGCTCTGTGATATTTTTTTCATCATTATATTCACATTTGAGGTACAGTAACTTTTGCTTTAAGTTTGATAGGTAACACTACTTTTTCCTTCATCATTTTATTAGCATTGGTGACTGATGAAATAGCTGCAAGTGATGCATTTGATGCTGCCACACTGTTGGCAGTCTTCATCTGCCACTGAGTTGAGTGTAGTTACCAAGGGTGTAATAACAGTTTCTGAGAGAAAAGAAGTTGAGAAGAGTATGTATGCGATTTCTGAATGCATCATGTGTTCCCTGAATGGTTTCCTATACTTTTTAAATGGTGGCACTTAATTCTAGTCAAATGCTGCAGGAAATAAGAAGAAATCCACAAGTGAAAGCATTTTGATTAGAAATTTCTCCTTCCCTATCTAGATGGAAGAAAAGTTGCCACCCTACCTGTTTCCTAGCTGGTTTGGGAGCACAAATTGGAACTCATCAAACACTGCTAGAGCTTAGGGAGATATCGATTTATTTTTTTTTTTTTTAAGCTATCTCAACAGTTTGGAAATACTGGCAGACTAAATGAAAATGGGACATCATCAGTAAGTCCATTAAAATTTCCCCCTCTATTTCATAAAGCAACAGGGAGCAAGAACAGCTCATTTAGAACCACATCTTCCAAATTCAGCAATGAAAAGCAAAAGACCATCTTTTTCCATTCCTAATGTCTGCAGGAAGTAGATAAGGGAGAGTTTCATGTCTTCTCTATCCATTTACATTCCTTCCTCCTATTAACTTTTAGTGGCTTTAGTACTTCGGGATGTTGTGTTGCATTAAACAGCAGGTCTTCCCACTGTATAACCTTCACAAGGGTTATGCAGTGTTTTCCAGCCTCTTTAGTAGGTGGACTGGATTAAATGAGAAGGGGTGTTTCTCTGGAGAATAACATATAGGGAAATGGGAATGAATGATGTATGAGCTGCTCCCCAAGGAACTGAAGTAGGTAAGGGGAGTGCAATGCTTTAAATGAATTGTTAGCACATGGAAGCTGGGAAACTGAGGAGTCTTGAAACTAGTTGGTTTTGCATATGAGGGTCAATGGAGTTTCTTTAACTTATTTGACAAAGAAAAGTAGAAAATATTTCTTACTCCCTCCACAGAATAAAGGTATTAAGCTCTTTCTTCACAGAAAGGGGGGAAAAAAAGCAATATGAACATTTTAAGCATGTAAGAGTTATGCAAATAATGTTGGAGTGTGTGTATGCGTGAATATGGGAGAGACAAGGTAGGCACTCATTTTTCCTCCAGCATTTTGGAGTTGGTGGATATTAGTTAAAGAATATTTGTAGTCTACATATCTAATAGATAATCTTTAATGTCTTTGAATTACAAATTTTTAGAATAAAACCAGAGGTCCAAATATCCTTGTACATTTTAGAAATTCAGAACTGAATCTAATCTAATGTAAACCAATCTAGTATCAAGACTTTCACCAGTCCTTGAATGTATGATCATCACTGATAAAAGAGAAGAATCTCTTAATCTAGGTAATTAATTCTTGTAGTAAACACAAATTCACTCTCTAACTATGTAGAAATAAATCACAGAAGTAAAAATAATATGGGTAAAATAGTCACTTACTGGATAAATGATTAAAGAAAAAAAAAAAAAAAAGATTGGAGAATTAAATAACAACAAAACCCCTGGAGAAATTATGGAGAACTTTTATTTCAGGATTATGGTTCAGAACTTCTCCTTTTAGTGATGGAAAACTGCCACCCAAGATAAAGACAATTTTATTGCACCTTTTGGGATAAATTCCTTGTAGATAATAAAAATCTAGATGAAGGAGAGCCATGTGAAATTTTAATTAAACAAATTTATCAGTGCCTTCTAAGTATTAGATGGTGGGATGAACCACCTGCCTCAACAGAGTGACAGAAGCAGTGCACAATATTACAACACTATCATCTGCTATGATGATAAATGGCAGGCAATATCCGATACTGACTCTGAACATGATCTTTTGAGTAGAGTTGTGGAAATGTTGATATTGGAACCATGTGAAACATTACTTGTATTTGAACAGAAAAGCAGAGCTCTTAGGTTTGCACTGACCCAGGAGAAGCAAGGCCAATGTCCTGGTGACAAATATGGTGACTTGCCCCATTCTCATAGGCCGTTTGCTGATGGGATATAACCTAGTGACATACCTCTTCAGGACACAGAACAACAAGATCACCATCTACCATTTTAACTATTTCAAGGGAAATAACTGGTTAACAAGCTTCCTGTGATTTAATCCTAACTTATGTGTATGATTTAAAAATAAACCAAACCAATCCAACAAAAAAAAAAAAAAAAAACAACACACCACCTTGTTTGGTGCTTGGATAAATATAGAAATATTCTGGGGTTCAACTGTAAGTGTGGAACTACCAGAAATTCACCTTTACTATTTTGGCTTGTCTTTCTTCCCAAGAACTGTACATACTACTCACAGTGACTCTGCTTCAACTATTTTTCCTTGTGATGTTTAACGGAGGTTATGAAAGGCCACCTGAATATTTCAGACTCTTTTCCTTAATTCCCCTTATCTCTACTAACAGTTACATCTTCAAAGAACTCTATCAGGAATGTGTTACCTCTTCATTCTGAACTCATTCTTAAAAGTGCCAGTTTTTCCAGTTTCCATTCACTACCACAGCCATAGTGTCATTTTTAAGAAATTCTCTAAAATTGATGGAAAATTCAAAGGTTTATGGATTTATTTCCTTTGCCTTTATGCAGTCCAAAACCAGTACAATTGTGTGCCATTCTCTCCCTCATCTGGAATCACTTTGTTCCATGAGTCTTCCTAAAGCAAATGCACAAAATAGAAGGAAGCATTGTGAACAATTTCCACCCAGAAGATACCTTTCAGATGATCATTTCATCTGGATTTAATATCTCTGAAACTTCTCAAATCATTCTAATACAGTATGTTCCATTCTATAAAGCATATTTCAAACTTGTGGGCAAGTAAATTTTTTTTTTCAGCATTACTCTTGCATAGCATGATGACTGTCTGAGAAAGGTGTAAGTTAAAATTTAGACTTAGATTTTCAGAATGGACTACCTGTTCATCTTTTTTTTCTTTTGGTGATTGGCATTTATTGGGAACCAGATGCTCCTCTGAACCGGCACCAGTGGACTTCTGCCTTTAGCACTGAGCACGTGCATATACATGCCCGCACACAGACTGATATCCGGTTGGGAATACCTAAACCCTTTTATTTTAAAAGCCACCAATTATTATTGGCTGCACACAAATTTCTTTCCAACAAAGGGGATCAGAACAGTCAGGACTAGTTTCATTTTGGCATTCTGACCGTGATCAGTGCTAATGGCCAGTACCCCAGGTGACAACATCATTGTAACATCTGTGAGCTAGCAGGTATTTTGTGTAGGTCCATATGCCTCCTTCTTGTTCTTTTCAGGTTCTTCTAGATGCACAGAAGAAAGGAAAAGGCTTTCTTCTGTGTTGCCAGTGAGGCTAGTAAGCCACAGGTTCAGGTTTCAAATTGGATGTTTTTCCTAATCATGGCATAGTCCAATGAGTAAAACACTCATATTTTTTCCCTTTACATTATCTTTTAATTAAATTTACTCAGGAATTGTTCAGTTATACATGATGACTTCAAAGGTCTTCCTCTTTTCTTTGATTCTTTTGCCACCTCCAGAAGCATCTAACAACAATAAAAACTTCTGTGTCTTTTCTCCAAATCATCCAAGAGTCCCTTATCTCCTCCTAACACACACAATAGCAAGAAATTATCTGACTTATTTGGAGTAGAAGACTAAATAGGATTGTCAGTATCTTATGCATATCCTCTTCCATGCAAAGACTCAGTTAACACCAGTTAATCACAGAAGCCAGCGGAGAAAAAGCCAGTTTTGCCATGGAGAGAGGAAAAAATCAACCAACCAAAGAATCTGATCAGACACCAGAACAAGGAAATATCAGCCCATGACAGGAAGAGTTCCTGCTGATATGTCAGCTCTGCCTGTGGTTCCTATAGTCATGCTTGCTTACAGGTGTGCTCATCGTTTAAAAAGTGTTTTAATTGTTAAATAAATGAGGAATATGATTTTTTTCCCCAAATAGGGAAAGACCGTAAAACAAGGGACAAAATTATAAAAATCATACTGAATGACAAAACCTGTGAAACTAATGTCCCAGTCAAAAGGGTAAAATAAGCTGCATAAGCCTAATGAATGCTGTGATTCTTTTCACTTTTCACTTTGAATTTTGGATTTTTATTTTCATTCCTGATTCATTGGTGTGTGTGTAACCCGAAATTCAGGGCAATTTCATTTGTATACAGTTACATAATAAAGTTAGCCTGTTAGACTTAATATAAAATCGATATGAATTTAATTTCAGAAATATGAGTGTCTTAATGTATTCTGTACTTTTAAAAGTTCTTAGCTTTCACAAGCGAGGTCACTGCTATAACATTTTTATAGATAATTGTTATGTCAGGGAGGAACATTAAATGTTCAGCTGTATCTAATTGGCCGTTCTTGAGCTTATGAATAGTCATTTAGAAGTTTAATTTCACCATATTAAATAGAGATACATTTTTTTTTTCCTCCTGAAATCAACCTTCCCTCCCTTCCCCCATCAGTATAGCCTTCTATTGAAGATTTATAAGAAAAAGATGTTTTACTGGCTTGAAACATAGATTAATTGTGTGTGGGTAAACATATTATTGTAGACCTTTGTTATCAGTGCTGTTAGTTCGTGGGCGAATAAAGGGATTTGCTAAGTTCAGGCACTTAAAGCGGAAAGAGAGGACCAGAATGAGATGGAACAGTAGATATGATTCATCTTTCAAATAGATCAGTCTAAACTGCACAGGTTCACAGGTACAGTTGGAGTTACTTCTGTTTAGATATACAGTAGTGTATGAGAATTAGATTAGTGAGTGAAATGTTGCCTTTTACACTCTTGGGAGGGTTTATTATTTTTCACCTGAAGGAAATGAATTCACAAGCTGAGCAAGACAAAGTTAAAAAGAGACATAGTAAGTAAAAGATAAAATCATATTAGACACTCCATGCACTTATTGTTGTATTGTGAGAAAGCAACTAAAGCAAAGAAAAATAAGCTGTAAAAAAGAAAGTAAGTAAAGTCAGCATATCATCACTTATAAAGAGTTGGCACACTCAGTGAGGTAACCGTCCGTAATGGAAAGTGCTACACAATAACTTTTTTCAGTACTGCATTTCGAAAATTTGTGACAAACATTCTTGTATAGAACATAATTCCATGACTATTTATCAAAAAAACATTAGGATCAAATTGTGATCTTAAATTATATTATGAATAGAGAAAGATGGGACTATTTGCTCTGCAGACCCTAGTTATTTCCCTAGCTGCATTCTAGTTCCTGGAAGGAAAGTAAATTGCTTTGGACCCAGCCTGTCTCCATATTTTGGGACCAATTCAGAGTGATTTACTGATCTGACTGCTAGTTTGTTCTGTTTGGCTAAACTTAATGTTTGTTTGCCTTGGTGAAAATTTCCACATGCTTTCTCATTCAGATTTTCAGGGACTACAACCTTCTCATCAGGTATTCCAAGAACTGTTTCAAAATGAGTTTTCCAGTTGTGCATCAGATAACAGTATTAGTTGTCTGCCATACACCAACTGTGCCCTCAAAAACACATTTTAGGTTGAGCTAATGGCCATCCAGTTGCAGAAATAAATATGGCATAGAGCAATGCTAGAATCGATTGGACTGTGCAATATCATTACAACTTGTATAACAATAAAACAAAGTGTTTAACTAGTAGCATAAGTTAAAATCTTGCCTGTATTGACCACAACTTGGGGGGAAAATCTGCGAGCATACGCTTTTGGTATGAGACAATATTCTGAAGCTTTTTTTTTTTTTCAAACTTTCTCAAAATATTCTGATTCTCTCAAAACCAGTGCTATTTCTTTATGCCGCTGTCCCATTTTTTCATCTGAAGAGTTCATTTACACAGAAATGTTTTCAGCTCTCTGATTTTGCTTTGTTGTAGGGCAGACTACCTCCTTTGATGTTGTGCACATTCTGAACATTTCATTAAGTACTTCAAATACCTAATATGCAATAAAGTTTTTCAAGGAGCCTACTGCAGAAGAAAAATATTGATTAAACTTGTGTTTATTTCTTTTTAAATTCAGAATAATGCATTTCCTGCTTACTTTGGTGATTCTCTTGCACTCATATTTTATTGATTCACTTTTGTGAACAATCCATATTTTAAGACTAACAAAGTACTCACTTCCCCATAGTAGTTCTTGTGACTGCTTGGGGTCCTCTCAGTTGTTCTAGTCGTGGCTGGGATTTTTTTCTCATTCTAATTGGGTTTCTATAATTTTAATGACTGAAATAAGTTTTAATTCTGATTATGTCCTGCTTTTCTCCTTCATCATCTTTTTGGAGTTGATACAGAATCCTAGAACAATTGGTTTTTTTGGATTTCACAAGATTTTCTAAGTTACTTTTGTTATGTACATGTATGGAGTATATGTATATATGGAGCACCAGAAGACACATATCTCATGAAAAACTACAGATTAAATTAATTCTAAGTAAACTTTTCACTTTGGAACTCACTCTAGTAGTTTTGCAAATATCTTTTATAGGAATGCAAGGTCATAGCCAGAGATTATTGAAGTCAGTAGAAAAGACAGTTGTTTAGAGACTGATATTTTTTCTACATTTTTTTAAAGGAAAAATTAAAATTTGTTAACATTAAACTGTTTTTATAAAAAAAAAAAAAAAAGTCTTAATGTCTTACAGACATATTGAAAATTAAAACTGTTTTGCTTTCCACAAATGTACTTTTAGAAAATCATGGGACTAACAAAGTACATTAAATACAGGATGTTGCTTGACAACTTTAATCTGAGTTAGAATTTTTCTGATTTTTTTCAGATTACTGAAAAATTGCAAGACTTAGCGGCATACAAAATAAATGTATTGAATGTAATCAAAAGATTCAGCTGAAAAAACTGCCTTGAATGAACATCCTTTAACTGGCAGTTAATCAGATTCCAAATGGTGCCCACTACTGTCACAATGAGAAGTTGTAATTTGAACAGGAGCAATGATGTGTATGCAGTAGATAGAGAACTGAAACTCACAACTTAGTTTCACTTGTTCTGCCTGTCCAGGACGAGATGTTATGTTGCCCACTGCCAGCTGCTGCCTGTGTAAATCTTGAAATAAAAGGATAGACAATGAAGTGAAATACTGTGGCAAATAAGAAAATATGGCATAAAAGGAAAAATAATAGAATGTTCTGTTAAAAACAGGAGCCTTGCTCCTGGGTTAGTAGACGTTCAGAGATAAGTATAGTCTTTAGAAGTATTTTATAATGGATTTTAATTTTAAAATCTAGATTCTAAAGAAACTAAAGAGAAAATAACATAAACCATTCTGATAGTTTCTGCATGAATTATCTATCAATAGATACCCACTAATTTGATTCATTTTTCCGGTACTAAGAAGGGGAATGAACTAGTCTTCCCAGAAGAAATAACAATCATGAAAAGACTATTGCAATGAAATCATCCTTTAGTAATAATTATCTTATTTAGTCAGAAATTAGCCTTAGTAATAGGATTTAGATTTAAATTACTGCTACCCTCACCTGCCAATTGTCATTCAAATATAATTGTATAGTAATTTCATGCCACTTTAATATCGCCCTATATTCTAATAAAATAACATTGTGTGCTTTCATACCTTCATCTTAATTACATGTATGTGGAAAATTGCTGGAGGAGAAAACAGACATATATGACTTTTTAAACTAACTAATATTTCCAGTGATGAGGTGGTTGTTACCATAGAAATGAACTGAGTTTTCTGGCAGCTGTACGTAAAAGTAACTGCTCACACAAACATCCCACTAAAGGTGGAACAACAAAAATAACTCCAAAGAGTGTAACTGACCTACCAATGTTCACAAAGTGTTCTTTAATCATACAACAGGTTGGATGAATGGCCAAATAATGTAATTACATTTTCTTGCTTTTATTGTATGTTGTGTTTACCAGTGTGCCAATAAAAACCCATATACCTAGTTCTCAGCCACAAGTTAGACTTTTTTTAGTTCTCCCTGATGCGATAGAATTCTCTGTGAAACAGATACACTAGATTAAAAAAGATTAAGTGTTATGAAAAAAAAATAAAAATATTAATTTGTTTATTGCGAGATCCCACTGATTTTTAAGCTCAAACCTTTTTTTCTTAAAGTCTGTTTTGATGGGAAAAAGCAGGCAGCCCAAATTTTAGTAACATTGTTGTTAACTGGAAAACCTGAGCATCTTTTTAATAATAAGCACATTTTGTATGTACATTTTTGACCTTGATGTTTGAAATGTCTAAATGCATATTTTGACTATGGCTGAAGTTTAGGTATTGTTAATATGGATGTCACAAATTCACAACTTATTTTGAAATACTGACACTGAAAGAAGACAAACTAGGAAAACATGGTTAACTACGCAGAATATGCAGAAGCTAAATTTAGTGTTGTTCATTTGAACTCCAGGGTCTGTGTTGTTCTGTTTTGTTTTGTTTTTTCTAGTAAGAAAGAAAAATGTATAGGGTTAAAAATATTTTATGTTTATGTTACAAATTAGTGGAGCTTCTTGAAAATGTTATATCTCCAATGGCGAAGTTTAGCATACTTTATGTAGCAAAAATAAATTGTATGTTTGTAGTAAATACTTTGCATTTTGTGAATGCTTTGAAGAAAGAGTTGTTTCTTGAGGACCATTTGACCTTTTTTTGTGTTTTATTACAATCTTAGAGACCCTGCAGCACGTCATTCTTGAGGGAAAGAAGGAAGTGGGGCAGAGGCAGAAGGACACATTGCCTCTTTTGGCACTGTACTACTGTCCAAGGGCCAAGGTCACTAAATAGTTGGAAGAAGTATGACTTGATCCAGTGTAAGGAAACTGATGAGCAGGTAGGATTCTTTCTGCCATTAAGATACACTTTTAAAAGTCTTGTACCCTTCTGGCACCTGGGGGACAGAGTGAAGTGCTAATACAAGGAGAATGAATAGAAATTGCTTCAGACTGCCATTTCACATATAAGCAAAATGTATGTTATAATAACTGCTTCTGTGTCAAAACCAAAAAGGAATCCAGAAAGATCTCCCAGGTTCTAAGAACTCTCTTTTTGCATCCATGTCTACTTTGGGGAATTCTGCCACTAAACAGGTAACGACAGCATGTGCTGATGTAGATGCTATATTTGATTTCACTTCTTGTTAAAAGTGTCCTCCTCAAGAGAAATTTTGTCATCAGATGGGAGGATACTCCTGTGCCGCCCATGCCTTCACCTAGCTTGTTGTAGAGGAGAAACACTTCACTTGGAGAATTCAATGTGCTCAAATCAAAGGAGCTGTAGTTCCTTTTCTCATTATGATCTTATCCCATATCATCTGGGCCTTTCCCCCAAACCTGTGGTACTCCAAGGCTCTCTTCTCTCAAAGGTAGAACCTGTACAGTCAACAGTGTTCCCAATTCTGTTTTAGAAACAACATGCATGGTTTCTGTAGCATTTTATCTGCTACAACACTATGTGTTACCTTGAAAATGAGGAACTTGAAGGTAATGAAAATACATAATTTTTTCAGGATGTATCAGGCACTTGCCAACTGGCTCTGCACCCTGTGAAGTGGTGCTTCTCTGTTTCTGAAAAACAGCTTGGCTGTATTATGATACAGACACGACAATTAACTGTGTGTGCCCAAAATTTCCAGGTAGCGAGCTTGCCTCATCTGAGGCTTCCGGCATGGAAACACTAAAATATAAGAGCTGCTTTGAAAGTATAAAGGCAACATCCAGCTCCCTACTGCTATCTTGCCAGTGTGCAAGTGGTTTACAATGGGGATGATAGTTATACGGATGGGGATACTGGATCTTACAGAAAGGTGATTCTAAACAAAGCACAACACAAGAGACAACACATCCCAAGATACCAGAACTGTGTTGAGGGATAGACTCAACATGTCATTCCTTAATGCTGTTTGTATGTACGAAGTATCTTCGGGAGTAGTAGTGAATCACTGGGAGATATATCTGATACCAATATGTTTTTACGGAAAATTTCTGCTGTGCCCCAACTCTGGAGTATGACACTGTTTTAATAAAAAAGGCAAGTGGGAAGAAAAAGTTGAAATCAAGCTGTTCCTTCAACTGCTAGATGGAAGAAGTTACAAAGTCTTTCATTTGGTGTGCTTGGCTGAGGGAGACTTAAAAGAATGCTTTGGAGTGCCAGGCATCCATCATATATTGTGATGGAATGCTAGTAGAGTCAAAAAGGGTAATTACTGCAATTGTTTGCTGTAGCTGGCTCAAGTACACATAGTAAATGATCTGCAGAAGTTCATTTTAAATTAGAGCTCTGATGCAGTGTGTTATTAGAACTATGTAAGAACACTTTAACAAAACCAACATTAACAAAAACCAAACACACTAATGTTCAAAGCTTATAAAAGGTAGTTATAACTAAATTTTGTATTTTAAAAAAGTTGAGTGTGAGCTTTCTGCTTAACCTTTTGCCATATCTGAACTTTAGTGCTATTTTCTAAGTGGCAAGATAGTGATATGGCTGTTGTCTTGGCTTGGGTGGATGGTGGCTTCGCTGCTTCCAACTACACCGAGCTGCCCTTGAAGTACAAGCATTTCCACAGATGTGGAGGTTTCCTGGGTATTTTTGCAACATTTGTGTTTGCTGCCTGAAACTGACGTGCTATACAGTTGCACTTCTCATTACATCTCTGTGTTGGGCTATTTTCTCCAGGAAGCATTTCTTTTGGTCTCTTGCTATGTCAGAATTACTACCTGTACATGAATTTTTCTTTTGCTTTCCTAAAAGTGGATTTATTATGATCAACGCATTTGGTTTTCCTTAAATCTTTTGCAGAAAATATTATCTGTAGGAAACAATAGTAAAATATGTTCAACCATACTCCATGAAATCGCCAACAACAGCAGTGTCTGATTATGTGACCCACATATTTTCTCCTTTAACAAGAGGCAGCCTTCCCCTTGCCAAATATTCTGTTTTACTATGCACACATACATAGATCTATTAATCTGTGATAGGCTTACACTTTCAAAAATTGTCAGATTTCCTTGGTATCTGTGGAAAAATTGCAGACTTTTTTCAAGCACCCTAAGAAGAAGATGAGCTGCTAATGTCACGGTACTTCATTTCCAGCTTCTGGTGTCCCCTCAGGAAGCTCGCATTTACAAGGGAGGCTATGGGACTATGTGAGACTAGCAGAGTGTTAGTGCAGTGCGATATAGCACACTACTTGCATCTTCACTGCAGTGCTGGAGCAGGGAAATGATGTGCTGAGCGGAAATACAAATTATTCTAAAGACAGATCTACACAAATAATTTCTACTGACTTTAAAACACCAGTTGTTAGAAGTTGCTTAAGGGTGCATGGCTCTTATTCATGTTCTTGCATTAGCTTCTCAAAAACCTGCAGTCTTAAAACACATGTGCAATCACACTGGTATGTCAGAAAAGCTGAGGATAACTGTAAAGGCACGAGTTCTAGTATCTGCAAGCAAAGTTTCCAGGATCAGGAATTTTTATAGGTATCACTACTCATAGTGCAAGGAACAAAGAAAACCACTCCCATTGTCAAGTAATATTTGTTTTATCTAAACAAATTACTAAAAATTAAATAAAATATTTTCATTTAAAAATAAAAAAGGAATGGAAAAATTATTGCTAAGACAATGTGCAAGTACAGGAATTGTAATAACTTGGCTTGCACCTCTAAAACACATCTTGACTGATGTTAAAAAAAAAAAAAGTGATTTTCAGTTTTCACTAGGGGGCACTCCTCTCCTAAATACATTAGGAGAAAGGCACGAATAGTACATTCCTATAAATAGGTTTTCTCTGTGAGATGTTAAGAAGATGTATATGGGTCTATTTAAAGAGTTTTCTCTATTTCTAGAAGTAAATGCTTAAAAGGTAAGAATATGTTGGTAATTAATGTTCTATAATGTTCCTTGAATTTGGGGATCTTTGACTAAATCCTATTTAAAAATTAGTTTAGAAACATTATTTTCTATTTTAAAAAATGACTGTGTATTGAGGAACTGGTCTGTTTAATGTATTCTCCTTGATCTGTGTAAGTTCATGAAGATTATTACCGAACAGCTTACTACTGCTTAGAACTCAAAGATACTCTCATAAGACCATCATGCTCTTAAACTTCGTTTTCAGTTTGTAATCATTAACATTAGCTGATACTTCCTTATTCATTATCCATATGCTTATGAAGAAATTTATAATTTAATAGTCTTTGACTTAAAGTAACAAAAGATAAAAGCTTTCCAAATATTCAGCATATGTAAATTGTTAACTGTTAACATTCTTCAGACCTTTATCCAAGTGTGTATTTGATTCCCTGTGAGCACACTGGCACTGTATGTAGGACAAAATAACTTAATTTCCAGCTGTATAAGCAGCTTGAAAGGGAGTAGATCTGAATAGAATCAGAGAAATGGAGAAACAAAAGGAAAAATAAAAGAGAGTAGTGGCACTATAACACATGGAACAATGTTATAAATCAAACCCCATAGATTTCAGTATTTACTTTTCAGTTTTGTTTGCTATAAGCTCTTATAAAACCTCAATCCAAAATATATAATAAAGGATTAGAACAGCAGGCATTTTAATCAGCATGTCTGCATGCTTTTTCAGGTTGGGAAAAACATAGTGAACAAGTTATGGAAAGAACAGTTATATTTTAGATACCAAGTATATAACTAAGAGAAAAGCATTTATTGCCTGTCTTTCTATATTCTCTGTGTACATGGTCTAGGTTCAGGGATAATCAGATTCAAACATAATTTCAGGTCTTCAGTGATTAGTGCAGACTTCTGGCATACATAATGTGACCAGGTATATATCAATCAATGCAGTCTATTCATTTAATGTTCTATGTGGAAGACATAATTTGCTTCTGTCATTCTAATTCTATGGACCATTTTTGGAACAATCTCTGAAAGGAGGCTTCAAGATGAAAATTTCATAAGCACAAGTTCAATGACACTGTCTAAAAATGTCTGTGTCACGTCCATCAAAATATTACCTATCACCATAGCTCCTGTTTTGGTCAGAGAACTAATGTCTGTTCAAAAATTGTGGAGCTAATTTTCATACTAGTGATATAGTTACAGGTTGATGTCTAAAATCGAAAAGCTCCATGTCATTCACTCACTGCTAGTTTTCAACTTCTCTCGGTAGAATTGTAGAATCATTTCAGTTGGAAGACACCCTCAGGATCATCGAGTCCAAACATAACCTAACCTAACTCTAGCACTAAACCATGTCCCTAAGAACATTTTTAAACACCTCCAGGGATGGTGACTCCACCACTTCCCTGGGCAGCCTGTTCCAATGCCTGACAACCCTTTCTGTGAAGAATCTTTTCCTAATATCCAATCTAAACCTCCCCTGGTGCAACTTGAGGCCATTTCCTCTCATCCTGTCACTTGCTACTTGGGAGAAGAGACCAACATTCTTTGTGTTACAACCTCCTTTCACGCAGTTGTAGACAGTGATAAAGTCTCCCTTCAGCCTCCTTTTCTCCAGGCTAAACAGCCCCAGTTCCCTCAACCGCTCCTCATCAAACTTGTGCTCCAGGCCCCTCACCAGCTTCCTTGCCCTCCTCTGCACTCTCTCTAGTACCTCAATTTCCTTATGATGAGGGGCTCAAAACTGGGAACAGTATTCAAGGTGGAGACTCACCAGTACCAAGTAGAGTGGCACAATCACTTCCCTAATCCTGCTGGCCACTCTATTCCAGATACAAGCCAGGATGCTGTTGGCCTTTTTGGACACCTGGGCACACTGCTGGCTCATATTCAGCAGGCTGTCAATCAGTACTCCCAGATGCATCTCTGACGGGCAGCTTTCCAGGCACTCTTCCCCCAGCCTGTAGCATTGCCTGGGGTTGTTGTGACCCAAGTGCAGGACCTGGCACTTGGTCTTGTTAAACCTCATACAACTGACCTCAGCCCAACCATTCAGCCAGTCCAGATCCTTCTGTATGGCCATCCCATCATCTTCCAGGAGCACTTTAAGTGAAAATGTAATTTTTTATTGCGAGTCTCTCTCAAAAAGAAAGGATTGAGTCATCCCAGCGTTGTGACTCTGAGATATGGTCAGCAAATTCTGTTCTTCAGGGCTGTTCTTCATCTTTGATTAAAAGGAAGTGTTCCATCATGTGGTTAAAACTGCTCCTATTCTGCAATTCTGAATCTCTGGGACAGACTCTGTTATTAGGAACAGGTAGAGTCCTGATAAACACAAGGCTGGATGCTATGTTGTATTTTGGAAAAACTGGGACAGTAATTTCTTAGAATTTGTCTGGATTATGATGAATGCAAAGCAATCCCTTCTTGAAATCTGTTGATAGTTTTGGGTTTGGATTCTCAAAGATGCTAGTAATTATCAACTCCCATGTTCTTAACTTTCTCTTTTGCTATCAAGTGTATGAATCAGAGTGGCATGTGAAAATTAAATTCTTGTAGAGAGTCCAGAGCTGTGCTTGCAAAAACAAGTAAAAAATCCTAGAATGATGAGCCGCCTTTGTCATTCGTAGTTCAGCAGTAGTTTCTTTTGGTATTTAGGAAGACTATGCTGGGTATAAGAGCTTTCCCCGAAACACAAGCAGCCACCTTAAGATGCATGTTGGAGCTTGGAAGAGGTACTCCAGAGGTTTTTGGTTTTAATCTGTGATACAGGGATACTACGTGTTCTGCACAATGTTTGAAGGTAAAAGGATGTGAAGTAGAGGGGAAAGCAAACACACAAACAAACAAACAAACAAAAATCCAACCACAAACCAAAACCAAAACAAAAACAAACAAAAAACTAACCAGCCAAAACCCCAAACAAACAAAAAACCGAAACCAAACCAAACAAAATGCATAGTTGTGAGTGATCAGCATTACTTGCTGTTATATTGTCATGGATTGGTATAGTTATGCTGGGTGTGATGTAGGCTAATATACTAAAATGAAAAATTATAATAATTGATTATGGTGACATATAGAAAAATCGTGACCTTTAAAATCTTTTTAAAAAATTGAGTGCTATGTTATATTATAACATACTATTATTTTACTCTAATAAATTAGGAAACTACTGGGCACCTACTGTTTTAGTAAAATATCCAAAAAAGGACTCTTTAAGGAGCTATTAACTGAAGGTCAGTTTACGGTCTAATATACAGCCTAGCTGCATGTGAAAAGAGAGAAAGGGAAGAAGGAAGTTTCATCAACTGGCTTAAGAAATTTCTGCATTTCTGTTGAGTTCTATAGGAGTCTCTGGAGGAACTGAGGTCTACTGGTGGGGTTCTGCTGAATCTAGACTGAAGCTCAGGTTACCATCAATCTTGATGTGAACATCTTCACCTCTGTTCGTAAAGGCACCATACCAAAATATGGTGTAGAAAACCGTGCCCTGCCCGTTCTAGACCAGTAGAAACTATAAACCTGTGACCTCACCAGTCTGGTCAAATCTAGCTGGATTAAAGTCTGGATAAACTATAAACTTTTAAAGGTCTATGCTCATCAGCTTGTGTGGAGGGGCAAACAACAGGTTGAGTAATGTTGTCTTTTTTCTGTGCCTCCAATTTTCCATCCATGGCTATGGATTTTTTTAAGGCAGCATTTGTTTTTAGGGACTTTAAACACTGAAGCAGGACTGAAGTAATAAAATTTATTAATGAAGTTATTTTTTGCAGATGGACTGGTAAACACTTTAAAACTATAGTCACTCATTTACACACTAACATCTTTAAACCACATTTTAAAAATATACATATAAGAAACATTTATTCCCAACCTGTATACACACATCTATTTGGTGTAGCGTGGGTCTATCTAAAGAAGAAATTAGTTGCTAAGATTGTGGAAAAACTGCTATTTTGGGGGCATCTAGGTTTAAGATTGGATTTATGGTAATTCTCCCAGTGGTATCTTGTGGCCTTTGAGCCAGATCATCCTAAAGAAAAATCACCATTATGTAAAGGGCACGTTTCCAACAGATTTACGAACTGCTTTCCAGACTCCTCACTATGTGTAAAACCCTTTTGTTCCTTTCACATTTTCTTTCATGTCAAATCTAGATGGAAAGTTGATGTCCTAAAACTTTCTGTAGATTCCAAACTTTAAAAAAAGGCCTTTTATTTTAATTTCAGTGTTTTGATTGCCCTGAATTAAAATGTTAATTTAATCTGAATATTCAGAATTTCAGTCAGTCAATTTGCATCTACTGGTATTTCTAAACTGCTTCTTTATTGTCGAAACACTTTGTGTTTCTATACTCCATGTTCTGCCTAAGAAGCCAGATGGTTAGAAATTTCCAGGTCATTGACCAGGCTCTGTGGGGAAACTACTTCTTCTACAACTCATCATGGTCTGCTTTGAGGTTTAGACACACATCTGGCCCACAGAGACTAGGACTCTGAGGAACTTAGTCTTTGAAATACAGCAACTACAAATTACAGCCAATTAATTCTGACCAACCTGGAATCTTAATATTCTGTTAGTTTTTGACAAAACTAAATCTTTCAATTTGGTTGAATAAAGTGAATAATTACTATTTTGCTATGTGAAAATCCCCACTGTGTATGCAGAATTAGCATCTCACAGAAAAATATTCTGCGGAAACACATTCTGTTTAACTGGATTATCTGTTAACTGGAGTACCACGGAACTGGAGTTCCTTTCCTCAGTTCCTTAAGTGTGGTGTGGGGTTTTTTGTTTGTTTTGTTTTCCTTTGGAAACTTGTTTCTGGTTTTTGATGTATCAAAGGTGCTGAAAAAATTGAAATAGTAACAAGAATGATCATATAGCAAAATATTTAGCTCCTAGATGTCCCAATTAAGCCAAGCTGTTACTGGTGAAACACTGCTGCCAATTCAAAATGAGCAAATGACCACTATCAGAGATTTGGCTGGACATTGCAACAATTTATACATTTATACCTATCCACTTCTAATAGCTTCATCAACCCTTGTAATCTGGAAGGACAACTGTACTCTACGGCAGTGCCGTTTGTGGTGTTGTTCTTGTTCCACATAAATTTTCCATTACTGAAATAGACTGCATATATGGTTATTTATTAAGTTAAAAATACAAACAAAACAGTCAACTGAAGAAAGTGAGAGGACAAGGGAAATAAGAAAAGGATGGAAAGGAATAAGTAAAAGACAAACTAGGTATTCATATTCTGAATATCATAGGAAAGGAAATTAATTGAAAAGAAGTGATTTTTTTGGAAGACAAGTGACAGAAAGATGAGAAAGGTATAGGTAGTTTTAACAAATGAAATGTCTGTAAACAGAGCCTGTGAAGCAATGTGTCACTGAAAGGCTTTGTCTGGCAGCAAATTTCATATGCTGTGTTTCAAAATTGGATAGCAATGTGCAAAGCCTCTTCTGAGTTACATCCTAAAAGTCCCACCTTATTTTTTGCAAGACTTATGATGAATTTCATTTACTTTTAAATTATACAGAAAGTTTAATGATTACAGCATGAGTTTATTAAAAAAACAAGATTGTTTCAAAGACCTACACTGCAGGTTATTTGTATAGAAATTGTACATAAATGTGTAGCTTTCTCTTGCCTCTAAATGATTTGGTAACAAGGTAAGACACATGGCATGTGTAATAGTGCCTGCAGGCCCAAAACAAATTAATGTAATGGGAACAAATGTGTAATCTTGTCAAATTATGTATTTGATTAGAAAGGGACTTGGCTCCAACAGAAGATGTGGTTCTGAAGAAGAAAAATATTCCAGTAAAGTAAAACCATGTAATTCTGAAATGTCTTACGTAGGTATAGAAACAGAGCTGAAGAATTGTGGAATTTCATAGCAGAACTCTCTTACATATGTTCAGTCCTCCAGATTTACATCAAGATAAAGAGTTACTTTAGGTGAATAATGCATGGTAGGTTTGACCAAACTCTAAAACTTGCATCACTGTGGCTAGCTAATTCTATACCTTAATTCATCGACCTACAGTTAGTCAATAAAATATTGCAGGTCAACCTGTCATCACTGTAAGATATAGGATACTTGTCATGGGAACAACTTTGTCCAGCTGCTGATGGAAGAAAGGGGCAAGATGGTTTTTATGTTTGATCGGCTTAGCTTTTGCTTTTGTGAAGACTTTAGTTCCCTTAAATAGTTATGCTATTGGAGTTTCAGAAAATTTCGATCTTTCAGAAACATAAGATTAGGCCAAATTAGCAGCTAATAGTACTTTGTAGCTACCCAAGGTTTTTTGCTTTCTTTGCTCTCCAAAAGCATATGCTTAGTTCATTTTATTTCTCACATAAAACATTTTCATAAAGAAAAACTTTTTCCTTAATGACACTTTATTATGAACATTTTTAGACATTATTAGAATTCTTTAGATTTTGTGAAATCCTCTGTAACAGTCTTGATAATATATCAGTGACTACATTATAAGTGTGTCATATTCAGAAGTTATAGCTGTGTCCAACAGACAATAACCAAATTTGTTGTATTGTGTCCAGTGCTTTGGATACAGAAAAGCATACATTTAGCAATGAATAAGATTTCAAAAAAACCCCTAAAATATAAACTAATAATAAGCAGAATATTTCTGTATTTGATAAATACATTTGATGCATATTTGAGTAAACTTTGTCATTTTGATTTGTATTTGGGTAAAAGAGGAAAAAAACCTCAGTTTTGCACCAAAAAAAAAAAAAAGAGAGAAAGTGGTTTTATGCAGAATGTTGAAAAAAAGAAAAAAATATCTTAGTATTAGAATTTTATTAGTCATTAAATCATTTTCTTGCTTGCCACACTATGTATAGGCTAGAGCTATTGTTAAGAGAGACATTCAAGAATTTTAAGAACCCTGCCTCCTCAAAATAAGATGTAAAAGCAGACAATGGCTTGTGGTCAGGGAGAGTAAACATTAGAAAGGAGATTAATTAGCATGCCAAAAGAACTTTGCTAAGATGAAGAGGCTACAATGGGGCTGAATATCTCCAGCTGTGCAGAACTATCAGAAGGAGGAAAAAGTGGTAAATGAAGAATCAAAAAGGACCCCTACCTGTTTAATCAACCACGATGATTAGAATAATTAATAGATTTTTCAAACTGTATGATGAAGAGACATTTCTTAAGAGATGCTGATGATCTCCATAAAAAGGAAAAAACAGAGCTCGTTTCACAGAGACCAAAAAAAATCTGCAGATATGTGGCATGGATTTTTTTTCATGCCATTTTCATTCTTATTCAAAAGAATGAAGACCTAACCTGCATAATTAACTATCTAGGTTGGGATTTGTAAAAAAACTGTTTCAGTGCATACTTCGTCCTCTAGCTTTGTCTGCAGTAGAAATAGGTACTCAGATAAGCTATACAAGTGGATTTTTAAACTTATTTCAGACTACAAAATCCATAACTAAATAAGGTCACCTAGCAACAATATACTTTTCACATCATAGTTCCATCCACAGTACCTTTTGTAGAGCATAACTCAAGTGTACCTCAGTATTTCTGACCAATAAATCTGAGCTAACAGGAAAATTTCAGTGGGTAGAAGTAGCAGAAGTAGCTGTTTCTCTTATCCTTATTTTTTATTTTTGCCTGAGGATGAAAAACATGTGTGGAAGATCTTCTCCAGTCATATACTTTGGAAAAAAGAAACTATAGGAGATATGAATTAGAGAACTGCTGACCTACTCCTTAAACTTCTAAGATAATTATAGAAAATTGTGAAGTAAACAGTTTTTCTCCTCTTAGGACCTGATTTGACAAAATCATACAACTCAACCAAAACATCATGTAGCTCCTAATATGCATGCTCTTAATGACAAAGTTCACAAAAGCCAAAAATATGATTTTTTGAATGTATTGAATTATAAGTAACACAATGGAATTGGGAATATTGTGGCAGTTGAGCCCACTTTGCTGATAAGGGACTCTGAATTCACAAATGTTCTTACTAACAAGAAAGAAATCTAGAGAAGTCAAAGCTTACAAAGGGTACCTATGTCCTACCCAACCTCTGAATTGTTTCTACTGAGATTTTATGGTGTAAAATGGTTAAAACAAGTCTTTATCCAACACACAAAGCTCTACTGGCTACCCAATGTTTTTTGCTGCTTAAATGGAGTCAGTTCTGAAAATCCAACCTCAGCTATGGAAGCTGAGTACTTCTGTATAAGGCACATCTGGATAAACAAAATAGAGATGCCTAAATTAGGAAGGTGTTTTTTCAAGGAGATTGTGAATAACACATGAAGGTTTCAACAGGCATTGCTTTAACATGACTTCAGTTAAAGAGTCCATCCATCTTATGATGTTATGACTGTTTTCTTCACAGAATATCTACTGTATCAAGTGTTTGATTTGAAGGGGTGTGTCTGGGACTAGGGCATAGGGAGATGCTTTTCTCTTTCTGGAAGCTGTGCTGTGTGCCAGGAGAAATTCCTGGGTAGGAAAAAAAATCTGATTTTTTTTTTACAGAACTACTGAGAACACTCAGATAAGAAGAATTTTGAGTTAATAATGAACTGCATCTAAAAGATTTGAGATGCAGACATTAGATTGTTCTTGGCATCAAGATGCTGCATATTATTGTGTTCTACATTTTAGCATACAGTTTAAATTGTTCACTGGATATGAAAAGTTTTGACATTTTGAACATGAGGAATTTTCCTAGAGATACAACTGTAACTTTGACTACTGAATATTTTCAGTTGCTATCATTGTCAAAGTGAAAAATGAGGATTTAATATCTAGACAAGGTATTTTTCTTGGATAGGCTAGGTCAAACAGGAGCTGCTGAGGCTGGTGTGGAAGTTAAAGTTCTGCAGCTTGTGTTATATGAAAAGCTCAATCCTTCTGTATTTAAAAACTTCGGATGAAGAACTCAAACCCCATGAAGTTCTCTTATTTTTTGAAGGTTTGAGTTCCAGGATTTATCTGTGTGAACTCTAGTTACATCTGTTGTGATAGTTGGGGCTTTACAGGATGGTAGAAAGATTAGGTAAGATGTCAGGCAGAGATGTCACACCAGAGATGTTCTCTTTTTCAGTTCTAAGCCTGTGAGGACTTTGCTCAGGCCTGTCTTGAAGTGGTCTTCTGCTCCTCATCTTGTACAGGCCCATTCATCAGTGACTTGTTCTGAAGTGTATATGAGCTGTCAATAAGCATGGATGTGTGGTTAATGCTGATCACCTGAGCTCCTGTGCTCTCTGTATCTTTGTAGCTTTTGGCTTTTTGACAGTAGTTGTGTCAGCAGAGATCCACAGATTTTTAACAATCTAATCATAATCATGAAGAATGCAACTTGGAGCATTTACCTCACAGCAAAAATATTAAGGGTTAAATTGCAATAATAGGAGAAGAATAGGGAAAGTCATAGAAGGCCAAATATATTAAATCTGGAGGTCTGCAGTGGCCTGAAGTAGAAGATCAAAGTCAAGGAAGATGATGAGAGATTAATGTTTCAAAGCAGTTTGAGGCACAAGTACCAAAAGCCAAGGTGAAGCTAAGATGTAGTCAGCAAAAGACATCAAGGTTAATGAGAAATCATTAAGAATATAGTATGTATTAGTATAAAAAGGGTAGAAGAAATGAAAGTGCCCCATCATGGAAGAAGAATGTAGTAAGCAGAGAAATTGAAGAAACAATAATTTAAAAATCTAGGTATCAAATGTCAATGGCATCTAGGTGGTTAGCTCAGCTATCCCAACAATGACAAGAAAAAATAAAAGGCTTAGATAAGACTTTGTTTGTAACAACTCTAACAACTTCATTTTGTATTTTTTTGTAAAAATGTGATTGGTTTAGGCATCTTATGAACTCTGCTCCTGAATATTTACAAAATTGTTTGAAAGGATCTCAGAATTGCAGTAGTTGCTTCTGAGAAACTGTAGAGAACGAGTACCAGATGACTGTAAAAAGCGAAGGTTTTGTTTGTTTGTTTGTTTGTTTTAAAAAAGGGCCTTCAAAAGAGTGGGTTGAAAAAGGGTGAGAAAATGAAACTCCTGCTGCCCTAGTCTCAATTTCTAGAAAATACAGGGACAGGTAATTCAGTACACTATTTCTAAGCATTTGGAAGATACCAGAAAGATGCATCACAGTCAGTATATATTTTACACAAGTCATATCAAGCAAAAAAAAATTCTGTTTATTAACTAATCCTTCTGCTCTGTTCAACAGTGGGAAGGCACAAAGAATTTTATTGCTCTAGGCACTGACAGTGAAAAAACAGGTATCTTGGTTTTAAACATTCAACACGATGATAGAGAAAGTGATCAGAGGTCTCAAAAACATGGTGTGAGATTAAAAAATATAGAGTAAAAATATGGTAATAAACATATCACAGGGAAGAAATACAAAATGGGGATACAGTACTTTACAGTATATAAGACAGTGCTGAACAGAGGAAGATAGTGATTTGTTCTTCATGTTTTTGATGAATAGGATTCACCATAAGAAGCTGTAAGCTTAAATTGCAACAAGAAAAACCTGTCTAACTTCAGAAGAGTTTTCCAATACCTGAAACAAGTAAAAGTCACTGACATAGATATGTGTGGAATTTCCATCACTGACAGAGACTCTGCTGATGGTGACTGTGGTCTAAAAATAGATTTAGATCAGCATCTGCCAGGAGTGACAAGGTATAGCTGGCTTTGCTTGTGGGCAATGGGATAGCTAGATGTTCTCTGGTGATTTTCTTCAGGATAATTTTTTAAAAAAGGATTTTAACTGCAAGGGCTGTGTTATTATGTTTGTATAAACTTTAACTCCATGCTTTAGTGCCTTAACTGAACACATTCTTCATTTGCAGGAAGCAGGTCAAGCACTTTTGAGACACATTGTTCAAGGCATAATTTTTTTTGTATTTCCTAGTAATTTCTCAGCATGTCCTCTCTGTCTCATCATTAACCTATACACACAGACTATTCTTCCAATATATCTCTTGGCATATCTGTTACATAATTCCAACACTTTCATACAACATACGGACGTGTATACAAAATACATATTAATATTTACATGTACACTCCCTCTTTTTTCATTTCTCCATCCTTTTCCTTATGCAACATCCATACTGCTCCATCAGCAAGTCAGAGGTGAAGCAACCTGAATAGTTGTGATTTTAAACTAGTAACTCTTAATATTTGAAAAATCTAAATTATGGAAAACTTGGAAAATAAATTTTGAAACTGGGAAGACAGACAAATATTTGTTAATAACAGCAATATTTCTTAACCAAACAATGATCAAAACAACAATTAGTCAGAGTTTCTTAACTTTCAGTTCAAAATGATGTACCTGTTACTGTTAGTATTATTCTCTTATCACTACCGCAGTACTGGATTCCCTGTTGCATCTTAAAGATGCTGTTGTTAGGCACATCAGTATGCAACAATACAGATATATTTTCTGTGAGAAACGTACGTACATTTAAAATAAAGGAAAGAATAATTCTCAAGATACATAAATCTAATCTTTGAAGAGCAGTGAAACTATTGGGGAAAAAGAGAAAACTTCTTAGTTTTGTATCTTCAAAATGCCATTTCAATCAAGTATCATTTTTTGTGTGCTTGAATAAATGGAATTACCAACTTGTATAAAGTCCTTGATCAGAATGAGGCTCTTAAACCAATTATGTGGAGATCAGAGTGCTTAAAATTATGAGGAATACATTTAAGATTATTAAAGGCTTCAAATAGCTTGGTTCAGGCAAAATTACATATAATTGATCATTTAGTATGTGTTGTCAGTAGAAACTGCAGTCATAGGTGTGGAAGAGCACTTTCTAGACAAATCACAGTGAAACTTTTGTAAAACTCAAACTATACCAGAACTCCCATTTCTAAGGATTTTTACTCCTCTTAAGTATGGAAAGATGCACCGTAAGTACTGAATAATATTATCTGGACGAAAATGTGAAATGCAGATGAAGCAAAACCAACATAGGTTACCTTGATTGCTAATGATTTGGATGCTTTTACAAAATGTTTACATAGGCGATTCTTTAAAATCACTTTAAAACCCCAAAAAAACCAACATGAACTTATAGAGAAATTTCTTCTTTGCCAAAGGACAAAGCAATTTGTAGAAAATTCACATTAAGATTGACAAAAACAAACTGGATTGTCAGAGAATGATTGTATAAGGGGCTGACTCCATAACCTGCCCTGAGAACAACATGACTGTTTTATTGATTCTTATTTAGCCTCTGTGCAGTTCCTCTATCCCTTTGCGTTGAATTTTATGATTCATTTATTACAGAATATAATATAATTCTGGATAGGTAGCATTTTCAGAGTCAGGCACATAAATCCTAATCTGGCAATCATTGTCCATACCTGTCAGACTGGTGACAAGATTCTCATTGATATTAGTGATCCAGGTTTAGGAACAAAATGTATTATGTCATGTAAGAAGCAGGTTAGCAGATTTAATTCATACTTTACTATCTGTCTGTAGTTACCAGACTGGTTGGTTTATGACTATGACTGCTTGCAGCCCCTCCACCAGTAGGACAAGAGGAGAAAATTGAACAGGACTGGGAAAGCTCATGGATTAAGATAAAAGCAAGGACATTGTTTACAAATTACTGTTGCAGGCAAAACAGACTGGAGGAAGATTCATTTATTGCCAAATAAAATAAAAATATACTTGCTAGTTTGGGTAATGGGAAACTAGAAGACACCACCTTAAAAACCCATCTTTTCTCCCCTCTTTGTAGGCTCAACTTCATTCCAGACTCTTCTCCCTGACCAGCACAGGGGAAATTGAGGTGGTGGTGAGGGGGTACAGTCTGTGCTAAATGGTTTCTCTTCACCGCTCCTTCGTTCTGATGTGTTTGCTCTGCTCTGGCATGACTTCTCCATGGGCTGCAGTCCTTCAGGAAAATGTTTTCCGGTGTGGGATGGTCACCGTTCTTGTGCTTATACCTGTTTGCCCTGGCATGGAGCATCTCCAGTTCCTCTTCCTCTCTCTCTGACTTTGGTGTTCCCTCCTTTTTCTTACTTTTTGTTCCCACCTCCTCTCTCCACATGGCATTCTCCTAGCTATGCTTTTCGAGAGGCACCACTAGCTTTGTTGATGTGAAGCTACGACAGGAACCAGCTGTCCCCAACATGTAGCAGCCCCGTACCTCTCCTCAGAGGCCAACCCTGCAATCCCTGTCCCACTCCCAAAACCTCACAACATACAGCTAATACAAACCTAAAAATTAGAGTGTTACTCAAGTCCAGGGAATAAAGTTAACATTGCAAAGTTAGATTAATTAGGTCAAGAGGATGGCAGATGGAATTCAAAATTAAATATGGAGTCAGCTATGCCAGAAAGGTGATTGAGCAATTTATGCACCTTTCTAATTTCTAAATTAAAATAATTCGGGAAAGAAACCGGATGTCACTGAAAGCTTTGAGTCAGCATGTACCCGTACTTTAAAAAACAAACGCCAGAAATAGGGGGAAGAGCGCATGATTCTTACAGAAGGGTGGGATTACAGTGCCAGCAAGTGCCCCGCTCGGCATTCAGTGGCGATTTGAGAGTTCCTGTGCCTCCTTTCCCCGAAGGTACAGAAAGGTTTATCTTGAAATTACTGGGAGCTTTTAAAGGTTGTACCCGCCTAAGGACTTTCGCGGATCTAACGTGGGCTACGAGGTGCCAACAGAGCTGTAGAAAACTTCCAGCGGCTTCCACCCCCACCTGGAGGTGCCGGCGGCACAGCGCGGCTCCTGCGGCGCCATCAGGGCCGCGGCGGGTCTGGCGGGTGTTCCCGGCGGCGGGGGAGGCCGGGGGGGCAGGAGCAGGGGCAGGAGCAGGGGCAGGGGCAGCGACCGCTCCCCGGGCCGCCGCGCTGCTCCCCTCCCGCAGACCGTTGGCCCCGCCGCGGCGTCCCTGGCGGCGGCGCGCGGACCGCCACGTGGGCGGAGCGGGGCGGAGCGGGGCGCGGGGCGGGCGGGGCGCGCGGGGCGGAGGGCTGCAGACGGCGGCGCGTGCGGGAGGAGCGGGCCGGCTTTCCGGCCGCGGCGGCGAGCGCGGTTGCGGGGCTTGCAGCAAGGTGACGGGCTGGGCAGCCTCTCCGCGTCTTCTCCCTTTCTGCCGAGCGCTCCGCGGTGGGCTCCCTTTCCCGCTGCCCCTCCCGCGCTCCTTGCCCCTCTCGGGTGGGCGAGGGGGGCCCGCTGCGGGCGGTTGTCTCGGTCCCCCGCCGGCTGCCCCCGGTTTGGGGTTCGTCTCTGGTGTGGGTAACACCCCCCCCTCCCCGTGTCTCCTCTCGCCCAGATGCTCAAGGCAGCAGCCTTCGTGTGCGTGTGTGCAGCAGCCTGGTGCAGCCCGGCGCTGGCGGCGGCGGCCGGGGGCAGACCGGACAGCGGCAATTTTCTGGACGATAAACAATGGCTCACGACCATCTCCCAGTACGACAAGGAGGTCGGGCAGTGGAACAAATTCCGAGACGTAAGTTCTACCCTTCCAGCCGGCAGCCGCGCCCGGCCCGCTCCCCCGCCGGCCCCGCGGCGGGTTCCGTTCGCTGCGGGCATCACTTGAGCAGCTAGGGCTGGGGTGCAGTCTCAACTTATCCCCGAATTTTAATTTTTATTTTATTTCCCGGCGGCGCCTCGGCAGGAGGAGGTTGGTCCCACCGGGTAGCTCCCGGTGCGCTGCCGCCGCTGAGCGGCGAGGACAACCCGGTGTGCCCTCGGGGCGCGCCGGTCGCCCTGCACGGCACCTCCGGGGCCCAGCGGGTCGGGCCACGGGATCTGGTTCCCGCCCTGCGGGTCTCCAGCCGTTAAAAGGTGGCGGCGGAGGGGGAGTTGCGTTTCCCCTTCCTCCTCCTCCCTGTTTCCCGCCCGCGGCGGGGGCTGCGGGAACGGCTGCGGTGGGGGCGCGCGCTGCTGCCGTTGGGCCCCGCTCCCCGCCGAAGCCGGGGCGAGGGGGGCAGGGGATTCGCCCCGTGGCCGCTCTGCGAGTGCGGGCTGGGGAAAGGGCTCGCCCGGCACCTGGCAGCGTGCGCCGGGCGGGACTGCCCGGTCTCACCTTGCGGTGTCAGAAGTGCCGGGAGGGCGGGATGGGAAGGGGGGAGCTTTGTGGGAGGTGTTGGAGTGCGAATTGTGGCAGGGAAGTCCGGTAAATAAGGTGATAAGTTGTATAAATGGTGCGCCTGGAGTGCCTTGCATGGAGTACGTGAACACCAGAACCAGTGTGACCCGATTCTCATCATTACGAAACCTGGCTTTCGCCCTCCAGAGTGCTTCGCTTTTGCGCTTAGTTTCTTCTCTGTTTCTTGCTAGTTGAGTAAAACCCAATCAATTTTCAAAAGTCCTTCATATTTATTTCAGTGACAAATATTTTTCTTTATTTACCGATATCTTGCATTTTTCAATGTTGCTTTTAAAAATCTGAATTCCAACCATGCAAAATAATTTTCTGTTTAACTTTACTGGTATTGCTTGCTAGATTTCTTTGATTTGGTGTAAAGCATTGATTGGGTTTGCAACTTCAGAGTCAACAGGTTTCTCGTGCTACAGCTTGCTAGTGACAGTAGTTTGCTGTAGTGGACTGAAGTAAATGTCTCCGAGAAGTCTCTTTTATTTTTCTGAGAGCTGTAAGTGTACTTGTGATGCATGCGTTTTCTAGCTTTATATATATATAATGTTGCATGTGGGATGCAAACTTGGCTGTTTATGTTAAGTAAATATGGAAGGAGAGCTACTGTTAGCGTTGTGGGAGAAGTTATTTCCCCAATGGTTTCTATTAAACAGCATAATTTTAGTGCTTAAGAACACTCAAATTAGCATTCATAAATTTTTGTTTGCCTTGAATATCTTAAACTTATGTTCATATGAAAAGAAAAAAAAAAAACTTCAGTGTACTGTACTTTGGCACCTGTGATTTTGGAAAAAAAAATATATATATATGCAGTGCTATATGTATGTTTTAAGATTAAAGGCTGCTGCTAGGAAAGTCCAAAATCAGTACATCAGTTTTGTTTTATAATTGGGCAAAGTCATTTATGTAAGGACTTCTCTGCAAGGCGGAAGAAGCTAAGTGCTCTCTAATGCCTGTCTCCTGGGTGCCCACTGACATATACTGTAATATTGGATATTAGCCAGATAATTTATTCTGTGACAAGTAGGTGTCCCCAAGCGTTTTAAGAGTGACTGCTTTGAGGAAGTTCTGCATGCTGATTCTTCTGAGGAAATTTACAAATATGCTGGCTTATTTGTTTTTACACGGTTTACATTTCATGAGTCTGGTACTTCAGTGAGGAGTATGCTTTTATTTCGTGTGCAGAATGTTTGTATCCTATTGATTGGTACTCAATCTGGAATGTTTATGGATGTTCCTAATACTTAACAAGGCTTTTCTTTTAAAGCATGGATGGTTTCTAGTAATTCATATGATATAATTAAAAAAAAAAAAAAAAAAAAAAAAAAGAGTTAATCTACCCGCACAAGAAAAATATCTTTCTTGTAAGAAGCACTGATCGATTGTCATCCTCAAATATAACATCGTGGAGAAGTTTTACTAACATCCTGTAGTTTCATATAATTTGTAAATTTACTTGTATGGCAGTAATTTGTTGGTTTTGAAATTGTGATTAGTAATTTAATTAGTCATGTAAATGTTGCCTCCTGTTAAGGATCAGCACAAATGCATTTTAATCATATGTAGGAGTAACTGTCTTGCAGAGTTAAAAGGAAGGTATGTCAGGCCTGTGTTTGTAGTTTAATTCTCTAGTCAGTGTGTAGCATATTATTTGAGGGCTTTAAATATCCTACAGATGTAAGGGTGAGATGGAATTCTAGTGTGAAAAGAAGTATTTAAAGGCTTAACTTAAGACTTAACTGACAGGACTGATTAATGTGGAAGATAATGACCCTGACTTCTGGCTCATTGGCTCAGTTTCTTAGAGTTTTAGATCACAGTGAGAACAAACATATTAGGTTTTATAAGGGTTCCCTTTCTGAATAAACGAGGATGTGATCCAAAAAACAAAATCCTAAACCTAACTCTCTTGATGTTCTCTAAAATGTCAGCTTTATCAATAAAGGTTATTATTAACATAATATTAGCTAAGATCTCTTCAGAACTTTGCACAGGCAAAACTGTAACTGACTCATCAATTTTCTTGAAAGATCTTGATCACTCTGAGAGATCTGTTGAAAATAATGAAATAGATCTAGGCAAGAACTGTGTCTTAATGTGGAACGGGGTGCATGCTAGAGCCTATCTTAGGCAAAATTGAGAATGAGGTCTTTGAGGTGAGGGGAAGTGTATTCTTCATATGTCAAGTATCAACTCTCCCAACTTACATGTGTGAGTCAAACGTTTTGTGTTATATGCAAGGATATGTTTACATTTTATCTGTAGCAGCTGGAGAGGAAGGGGTCTTAACCCATTCTTAGTGCTGCTGCAGTAGTCCAGTTGCTGAGTAGCTACAGCTCTTTTGTCTGTCACTAAGACAGATCTCAGGGTTGGTGTGTTTATTAAGGTTTTTCAAGCTGCCTGTTTAGGCTGTTTCAGCAGCCAGCGGTGTCACAATGCTGGGGTGTCCTAGCCCCCGTATATGTATCCCTTGTTTATTTCATGCTCAGGAATTGAGGTTCTTTGGTAGATGCGTTATTAGGGAAATCTTCATTCATAGTTTGTTATATTTACAGTGCTTTGTGCTAATGGTCTTGTCTATGATGGTTGTACCAGACATTGATAAAAATGTACATATAAACCAGTTTGTCTAAAATGAAGATTATTCTTTTTAAAAAATGTAATTGGGTGATGGCATTACATTTATACTCTGCTACTCAGTACATCCTAAATCTTATGTATCAAAACTTCATTACTCATAATGCTGGAAATTTGTGGAGGAAAACAAAATATAGGAATCATTCTTTATTTTCTTTGTGACTTGATTCTAAATAGTGGTATTATTATTTTTAATCCTTGAACAAAATGTAGTGGCTTAGTAATTTATAATAACTTTGTCTTTTTATGTGGTCTGTACAGCCGGTTGGACAAAGTTTCACACAACTGTAATTGTCTGTCGTAATCACTATCTGAAAGCCTTTTAGAAACTTTAATAATTATTCCTGTAAAAATCCATGAAGCAACATTCTTTAGAGAAATTGATATTTGCAACCAATGCTCTATCTGTTTGTGTTCATTAGAAGGACTTTATAATTAATGTACTTTGTGTGGTAAATTTTACTTGCTGCTTAAGGACAGTGTTAGTGATTTTTACTTTTTTTGAAGAGATGATAATTTGAACAATTTGTCTATTTGTGAATTTATGATGCATTAGGAACTTTGTAGTGAAAATACTTCTAGTATAGAAATAAACTCTACACAACTCAACTATGGCATAATATTGTTCTGAAATAATATGATCAGTTGATCAGTGTGATTGATTGCATCATACCACAGTGTTACTGTCATCCTACCATATTAATACAGTTATCAAATGTAAAGAAGGTAAACCAAAATTCAAGTGGCAGACCTTAAAACCTATCATCTGTGAGAGGGAAGTTTGCACTGGTAATACTACCTTTTATTGTGCTTCGCTGCAGGGTGTTCTTGCACTGACCACCAAATATATTGTGGTTCTAAAACATTTGTCAAGTTTGGGCAGCTCATGTTTGCCTCTCAAATAAGTCTTTTGAAGATACTGAAATAATTTTTTTTTTTTTTTTTTTTTTTTAACAGTAGTGAAATCTAAACACTCTGTGTTTGGAAAGGAGTTGAATCAAATACTGTGTCTTCATATCAATTAATTACTCTTTTGTCTGTTTGAAGGGTAAAGGCTTCTCAAAAACAAGCCCTCCATACCCCAACTGAGCTTCCCACTGACTACATACCTGGTGTTTCTTTACTATTGTAAGCAAGACATCTCTGCCAAACTGTATATCTGTACAACTGCATCTCTGTACAACTAAGAAAACTGAAGACTAGAAAGGATTCATCAAAAGTTCTTTGCACTTTATTGTGGATCACCATATAAATATTTAAGAAGGTTATTTTGTTTCCAGAGTAGAGTTCTGATAACCTTATTTGAAGAGAAGGTCTTCTGTTCAACAAGTTTTGTGCATTGGGCTAGAATCCCTCCATGTTTATGAAGGATTGTGAATGTACTTTAGAGGAAGTCACTGTTGGATAGTGCAGCACTCACCTGTCTTTGCTTACTAATGTTAACTCATTAGCTGTGAAAATAGGTCCAGTAGGCTTATTTGTCCTGTACTTTTTATTGTTCAGGGTAAATATTAGTGGGTAAGGTAGCTCTTTTACTACATACATATGTTAAAAATGGAATTGCAGAACAGGTAACGTGAACTTCATTATGTTGTCATAGGCCTAAGTTAAAGCAAGAACTTGTTAATGTAAGTTAAAGTTAAAATGCTTTTTGGATTTGGGCATTGTATCTATTTTCCACATACCAGTTTGTTACTTGATACTGGTTATTGGCTACTCTAAAGTAGAATCAATCTTCCTGTTTTTTTCGTTACTTATTTTATATGATCCTAGTTTTATTAAAGGAGAAAAAAGTTTGAAACCTAAGAGATCTGACAGAAAGAATGAGTATTGTACCTACACCTATAATTACTTTTTTCCAAATGAAACTAATGAAGTAAGACTTGAGCACTGTTTTTTAAACTCCGAAATACAGCAAAATGTTAGGAGTTTGCATTAAAAGTAAGCTGTTTAATTGTTCAGTGCTTCTAAACTGGACATGGCAAGTTAAAATGGGAAGGAGTACTGAAGTCTTAAATTTTTATTTCTTCTGTATTGTAGAAGAGGGCTTCTGACTTTTGTATGTATTTTTATAATTTTCCTCTGGTCTGTTTTTGCTGCTTGTTTCTAGTGACAAGCATTTTTTTGTCTTCAAAGTCAGGGTCTACTAATCTCAAACTATTGTTAACATTGAACTCTTAATTCTCTCTTGCGAAAGGCATTAACCTGGAAGCTCTTTATATAGCTAATGTTTAGCAGTTAAGTAAACTGTAATGTGCTTTTCCTTAAATTGCCCTCATAATCTGAAGTAAAGCTGATAACATTGTTTCATCTTATCTTTATCTCCTTTCTCTGAAGAATAATCTTTATTTCATTTGCTGTAGGTTGTTTAGTGGGTATGGATACCCAGTCTTCTCTTGTCTTACCATTAAATCTTATTGGGATTGACTCTAGCCATCTGTGCTTATTATAGTGTAGTATAAATAGCTTTGTAATGCACTAATAGATGGTAACAGTGACAGAAACAGCATAGGCTGTCTTGATTTTACAATCAGAAAGGAAAGATGTCTGGAGCAAAAGGTACATTATAAGGTGAAGCTGAATGTAGAAAACAAGGGAATATGAGTGGAATTAGAATATCTATGGTTTTAGATTAACAGCATCAATTATTTTTTTTTATGTCTCCTCCATCTCTGTTACTTAATAATCATTGAAGCATTTAAAGTAACTAGCTGCAGAAAGGTGAAATAATAGCTTAGTTGACTTAATATGTTTGTAAGTCTTGGCCTGTTTTCAACTGTAGCTTTTTCCTTCAAATAGGCATTTAAGTTTAAATAGTAGTGTGTTGTGTCCGTGTCATCCTGTTTCTCCACCTACATCACTTTCTCAAGATGTGCGAATGAAATAACAAAATCTTTGAACAGTTGGTTATTTTTTGGTACCTAGCTTTAGAGCAATTCCAAAGTTTTCAAGGAGGGGGAAATTTGTACTCTAGCAAAGGATTTCTATAATTTTTCTATTATAACATGAGAGGTAGTTGTCAGTAAAATAGTGTCAGTTTTGTTTTGTGGATATTTTTCTGATGTGGACCTTTTAAAAAGTTGTGACATTGAATTTGCAGTGGTGTTTTTACTATTCTGTATTTGTCTTAATCAGATGTGTTTGAATGATTAGTTACCACAGATGAAGAGCTTCTTTTTCTGCATCTGGTGTTAAGTCTCGCTTTGACTAGGCTTAATGCTAAAAAAACCTGCCTTGTTTATCTTATAAACAAATATTATAGAGGCAATGATAGTAAATGCTAACATACCATATTGTATTAAAAGTTCCTGTAATTTTTGTAATTCTTAGACTCATAGTGTCATATAATGTCCTGAGTTGGAAGAGACCCACAAGGATCACCAAGTCCAATTCCTGTCCCTGCATATGACAACCCCACAGTTCACACCATGTGTCTGAGGACGTTGTCCAGTGTCTTCTTGAACACTGTCAGACCTGGGGCCCTGACACCTCCCTGGGGAGCCTCTGGGTAAAGAATCTTTTCCTAATGTCCAACCTAAACATCCCCTGGCACATCTTCCTGCCATTCCCTCAGGTTCTGTCATTGGTCACTAAAGAGAAGAGTTTGACACCTACTCTTCCTCCTCCCCTTGTGAGGAAGCTGTAGACTGCCGTGAGGTCTCTTATCAGTTTCCTCTTCTCCAGGCTGATCAAACCAAGTGACTTTAGCTGCTCCTCATACGGCTTCCTCTCCAAACCCTTCACCAACTTTGAAGCCCTCTTCTGGACACTCTCCAGTAGCTTTATATGCTCATTATGCTATGGCACCCAGAACTGCACACAGTGCTCTAGGTGAGACCGTACCATTGCAGAGCAGAATGGGACAATCATATCCCTTGCCTGGCTGGCAATGCTTTACTTGATGCACCTCAAGACACAGTTGCCCCTCTTGGCTGCCAGGGACACTGCTGGCTTACGTTCAACTTGCTGTTGACCAGAACCCCCAGTGAAGCAGCTCTCCAGCATGTTGTCCCCCAGTCTGTATGTACAGCCAGGGTTGCTGTCTCCAGGTGCAAAATCCAGCACTTGCTCTTGTTGAACTTTATGTGGTTGGTGATTGCCCAGTCCTCCAATTTGTCCAGATCTCTCTGCAGGGCCTCTCTGCCCTGAAGTGTGTCAACAACTCCTCCCAATTTTGTATTATCGATGAGCTTAGAAGTATTCCCTCAAGTCCTGAGTCTAAATCATTTATAAAGACTTTGAAGAGTGAAGTATTTCTTGAAGTTTATTTTCTGAGATACCTTTGTGGCTAGTAGTATCAGTGCTCAAAGCTGCACTGGGCGTTCTTACCCAAAGTGAGTGATTGTTAGTTACTTGTTAGAATTTTTTTTTAATGATTTCTCACTTTTGCTTTCCTATCTCACCTTGTTTCACACTGGTAGATTACAGTAATTAAAAGTACTGTAGGAATTAATGATTTACCTAAAAAAGGTAGTACAGCGTAAGGTTGCAATATCAGACAGGACACAAGGGAAAATGATATGAAATTCTAACTCATGACAAAGCTTTCACATTACAACAAGGATGCAATTTCACTGCTCTGTTATTATCTTCACAAGTGACCACTTTAAGAGAACATAAGAGAATGGATTTAAAAAATGTAAATCGTCCAAACATTTTGATATTTTCCCACTTCCAGAGAGCGTTATCTTAATATGTTGTTATTAAATGCTATCCAGTGATTGACATTTTTCTGCAGAAGATTCTTAGGAACTAGCTTTTTTATTTTCTCAAGTGTTGTGTAGTCATTGACTCAAAGAAGACTGCCAGTTCCTAGCTTTTTCAGCATCTCTGAAAAAGTCTGCAAATGATTAGATAATTTTGTGTAGTGCACTTACACTGGGGCTGGCACAGAGCTGAAAACAAACTCCTTTGACATTTTTGAGCATGCATCGATGATGATTTTCATTCCAGATATTAAATCTGTGTAGCAATAAGAAGTGCAGAACGTACTGCTCAGTATATGCTTCCAAGTATGGAAAATGGTCTGTGTTTTAACAGATATCTATTAAAATAGAGGGAAGTCATTAATATGAAGACTATGGGATATATATTTAATGATGTAGATATTTTAAGGATTTGGTGGTGGTTGTATTGGTGACTGAAACATCACCAGCAGAAAACCCAAGCAATGATTCTTGTGAGCAGAATCAATTGGCTGACACACAAAGCAGTAATGCCAGGAATCCATTGTATAATGTGCTTTTTCAGCCTTTTGCAGAATAATAAGTTTGATCATATTTAGGAAGCCCATGTGAAACTCTGGAAAGTCTTTGTTTTCATAAAGTTTAGGGCCAAATCAGACCATTTGATTTGATAATATGCTTGCCTGTATATAGTGGCTCATTAACTTTTATCCTGACAGATTGTATTAAACCCAAAAATTCTAGTTGGGGGCAAAACTGTTTCAGGAGGCTGTACTGTGTGCTGCTGGCACAGATTAAGATTTTGATATCTTTAGGCCTGCAATGTGGGGGAATTAATTAGCTGTGATATTCCCAGATAATCTAGGCAGCAAATTCATGCTGTTTTGCAGAAGAATATTCCTCTTTAAGTTCATACTAATCTGATCTTTGGCCGAAATATGACAATGACTAGAACTGGTGGCTGATTAATCTTTCTTATACTATTTTGCCATTTTAAAGGAATTCTATTCTGCCACCTTCATGACATTTTCTTGTATTTTCAGTAATTGTGGCTGGTTACTTTAACACAAAAAATCACAAATAATGTTGGAATATGAGCCAGTTCAAATTCTGAGGAAGAGGGAGAAATGGCTTCTGAATTTCTATTAAGGTATTCACCAAGATATATATCAGTTGTCTTAACCTAGGGTATGTTTAAAGAAACAGAGGATTAGGTAGGAATGAAGAGCATGAACATAAAGAGCTTGGTAGGTGCATACATTCCAAAGCCAGTAAAGGGCTATCAGATAGTGCAGTGTACTGCAGAAGTTTTGCTTTAATCCAGTTCATGTAATAAATATTGCACACTATGTATATATCTATTTTGCTAAATATTAATACATGTAGCATTTCCCTCCTAAACTGCTAAGCTGTTTTATTTTTCATCCATATACTTATTCTTAATGTTGAATGTGTCTAACTTTAGTCAGGAGTTCTTGGCAGGTAGTTACAAGGTCCTGTTTTGGTGAACTCTGGTGCTTGGTGCATGAATGGACAGCATTTCTTCACACTAGTAAGAAAAAGACTCAAGTATGTTAGAAAACAGGCGAAGGGTTCTACCTGTGCTGTGATACTCATGGGCTTCTCAAAAGAAATTATCCTCTCAAAGAATGTGGGGTTGTATGGCCAAAACTTCATTGGAGTTATTGTAACACCTTAAAGAAGTTAAAAATAATGTGATGAATAATGAGATTTCGCTTTGAGGTCCGTTTGTGTACTCTGAAAAGGGAGGAGGAGGGATATACAGAGGTAGACTTAATCCACAGTACAAAACCACATAGTTAAACTACTATAGATGTATTAAACCTCAAAACATTTCAATGTTCTTCACTAGGACTGAATGTATATTTATAAACTGGATTCTACACAGCTTTAATCTTAAGGGTCCTCTATGCCTGGTTTGGACAAAAGCTACCACATGTTTCTGTCTTTGATTACTTTTTTGGTATGCTGAATGTTTACTATTCCTCTTCCTTTCCTACATAGAAATTATAGTTTCTTAAAGCATATGAAACTCGCACCTTTTTTCCTGCGAGTTTTCTAGATTTGGATTATAGCATAGCTTCTGTAAGTTGGACACATGAGTAATGTTTTCGCTAGAAGATTTTAAAATACTAATGTTAGGGAGTATTTGATGTTCAGCACACTGAGAAGTTGAGCTCTTGCATTTTGTTATAATAAATATGAATGCACGCCACGTGCGTATGTATGCACTCACACAGGCTAACTGGTATCTCAGATCAATAACAATTTAAAGAGATTTCACTCTGTCCATCTCTTATGCTGGGGAGCAAAATACCTCAAAGAATATTAAAAGTATTTAATATAGGTCCAATCTCATTGTTTCTTCAGATCTTATCTTACCATCAGATTTCGATATCCTATTGATTACAGATCATTTCTTATCTCAAATGTGCAAGAGAGATGTCTACAATAATTTCAGTTCGTCAGCTAGAAGAAATACCTTATTTTTTTACATGCCTTAAAGTATCACATGAGGAATATTACTACAAACATCTACATGTTTTCAAGAAAATATTTGTATTGAACTCCAGTTTCTCCAAGAAAGGTAATAGAAAGTATCAGAAATATTTTAGTAAAATTTGTGAAATTATTCTGTGAAGCAAAACTGAATTTATAATCTAATAGTGTTTATGTGGCTGTAAAATATGATAATATCTTATATACTCCTTTAGTTCAAAACTAACGGAATATTTAGAATTTTTTTACCAAGAGTTGGACTGTGGCTTCCCAGCCGAGTTTGAGTGTAGTTGGACGACTTGAAAACATGAATGTTAGGAAAAGTTTTTCTTAAAATGTTACAAGTAACTGTCAAATATCAAGAATAACAACAAGTTCATCTTATTAATAATATTTGTATAATATTGTTTTTCCACAGATATTTCTGCTTTTTAATCTTTATTCTAATGCAGATAAAGGTTAGTAATTTGCACATGCTTCATTCCAAAACACACAGATCCTACTCTTGCTTGATTTTATCAGAAAGACTTTTTTTTTTAACTGAATAAATATACTAGTTGAAGCTAAAATTTCTATAGTTATGAAGTTATACACATTATTTATATAGCTAAATTAAAATATGTCAGTCTTCATAATTTACTTATAGTGGGCTAAAACAAAATTAAGTTTGAAAGTCAAGTAGATGAGATGTATTTTCAGATTCAACAACTGAAATTTTAGGTAGCTTTAGCCAAACAGCTTGCTCATTAGAACAAAAAACCTGCCAAGAGTAATCAAGCATAGGGATGAAACAAAAGATGTGATTTACCGTTTTATGTTTGGGGTTTATCAAGAGAAGTGCTTGACTGAAGGGAAAAAAAAAAAAAAAAAAAAAAAGGAAAAATCTTCATAATATTGAATTAATTACTATAAGAAAATTTGAAAACTCTGATGTGTCATCAACCTGAATGCCTGAATTGTCATACGAATTCTTTCAGATACTGTATTTTTAAGAAGTTTTGCAGGAAGTGAAGTGATTGTGCTGAAGTGTGGTGTGTTTGTTTGTGGTTTGTGTGTGGTTTGTTTATTTATTTGTTTGTTTGTTTTTCCCTCTTCATATTTATCAAACCTGCATTGTGGTTTTCACTGGGATAGTGTCATATTAGGCTGGACCTCAATCCAGTTTGTGTGGAGTCTTTCCTTGTTTAATCAAGGTCACTGAGAATATGTTTGCTGATGTTTGTGAAAGGTCTTTAATTATGGCAGCCTACTTAATTAAAATCATTATCTGAACTTTAAGTCTACAAAGCAGACTTCAGAATATGTTTTGCGTCTTTGAAAAATGGAAAGCAAGCAAACTTGAACTGGAGAACAAACTAAGTCACCCATGCAATGACAACTTCTTTTCATTAGAGAATCCTATCTAGTGGTCTAGAGTAGAATAATGTAGAATACATATAAAGATGTTGTGTGGTGGTATTTTTTTGGTTTTGTGTTGTGTTTTTTTTTTTTCTTTCCCCCTTTTTGCTTTATTGTCTATAAGTGAATTCTCAATTAGTTGCTGCTTCTTGACACACAATGTAAACATTGTTTCTTCATTTCCTTAAGCTACTGGAATTGATTGGGGATTTTATTCTTTTTAAATGCGTTACTTTCTTGAATAAGTTGTTACTATTTTGTTTTGTTTTCTAACGGCTCCCCACCATTTGTGAGGTGAGGGTAGAAAACAATCTTTCAATTTCACTGACCTGAATCAAAATGTTTCATTTTGGCTAATTCATCTGAGAGGGTTTTTGTTTGTGTATTTATAGTCTGATTCATATGCTGTATTGCTCCATGGAGTTGTAGGTAGGTGCCTCTGTGCTGCCTTACATGCTGGACTTCTACAATGAATTGCATATTGTATGATGCACTCTGCTTTCCCCTCTAGCTGAATCCCATGTTGCACTGTGCAAAGCAGGGCAGAGATTCAATTGAATGGGAGGGTGGCAATTATTAAGTAGAAAAAAAGAAAATCAGGCAAGCATAAAAAAGCTGTGCAGTGCATAGCAAGACTATTACTGAGCAAAGATTTTCATCCTCTATCAGAAAGGCCATTTATATAGATAATAATGCTATTAAAAAATAAGCTGAACAACCTCTTTTGTGAGAGGTATTAAAGCATCTGCTACATGGCTTAATTCTGTGGGAAATTACAGGAGTTTATGGCAAAGCTAAACACTGGGATGGATTTACCTAGTATTTGTTTCATTTACCTGAAACTCGATTTTATTTATTCCTCTCCCACTTTCCCTGGGATCTGATGCTGGACTAGATTGATCATCTAGTATAGTAATTCTTAGATGTCTGAAGTAAGGCACAGATCTGTGGGCAGTGCTTTATATTGATTTGACACGTATATGGTGTTTCTTTTGTATCAGGAATCTCACATGAGCAACCAGTGATGTACCAAGAAACCAGAGTTCTAGAGCAAATCAAATTCTAGTTTAAGAAAGATGTACCGCAGTATAATTCAGGCTTTTTGAAAGTCTGTAGCTTATTCTCTGATCTTATTATAGTATCTCCTGTTTACTTCGCTTGTCTTAAGAGTACTGAAATTCTGTTACACGTGTCTCAGCTTTATTTTCTTACATGGTTACTGGGTCACTTGATGTTTCCAACATTTGTATTTTCCTCATCTTTATTCGGAAATCTATTAAAATATTTATTTCCCTCCTTTGCCTAGGCAACACAGAGATTATGTGTTGTATAGGATGAAATATTCTCACTAAAACTAAAACATTTTATGTCACTTTCCTTTCATGACATTTGCCAGAAAATCAGAAATGAGGGGATGAAATGAAAATCAAAAGTGTATTGCCATTATGTCAGCTGTTGGGATTTGCAGCATGTATATTCTTGTATGGAGATTTATTTGGTACTGGTCACCCTGATAAATGTCTCTGTGTGTATAGCCTTTGCACCAGGTTCAGGTCACTCATCATTCCTGTAAGTGTTTCAGTGGCAGTGTCCTTGCTCAGAGGCTCCAGAGAAGAAGCAGTGATTTTATGGCTTCTTTACAGCGGTTGAAATTATTTTTATCATCTAGTATAAAGGAACTGGAAAAACAGAGGTGAAGAAAGAAGCCCTTTCTCTTGCTGTGTGGATCCAGATATTCAACATCTGTTCTATTTCAATCAGTTAAATGCATGAGACTATAAACTCTGAAATTGAAGGTCAAAACCACCAACCATTGAACACTTGGAGGGATAGTGTTAGTAACCATGTAACTCTCTGCCCTGTAGATTAATAGAAAGTTGTGCAATGTAGTTACATTGTATCAGAAATAGGACTTACCACAAAGTGTGAGTGTCAATTCAGATCAGAATTCCAGATCTTATCATCACTGGCACAATGAATTTGGAAGAATTTTTAATCATTCTGTTTGAGATTCAACCTTAAGTGAGACTTCAAAGTTGGAATATTTTTGTCCTGACAGCAGACTGTATAAATCTACAAGTCTTTCTTCTTGCCTCTTGCAAGTTTAATTTTCTTAAAGAGGATTTGACTGAATGGTGTGCTTGCTTAAGTTAAATATCCATGACAAAAAAACTATTTTATTTTTGTTTGTATTCTGTGAAATTTGACAGTGACTCCTAGATAACACTTTGGGCTTTTCAAAATATAGTTACTCTTGTATTTTTGTGGTTTTCCTTTAGGAGTTATGGTGTGCCTAATTTATATTACAAAGCAGGACAATTTGGTAGGGAAAACATCCTGAAGATAGTGTAGGTTGTTCATTGGGAAAAGGGTTTAAGAAACAAACCAGTTATATATGATTAAGAGGAGGTTAAGGGCTTCACTCCAGTGGCATAAAATTAGTTAAGGACCTGATACTATAATTTAGCTGTCCGTTGCTGAGTGATTTTTTTTTTTTTTTTTTTCTTGGCTTGAACTCTTTGGAACAGGTAGTTGTAATTACTTGGCAGCAGAGATACTGGCCAGTTGATTTCTAGGAGATGGGAGAATCCTGAAATAATCTTCAAACACTATGTGTTAGCTTTCTAAGAAAAGTTTGACAAAACCTCTGAAGTGTTACTGAACAACAGAATAATCTAAGCGTTTTATTTGTTAATATAAAATAGTATTTCCCCACCCTTTGCTTGAAAGTTATAAATAGTTAGTACAAATATGAAAAAATTATTCCATATGGTTCTTTGATTTAGTGTTCTTCTCTTAGTTTAATGTCCGTGTTCGATTTATGCTATTTCTTCTCTATTTTGTTTCTTACAACAATTAAATTGGTGCTCTAGCTTAAGAATAATTTAGAGGGGGGGAAAAAAAAATCATATTCATACCAGGGATGAAACTTTAAATTTTCCTGTTGGTAATTTTAGGTTTTTGTTGTTTTCCCCTGAGTTTAGAAGGTATTTTTTCTTTACAGCTGTAGGTTCTTTTATTATGTATTTTACCAACTACCAAAAATGGGTTTTGGTGCCACTACTGTTTAAAGTAAGATATGTAAAATTTTGAAACTCTGTTTTTCTATGTTGACTAAAATCCCATTTTTTAAATTTAGGTTAGAAGTGTATACCTTGCTTTGACTAATGATCAGTAGACCTCTCTGAAATACGTGATAAATATGATACTTAATGAATTATATTCAGAAAGAAGTAATGTGGGGAGTGAATTATTCTATCCCTTACATTCCTTTAAATAAAGTTGAGCAATTTGGTTGGGTTATTAATATTTTATGTTTGATAAATTTCTTAAATAGCCAAACACAAATGTGATTTTCTGTTAATTTTAGTGCAAAAAGAAAACACTAGTTGCAGATATTAATTCTAAGGTGGTCAGACAAGTCGCACCATTAAATTTTGGTGGGAGAAAGGGTTGATCCATTGCTCTACCTATCCGATTACGTTACTGCTATGACATGATTTATTAATACATGATTTCTGAGTCCACTTTTCTGAGATCAGCTTATTTTTACTAGCATTGAAATGTTTGCATTTCTTCTTTTGACTTCTCACATATATTTCTCTATTGAAACCCAACAATTTTTATCTATAAATATTAATTGCATGGGATATTAAATTAAATTCAACCAACACCAATATTCAGAATTAAGTTTTTATCCTGATTTTTTTCAATGACTTTTATTTTTCTGCAGTTCATGGTGTATTTGTGTAGTATTTTTTGATGTGTAAAACAATCTTGATACAAGTTTACTTTGACACTTCAGAAAGTAAAACTACTTTGGAAAGATTAATTGTAGCACCTGTTTCTTGACAGTCCAGTTCACATTTTAGACCCAAAAAAGGAAATACTGTAAACTGTCAAACTACTTGAAATGTAGCAACTCTTTGGTCGTGGGTTTTTTTTTTGTTTGTTTGTTTTCAACGTTGATGTCACTACTGTGGACCAATGAAATTTACAAACTCCTTTGAAATGAAATTTCTTATTACTATGCAATGTAAGTACCGAAACCAGATTTTGTGGAGGGATCTGTTGTGCAGGAGTAAATAATATTAGTGCCAGTTAATATCAGATCAGGTGCATCGAAACCTGTAGATTAACTTTTAGATAGTTATTTGCAGGCATAACTATCCTGAGTAAACACTCTTCAGTATTTTATACTTTATTCAAGAGGAATATACATCAAAAAGTCCAAAGTCTAGTTTATCTTATTTATCTTATTTAGGACATGTTTGACATTTTTGTTTAACAATAAAGCTGAAAGGAAGATTGTGTTTGAATTTAATATGTCACTCAGTTTCTGCAACTTGAGCTAGGTACCCCATCTTTTTAGTGTATTTTTCTGTGCCTGAAAATTTTGTGATATTTCCTTTTTTTCTGGACACATCCCATCCACCCCTGCCCCAGACTTACCTCTTTTGAAGTTAAACATTTCTGTAATACATAAATTGACAGTTAGTTTAGTTTGTACCCTGGATTACAGGACATCGCTTTTTTAGAAACTTGCCTTATTTATAAACCTCCTTGTTCTTCTGAAAATGTGTGTGTGTTGTAGATCTTTTACAATAACCTTCTGAAGAGTAAGCAATAACTAATCAAATACAGCAGAAATCAAGGGCATGTCCTCATTTTTTTTTTTTTTTTTTTATCCTAGCATAGCATTTACTATATGAAGTGTAATATGAATATCATGAGCTACAGATCAAGTTTCCTTTATTATTTGAATGCCATAGCTTTTGTGCTTTCATTGCAGCTAGACCTGCTACTCTTGAGGACACTGTTCTGAACCAATTTATATGTTTTTTGTTTTCCTTGGGAAAGTTTTGTGTTGGTAAAAAATTGTTTCAGGTTCTATGGGACTACTGATGAATTTAGCAGAAGATGAAAGTAACTCTCAGTTGAAGACACATAGAAAGCAGTTGGAGTCTAGATGGAAAATAACCTTATTCAGTGGGATTTCTCTATAGCTTTTTTATTATTAAAAAACACAGGCAATTTGGACTTATTATTTATGTGAAAAAATTATTTTCCTCAGATCTGATGATTTGCACTGAAATATTTGAAACAGTAAACAGTCAATTTGTTTTCATTAAGACTCTATTGTAGGAAATGAAGTGACATTTATTTGAGAAACTTGGTATGGAAAGTTGCATGTTGTTACACAACACCATCTGGAAACAAAAAGTCACCAGATGTACTGTTTTATGTGAAAAGTTCTCATGGGTTGTGGTGAATTCACAGTAGAACTCTGACCTAGGAAAGAAAATTTTGTACTCTGACTAATGAAAAATCATTGTAAAATACATGATGAAAACTGCCGAATGAAAATGAGGACTGTGATATGTTGCTATTTACAATCTAGTGGTATTATGCACTCTCAATTCTTACATTTGTTTAGCAATGCTAAGATTTATTTGTAGTCTATGCATTTCTGTCAATAAGTATTCTTCCCTCGCTGTTCCCATATCACTGATTTAGTATGAAAGCATACAGCGTGATACTACAGTGTAGTTTCACAATAGGCATTGTATTTCTTTGGTGATTGACTAAATGCAGAGTTATATGTAGTTCTTACACTTGTATTCAAAACAAAAACAAACAACAGAACAAGCAAAAAAGATACAACCAGCTGCATGTAATTAATTTTTCTGGTTATTAAGTCAGTATTAATGGATTTCATTGTTTGGTGAATAATTCTTTATCTTTGGTATACATAGCCTATTTATAGGAAAAAGGTATGCTTGGTATTTGCTTTCTGGTTTTAAGAAGTAATTTAATGTGCTTTACATTTTCATATCCTTTTCCTTTGTTTTTATTGCTCTACTACCACGTTTTTCATATTGTCATGTCTTGTGATTTATTTTCCTGTTGCTGTATTAGATAACTAATGCAACAAAGGAAGCTGAGAGGTTCTCTAGGGGAAACAGCAAAGTAAAATGTTGATAAATATGCAACATAAGTACTAAAAGTATATTCTCACTGATGTCAAAAATTATAGCAACAGTATAGTAATTTCTGCATAACTGTGTCCTTAAAGTCAGTATTATGTGTTTTAAATTTATTTAGGAGCAAAACAACAGGACAAATATGGCTGTTTGCAGCGGAATCAGGTTTTTTTGTGTGTGTGCATATACATATACTTGGTGATTTTTTTATTTTTTTTTTTCCTGGCGTAGAAGTCATGTGACTATTAACTATAGGATTCAAATATTAACTTTTTTTTTTAGAGTGCAAGAAGAAAACACAGATGAGACCAGATGTTCATTTTACTTTAATTATAATTACAGAGCTAAGCTTGATAAAAGAATGTTCAAGGTTCTCTTTATTGGGTGCCTTGATGTATATGTGTGGCATAGATTAAGTTTGTGGGAAAATTTAAAACTTTTTGCGGGTAAAATTTCCATTATAAGCTGTTATAATTTTACTTTAAAAGGACTCTTGCAAAAATATAGACTTTTGAAATTTGTCATGTGTACAATTAAACCTTTGGTCTCACAGAGAAGATTTTCATTTAAGTTGGGAAGGTTAGGAGGACTTAAATCAGTTTGTGATGAATGGACAGTGTGTCATCCTTGCCATCTCAATTTTAGTGAGCACAGTGAGAAGCTTGGAATTACTTTCATCCCCAAATTATAATGGAAGTTATTACTACAATTCTTTGTCATTTACTCAGAAAAGTATTTGTCATCAGGGCATCAGTTGCTCCTGTGGGTATTAATTTATACTGAGCACTTTTTCTGTCAGTGATAGAAATACCTTATTTGAGTTTTATCTTGAAAAAATGATAACTACTGATTCAGGTAGTATTTTGCTGAACTCAAAATCTGCTGAGTTGAGTCCTGATTAGAAAATTGCTATCAACAACCGGTATGTATACGTGAATGTTAGTGTAGAATAAGAAAAGATGGAGAGCAAACTACAATGCTTCAGCTATTCCTTCTGATATCTCCCTGTGGAGAGACTTAAGGTGCATCTGTACAGCAAAATGTTCTCAAGAGACAGGTGTAATGAGCAAGGATATAGAAGTAATAATAATAATATAGAAATGGTATAGCTCTAGTAATACAGGGTGTTAAGCAAGCAAACTTATCCTGTTTCTGAGCAAAGCCTACAAAAAGTGACATATGCTCACAGTTTTTGAATTTGGCGTGTAGAGATGATTTGGATATATCTATATGGTATTTTGAACAAAAGACATGGTTATACAACAATGCGCTTAAGTGCCATTGAATGGAGTAACTTAACATGAAAGTTATTTTTACTGACTCCAGTTGAAAAGTTATTGCAGAACAGTTAGTTGTCTTGCTTGTACACAGGACTTAGTTCATTGAGCTTATTTTTATCAACAGCCACTGAAAAATACTGCACGTTGTGCCTACCAGGATATGTATTGCTGTTTCTTTCTGAAACAAAAAAAAGTTCAGTGGTTATATTGTAAAAATAGATTTCTGATCTGGAGGAAACAGAAAATCACTGCTTGTATCAAAAAGGTTCCAAATATATCTAGCTTATGAATTGTTAAACCTGAAACTTGAAAAAAATATTTCAGTTGTTGGTGTGTCCAATTTCCTGACTTGGTAACTAAATTTTGATTCAAACAAGGAAGACAAAATATTATTAAAAAAAACAAACAAACAAAAAACCAAAACCACCAACAACAAAAAAAAAAACCCACCAAACCCCACATATTTAGCACATTTCAGAAATTTTACTTTTCCTTTCAATAATACTTCAGAGTTGTCCAAATGCTTATGAGTACCAGAGGAGAGACCCCATGGAGATCAGTGGCTCTGTTTATAAATGCTATTTATAAATCAACTATACTGCTATAGCATTTCTGATATTTCAGCTGAACCTCAATTCAGGACCCCCAAGGTTTAGAAACATCTTTTTTGATTTTCAGAGTGCATGTCGTCTCTGATTCCTTTTGTTGTAGCAACTGCAGTAGGTATGAGAGGAGGAGGGAGTCCTTAATCTGTGGAGGATATTCCTAAAGCAGTTTTCAGCTGTGGTTAACCTCAGCTCTTAACTGAAGGAGTAAGAGCAGAGGGAAGAATTAAATAGAAAAATAAAAAGACCATATGCACTGAAAATTACAGAATAGAAAGGAGAGATGGGTTTTCCCTTTTCTGTTTCTGACAGTGACTGGAGAGAGCAGAAAATTTCAAACAAACTGAGTGAAAGCATTGTCGGAGATGTTCATGTACTTTGCTGTGCATGTGCATAATATTTAAGTAATTGACCTGTTTAGCAGCAAAATGAGAGAAGCCTCTTTCTACTGATGTGTTGCTTCAAGGTTCTCAAAGATAAACCAGCCTCTGGGAAATAAAGATATGTGTTCAAATACCTTTTAAAGGTGCAATTTCATTTACTTTAGACTATTGCATTTTCTTTTTTCCTGTAAGGGCAGATTAGGAGCTTGACCCCAAAGCATCAAAATGAAAGATCATACTTGTGTGGGAAAGCATGTGATGGTTATTGGATATTGTTATCACTGTTCCATGACAGCTTTATGATTGAGGGTATTTAAGACAAGCTTAAAACTCTTTAAATGTGTTTATAATAGTCTTGACAGAATTGATATTAGGAGTTCCTAGTTACTATTACAGTAACCTTTCTATTTTGCTAACTATGTTCCTGTACCTTAGACTATATTTTCTGTTTTTCATTGTGAAACTATCTGGAAATGAAGGAATTAGTAAGACATTTATCTTTTAAGCCATTCAGCTTTGATTAGTGTGACAGTTGGAGAGGGAGAAATTTTGCAAAAGTTTCCATCTCCTGAAAGGTCATCCCTGTTCCACATCATTCGAGTTGTAATTAAAAGTACGAGTTGTTTAGAAGGGGAGTGAACGTAATGGATGCTACACTTGATTAAAAGGGCAAATCTGCTCTCAGTACAAATTGTGCTTCCCAAGTGCCCGGGTTTGCTTCTCAAGAGATCTTTTTCTTTTTACTCCCTGTATGAGCCTTTTAAAACTTCATGTAAGTTTCTTTTTTACCCTCCATCCTAATCATTAAGAATACAGTCCAGGCAGGAATAAATTGCTAGCATTATCGTCAGAGGAATGAAGAGCCTTCAAATGCTGTAGATGACTGTGCTGGTTTTGCTGACTGGCTGTTACCATCTCTGCCTTAAATCAGGTGTGGTGTATGAAAGGTCTGTGCTCTGTACTGGTGCATCACTAACCCCCGTATCCTGGTCTGATAACTGTGTACGTTATTGCAGGTACCAATAGTAAATACTTGACATACTTCTGCTATTCCCAGATACAAAATGTGCTAGGGAATGATTTGACCAATATTGCTGGCTGTCTTGTTTTTGTATTTCTTTTCTTTCCCTCCCTGTGTCTTGCATGCTGAGTTTTTCCTTGTCACTTAGTTGATCACACATGGCAACAGTCAGCAAAAATATGTCATGTGAAATTTTCCAGCACTGAATCATTCTATGTAGGATTGCTCAGGATCAGTTGCACTGGAGGTAGTTACTGTACTGCTAGTGTTTGTTGCCTTTCTTTGTAGCTATGAATATAGTCTTCATGGGGGAATTTTACTTTAATCCAAATGTCAAGTACCTCAATACTTCATTGCCTTTTTCTGTGCTAGGAGGGAACAAAGTGTCTTGTGGTAGGGCAAGAGGAGATGTTCGTTTTTATTTCTAACAGCTTTGATAGTAGAAATAGAAGTGGAAGAAAAAGAGCTGATATTAATATTTACTGCAACACGTCATCCCTCCTAAGCTCTGCAAATTCTACTTTTGTCATAATTTGTATCTTTGCCATTGGGATACAAATTCTTAGAACCTGAGAAAACTAAAAGAATGAGGTCATGAAAAGTTTTGATAACAAAAATGCTGTTTCTCAAGGATGTCAGGATATCATGTAGTTGCTTATGGCCAGGTACATCCGTCACCTTGAAAATTAGGTAGCTAGTAGTGGAAAACCTTTAAGGAGAGACCTGGTTTGTACAGTTCATATATCTTTATGTACTCATTTTTCTGTTAAAATTATTAGTGAGCAAAAAATAAAATCAGGCTATGGCTTCCATGGCTTGTATTGGATGAGGAGGGCTGTTCAATGCCAGGACACTTAGCATGTTCCTTAAACAATAAGAAATTTCCTTCCCTTTATTTCCCTTACTTAATTTCTGCCATTACCTTTATGCTATTTTTCTCTCCTCCTGCTCTTTCAATTTATGAATGTTGTTTTCACCAACACTTGAGGCTAGACATGTAAATTGTCTTTTCTTAGAAGTAGTGGAGAATGTAAATTAGGTATTGCCACGTTGTAAGTGGAGATATGGATTCATTTTGCCTAGAAAAAAATATGTTAACATTAAAAATACTTCAACATTTTTCTTTCAGGGAAAAAAGAACAAATGTAAACTATTTTTACTAGCTTGCAGAAAGCTAATTCTGATGGAGGTTGACTTAACTGTGATAGCAATGAATTGCTTCTTTTTGTTTGGAGTTGCTTAATGTTAGAGCCTAAAACTACAATGTAGATTTAAAATGCCACAATGGTGCTAGTGGAGGAGAAAAAAAGTGTCCAGGAAAATATGTTTTTCTTCCCAGAAATAGCCACATTTGGAAAAGTTCATTTATCTTTGGGTAAACTTTGCAAAACAAAGAGAACTTGTTCATTACCCTAGGTAAAGCACTACCAGGTCTGCGTATCTTGTGGTAGTCAGGGTTTCCTTGCCGAAGTAACTATTTGGAAGTGAAACTGAGGTGTTCAGAAGGTAAAGCTGAGACTCATCTTGCTTAACAGTTATAGTTTAGAAGCTTAGTGCATGCTTATGTTCTACATGCTTCATCTATACTAACTGGAGACAGATGTCTGCTTTAAACGTTTTTTTGTTTTAATTTTATGTATGATGTATCACTCTTTCAAAGTGGTTGCCTTTTTCTGTCAGGAACAGTAGTTGCCCTAGATGCCCTGTACTGGTGAACCAACTAGTTTTTAAATGACTAACCTTAGATACAGATAGTCTGTATTAGACCAAGACCCAAATTATAGGAGTTTTGTACAAATGGGTGGAAAAGCAATTCTTTTTTCTTCTGTAAATTCAGTCTGTAATGAAGTATAGAAACTGCATGCTAAGGAGTTGCTTTTTCTGTAGACTATTTTAGTTTTTTTCAGTGAAAAAAAAATAGCCTTGTTATGTATAGTTATTATGTAGTTAGCTGACCTTTCTCTAAAACTTGTTATTCCAAACATCTACTGAAGCATAAAAATTATTTTGTATAAACGTTCCTCCGCTTCCAACTAGGCTTAAGACTGTTCCTTAAGAATAAGGTAGACTATCAGAGTTATCCCTTACAGGGACATTTCAGGATTATTTCTTTGCTGTCCTTTAATTTCAATGACATTGTTGATGAATAGATATCCTTTTATGAAAAGTAGATACACTTTTATGACTACACCTGTGTTAGAGAAGATACACTATATCATTCTAATTAATTATTTACCATTTTTTTTCCTCAGAATTGAGTTATTTTCAGATTAGTTTGTTTAAATGTGAAATATTGCAGTCTATTTTCTATTTGGTACAGGACTGATAAAAAGCATGACCTAAAATTCTTGGAAATCTTTAGTGTACTTCAGTGTGCTGTGAGTTGGACCTTGATGACAGCAGAACTAGAGAGGTGATTGTCCTCCTGTACTTAACACTGGTGAGGCTGCATCTTGAATACTGTGTTCAGTTTTTTGGGCCTCTCTCTGCAAGAAAGGAGTGGCTGAGGGAACTGGGGCTGCTTAGCCTGGAGAAAAGGAGGCTGAGGGGAGACCTCATAGCTGCCTACAGCTACCTGAAAGGAGGTTGTAGCGAGGTGAGTGTCCACCCGCAAAAAGAGCATTCTTACAAATGGTATAGTTCATTAAAGAAGTGTAGTTGTATGGCTGTGAATTGCTCTTCTGTCACCCAACTAACCATATCCACTTATTTTCAGTAGTTTCAGGGAGAACCTTCAAAAGCTGCTGATCAGAATAACAATTTGAAGGATCAGTTGTAGTAAAAAAAACAAAAACAACCAAAAACAAACAAACAAACAAACAAACCCAAACAAACCAAACCAAAACAACAAAAACAAGCAAAGGAGGTCAATGTTTAAAAAAATGCAACTTCATACATAAATGAAGCGAAAATGATGCAGATACGTCGTATAGTATGCAGATCTATCCATGTATATGAAAAAATGTTCAGCAAAGAAGGGGAAGAATCTGAAAACAAGAATTTAAGCAAGCAAACCAGCTTTGTGTTTGCTAGGTGTTATACTCTGGTTGTTTAGGGAGGCATTTTGTAGTAGGTTGCTACTGTACATACAACGAAAAATTGTGAAACCTGGAAACTTTACACTGCAACTGTTTGTTTTCGAGCCTGAAGGAAAAACAAAAAAGAGAATTGCACAATGTGTTACATTACCTATGCAGAATTAAAAGCTTGGGACTTCACAAGAAAATGTCCAAAACATTGAAACAATAGCTGTGATTACTATTTTCAGCATGTTTTCTGAAATGAAACTGCTTTAATTTTAAACTTTTTTTTTTCCCTACATAGCCTTGGCCTGAGAGGCAAGGAGAGTTCAAAGTGAAAATATTCTGAATGCAGGGTCTTACCCAAGGGATTTTGTTTTAGAAGGGGGAGGTGGGGGCCGGGGCATCAGGCTGTGAAAGGATTTTGGTGGCTCATTAACACCTGAAACATCCTGACTAAAGGCATTTTTTTCTTCTGCTAAAAGAGGCAGTTCTCCGTCAATAAGTGTTTGCAAGTAGTTTCTATAAAAACGTTCACTGATTGAATTTGTTTTTCTAGCTAGTCAAAAGGTATTTTATTATGCACTCTAAGAACTCATCATTAGCTTATAAAGTGATTTTGGGCCTCAGGAAAAAACTCTGGAAATAAGAATCTAAAGTAGACTGTTTTATATGATTGGGCTATGTACAATACTTTTCAAATGCCATTTGAGTGCATTAAATGGAATTTTAATGGAGTAAAGTGAGCAAAGAAAGTTTGAGCAGCTGGGAATAAGTGCTGGTTTTGAATACAGAGTAATGCCTTTAAAAGTTCTTGAGAGTTAAAAATGCTGGTCTGTGTCGTGCAGAGGAATTAAGACAGTGATGACATTATCTTAATTGCTTTTGCATTTAAAAGCAAAGGATAACTAGTACTGTACAATAGAAGAAAATCTTAGACTGTACTTTTTTTTTTTTTTCTTTAGTGTCCCTTCAGATAAGCTAGATATTTTTGAGTGTTACAGCAACCTTTTCATAAAAGGCACAGGAAGTGTTAATTCCAAACCCTGATCTTTCAGTCTATGTGAGGTTCAGTCAAAGTTGATACTCTTGCCATCACGTGTTGTGGTTAAATGGAGGGGATATAAATAGGTTTAATTTTATCTTCCCATATTCTGTAGAGAAACTGGAAAGAAGTGTAGTATTTGTATGGGGTATTTCTTTCAGAAATTCTGTTTTGTTTGAAACCTCCAGTATAGTTTCATAGTAGTCATTTTAAATAATTAAAATTACAGTTATCCTTATGGAGAATAATTAATCCATCCTAACAGGAGAACAATTCTTATGTGTGTATACATTGTTTTAATGTCATATGGCAAAGTAGTTTTAAGTCTGACTCCTTTTTAGTCAAATTGAATGTATCCTCAGGCCTTAGACTTGTGACTTCACCTGTACTGGAGTAGCCTGAAGATGAGTACTCCAGTTTTTGGCAAGCCCTGAGCACTTTTTGCAGAGTTTTTGTCACATGGAGCTGTAACCATCTGGTGGTAGATGTTTTATTTTCCCTTATGGAAGTGTACTTTGTCTGCTGAACCTAAATATTCTCTAATCCCTTTGAAAGTAATTAACTCTTGCGCTGAAGAGTGCTGGCAGTTCTTATAATCTAGAATGCTGCTTTTCCTGTTTTGTGTCCTCACTGGTTTGGAGGAAAAAGGCGTAACTTGTATCCTCATCAGAACTCAGAACATCCTTATAGCCAAGAGTCTGGTATGGTTATTTCACTGGTCTTGAGAGTTTTGTTGAAATTAAACCACTTAATACTGTTCTTCTTTCTTTTTGCCTTTCTAGAGAGCCTTCCTCTTGTTAACTTAGGGAAATATAATTATACAAGAAGTATGCTAATTACTGGGTTTTATGAAACTAATATAGGACAGCCTTAAATTTCTAAATAATTATTTTAAATATAATTACTCTTTTGTAAGTACAGAATTAAATTATTTATCTTTTCAGCAGTGTTTTAATTGTTGTTTCTTGTAAAGGATGAAGGCATTCTAAAATCTAGAAGCAAGAAATATCTCCAATTTTACTGACCCAGATTATAGGTTTAAAGATTAAGGAGGTAACATGTATCTTTCTTATTTGCAGTTGTTTTATTGTATTGATATTTATGCTGTGAAAATAATCCTGATGTACACACAGTGGCTTACCATTTGAAGAAAGAGCTTGCTGGCATTAATGGCTTTGTTTATTGCTGAGTGGGAGTATTTGCTTTTAGATAACACAATTAAGAGTGCTCTGACAATGAGTGTATTATTTCTATTTATACTGTTCTATGACACTGCAGAGAAATTTTCGAAAAACAAAAAAAAAACTTCTGAGATGGGTGAACTAAATACATGGCATGCTTATCAGCTTTTTGTCTATTTTTAGCAAATCTATAGGAAATTGCACTTGTCTTTAAATTATAATCAGTATTGCTAAGATGAACTACAGGACTACTTTTGCGTCTCATGTCAGTGGCCCATTTCTTATTCTAGATTACTGTAGATGAATCTGAATTCTAAATAAAAGATTGCATTTGACTATGTGGGTGGGTATGTTTTTCTATAAAAGCGTGTATCTGTTCAAGAAGAAAATGTGATTTTTTTTTTTTTTTTTTTTCTAAGAACTTCACAAAGTCCTATAGAAAGGAAGGAAAACAATGCTGAATTTCTCCTAAAAGGAGAGAAATACATGAACAATTTCAGAGGTTAGTTTAAGAGCCAGACAAGCAAGTTATTCTGATGTCAGAATTAATATCGCTGGTAAAAAAAACAGCTTTCCACTGATAACCAGACAGATCTTTATATTACTGCATTGTGTAAAGAGGAACCAGACAGATATTTTTAGGTGTTTTTTTGTCCCTCTTTTTCTTTTCAGTAGCTTATATTGCTGGAAAGTTCCTGGCTTACAATCGCATTTGCATGTAATAAGGGTGTACCTGAAAAAGAAGGCTTTGTGTAACTTGTGTATCCAAAAATCTGTTCCTCTATGACAAAAGGCTGTCCATTTATTCCACCATAGAGCCAAATAGCAAAACTACTTAAGATAGAAATGCAAAAGCCACGAAGGCATAATGCTGTCACTTCAAGATGATACAAAGGGACTTCAGAGCAGCAAATAATATTACAGACTTTATCTGCATTGTCAGCTGTTTCCTCCATAAACTCCTTTACTATACAAATGAAAACAATTGGTTATTTGACAAGAGATATAAGGCAAAAGATGTGGCTCATCTCCAGTAGAGTTAAAATATCTGCAACTAAGGAAGACAATTATTTCATCGCTCCATCCACAATTCCTCAATTCAGCTATACAACTTATTCAGAAAGACACTGTAATTTTGGCACTATGCTCATTGCAGGCTGTTTTGAACTAAATAATTGGCTCAAGTGTAATAGTATGTCTTATTATGCATAAGTCACTGGAAATCTTATTTTTTTTTCCTTAGTTTCACATAGAAATCCCTTTCCTTGGCTATATAATACAGAATACAACAAGCAAATATTTAGAATTGTTGCTTTATCAAGTAGGTACTTATCAGAGGGTAACAGACATTGTCATATTGCTTTTGGTATTTCCAAAGTCTCAGAGAGCTGCCTCTGTGCATTTATTTAGTGTGTGAGGCAGAACTGGCAGCCTAATTGAGTGTTTGCAATTGAGTGTTTGTGTTTGCAATCAGAATACTTTTGTTTGGTGTGGCAGTAACTGGGCTTCAGGATTGCCTAGAATCTTCCTCGAGATAAACTGTTAATGTCAATATTGTTTGCTGAAAATACAGGCTTTATTTGCCAACTCTTGAAGTCTTCTTGAAACTCTTTGTGCAAAAAAAAAAAAAAAAAAAATAAAATCCCCTTTGAGAATCTATCAAGCTAATTGGTTTCAAAAAAAAAAAGGTGACAGTAGTTCTGGATTTAATTAGAAGTATACAACTGATGTGTATATTTGTTTCAGACCATTGCAATATAGGGAGAAGAATATGGAAAAGAATTTAAGATTTTTTTTTTTTTAATCAATCTACCCTCTTGCATGCTGGTCAACTTGACGTGTTGCTGTTCAGCGTCAGATTCTCAAATAATGCTTATCTGACTAAGTGTCTATCTAGAATTGAAAATTGTGAAATTTTTAGTGTGGTATTTCTGTGCAGCACAGTCAGACCTGATCCCCTGTGGAGATATGAAACAGCTTATCTTCTCACTTGACAATTCAGTAGCCACTGTTTATTTCAGATTTGTTCTGTCCTGCTACACATTTCTTCATCAAACTCTACCAATAAATGTTCCCAAATACTCTACTGAATCAAATTCTCTATGCTTAAAGATATATAGTGGCAACAATATGCTTTTGAGTGGTAGCTGTCACTTACCTATACAGATAATTTCACAAGTGTTTTTGAGAGATTCGAGTAATTTTCTCTGGAGTTCTCTGTTTTTATCCTCTGATTTGCTGAAGTCTAGTGGCATAAGTCTGCCTGTCCCCCAAAACTGCCTGTCCCCCAAAACTGCCTTTCCTGCTTTAGCACAGGTTAAGGAAGTTACATTATTTTAGTTTTTAATATATCTTAAACTTGGCCCAAGTCTGCATCTATACCAGTGGTTTGGTAGACACTCAAAGGTACATAGTCAGAAGCTGTAGGACAAACATGAAGTTAACAGGTACAGTTGTGTGCTAAAACCTATATGAGGGGTTAGATGAAGAACTGAAAGAGTATTTGTTACAAACAGATTGCCTTTTAATTATAGTGATCTCAATGTGCGTTCTTCTTGCTTCTAAATGTAGCCAAAGTTGGAAGTGGCCACCAGAGGGCAAACTGAATGTGCATGCTTCTCTTTTATGTTGTTTAAGTATAATTTGCTTTTTCTCTACAGTAATTGTAAATATTTTTTCAAAAAAATGTTCTTTTTCACTGAAGAGGCTGTATTGTCTCGGATCATTGTGTGACAACAATAACATTAAAGACCAACTGTGAAACAGCAAGTAGCTGTTCAGTAGGAATAATATGAAACATGAACAAACTAGTTACACGTCTTACTGCTGGATGGGTTTTGGTGGCATCTGTAAGCAGAAGATAGTCTGTGAGTCTTTGCTTCTTCTCATTATTTGAAAGAGCATTAATCAGCATGAGGCTATCAAAAAGGCTATTCTGTATACAATAGGAACTTTTTCGTCATACAAGATTTGAATAAACTATTCTGACGTCATTCTTCTAAATACTGTAAACACTGGCATTCAAAGAGAAGTGCCTGTATGTTTGAAACATTATAAAATCTTGTGTTCTGTAATTCAAAATAGTTCCAGGAGTTTTATTTGACACTTGAATAGAACTTTATTTGCATTCCTTTTAGATCAAACCGGTTTGCATGAAAAAAATTTTAGGAAAGTTTTGGCTGGAATGTATACTGAATTAGTTCTCAATTTACTTATGAAAGGTGACACATCTCAATGTTTATATATTTTGGGGTCAATAGAAATAGAATGTATCTCTTTAAAGAATTATGTACAAAACTAGAATGGTTTAAGAAAAAATTAAAAATCCACTCTGAAATATCCTTTTAACTGTTTAACGAGAAGGGAATAGATTATAGTCACTAAATTTAGTGTCTTAAATTGATATTATCTTCCATCATTGTGTACTGATAGATATTTTGATGTGGCTTTCCTTTAAGAATATCTTTTCTATTTGACATATCTTATGGCTGTCAGATCAAATAATATATGTCATCAAATGCCTTTCTTGTTGGAATGGAATGTCACAGTGACTTAATTTCATGTCAGTTTACACACTAATTTTAGAATATAGATGAGTGCACTCACTTCCCAGTGTTTATCAATACCAAGCTATGATTTGTTATGTTCCTGTTTGAAATCAGGCTTCTTGGCCATGGTTAATTTTATTTCCTCAAAACTTCAGTATGGCCTACACTATCAAACCACTGTGAAAGTAGGGGAGATATTGTGGGATGGAAAGAAATGCTTTGACATGTTTTACATTGATTAACTTTGATTTGCAGAAATTTTGGATTTATTAATCCTCATGAGATATTTAGCTCTTTGCAAGACAATGAATAACATGGCTAATATGTTTATCATAAAATTTATCTGTCATTCTTTGTCAACATTTTAAAATATATGTCCTGTATTTGTTTCTTGGGATTATTATGACCTTGTTGAAATTTTAGATTGGGTTAATTTAGAATTGCCCATTTCATAATGAGACCACTTAAGAGTTGGAAAATGATCCTGACAAGAGTAGTTGAGTCTTTGACAAATTTCAAGGGGATGTGTTTTGTAGACAGTATGTTGTAACATAATTATGTTTTTGTTCTGTCTGGTAGAGAGAGACTTTACATATATACACATACCTACTAAAATGAGTTACAGTAAAGGACCTTCTTCTTTAGTGGCAGTTTGATATATTTTCCACATCATCTCAACCACATCTATTATACTTTATAAGCTTTTCTTTTGAAAACTTGAGTGGGCAATATACCTATGGTATTACACAAGATTGATTCCTGAATGAATATTGAAAAATAATTTAAAATTAATTTATTAACTGTTGGTTTCATGGCATTACTACCAACTCCTCTCCTGTTTGAACTCCCGTCTATATTAGTAATACACATTTATTTTCCCTGTCCCTTCTTTTCCCTTGAACAGACTTGGTCTACCTGTTCATGTTGTTTTTGAACAGATGTATGAATATCTACTCCACATGACTCGTAGAGAGAAAAAGTATTTTGGAAGGTAACTGTAAAAATGGGAACTTGATGTATTTCTTAGTGTATCACTTGTGTTTCATGAACAGAGTATAGTGAACAGCTTGAAGGGGGGTGGTGCATAGTGTATCAACTGAATTATTGAGACAAATGAATTCCCCAAAAATGTTCTGTTCACATATCAACAGAGAGATTTCCAGATGCATCAGAAAAACTGACATAGATGGCTTCCCTTTCTCTGCCTTTTCTGTTCCAAACAGAAATTCTTGCTGCCTTACCATGAGATAAGTGATGGTTCAAGGGTGGAACACTGGAAAGAAAAATTGGCTTTTCAGTAATTGTATTCTTTATGACTACTTGAGTTTGTATTAAGTCAAAACTGCCCCAAATATTGTGTTGACAACTTGAACCTTAATGACTTAGGATACATGTTTTTTCTCTGTGGTAGAGTTCCTTTAAAAACACCTGATACTTTCAGATAATCCCAACCAATTATTATTCTATCATTATGAGCATGTATTGTATATATAACCATGTGATATAGCTTTTTTTGAAGGTGATTTTGTTTGTTTAACAAACTGTCTTACCTTCAAGGATTGTTATTGTTTTAGTAATGCACAGTTAGTGAATTATAGACTGCACCTTAATGAAGTAATTATTGTGGGAAGAAGAGCCTGCATCCACTTTATAATTGTCTTTTGCAGGTTAATGCAATCAAATTTGTAGTTACACCCATTCAGCTTTTTGTGTCTCTTTTCTAGGGTCTTTTAAGTGGATTGTTCTATAAATAAACTAGTTGGTGTATTTGATCTTGTAAATACCGTGGGGTTAAAAGTTTAAGGTCTTCTGGAGAAAAAGACCAATTCCTTCATTGATAGACAAATTTACGTATGTGCAAGGTTGCCTGTTGCTTTGTATGGTACTGGCTATTAGCAGTCTGTTTTGTAATTCTTCCACATTTGAGTTGAATCTAGAGTTTTTCAGGAGTTGCTTAGCAACCGTATCAGCTTTTAATGAAACGTGATTGGACCTGATTCTTCTGCAGAATAGTATCTGAAGTAATACATTAATGTCTCTGGAATATTTTCTACAAATGCAGCAGTGTTGAGAGAATAAATAAGATCAATTTTTTCTTATTATATGAAAGAATTAGGTTGTTTGTAATGAAGATGTTCAATCCATATATCAAGCATTGGAGATATATGTAACATTTAGATTCTGGTAAGATTGCATGCAAACTTCTGTATTTCAGTTTTCTCCTTCAGTATTGCTCTCAAATAAGAAGCTGTAAAAAGTCAAGTTTGACATGCGTATGTGGCATTGCAGGGCCCTGAAACAATAGCAGTACAAAACAATTGAGGTTGGAAAATGCCTTTGGGGTGACATAGTCATGATGTTAAGCTTTTTACCTATGTATATTTTTTTGGGCAGACAAAACTTGACATACAGAGTACAACTGAGTTACCTAAACACAGACATGTAGTTTCAGTGTAGACACAGTAAATTGTCTGCTCTCCACCTGCCAGTCCGGGAGTACAGATTTCACTTAAATGTTGTAATATGCAGCGTGAAATCTGAGTATAATTTGTGCTTCTGAAAGCAATATCAAATAGAGAGATTGAGTTAGCCCTACACAGTCTTTAGTACCTATTTTTAAAACTTTCTGAATGATTTGAGGACACTGTTGAGTAGTAGATAGTATTTTTAAGTATTTGGACCAGCTTGTAACCTTCTTTGGCCAATTAATAAGTTTGCGTAATCACTTAACAGCCAGCAATCAAAAGTTTCCCTCATACACCAAGATGGTTTCCATGGTATGAAGCAAATTATAAATCTCAGGTTATTGTTTGGTCTTGTCTTTTGAAAATTATCCTGTTGTATCAATCAACTCTTGCTTGTTGAGATTGCTGTTTTAATAGTGTACATAGTTTTGGTGCCCATATCACAGATAAACAAATTTGTATTGTGACCCCTAACTTCCCATTCAAAGTCTGAATTGAGCTGTACTTCTTGTTCATAGATTTATGCTTTGTATGAAACTCGTTTGAAACATACACTCTTTGCTTGCAGAAGGCAAGTCAATGATGCACAGCTCTAGAGATGTTAAGCTACCTGTTGGCTTGCCTTCTACGTTATTTCTTTATTGCTCTTGTTTTGGCTGCATTAATCTGACTTTTTTTGAAGTATAGAAATACTGAAAAGGTCAGGAACCTGATTCTCATAACATCCTACAAGAAATAAATCTCATACATACATAGTAATAAGTTATTTATGTGAAACTAGCTTCTGCATTTTCCAGTTTCAAGGTTTCTGTGTGGTCATAGACTGAAGATCATAGACTGTAAGTGTAAAGATTCAGATTCTTTACCTCCAACAGACCTATGTGGTTATGGTGTTATGTCTTCTTCCCCCCCACCTTTCCTCTCCCTACTTCCTTCACTTAACAGTATGCAGGAGGGAAATGATTCTAGGAAAAAGGTGTCTTCATGTGTGAATTGTCTTTTTTCTCATCCCGACTCCCTGAATTTGTGTAAGGGACCATAGAGACTGTGTAGATTATTAGGTTGTGGTATAGTAATCTGTGTATGATAGCACTGTAACATCAAAGAAAGATTTAAAACAGGAAGATTTCCTCTCTTCCTTTAAGATGTATGCTGGATTTTGCATTTTGGATTTTTTTTAATTGGGGTGCATTCTGTGATCTAAAGAAACATATAATTAAGATTTGAACAAAATAAATCATCTTTGTAAATATCATTAGGAAGGAAGTGTAGATTGTACCTACCCATCCAATAATTAGCTATGTTTGAAATGGACAGGCTGATAATGTGCACTGATAGCACTACACAGATAATTAGACATGCACCTTTTGAACATGGACTTGGAGAATGAAACAGTACATGCTAATAACATTAACTTTTCCTATATTATCACGTTAGATAATGCCAAAAAAGAAGCAAATAGTATTTTTAAGTCTGGAAGCAAATATTTAACAGCTGTAGCTGCTTTACTTGTGTAGTGGGTTGGCTTCAGCTGGCAACTAACCCTCTGCCAGCTGTTTGCTCACTCCTGTGTGGGCCCTCCTTTCTTCATCAGCAGGATTTGAGAGACAAGAAAAAGAGTGAAAGTGGGTCAAGATAAAGACAGTTCAATAAGTGAAACAATAACAACAACAACAAAAAAACCACAATGAAGTGATGCAAAGACAATCACTCAGCACATCACAAAAAGCAGATTGATGTGCAACCAATCTCTGACCAGCAGCCACCTTGGAAAGACTCTATTTTTACTGCTGAACATGATGGCATAGAATATTGCTTTGGTCAATTTGGTTTTGCTGTGCCAGCTGTGTCCCCTCAGCCTCTTGCCTGCCTGTAGATAGCTTGCTGGGAGGGACTGAAAAACAGAGAAGGCTTTAGTTTTGGGTGAGTTCTAGGACTAACTGATGCTGTGCACTAAAGTGTCGGTGTGTTACACTGTTTTGGTCACAAATGCAAACACCATGCTGCTGTGATGTTTCTCAATCCCAGCCAGACTTAGAGCTCCATGTCGGCAATTCATATCTTGCATGGCTCCATCAAAGCTAAATAAAATATCTGAAGCTTTGAGTACTTCTTTCTGTTTTGCCAGAGTTCTGCCTCTTCCTTGCTTCTTCCATGTTTGCTTCACTGCTATGCTGTTATGAAGCCTGCTGTGAGAGACAAGACCCTCAAATAATTTGCCTTTACTGTGTCTGTAAGAGCAGAATTCAGACTTCTATTTGCTGCTGTAATCAGACATTGCTTATGAATGGTTGAAGTCGGAGGTAGCTGCTTCTCCCAGACTCCCATTTAGCTTCTAATATAGAAGCGCTACATGATGAATTAGTGCTGAATTACTCTTCTATGTGTATTCCTCTCTTAAAAAGACAATTACCAACTTCATCAGTGTTGACTGAGTTGAGTACTTTCAGTCCCCTGTCCCACTCAGCTTGCATTACTGTGGTTTGTGGGGTGGTGATGTTTTTTGTTTGTTTGTTTTTTCTTCTTTCACTATGTATTCTCTGTCTTTTTGACCAAACTAACTGGAGTCAAGGCAAATAGCTTATTTCATTTTGTATGTAATTAAATGTGTAAAACTTTTTTTTGATTAATTAATTAGTTTCGTATTTTAGAACTGTTATTGTCCTTTTCTTAATGCAAAGTAAGCACTTTGATTTAGCAAACAGACCAAACAAAGCGTGACTCAGGTATTTTAGGGTCCTAATTAGCCAAACAATTTAAGAAACACTCTGAAATATGTTATTTCTTTATAGAAAATTGTTGTATTGGGAATGGTTGGCTTAACTCTTAGCAGGGTTTAGAAACTATGCTGTTGGATAAGGAATGTATGAAGATTTTAGTAAGTTTAGGGTGTGTGTGTTTTGTGGTTTTTTTTTTTTTTTGTAAAGTAACATGTATCCATGTATAGTATGTGTACTATCAGATGTTCACACTCGTTATGGTGCATCAGGGTATAGGAGGAGACTTCTTTTTTTTGCATACTTGACAGATTCTTGCTTTAAATAAACCTTGATGTTACAGAAATTGTACTATGAAACTTTCACTATAATGGATAACTTGTCACAGAATTGTGTGACTGGCCAGCTTCAGAAATTCATTCTTACAATGTATTTATGTATTTAGGGTACTATGTACCCGGGTTCTTTGCTAAGGATCCTTTTTAAGATTGTGGTATGGAAGACTTTATCCTTTCTCATTAACTGTGATTCTTGTGTCACCATGTCACTGTATTGATTAATTTTTTTTTTTACTTGCTGTTTGTCACTGAACTGAAAACACTGGAGACAAAAGACTTTTGTTTATAACAGTTATTATAACATGATGCTGTTGAAGTTACATTTAAGGATTCTCTTTCATTTACTCTCTCCTTTCTCTTGGTCGTAACCTTGTAGGATAATTCCATGGAATAAAGGAGAGAGCACAAAACAGTGGAACCGCTTATTCCTATGAACAAAGTTTCTACTTCATTTTGTTGAGTAGTGTTTGTTTTTTTTTCTGCAAGTAGTCCAGTTAGTATACATCCAAAATTCAGTTGATGAGTTACAGAACACTATTACTATTAAAAACATTACTAAAAATTTCAAATTATATGTAAGCAACTATTAGAAAACAATATAAAACTGATTAGAAGATATGGTTAAGTTCCTTTATAATTCTATGGGTCACATTTTGTATATTGTCATTCGCTTCTCCCCCCTCGCCCCCAAGATATAGTAGAATTTAAAGAAATACTTAAAAGGGCAAAAGGGGTGCTAAGCAGTGTAAAAAAGAACAGATTCTGTCAGGAAGCCACTTTATTATTTTAGGACTTTCCAATGTGGAGAAGAATGGTGACTAAGGGATATTGCTTTGCTTTTTTCCTCTAAAGACCTTTGTCTGTCTGTTTGTCTGTCTATTAGTCTGTATCTGTTCAATAACAGATTGTAGCTGTCCTTGGCTTTAGTTGGAGATGGAACTTTGGATAGATGGCTCCATAGGCAGGGGTTAGTTGCCTTGAGACAATAGCATATATTTTAAAAACAGAAACATGTATGTAAATTGAAGTATTTAAATGTGCAGGGAATCTAATGGAATGAATACAAGATGGATTCGTTTGAGATTTCAAAGCGAAGATAGTAGAATAGTTTTGACAAAGAAAACAGAAAAGCTCTATGTGGCGTAAGTATGGGAAACATTAGTGGGTTCTCAGTCTTGACAGGGACCATGTGTTCTGAGAGCAGAAAAGAGGTACTTTTCATGGAATCTCTGCTTGGTTTCACAGGAGAAACCCTTGGGGTCATAGGGGCATTGAAAAATTTATTTTCCATGGCTTATGCCTGCTCTGGGAAACACATAAGCTGTGTGAATTTTTTATTTAATCCAATTCTGGTGCCAATACTACCTCTCAAAAAAAGTTCTGAAAAACAGGTGGTGATATCATAATGTGTTTTTGAAGTGTATTGCTAAATTAATGATCTTATAATAACAATCACCCTCTGTGGCAACATGATCTGTTTCCAGTGCATTAAAAACAAAATTTATGTGTAGTTCACAACATAATTTTCCTTGCTACTTGCTGAAATCAAGATGGCAATTAAAAAATGAAACAAACATCCCAACGAAAATGCAGCAAACAAAACCAATGATGAACACTTGTAATTTTTTCCTTCAGCTTTTATTGCCTTTAGTTCCTTGCATTCTGGTTTTCCTGTTTTTGTTAAAGTTAAAAAAAAAAAAAATCTGCAGATAAGTAAGCACAATCGTAATCTCTATTAATTAAAATTGGATTCATTAGCCCTGTTGTGAGAAGTTCCAAGCTCCTATATTTATCATGAACAGAACAGTTATTATAGGTTTTAGTAAATGAGAAAGAGGGGAATCTTAAGTATTGAATATCTCTGCTGTAACATTGAGCTCGCTTTTCTCTGCAGAAGTGCTGAAAAAGCCACCAGCTGGTGGCTGATAGGGGTAAGGAGGGCTCCTGTGATTCCACATTGATTTGTCATTGAGATCTCAGTATCTTTCGGGACTCTCACAATATGGCATGAGCAGGTTTTGATTTGTGACCTTTTTTCTTTCACTGAGCAAGTTTTTAACTTTGGTTTTACTGTATTTGTTAGCTTCTGATAATGATTTTCTTTTTTTCTGGGAAGGTATGACTAGAGGAGTGGACATTGCATTTTGATGAGGCAAGCAGTGATGCCTTTGAAATGCGGTCCTTTAAATCCTGTAGCTGTTATTGATTGTACAAGATAACCAACAAAAAGAAAATCAGAAATATCCTGGAGAAGAAGTCTGCCAGAAGACATTGTGCCTGGCAGATAATTCATGACAGAGCTAAATTTGAGTGCACTGTAAAAAACTGGATCTGAACAATGAGCATTGAAGCTCATTGCAGAGGGATGGAAAGACTACTACTAGGCATAAATTATGGAAGTTGCCTAAAGAATTAATTTCTTCCTGGTACTCTTGTTTGAAATAGAATGAGTAGTTGGCTTTGCCAGCCAAAGCACATTTTGTCCTGGTAGGAATTACACAGCCAGATTCAGAGGGAATTTGACCCAAGACCTAAAATGCTTGAAACTTTCAGATGTGACAGTAAGCTGAATTCGTGAAAGAGAAGTTGGCTGGTAGAGAGGGTCTCAACACATGGAGTGTACAACTGCTTTGTTTGGCAGTCATTTCAGTGATACCAAATGCATCCTAACTCTATTTGTGGCTGTAACAATTCTGCAATGAGGTGGGCGTGTTGTTTTTATTTTTTTTTTTTTTTTAAGTAGTTTTGTTCCTCTTGTTTTGTTCCTTTTAATTTGAATAAGCTTATGCCATATGTGGCCATAATTTCTCTTTTCCTTCTCACATGCTCTTGGAGGATTTTGTGGAAAGAATAGGCTGCACATCTTGTAATATATTGGCATCTTGATTTACAAATGTGGTGTTTTCTTCTGAAGAGGGGCTATAAAATAGCTGATTAACCTTACCTACAATGCAACATTTGCGTTTTATGCTTAAAATTGCTTTCCTTTAGATGATTACAGTTGCTTATGATTTAGTGTAAGCCTTAATTTGTTTATTCTGCTTCATTTTCATATTCCTCAATTTTTCTAGAAAAATATTTTCTAGTTAAATATAATGCTTACAAACTAAAATGCAGCTTGTTTAAAACAAATAAAACATACCATGGTCTGTGTAGAGGGACATAGAAAAATATTTTTCTTGAATTCCTGTTAATGATGTTGCTATGTGTGTGTATATCTGTGTACCGTGTAACTCAACTGTCTAGCATATTTTGCTGTGGAATTAAGTAAACAGATTGAAAGAATAGCTTCTTTGTTTAAGTGTAATGAAGATGTGTATGGATTTCAGTACACAATTCTTAAACAGGACTTCAGTGGTTTCAGTATACTTCTGGAAAGTAACTGGCTTAACAGATTGTAAACAGTTAGATAAGAAAGCAATTTCTTTAATTTGTGTGTGTGTGTGCATGCATGTACATGTTAAAACTATCAAACTGTTTAGCAAATGCGGTAGTTTTCATTGGCCATTTTAGACACAGTCTCTACTTCCTAGTGAAAACTTAACAAAACTTGCCGTTAAAAAAATTGGTATGAAATATTATTCCAAAATATGTTACTTATTTGTACTGTAACTATTGCAGTGCTTCCGTGAAGATTTGTTTCTTCCTGTTGGTGATACTACAAAAGAGGAATTCCTCAATGTTTGACTTTTTTGGGTGAATTTGGAGAACTCAGTGAAAAGTGCTTGTCCAGTTCAGATATCTGTAAATATTCTAGGAGCAGTCTTAATATTTCAGTATAAGTAGGAAAGCTGCAATGAGTCTAATGACATAGATAGTGGGAGGATAGGAACTGAAAGCACTTCTTCTTTGCGCGTTCTCCTTCAGATTATTGAACTGAACACTCTAGCTCTGAGATAATAAATTTCTTAATATCAGCATACAAATTGAGTGAGTGGTATTGTTTCTTCTTCATTGTAAGCCAAAACAAATCAGGTCCAGTCTCTTACTCTGTGTTGTTAACTGAAAACTGAAAGATGACTTAGTATAAAGGGGCTTGGGGTAAAAAGTGAAAGGAGTGTTAGTAGTAAGGGAGTCTTCTCAACAGGGCATCATGGTTAAAAACAAATATGTTGCTCTTGACTTTCAGAGGAAGCATAGAAATGGGATCTGAAGGGTGACAAGAGAACTCAAGTTTGCAAATGGATGCAGCCATTGGTCCTGACATGGCTGCGTGGAGTGCTGTCAAGCCGGAAAGGACAAGGTGATTTGGAACATGCAAATCACATTAGGAATCTGCCTGCCACCTTTAGTCTACTTGATAGAATGAGTAATCCCTGTGAAAATCAGTGAAGAGACAGATTTGAAGATAAGCACTGTAACTTAGTTTTGTATTACTGCCCATCAACATGGTACCTGAATGTCTTTCATGTAGTATTGAAAGGTTTTCAGAAGCCTCTGGAAAGATTCAATATGAATCGCTGCTGGGGCTGTCAGATGTCATTCTGTATCAGAGCATACCACTAAACATAGCTCAACAGATTCATTTAATTTTCCTTTTGAATGCCTTGATTTCTATTTTTCAGAATTCTTGTTAAAAGAATTTTTGAATACTTACTTCCTCTTGATGTTGTATGTTTCATTTTTACATGAAGTTTTGTTTAGGAAGATCAAAGTTGTTGTTTTTTTTTTTTTAATTTTTAAAACCAGTTTTATTTTAAATCTCATCCTGATAGCCAGCTATTTTACAAAGTTCAAGTTTTGTAATTCATGTTATTAACAATTATGGCTTATACCTCATAATTATTGAGTTACAAGTGTTTTACATTGTCTGAGTTTGAGTTGGTTCTGATAGTTGCAAGTGTCTGTGCATATTGTCATGATTACCAGCTTTTTGAGTCCAGTTTGAGCAGGCAGTGTCCAAATAGATGGCATATATAGGACATGTGAAAAGTGATCTGCTGAGCATCTGGTTTATTTAGACTCTAATATAGCTTAAATATACATAATTTTTTAACCTAATGTAGCAGACATGCAGAATCATTTTTAGTTAGTAGTCACTGAAATACATTGATACAAAAATCATGCATTTCTAAAAGGTCTGTAAACCAATTCAAGGCCAGGGGCCCAGAATGGGGCTTTCTTAGTTCTTGCAGTTCATGGTATTAGATGTTTTAGACCACTGCCCCACTTGATGACCTATAAATTTAGACAAAAGGATTTATTACCTCTGGGATCTGTTTTAATAATTCCAAGGAGAAGACCAATGATGTGGCACAGCTTCCTGCTCTGAAGGTGGGTGGTATAACAGATTCACTTGCTTGGGGACTGGAGGCAGTAGCTGATGGCTGAGGCAGCATCAGATCTAAGGAATGGTATTACATTGAAAAAACTCTAGCCTAGGGAGCAGAGAGAGGAACAGCCACAAAGGTATAATGAGTTTATACTGTTTATTTCAGAATCCAGTTGTAGTCTGATCCTAACCAGAAACATGCCACATATAGGCTTCATGGTGGCTAATTTCTATGAAACTAAACTAACTTTGTTGACAGGAACAGCAATACATGATTTGCCATTTGATCTGGAACAGTAATTCATCTAGTTCCTTTAAGTCAAGAGACTTGTGAGAAGAAGCTCTTAAATAAATGTATTTAAAGACTAATAATTGGTGTTTCCAAGAGATAAGATTTTAGCTTTCATTTAGCAGTTATGCATATAAACAGGAAAATGGAGATTTATCCCATATTGTTGTTTATGATCCATCACCCGTGTGTGTTTCATTCATGTCATCCAGTGAGTCCTTGGCTTTAATGACAGCTATAAAACTAGTTTTAAAAAGCTTACACAGATGGAGACATAAAATGGGTCAGGACACGAGCTTCTAATTCAAAAGGTACCAAGTTTCCAGGTCATCAGAGATTTCAAATTGCCAACAATGAGTTTAAAACTGTATCTTATCTAGAGATTTAGGTGCTGAAAACTTTTGAACTTATCTCACAAAGTAACACTCAGCTTATAGGTCTGTACACCCTATTGAGTGGTTGTGAGGCTTTGTTAACATCATGTCCCTCTGCTGTGTGAATCCTGTGCCTGGTAATATTCTTTGCATTTTCTTAAAGCTGCAAATTAATATTCAGTGCTGTATTTGGAGGCACTTCCACATTTCCTGCCTATTTTTAGAGAGTCATTTGGGAAAGAGAGTCTCCATTTCTTGAAACATTTCTGTCTTTTCGGATTGGCTTTTGACTCTTAACTGTTGTGTCAGCAGGGGCTGAAGTGGAAGACGAGTTGGACTTTGTGTTTTTAACTACTTTGATAGAAACAGAATATTTACAGCATTGAGAGAAGTTTGAGACCCGATGAGCTGTTTTCCCACACAGAGAAGTATGAATCATTATTGGAGATTCTTTGTTGATAGAATTCTAACATTTCATGTTGAGTCATATCTCTTGAACACTGATTTAATGTAAAAACAAGATGTCCACCTATATACTATCAAAGAGGAATTAATATTCATAAAAGTCTGGAAAAAAATCCACAGTGTGACAGTTCAGAAACACAAGCTTTTCATAATTTAGTAGATAGCATCGTAAACGGCAATCAAGACTTTTCCATGTATTGACTAGAAATCTCTAATAATGATGTAGTTAGCATAATAGAACAGTTCTTCTCTTGCTCTTTCAATTATTATCACTGGAGTAATATATTTGAGCAATATAGATGGTCAGTGTTGCCCAGTGTATTTTAGAAAATAAGAAGAGGCATTAATACATTTGAATGTATTTCATAAAATCATAGAATAGTTTGGGTTAGAAGGGACCTTCAAAGGGAACCTAGTCCAGCCCCCCTGGAATGAGCAGAGACATCTGCAACTAGATCAGGTTGCTCAGAGCCCTGTCCAGCCTGGCCTAGAGTGTTTCCAGCATTGGGACATCTACTACCTCTCTGGTCAACCTGTTCTAGTGTTCTACCATCATTGTCTTCCTTATATCTGGCCTGTATCTGCCTTTGATTTAATACCATTACCCCTTGTGCTATCGCTACAGACACTGGGAAGAATATAAGGCTGTTGTCAGAGGGTGTAGGGAGGCAACTAGGAAAGCTAAGGCCTCCTTAGAAGTAAACATGGCGGGGAGGGGTCAAGGACAACAGAAAGAGCTTTTTCAAATACGTGGCAGATAAAACTAACACCAGAGGCAATGTAGGCCCACTGATGACTGAGGTGAGTACCCTGGTGACAGAAGACGCAGAGAAGGCAGAGTTACTGAATGCCTTCTTTGTCTACTCTGCCAGAGGCTGTCCTGAGGAGCCCTGTACTGCTGAGGCCTCAGAAGAAGGCAGAACAATGGAGGAGTTTGCCTCAGGTGATGAGGACTGGGTTAGGGAGCAATTAGGCAATCTAGACATCCATAAATCCATTGATCTGGATGGGATGCACCCGCGGGTGCTGAAGGAGCTGGCTGAGGTTGTTGCTGGACCACTCTCCATCATCTTTGCCAAGTCTTGGGAAACGGGAGAGGTGCCTGAGGACTGGAGGAAAGCAAATGTCACTCCAGCCTTCAAAAAGGGCAGGAAGGAGGACCCAGGTAACTTTAGACCAGTCAGCCTCACCTCCATCCCTGGGAAAGTGATGGAACAACTTATCCTTAGTGCCATCTCAAGGCATATCAAGGATAAGAGGGTCATTTAGGGGCAGTTAACATGGCTTCACCAAGGGGAAGGCATGCTTCACCAACCTCATTGACTTTTATGAGGACGTAACGAGGTGGATGGATGATAGCAGGGCAGTGGATGTGGCCTACTTTGACTTCAGTAAGGCATTTGACACAGTCTCCCACAGCATCCTTACAGCTAAACTGAGGGAGTGTGTTCTGGAGGATCGAGTAGTGAGGTGGTCTGTGAACTGGCTGAAGAGAAGAAGCCAGAGAGTTGTGGTCAATGGGGCAGAGTCTAGTTGGGGGCCTGTATCTAGTGGAGTGCCTCAGGGGTCAGTACTGGGGCCTGTGTTACTCAATATATTCATCAATGATTTGGATGAGGGGCTAGAGTGTACTATCAGCAAGTTTGCTGATGACTTGAAACTGGGAGGAGTGGCTGACATGCCACAAGGCTGTGCTGCAATCCAGCGAGACCTGGACAGGCTGGAGAGTTGGGTGGGGAAAAATTTAATGAAATATAACAAGGGCAAATGTAGAGTCTTGCATCTGGGTAGGAACAACCCCAGGTTCCAGTATAAGTTGGGGAATGACCTATTAGAGAACAGAGTAGGGGAAAGGTACCTGAGGGTCCTGGTGGACAGCAGGATGACCATGAGCCAGCACTGTGCCCTTGTGGCCAGGAAGGCCAATGACATCTTGGGGTGTATTAGAAAGGGGGTGGTTAGTAGGTCGAGAGAGGTTCTCCTTCCCCTCTACTCTGCCCAGGTGAGACCACACCTGGAATATTGTGTCCAATTCTGGGCCCCTCAGTTCAAGAAGGACAGGGAACTGCTGGAGAGAGTCCAGCGCAGGGCAACAAAGATGACTGAGGGAATAAAGCATCTCCCTTATGAGGAAAGGCTGAGGGAGCTGTGTCTCTTTAGCTTGGAGGAGACTGAGGGGTGACCTCATTAATGTTTACAAATATATAGAGGGTGAGTGTCAAGAGGATGGAACCAGGCTCTTCTCGGTGGCAAACAATGATAGGACAAGGGGTAATGTGTTCAAACTGGAACACAAGAGGTTCCACTTAAATTTGAGAAGAAACTTCTCAGTGAGGGTGACAGAACACTGGAACAGGCTGCCCAGGGGGGTTGTGGAGTCTCCTACTCTGGAGACATGCAAATCCCACCTGGACACATTCCTGTGTAGCCTCATCTAAGTGTTCCTGCTCTGGCAGGGGGATTGGACTAGATGATCTCTTGAGGTCCCTTCCAAACCGTATAATTCTGTGATATTTGTTGTGCTTCTTTTATAGGTTATTTTATTATTAGTTAAGCAGGAACAGTCAGTAGCTGTCATGCCAAAACATCACACATGAAAGTATTTTATGAAAAAAAAAATCTTGGGCAATGATCTTGAAAATGTTATGTTTGGCTGTAAATTAGGCTTGTCAGTGCTGATACACTGTAACAACTCAAACTGGTAGGATATTCATGGGCTCTGCTTCAGTATTCAATCTGTGCTGTAAAAGAACAGCTGAATTGAATATATTCTAAGGCCTGACAAACAGAAAATATCTCTTTTGTTTGGTAGTCTGTAAATTATAGTCAAAGGATAACAAGCTTTTTTTTTTTTTAGATGGTGATCAGTATTTATTCGATACGTTTAATTTTTAATCCCAAACTTGGAGATCTGTTGTAATACCAAATGTCCACTCTAACAGAATAAAAAAGAATGGATTTACTTATTTTTGTTTATTGTCTCTTAAGAAATGTTTATAATGTACTTGAAAAGTGTTTGCATGAGAAGAGCATGGGAAATGGATTGATTCACCCTTGAAAAGTGAAGAGTAAGTCAGATCTTGCAGCTGTTTTCAACTAACTTTTGTGGTAGTATAGAGAAGATGGAGCCAGACAGTTCTCACTGATGCACAGGGACAGGATTAGAGGTAAAGGATGTGTTAGGAGATGGGAAATCCTAATTAAGTAAGCAGAAAAATTTCTTATGAGATTGGACAAACACTGGAATGGGTTACCCAGACCAGGAATTGGAGTCTCCATTCCTAGAGATACTCAAAACTCAGATGGGCATGACTCTGAGCAGCCTGTTCTAACTGGACATATTTTAAGAAGGACCTCCAGAGGTCATTTCCAACCTAGATTGTTTTGTGATTATAAGGAAAAATAGTATGAAATGAGAGACTTTGTTATACTTATGAAGTATAACTTATAAGGAAACTATTAAAGCTTGATTCACTAAACAGTTTTTGAAAATGTTTTGTGTAGTTTGTCAATGTAAATTGGAAGCTTTAAGTGTCAGATCTGTTACTATTCTGCTGAGGAAATTTACAGAATGTTCCATCCTTCTCTAATTCAAAATGTGTATTATACTTATCCAGCTTGCTTGCCCAGCAGACTGTAGGAAATATTTGAGGGAGAGCGATACAATAGATAACTTAATTTCTTTTTAGCTACAACACAAATGGTAAATAATTATAGAAGTTGAATTGCAGATAACTTTTCTTAGAAAAATGATATGTCTTCATGTGTACATTACACACATGCATAGATATATGCACTGGTTTACAAATTCAGAAAATGTTGCCAAGTATTACTATCAAAATAGAAAACTTGCTTTTAGTCTCTAGTTAAAAAAAAGTATAGAGCGTAGGATAGACAAATGGTATCTTACGAAGGTAATCTCTTCATGTCATTTGACAGCAGTAAGTATTACTTATGATTTTTGTGGAAAACCTGTAATTTTATTACATCACAATTTCATGTTGATTTTTAACTACAATTACTAAAAAAAAAAGACTTTTTTTGTCACTGCTGCATTTCTGTTTTAATTCTTCTTTAGGGCATTTTGGCTCAAGTTTCCTTATTTGTTATGGCCTGTCTTACTGTCTCCCTTTGTCTGTATGCACTGTGGTTTTGGTTTAGTAATTTCCCTATCTCATGAAAGTAAAGATACCTGTTTGTGTGTTTTGATCATAATAGCAAGGAGCAGACTACCTCTGCCTCTTTTCTTATGTAAGTATGTTTTTGTTAGGACTTGTCCAGTATGGCAGTTTAGAGATATACTTTTCCTCTGAGCCTTTTAACTGTTTTATCTCTGCTGCTGCTGAGGCAGCTGATTATTATTATTTTAAATTTTACTTCATAATGACATGCTGGGGGAGGAAAACACAATTTCAGGGCTAGGATTTTTGGGGTGGGTGCTGCTGGTGGAGTGTCATCTGCTTTTGGATCTAATGGTGTTGAAGCATCTATCCTAAAACCTGAGAGACATGCTATGGCATAAGATTTGGGAAAATGTAATGTGTTCACAAGCACCATGATTTTCCTGCTGTACTTTAAGGTATATATAGAAAAAACAAGTCTGCATGCAGAGGCTTGGAGTAAGGCTTCAGATCCCAGCTGATCCCCTAGTCCAAACCAGGCAGGTTCTCTGAAGTATTTAATGGAGAAGATTGTTGTTCCAGTGCAGTAGGTTTTAGCTGTTGACCTGGAAGACATTTTCTTTTTTGCTTTTATCACTGTAGCAAACTACAACTGATCCTAGCAAAATTAAGAGTAGTCGAAAATAGGTACTCAATCTATCTTAAAAATATCACTGAGAAGAAATGAACTCAAATGTTAATGTACTCAAGTGCCCTTTCAGGCTGTTGTTTTTCTTCTCAATAGAAGGAAGGTGGCACATAAAGGACTTTGGAGATAATAAATGACAGTCTTCAGCTATGATTGCTATTTCTGGATAGAGTGCATTATTAGTACTGAACATTTCCAGTAGACTGAAGAAGGGAGGTTGGAATCTAGTCTTAAATGTTAACTGTTGTTCTTGTTAGCATTGAGTTCACTACGAAGATTTGGTATGTTGTTTTGTTTTCATTTTGTAACTAGCACATTGACAGCCATGACTTTCTGCTACTGCTTGTCACCATGACTAAGACAACCTGTCATACAGTGCTTGTTGGTAGATGCACAGTAAAGTCACTAAGGATTCAATCCCCAGTCCGGATATGTAATTGGTTCTTATTGCAGAACTTCAGTGACAGAGAAAGGAAGTGACATGTGCAGTATTTTAGAGGTTAGTTTTATGGTAGATTAAGATTTTCTAAAATGCCACTAGTATTGCATCTGCTGCATTGAGCTGTCATTCCTCACAAGTATAGCTGGTTTTAGTACTAGAGTCTTTCCATTTTTATTTGTTATGTTCTTTCAGTCTCTTTGATAGCTGCAAAACCTGTGGTCCTCACAGGATAAATCAGAATCAGATATTAATGCCAACCTTTCAAGGAAAGGTCAGGTAAAGAGGACACACAGACTGGGAAAGTCTGATTCTCCTTCTACTTATATAACGTACATCTTTTAGAATTAAACTGATATGATGAGTTATCCATGATGTTTTCTTTGCTATCTCCAGTTGCCCTGTTTGGAAATGGGAGGTCACAGCTGTTTTTTACTAGAGCAGTCCTTTGCGAAGATTTACTTGGACATGGAATTTAGGCTTGTACTGGCAGACACAAACAATAGCATGTTGAATTTGGTATGCCAGCTTTAATAAACCTTGGTTAGAAAAATACTTCATTTCCATAGTGACAGCATTGTAAAATAGAAAGAAAAAATGCATTTTGTGAGTGATATAAGCACTATTTAATGACATTCTTCTTTTAATAAGACAGATAGGGCTACTTGATATATCCTAATGAAGTAAACTCTGAATACAACTGGTTCATGTTAAAAAAAGGTGGTGGTAAATAGTACCCACCCTATTTCTGCTATTAAAAGATCAATAATTATCTTTTGTGTTACAATTTGGGACAGTATGAAAAATGCAACTGGAAATATGCTGGATGTGTGAAAACCACTGTTTCAGCAAACTTATAATTAGTTTCAAAGTCTCATTCCCTGCATAGATTAAGTGCGACTTCATTCATATTCATTTATTTTTTTTTTTTTCCCTAATAGTGATTAAACTAGTGGTGATGTCTGGTCCCAAGGTGAGGAAAATCTTTGGAAAAGCTTTTATTGGTATTTGTGGATTTTGGGTCAGGTCTATGGGGAAATGTTCCTGAAAGCTAGGCTACCTGTATAGTAAAAGGAAAAAAAATTGGGTGAGGTGATTTTTGGTAGTATTTTTCAGCATAATGCTGTAGAGGTTCTTACAAGAATAGAATAGAATAGAGGTGAGTACATAGACTGGGGGTTATAGATACTATAAGAAGTACATTTAATTTGGTTTTGTGTTCTTTTAATTCAGGCTTTTAACAAAGATTCAGTAAAGTACTACAGAAAATTTCTGAACAGAAAAGACAGCACTGAGGAAGAGTAGACAGTTGTAGGTTTTTTCATTCTCAGTATAGAGCACTGCATCAGGGCTTAATTTAGAAAATAAGAGAGTGAAACATAGAGTAGAGAGAGGCTGAAGTTTACAAGTTGCCTCCTATTTGGAAAGATCCCAAAATACACTGCACTGAATGCTGTCCAAAGAATTAACATTTGGTAACGCTGAAATTAATCTAATTCTGTGGCAGATTATAGCAGATTTTAGTGCTCAGCAATATAATTCTACTTCAAGGCAAAATGAAGCATAGGGAAATCTCAAGAATTCAGAATGTAATTTTTTAACTGGACACTATAAAGACTAATTGTGGTGGTGTTCTTTCTTTTTTTTTTTTTTTTTTTTTTTTTATCTTCCCCCCTCCCTCTTCTGTGTGTGGAAGGAGTCATGCCAGTTGTAATTACATCTTCCAAGAATTTTGCTCAACTAAAATAGCCAGGTCTTCAGTATTAAGTCCTGTAGAAGAAAAAAATGCTTCTAGCAGCACAGTCTTTTCTAATGCACTGCTTCTCTATGAGTTCAACTCTGACTTTGTGTGTCACATGCTGAAGCATCAGCAAATTTTCCTGCGGGAGCTGGGATTATCCTTTGTCAGTCATCCTGGCAAGGTGCCAATCTGCTCTGTTTGAGATTAAAGGCAATAATAACCTGACATGGGACCTTAGGGACTGAGATGACAGAATGCTATTGTTGATGGTAAAGGAGGATGATGTTAGGGGTGCAATAAAGCTGTGAAAGTAGGGAACGTAATTTTTTAAACTGTTGAATAACCATTCGTTTGATTCTGGTGTTTAAATGTAATAGTTGTGAGGTGTTACCAGTTTGCAGGTAAGAACCAAGCTTTGTTCTAGACCTAGATTTTCATGTGAACAAGCTATTCCTTTAGTAGAATCAATGAATGGGAGTTAGGCATTTAAAAACTTACCATGTCTTATTGAAGTCAGTGAAAATTCCTGCTGGTGTCTGTGATGTATGAAGACACCCTAGAGGCTCTAGGGTTAGGCCAATAGTTTTTTACAGATTTACTCGATAATGATTTTGGCATAGTAATACTCCGGGGAGTTTTATTGATCAGGCCAGGGTCTCACTGTATTCTTCCCCTCTCTAGCCCCCATCTTATATTTCTTCTTTCACTATGTACCTCTTCATATGAAGAGAACAAGATAGTCACATGTTTATCTTCTTCAACTCTACCTGAATCAGCTTTGTTTTGATTATGGGATGTCTGTAGTTTTGTGCTCATATAGGACCTATGGAATTAATTATAAACACTAACTAGATCAGGTTTTAGTAATTGGGACTAAGAGACAATAATTTAGGCAAGTGTAGTTACTATGGTGTCAAAAGTTCCAAGTAGAAACCATCACATTTTCTAGTAATAAAATTTGCTAGATTGTAGTGCAGTGTTAAACTGACTGAAAAATTGGTATTTCAAAAAATTTCCTGATCCCAGTAAGCTCTGGGTTCTTTGAATCAGTGGTAGTCCTCCTTGGTGAGCTGTCTGGAGGGACACCACAGTTTCCAGACATCTGGTTTTAGATAATCAGCATAAGGTTGCAACTCTTATATAAAAATTTGGCAGGAAAGCAAAAAATACGGAGAAGAAACATAAGAAAAGATTATGAACAACAAAGAATGGCATAATGTGCTTAAAGACTGAAATAAGCATAATGTACTTTTTAAAGAAAAAAAAGGTGAAACATTTCAAGGAAAAATTCAAAAGATAAAGAATAAATTAGGATCGAGAGTGCATGATTAATAAATTAAATTTTGAATGATGAATATTTGAGAATATGATAGTGTCCATTAGTGCAGATGGCAAGATGCTGCTGAAGCAGGGATACTAGCTAATAGACTTTCTTTTTCTCGAAAGGTTGAATTCTAGTCTCAAGTTTATGGTAGTTTTTCTACCATCAGTCTTATCCCAACATAGGGAAGGAGAGTTTATTTACTCATGCTCAGCCTTTGCTGACATTTCTCGCTGTAGATCTTTGTCCTGTTGTATTTTCAGTGTCTCTGTGCTCAGAGAAGATCTATACCAATGTCCAGGGAACCATGCAGGAATGGGTTGCTTCTTGCGCCTCATTTTGCTGTTCTACAAGGAATTGTGAAGCTTCTTAAGGCACCACTGGCTAAAGTTGCTTTGAGTTTTCTATATACAGCGGGAACTTCATGTTATACCGCATATGAAGATGTCATCTATTATTTCAGAATAATGCAGTCACTAATGATCTACAAGAAATGGGTCAATTAGTTTGAGTTAAAGTGAAATTACATGTAAGAATAATTCCTTTAAGAAATTCAGCACTTGGTGACATATTGGTTCATTATCCTAGATGGGTCTAATAAAAGAATAATGAAGATATTTCAGAGTTTCTTTTGTGCTTAGAATTCACTAGATTCCTTTACTGAGGTGCCTTTGAACACTTTTTTTTTCTTTAAGCTTCATCAATAAAAGTTACTCCTTTAGGGGCTGACAAATAATGTTCTCTTACAAAGACTGCATGTTGAATTACTCCTGAGTAGCTGCTGTTATTTGCAATGAGACTGAAGCCAGTCTTTGCTCTTAACAAAAATGACTAATGGCTCTATTTTCTTCAGAAACAATGGAAAATAGCCATTTTGGAGGAGAGCAATTCTTCATGAATTTCCCTGAAGACGACTATTCTTATGCAACAGATTTGACAGATAACATTTAGTGATTAAAACCAGTCACCAAAAGTATATGGTGCTAAGTGTGTTTTTGTACATATTATCACTTCTGATCAATAGAGAGGTTAAGGATGAAATCAAGGGTAAGATCTATATATACACATATAAGACAAAGACAGCTGAGCAAGCTAGAAGAAAATGAAGGTAAGATGTGTATAAATAAGCAGAAGAATGGAGGTGCAGAAAAGATATCTAGCACATTTACATACCTAAGAGCACTGTAGGGGCTGATATACAGAAACATCTTTAGGGGTATTCCCAAGCATTTGGATGGGAATTGGGACTACATCAGCTGCTCTGGAAATTAACGGACAGGAGGGGAAAGGGAAAGTGTCATGTAACAACATGCTACATCTGGAAATATTAATAGAGGAAGCTGACCTTGTCCGAGCCCTCTTTTCTGCTGCCACCTCTGCTGTTGGTAAACCTACACTTGCCATTCAAAATACAGGAATACCACTGTGTCTCAGCAATTTTATGGTTTCTGCTGATGGACAATAGGTATGGTGTTTTGACTCCATTTTAGCATAGCTTGTGTCAAGAGAAAAGGTAGTTAGAATGTACAATGTTGTCAACTTTCTTTTTTATTTAATATTTGCAGGTAGGATATAGAAAAATGTCAACAAGACAAGTAAAAAACACTTAAATTAAGGTCATGCTGGAACTAGTGCTTGTGCTATTAGAACACCAGAAAACTTTTTGACATGTAAAACTGCTGATTTATCTCAAAAGTATTGTAGTGCTATATCTCTCTTAATGAACACAGAATCTTTATTTTTAAAGAAAACCACTTCTGATTAGGCTAAGTTCAGAGTAGCTGAAGGTATTAGTGGTATTATGGATTTTAGACTTAATTTTCACTTTAAATATACCTTGAATGAGTCTAGACCTCACTGGTTCTTGTTGTAAAGGCTGACATGTTTTTGAAAATAAGTTTGTTGTACAGTACATGTCCTAAGGAGATCAACACAAGCCTATCTTTCATTTTAAGCACAGGAGACATAGGCTTGCAAGTATTTTTCTGAGGAATGAACCCTCTCTTGGTTTTCTTTAAATGAACAGACTAAGACATACCTGTGAAATTCCTCTTCCAGCTCTAGAGTAACTGTTTCTTTTCTGTGAGGCAGATGATCTTTTTCCAAATATATCTAATAATTGAACATAATTCAAATATGTATTACTAGCTGAAATTTATATATTAAAAATTTTCTTAAGCCACATAATACATTACTATTACTCCACCAAATAACATATCACTCAGAAATCTGTATGTGCTTTATCTATTGTGTTCTCCAATTTGCTAAATGTGTACTTCTCTAATGTTCACAAGAAGTATGGGAATGTTTTGTATCCCACAAATCTAAAGGGTGACTGACTTATTTAGAACATAGTTCTTCTTACCGACATTATTTTCTCTTGCCTGTATACTTGTTATATTATTGAGTTTAAAATGTATGACACCTTATTTACGTTCCTTAATTGTAGATGCACGATTATGATTGTATTTCAGAGTACTCTGAAATCTACTAATGAAACTGCTACTGTTTTTAGAAATTAAAACAAATCAACTATCATAATACCATAGTACCATCATAAATGCATGCACTATCTCAAAACCGTCATTACCATTTTTGATTTTTTTCCTTTCGTAATTATCATGTTTCTTGGAGATGAATGACACTTTATATAAGCTTTGTAAGACTTCTTTTTGATTTTCTTTAAGTTACTAGTATATGCAAAAGTGTAATCAACATCAAATACTGTTATTTAATTCCTGCAGTTTTGTATCACAGTTTCTTTGCTGGTTAGGAATTGGACTTTTTTTTTTTTTTTTTTCTTCTTTTTTCTTTTGGTGTAGTGGTAGCTGCTATTGTTTCAGTGGTACAGTTAAGTAGGGTTTAAATCAAGATAGCATCTCTTTTCTGCAGGTTAATAACTTATGGCTATAAAGGAATGGAAACATATCAAAGGTTTTAATGACTTACTGTTCTTGATAAAGTATATAGTTTTGTGTGTTACAGTTATACATTATTTTAAATACTTTATTGTGTTAGTTTGTAGTTTGCTATTAATACTTTGGAAATTATGATAAGAACATATAACTGTCTCAATAGTTAGGATGCACAATGCTGCTGTCATGTAAAGGCTATAACTCAAAATATAGGAGAAACTGAATAATATGTTACTGTATTGCATCCAAATTGCACTCAAGCCTCAAGGATGGGATACAGTTCTAACCAGCTGAGGCATATATTTCACTTTAATGATAGTATTTTACAGTGTACTGCTACACATCCATGATCAATTTTGCATTCCCAATTCTGAAGCCTGGTACCAGTGCAACTAGTTGTTACTTGCTATCAAAAGACATCTCAGCCTGTGTCAGTCATGGGTAATTCTATCTTTCTTTCTAAAACCAGTTCTACACAGCTCTCTTGCTTTGATTTTTTTTTTTTTTTTTTTTTTTTTTTTTTTTTTTTTTTTGGTGATCAGTAGGCGGTCATATTTGATTTGATTTTATATTCTTTGATATCATAATGTGCTTGTACTTTGAAGACCTTTTGCATTATCATCTTGTTCTTTTGGGGGGCATGTTGCCATCTCCTGTTTTTCTTCAACAGCCTTCAAGTTGTGGTTTTCTGATAACAGAACTAGTGTTCATTAGCACAGCCTAGTCGTGTGTGTAGCCTTGCTCTAGGATCAGTGATTATTTCACTCTACAAATGTAATACCCTATTAGAAGACATATTTGTAGGTTGATTTATAGATACATAGAGATGTTACACATGAAATGCTTTAGTCACTTTGTTTGGTAAATCATGGCAATATAACTGATACATTATTAAAATTGCTTAACAAATAGGATCTGTTGTTTTTTAGCTTTTATGGACTTTTGTTTTTAAAATTATTTCAGTCTTTTCCACTATTCATTAGCTGTATGATGATTTTTCACTTTGTCATAAGCATAAAAATGGACTTAGTTTTTCAGAATTACCTAATCAGAGATAATCAATTTCCTTCAGTGTGAAATATTGTCCTGTGATACAGTCCTGCAGTTTTCTATAGTATGTCTGAACCAGAATGTTGAAGATGTAAAGTTGGCTTCGGCTTCCACTACTTATGTTCCAGAACTGGCTGCTGTGAGTATCGGAAAAGCCCTCCATTGAGTTGGTTTTCAGAGGAGCATGGAAAAATGTTTATAGAGAGAAGGAAGCAAAAGAGTTTTGTTTTATTTTCCTTGCTCCCTCTTTCTGTTTACTGTTTTGCAGTTTAGAGAAAAAACAAACAAAACCACCCAGGAGCCTTATGCTTGAGATCTAGGTGTGGAGATCAGTTCCTAGGTACATTACCGAGAGCTGCGTGCCATAGAGGCAGCCTTGCCCTCCTACTGAGAATTCAAAAGAACTCAGGATTTGAGCTGGTGGACTTGACAGTATAAATTATTGGAGGGAATAGGCTTTAGGGAGATCTTAACATTGACTCTGATTATTCGCATAGATGCAGGCTTTAGACCATTTTTCATCCTGTTTAGGGCATTCCTTCCCTTCTGGATCATCTGGGAACAGCAGCTCATATTGGATCAGTATGGTTGTTGCTCACCATGTTAAACCTTGTTTTGTGACTCACTACATGGATCTAATTGCAACCTGTACCAGTCTGTCGTGGTTTAACCCAAGCTAGCAATACAACCATGATAGCTGCTCACTCACCCCCCTCCCCGCTCCCCTAAAGAGGGGAGAGAATTGAAGGGGAAGGGAGTAACTTGGATTGAGATAAGCATAGCTTAATAAAATAACAGAAAAAAAAAAATATATAAAATAGAAATAGAATATAAAATAAAAAATAGTCAAGGCAATTCCTCATGAACTCCATCCACACTGAGCAGCCAGTCCCAGGAAGCAGCACCTGGTCCCAAACAGCTTATCTCAAAGAGAGAAAAAAGGAAAAAAAGGCAGAAAGGCCCAAAGACCTTTGCAAAATGCTGAACTAAACTCCTTTGACAAAAAGAGCAAAGAAAAATGCAAGAGAGCAAGAGAGAGTGAGTGTGCCCGAGAGAGAGACAGGAAAATCCTGACTCTCCTTAAATGTGAAGGCTGATGCTAATGGGATGGAATACTCTCATTGATCAGTCTGGATGTCAGTCAAGCTCTGCCCCATCCATGCCCCCCTTCCTCGCTGCCTCACACCTGTGGGCAGAGTGCTCAGAATGTCCTTGCCTCTCAGGCCAGAGCAATTAAAACCAGTAACTTTTTGCTGGCGTGTCATCTCCTGTTCTCAAACTAAGTCCAAATAATGAGCATGCTGGCTGTGAAAAAGAAAGGTTTCTAACTGCATGAAGAAAATTAACTCATTTTCAGTCAAACCAGCACATGGTCTTTTTTTGGTAAAACCATTCTGCCTTTCACAGAAAAAATACTTTTCATCCCCAGTAAAATAGTTGTTCAGGGACCACTCAGAATTTAGTCCTGTGCTAATGAAATAAGTATGGGTCTATATGAGTGGCTCAGATTTGGAAGAATAAATGTGTGTATGTACAATTTTCTACTTGAGCCTTACAGCCCAAAATAAGTTGTATTAATTTCTAATAATTTTTGTCCCACTCACTGCTGAGAGAGGGACCTTAAAATGAATGACCAGTTTTTCCCTATAAGACGTTTTTGAGGGTTAAAACAGCAAAGGTGAGACTTTAAGGAATGAAAAGCTCTTTTTTTTTTTTTTTTTTTCCTTAAAGAAGAATTCAGTTATTGCCAAGTAGTATTTTTTTGGTAATTTCTTTGTTCAGCTGCTGCATATTTTCTTTTGTCTATCAATGTGCCTCAGTCAAGCTAAGGCAGATAATAACCCCAAACAGCAGCCTTTGAGGCAGTACTTTCAGACACACAGAGCCAAGGCCTTCTGATCTTTGAGAAATATCTAATATAATCGTATATGGCCTTGATTTGCGTGCTGCAGCTGTAAAATAGATTTTAATTTCTCAACACTGAAACATGTCAGTCCATCTTTTAAATGTTTCTCTGTGAAGCTGTTTCCCTCTGGACTGTAGCTATCAACCTTGTGAACTGCTGACAAGATGCAGTTGACTAGCAATTGCAGATATTGAGTCGCAGCAAAATTGCCTCTTTCTTTTGATTTCCCTTCAGTCTGGGCCCTAATAATTGATTAGATCTGAGGAGATGACCTTTTTCACTCTGTTCTGTGGTTATCAGTATGTTCAGTATATTTAACTGATGACTTTTTTTTTTAGTATTGGAGACTAGTGTGTCTTTTTTTCATTTACGGGATGAGACCGAAACCCACTTGTTTCTTGTCACGGGGCATGCTTTATTTCATATAATTAAATCCATACATGAGACCAACAGGAAACACAGAATACATTCCTCCAAAGAAAACAGGTTGTTCCTTGTGAATAGATACTGGCAAAACAATTTTGAGGGAACTTTTAAAATTTCATTAATATTTTTGAAAAGGTAGGAATAGCAACATGTTTGATCTTGTAAAACAGCTAAAGCAATTAAATTGAAAAATGTTCCAGTTCAGCATTTTGTCTAAATGTGAAATACAAGCTAAAAATTCAGTACAGAGATTGTCTTACCATCATTTTTGCTCAGTTGTTAAATACTACACTGTAGTAGTTTAGCTGTAAATTGAGATATCTCTTCTAAAATATACAGTGAAACTTCCATGTGCTATAGTTTAGTATATTTAGATGCCTGTGGTTAATATAGAAAAATACTAAAGTACATATCTCTCACCTATATAAACATATATATACAGAAAACCAATTTGGAGATGAAGAAAGAAAAGTACATTTCTCATCCCATTATTTCATGTGTTAACTGCTACTGACTTCTGGGTTTGTGCTAAACTGATGGATCAAAGGATTGTAGTAAGACTTGGTGTGGCTGTAGAAGGGAGTTCTGGAAGATACAGGAAACTGGTTTAAGCCTTTCCAGCACATCCCAAGAAAACTTGCAGGATCTTTTTCCAGTTACAGATTTTGTAGCTAAATAACTGCTTATGCTGAAAAATGCTTTGCATGCTGACAGCGTTCAGTCAAATGCTTTGTTATTTTTTCTGTAGCCAGTTGTTAAAAACAGAGGCAGACATGCAAATTTTCCTATGAAAGACTGACCAAAGCCAGATGTACTAATCTACTCAAGTCATTCATCCAGACATTTAAAGTTTTTTGTGCACTTTACGACCAGATTTGTAAATTCCTCACAACTTAGTGGCAGGCTACTTAAATTCATGAGCTACAAACTGCCACATTACAATTAAATGAGCTTTTCCCTTAGAGGGCAAAGATAGCAATAATATTCCAAATGAAAGTAATTAAAATGGTTTCCTCTGCATTTTGAATCACAGCTATTTAGTTAGTCCTCTCACTGTTCATACTTTTCTCTCTTTAAGAAAAAGCATTTGCAGACAATGAAAGAAGTGTGTATGTTCTGGAAATCTGTAAAACAGCACATACATGACTCAGCATGGGTTTCATGTTATGTATTCACATTTGTGACTTGTTATTTCTAAACTCTATTAAAGGGAGAAGAAACAATGTAAAAATATGATGATATAACTTAGTTTGTCCATAAGTATGGGACCTTATTTCATATAGGACTTGAGCACAGCTTACCATCTCCCTTGAAGTATGCACTTCTCTGGAGAGACAAATACTGTTCAGGTACCTTTTGCATATGTGTCGAGGGTTAAGATTGCGGGGTGACAATAAAACCCTGGCAGATGTATTGTTAAGCCCCTCTTCCCCCCCCCACTTCCCTCTTTTTTGCCCCTCCCTCTCCCCCCTTCCCACTCAGGACAGGCGATCGGGAGGGAAAGAAGGACAGAGAGAAGAGAGTTGGAAAAATTAACAATGTTTTACTAATGCTACTAATAAGAATAGAGAAAATAATACAAAATATACAAAACCAATCTTGAAAGTCTCAGCAACTGCAGAGCCGGCACCTGAAGTCCTGGATTGGACTCTGCAGCCAACCAGAGCTGGATTCAGTCAGTCACTAGGCCTCAGTTCGCAGGGACAACTAGCAAGGTCCTCCCCTAATGTCGGCCATAAGCAGAAGGGAAAAAAGCAAAGGCAAAAGGGATGAGATCCTCGTGATCTCCCACTTTTATATGAAGTATTCACGTGAATGGAATGTTATACAACGTTGGTCAGTTTCTTGGTCACCTGTTTCTCGTTGCCCCTCTTGCGAGATGTCCATTTGTGCTTATCAATAAGTTTGCATTCCATTGCTAGGTTTACCAAAACATGTGTCTGGTTCTCCAGGAAAATGCAGTTAATATGAAGGCTTTAGCTGACAGGCAAAATTCACTGAAAGAGAAACTTGTTTTTAACAAAACCAGGACAATATGTCAACTTCTGGGATGTTGAAATGGAATTCACTCATTGTGGTACTTGAGTAAGGATGTCACCTCTGCCCTAGCATCTAAGGATATGCAGTGGTCTGCAAACAGGGCTGCATGGTTTCACCTCAGATTTCACAGGATGGAAAGCAGGATGGGGGAATGTTGTGGTTTAACCTGAGCTAGCAAGACAAACATGATAGCTGCTCACTCACCCCCTCCCCCAGCCCACCCAAATAGGAGAGAGAATCAAAAGGGAAGGGAGAAACTTGGATTAAGATAAACACAGTTTAATAAAATAACAAAATACTAATAGACTACTAGTAAATATGTATATATTAAGTAGAAATAAAAGATACTTCAAGGCAATTCCTCACAAACTCTGTCCACAACTGAGCAGCCAGTCCAAGCAAGCCACACCTGATCCTAAAGCAAATCCCAGAGAAAGAAAAGAGAGGAAAAGGGCTGAAAAGTCCAGAGGCCTCTGCAAAATGGCAAAAGACAGGGCTAGAGGTCCTGACCAAAACTTCCCCAGCCACACCCAGAGAGAGAGAGAGCATGGAAGAGCCAAGTGGAAGGTCCCAACTCTCCTTAAATATGAATCATGGCACTAATGAGATGGAAAACTCTTATTGATCAGTCTGGATGTCAGTCAAGCTCTGCGCCATCTCTGCCCCCACTTCCTTGATGCCTCCCACCTGTGGGCAGAGTGCTCAGAATGTCCTTGGCTCTCAGACCAGACCAATTAAAAACAGTAACTCTGTGCTGTGGTGCTATCTGCTTATTCTCAAACTAAGTCCAAATAATGAGCGTGCTGGCTATGAAAAAGAAAGGTTTCTAACTGTATGAAGTAAATTTAACTCTTTTTCAGTCAAACCAACACAGGGAAACAGTAGCCTTTGCCTTGTAAGGTCTGTGAAAAGGTGTAAATCATTACAAATGAGAAATTTTCAAACAATGCTTATTGTTGTTAATTTCTTACACACAGTGGAAGCACCAGGACCTCAGCAAGTATAGTGGCAAAAGTTAAAAATGATAATGAGATTTATCAGTTATCTCATTATCTGCTAGAGTGATTGGTTAATTTCTTACTAGTTATTTGCTGGAAGACAAAGTGGTTTCCCTAAAAACCTGGAGAAGGTATTTGTCACTTAAACAAGATATATCAGAGTCAGGGCCTGTATCTAAGGTAACATTTCTCAATAGCTATAATTAGATAATTTAAATATTAGAGAGGTATGTTAACCACTAAAATTTAGCTATGTACATAAGTGACCAAAATTTATTGTCAGATATTTGATGATCTTGTTGAACTGAGTTTACTTATCTCGATAAAATTCACCGTACACTTGCACATATTGCTATTCTTGCTCAACAGCATCAGTAAAACATGTTAATAGCGTGAGGCAGAAGATACAGCATTTCTTTGTGTATTATTAATTGATTGTGTGAAAATGATTAAATACAATGGCAATTAAAAGACAGCATGTGTTAAAAGTATCCATACTGTTTTTCATAGGCAATTGTAGTGACTGCTTTTTCTACAGTTTTTTATTTTTGTTTAACTCAGCATTATATATTCATGAAGTTTGCTGATTCATACAGTATTTTTAAGCTTCTGTGTTACTGACCATATCTGTAAGTTCTGCAATTGTAATGGGGCCACTAGGAGCAAGAGAACATAAAAATGCATTGAACTGGATGCTTTTTATTCATAAATTTAGGACATAACTCTTGAGAAATCTTGAATCTCATTTTGAATCAAATAGTAGTTTGCTTACATTATGAATAGGTGTAGTGGTATAATGACTGAATTTCTAAACAAATTGATATATATGCATATAGATTTGCTTTGTATTATTTTACCAATAGGTAGTTTTCTATTTTCCTGGTCTTTATTGTATGTGGATCTACGTAATTTGCAGTTTGTTCCCCTCTTCCCTCCACCCATCCGGTACAAGCTACATCGGCTTGACTATAATAAAGATACATAAAAATAACCATCCAGTGTTAATATTCACAGAGAGTGTTGAATGAATATCTCTGTCACTGGTGTAATTACAGATTCTGAAGTGCAGTTTATATCTTCACAGATTCCAAGTTGAGGTATTTGTTGATTTTTAGAAGTCCTCAACTTGTTTAAAAGGGATATTTTTCTCACAGAGGGAATCGTTCTAATCATATAAAAATAGGCCCTAATTCTTTCAGCATGGCATTATTTTACTTCTTAAAACCCATTCAGCACTATTCTTAAACTGAAACCGATAATTCTAACAGCTTCCTTCTATTATGTTGAAATATATTGTCCTTAGTAGACCTGTGGTTTTGCTTCCATCCCATTTTCTATTGCCACATCTGTTCTTATTTGATTTGTAATGATAATTATGCTGTAATGCCTCTCTCACAATCTTTCATATTCCTTAATTTCTTCCATTTTGGACTGTTTTTACACAAGGGTGTTCTCTATTTCCATGGCAATGAGAGGTAGACCAGAACTTTGTTCTGAGCCTTGGCATAAGAGACTACCTGTTGGGAGGAACAGACCAAAATCCTGTCGCTGTGTGTGGCATGATATGGTAGACCTTGTGATTATCTTTTTAATGAATTTTCTCCAGACTGAAAAATAAAAAAAAACAAAAGCAACAGCAGCAAAGCTGTAGTATCTATTTTGTAACTGGTTCTAGAATTTTCTCCTTGATATGATAAAACTACAAAACCTTTCAACTTCCTGAAAGCAAGCTGATGAATGAGACGTTGCTTGCCTCTTGCTGTCTGCAGATATGATTCAAAAAATGTTTTCTAGAAATTGAGTAAGGGCCAAGACCTTTGTGCCCTCCAGCTGTCCTTTGTATCTTTCAGGTCTTCTGTTCTGAACACCATGCAACAATTTTCATAGCTGCATTATACCACAAAAAAACAAAGGGGGAGGGAGGGGAGGAGAAAAAAAAGGTAGACAAGTTAGGTGAGCTCCTGTCATTTATGGAATAGTGCAACATTTCAAGCAGAAGGATGTTTTTCTCCTTCAAATTTTTATTAATCACATTTGGTCCAAGTAGACTGCTGAGCCAGTCTACCATCCATATTTTTTATCCTGTGGGGCCTCAGATACCATCAAAATTGATTTTTTTTTTTCTGGTCACTGTTGTGATGCTTCCTGGTGATTAAACTCAAGTTGTTTTGGTTTATTCTTGGCTCAACAAGAGCTCAGCAGCAGGAATTATGAGACTAATGTTTCTAAAGGATGATAGGATAGGTGTCTTCAGGATGTTGGAAGAAAAGAATAAGGCTTTCTCAGTCTTAAATGAATAAATGAAGGTATGACGGATCTTTTCTGAAAGCATCTGTATTAAAGTACAATGGCAATGTACATCAGCCATGTTTTTAGTGCTGTGGGAAGGTTCTTCCTTCCTTCTGCTGAAAGATACATCACTTGCTGTGTTCCACTGTGAAGATTGTTTGACATGAAAGAGACTTAGAAATGACAAGTTCTGTCTTCTCTGAATTTTCTTTCAGTGGTTCTCCATGTCAATCAAACTGACGCTATTTCTGTGGAGTCCCTTTATATTTAGGGTGGTGTGGTGTTCCCCTCCCTGCCCTGCCTTCTGGTTATTGCTGACTTGCTAGTAGTTTGAAAAAAAAGACTCTCTACTAAGTTGTATGGTGTTGCAGCAGTAGATTTAATTGATAGAGTAAGGTGAATAAACTGAAGGTGGTATTTTTCTGTATCAGATACTGTTCTAGAGGGGTCTTCTAATGAAGTGTCTCAGATAAAAGATCCAGTCTGCCTCCCCTGAAAGTGGCACCCCAGTTTTTCTGCTGCAAGGCAGAAGTGTCATTACCTGATACAGTACAACAAAAAATTTCTGGTTTGGCTTTGTTCCTAAATACGTTCTGGAATATGCTAAAACCCAGTAAACAGTATTTTCTTGATCAATGTGTTGTTTCCCTTATACATTATTTGAATCACTTTTGTTCATAAAACTGTAAACTTTCCCTACTTCAGAAGTAGAAAACTGTTTTCAATGTATTTCTTATCCTTGTTTCAAATAGTGTCTTCAGTTTTGGATTTAGTGTATGAGATGATCAGTAAATGTACATATTTCTCAATTAGAAACTATGAATTTTAGGTCACATAATCTGCAAAAACCTTGATGAAAGAACATATATATTGTATGGTCTTGCTTTTAAAAGTTTGGAAATGCCAGAAATAAAACTGCTTAGTTTTAGTTTCTGTGATGTGTATTCTACAATTGTTAGTGGCATGGTCTTTAGCAAATGTTAATATTTTGTTTATTTATAAGACACCTGTACCATTCACTGCATATAATAGAATGAAGTGCTGTTTGTCATTTCGTTCTGTCGAGCCTTTTCTGTTTGTGACCCTTGTCTTTGATCTTCTTGCTCAAACCGTGCTGAAGATAATGACAATTCCTCTTGGATTTTTAAAACGTTCCTCAGAACACAAAATGCTTTAAAAATTCCTCATGTTCAGAATAAGAAGAAAGGTAAAGAAAATGTGGTGCCATTCACATTAGTAGTAGGAAGGATGAGATAAAGGTCGTGAGTGTATGGTGTTTAGAGTCATAACCTTTAACCTGAGCATTTAGCAGCCTATCTAGCATTTTTATAAAATTTGATATAATCAAAGGATGGCTTCCATCAGCTCTGAAGTACTGGAGTACTGAATTTAGCACTTGATCTAATTGGATTCTGGGCTTTATTTTGATGATGTTATTTCGTAATAGATTTGCCTATAAAATTTCCCAATTTTTAAAAAAGCAGGGTGAGAAACGCCCCCCTTTACAGGACTCAGGTGAGGCTGCCTGGTGTTTAGTTTCCTGCATCCCCCTGCTTGCATTTTATTTTTTTTTAAGATGCTAGCTTGTTTTCTAATTCCCAGAGATCAGTCTGATACAGTCCACCATTTTTCATAGATACAAACCATAGCCTCACAATGAGATTGTCCTTCTCTTCTTTAGACTGTGGCATTGTATGCAGGGGCCAGGGCTTAAGTTTCACCCTTGTTACCAAGGGGTTGTGCATTAGTGAAGAGGCACCTGAGGAAATTGGACATTGACCCTTCTAAACAGGTGTATTCGAGGCCCACAGATGGTCTTCTACCTCACACATGGCATGTTTTCAACTCTTCTCTCAGCTCTGTTAGACAACATCTCCTGCAGTCTAACAAATCTGTTTTAAAGCTCTCCTCACATGTTGCATATTGACAGCATGATAGGAGGAGCATGGCCAAAGCTTTTTGTATGTGTTTGCAGTGAAAATATGGTTCATTATATTTTTATTCATGATGAGAAATATGAGATGCATTTTCAAAGAAGCAATGTTTTAAATTCTATTGGGATTTAGAAGCTTGTAGTGTTCATGCTTTGATATATTAATTAATTCATTTTCAAAATGTTATTCAGTATTTTCTTGTTATTTCTGAATGTAAGCTTTGTTGAGCATTTGGTATGTCTTGGCAATACTATGCTATTCAAACTTCCTGTTAGTAGTGCTACTAGTACGAAATAGCCTCCACAGAAATCTCACTGAATGAGATCTGTGAAATGGGGAGAAAGGGCTGAAAAGTGGTGGCTCTTAGCCCAGCCTCATCAGCAGTACCAGAAGCACGAGGCAAATAAAAGGGAGCGGGATAAACAGTGAGCCTGGAGAGCTGAGTGCGAGCATTGCTGGAAGCAGCTACAGATTCTAATAGTGCTTTGCCAGCTCTGTGAATACAAGCCTCACGGGTGGCATGGCCCAAGAGTCTAGAGCAGCCGAGGAAGCTGACATCAGCCTTCCTGGAGACTGGCATTGAACAACAAACCCGTGTCCTTCCACCTGTCACTCCAGCACCCCACTTGAGGAGGCTCAGTGCCAGACAAATAGGAAAGGAATTTTGTAGCAAGGCTCAGTCCTGCCTGCAGGTGTTTAGGTACTTCATTACCAGAGGAGCAATACTGATATTACCTCTGTGGTGGTTCATTATCTTGAAATTTGTTTTCTCATATTGATTCTTTGATTTACTAAACTGATCTTTAAGATTACCTGATTCCCAGAAGTACTGGATGTGAAGTGCCACTGCCTTTATCTGTGTCTGAGGTGCTTTATGCACTGAGCTGCTTCTGATGGTTTTGGTTAAACTAAGTATATTTCTTATGGGAGACTTCATCTCGGGAAAAGGAATCAAATCTGGTAGTAGACACCTTTCCATGCTAGCCTGTAAAAATCTTCTAGACTTTTTTTTTGTTATTCCTTTAGTCCAGATAATAGATAGTTTTTCTCTTTAAACCTTGATTCACTAAAGAAGGCTTCCTGCTCTGTGCTTCTTTGGAGTGTTGGAAAGAAATCCTCAGTGATGGCTTCATAGGAAGCATAAGAGGTATCTGAGATGGTGAGCAGAGGTAGATCCTGTTGAGAGGAAGTATAGAGCCAAAAAATTCACTAGACAAACAGTTCTGATCCTATTTCTGCTGCAGGTCCTTAGCTATGTGGTGTCACATTAGGCAGGTATATATTGTCCTATTGAGAGCCTCTGGGACAATTAGTAAAAAACGTGCTCAGGAGCACATGGTCCATCCAGGCTTCTTGTCCTCACAGATGTTCTGAGATACATAAGATACTATGATATTAAATAAGGTGTTGGAGAGTGTGGTAGATACCTTATTCCCTTGAGTGTACTATCCTGCACTTAACTGACTAAACTAACACTCCACATTTATACAAAAATGTGCTCACATGGCTTATGATCGATCAGATGTCTATGCAAGTCAGCAGAGCTGAGAAGCAGCATCTGATAGGCGGGTGGGTATCCACATGCTGCTGAAGAGCATGTCTGTGTCCTGGATGAGGATTCCAGACTGGTTCAGATTTCATGCCGAAGAATTTCCCAGTATATAAGCATCATGCATTTTCATGGTGCAACTTGTACTTCCCCAGTTCTGGTTTGTGTTTGGGGGTAGTCGTCTCCTTAATTGTGGTTGGTATATCTTTGTTGTTCTGTATACGCTGCCTGTGGCCCTCATTTATTTGAGGAAAACAGAGTCTTTAGGAGTGGTAGATTTCCCATATGATGGAAGCGCTGACGATGTCTCATCCTTTTATTGCTGCAATACTTCTCCTTATGACTAGCAATTTAAGGATCTACAGGGTAATGGCAGTCTTGCTGACACTGGGCTGAAGGTCCTGGAGCAAGATATAAGCAGAAAAAAAAATCTGCACACTGTTGGTGCTAACTTTCTTTTTCCAGTACTGGAAAGAGAGAGGATGAGACAGAGGTATTGGGTTACAACCCTACCACAGGTCTTCCAGTGAGACTTATTAATAGAATATAAATATGTGTTATGGAGTCACTGGGCAGGTTCGATGCAGATGAATCCAACCCTCTGCCATTGAAGAGGTGCAAATATGTGAAGGGGAGATAGTTGGTGAGCTCAAGTCTGCTGCAGAAGTGAGTTTGAGGCAAGTGAAGGGCTGCAATATGGGACTGTTGGCTCAGTTCAGCTGGCTTGTAGAAATGGAGTCTGAAAATAGCATAGCTACCAAATAGCAAAGACTTAGCCCAAAAGAGGTAAAGAGCTTTCAGATCAGATGAGAAGCAGATGTATGTACTTGAGATGCAGATATAAGAAATGGAATAGAAAACCCATTAAGAACTCCTTGAAATTAAGACCAACAAAATACTCTCATAGCTAATGGCAGCACGAAAAAAATCTAAATCTGGTACTGTAGGTTTTAAGCTATGTTAGGGAGTATGTGCAGCCTGAAAGACTTGTGTTTCTGAAGTTGTCAAAATATGATTTCATGTTCATCTACAAATTGGAGAGCTGCTCTTTGATAAAAAAACGAACCCCTATGTAGGAATAAGGAGGCCAGCAGTAAAATGTATTTTTTGCATTATGATAAGCTGTGTAAAATTTGAGTGGAATTTTGTATGGGCAGAATTTAGTTTGGTGTTGAATAAAGTTCAGGAAATCTTGTATCTTTCTTGCTTTGGTAACTGTTAGAAGTATTGTTTCTTGAAAAGGCATTATATACCCAGTACCTCTCATTGAACAGTTCCCTGTTAGACTTTCCCCTAAACTATTTTTAGTAAGTGTCACAATTAATAATCTCCCTACTGTACAAACTGTACTGTAGCAGTGAATTTATACTTGGATAAAATACAAAGATAATTATAAATTGAGAAAACTTCTTCAATGTCAGTGAATTCTCTAACGTATATCAGTTTCAATTTTAATATATAGGCTTTTGATACATAGGCCATACTAGAGATAAAATGTGAACACAAAACAAGGGCTGGATTTGCTTTGTTCATTTTTTCAGGTCAACCTTGATCTGGAAATATTTGTGAAGAAACTGCCCTCTTTGCTGTAGGACGCCTGCTGTTCTCTGAGTCAGACTCAGCATATCTACCGTGTATTGTTATAGATTTGTTGGATAATAATTCATGTGATGTCAGCAATATATGGCAGCATCTACAGAAAATGTTAGAGAGATCAATAAAATGATGCAACAAATGCTTTACACCAGAAAATTAATAGACTCATAGTTTGTCTCCCTTTCAAAAGCTGAAATCTTCTTCTCTATATTGTCAGATAAGTTTTTTTCCAGTGAGCTTTTTTTCTTTTACTGTACTTAAATGTGTATTTCTTAAAACTCATGTAGCAACTGTTTTTTTAAGAATGTGAAGTATTCGTATAGAAGCATATAGAAGTCCAAAAAGAAGTAGTAAAAGTGGGGTTTTTTTCTTCATTTATTGAAACTTTTCTGATTATGGTGCTTTGGTCATTGTGAATCCTTTTCTTTAGACTGTCAGATTTTCAGGCTGCATACATGGTATTTCTTTTAAGGTAAGCCATTTTCAGGAAAAAAATATTTTTTAGTCTCAAAGTGCATATGTAATTGTAGCATGAATTTCAACTCTTAGAAACACTCCATCTCTATGACCCTGACTGAGCATGATGCTTAAACATGCATAATTTTAAGGTATGGATATTAAACTGATTGAAATCCATCATACACAGTTATTAGAAGTGCTTTATGTGTCTCAGACAGAGAGATACTTCAACTATTGAAATTTCACATAGTTTCAAGTAGAGCAGCAAGGATGAATTTTCCTTTTACAATGCATGGATACCTTTAGCTAGAAAACGTTGAAAAAGCCTTATGGTTGCAGTGAAAAATTTGTGACTTTATTTTGTATAATTCTACAACTTGCTCTTTAACATGCCTAGAGCAAAGGCAAGGAAGCCCCTGAAGAAAATCAGAAGTCATAGACTTTGTCCTGAGCCATTGCCTTTTGCATTTATATGAAATGAGGCTTTGTAAGTTATGTTATCATCTTGATGATATTCTGAAGAGGATATTGAACACTAGAATAATGAAACTCTTAATGACTGAAGATCAGGAAAGGTCTGAATATAACAGGAAGCCAGGTTCTTCTACACGTGATAGGTGAAATAGCTTTAGGAATATTTGTAAAATGATGGATCTGTAATTTATTGAAACAGTTTCCTTACTTAATCTGAGCATCAACTAACTATTTTATTTTGGTTATAGAGGCACATAAAGATTATGTTTAACTTATCTAATAATGGACTTTAAGTAACTCTTTAGGAATATCAGTACAGGTATGTATGGTATGTGGGTATATATGTTTGGATGTAAGACAGAAAATTCCTTGCAAACCATAATCCATTCAAACCATCATACAATTAAAACAAACCAAACCAAGCAAACAAAAAACCACCCAAAACAAAGCAAGCAAACAAAACCAACAACAACAAAACACAACCAAAAACCACCCCCTTTAGCCTAAAAGGAAAATGGAGGGGTAGGCATAATGGGGAGAAGAATTCCGTACAAAACAGTGTTATTTTGTTGTGTATAGATGCATTGTGCTGCTTCATCTTGAATGCTTTGCACAACTCTGGACATACTGTATAAAAAAAAATAGACTTTGAAAAGATTCAGAAAAGAGTAGCAGGAGTGGCTTTGTAGACAGAAATCGGCTAAGACTCTTACTTCTAGAAATGCCTAAGGGACGTTATATTTGGAATCTGTGAAGTTGTCTGCAATATAGAAATGAGCAAGAATCGATTTATTGTCTGGTTGGTTTGAGGCCAACTTGAGAATGTGTAATACAAGCCCCACTCCTATGTTCTTCCTTAAGCATGATACAGGAGAAGGGATTTTGATCTCACTCAGGATGACTGCTCTTTTGTTCTCAAAGTCTTATGTTCTAGTTATTCTAACTTTTCAGCATTTTAATAATATTTTCTGAATAGGCTCATTGTGGGAGAACACTACTGACTTAATAGTAATGGAAGGAGATTTTACCACTTTCATGTATGAGACTCACTTTTTTCCAATATTTAAATTTTTTATAAAATGAAGTTTCTTTATGGTGGTATTTGTGATCTTCTAGCAAGTGGGATGGAACTGCTGGACTGTGACAATAGGCCCACTGCAGTTTGTGAACTTTAATTTATACAGACATTAAAATGTTTGTACAATCTTTTCAATGCTTTGTTCTAGAGAATAGCAAATTAAGACATGATAATAAATAATCCTAGTAATTTTCTTGTTCCGCCTATTATCTGAGCTGTGCAGATCAGTTTATGTACATCTCAGCTATGAATTTGTAATTTATTGTCAAACTTCTTAATCTTGAAAGCAACTTATTTAATTCAAGCTTTTCCTTCTTGAAATTGTAGTTTAATACAGCTGATGATATAATCAGTAGGATATTTTATGTTTAGGAAGATGATTTGTAGAAAATAGAGCTAATTAGACTTAATGACAGGTCTCACTGATGCAGTTGAAAGCTACATAAGAGTATATGTTTTTAAAAAATCTATGTATCATTCTTTAAAATATGTTTATTGATTATGACTTTGGAGCTTGAGTTTTGAAAAATCAGTAATAGAAAACATAAATAAGTTTTTCAGTATCTTAGAACTTAAAGTATGGGAAAACTACTGTAACACTTAAAAAGCAATGTTAGAAGTGTTACCTATATAAGTACTGTGAGAAATACTTTTTCTGTTCTAAATGCTAGTAAATAACATTGTTTGAATAGCTTTTTTACTTAACTAATGCAAATGCCCTCTGAATTACATTGTTTTATTTTTTGTGGGTAATTTGTCCCATTATGATGACTGTAATATTTTTCTCGTTTGTCTTTTACTGCTTGCCTTTTCTAGGAAGTTGAGGTTGGTATACATCTTCTGTCTTTCATGATTCTGTGAGTTTTTCATATATACATTGATTCCTTATGTTTTACTAAATGTAGGTTGTTTCTCCTTCCAGGATGATTATTTTCGCACGTGGAGTCCGGGTAAACCATTTGATCAAGGTAAGATTTTGCTACTATTTTTTTTACAGGTTAAAATTTAAGTATTTATGATTGTGCTCCTGTTCTAGAATACCTGCAGAATTCTGTGAATTTGTCATTTTCTCCCTCTTTAAGTGATCAGTTTAAAGAGGACCAGAAATTGACCCTAATCATCATTTTATATCTGTGATTTTTGCAAACTTTTATTGATTAGAGACAGAGATGGGTGCATTAGGAAGCTCCAAAGTAGCCTGAAGCTCCCCTCATATAAACAAGTTCATGGGGTTTGGGTGGTTCTGTTTTGTTTTATTTATATATTTAAGCACTGTTGCATTTTCAGTAGGACATCTGAAGAACAGACATGCAGTCTGATTTTTGTCTTTTGCTGTTAACAAAAAAAAAAACAACAAATGATTAAAGTGTTGAAAATCACTTTATATCCACTGATAAAGGAAGATCTAGAAAAACAGTTTTGGAAGTCTCTGTCATGTTCATGTGATCTGTCTTGAGGCAAAACACAGATGGAGCTTTGAGAATGCTACAGTACAACAATTTCAGCCTTAAAATAATTTGAGCAAACACAGCAAATTTTCATATTAAACATTACCTCTGCAGGCCCATCAATATAATCCACCTCATGTATGTTGTTTCAAATATATGACTACTTGATCCTTTTATTTTTTTTAATTGTTACCAGGAGCACTTCAGAGACTTTTCTGATAATTCCAATGGCACAAATGCAATGAAGAAACAGTGTAGGGGCTTGTACACTAGAGACTGAGATAAAAATGTATTGAAAAAATAATGTTTACTTAATTTAAAGAATGTTCTGCATAGCGGATACTGACTTTTAACGGAGATCTATAACAAATTGTATTTTACTACAACTACATCTCTTGGAGATGGACTTTCCACCGTGTTCTATGCCTTTGTCGCTTTAATTCAGGATTACTGTGGTAAACCTGTGAAAGGAAATCCTTTAGTTTCTTAAATGAATGCACCTGGCTTGTTTTGCCAGTTTGTGGAAGAGAGGAGTAGATGGACGGGGAAAAAAAGTCACATTTATGCTATCACTACTCTGTGAATTGTGGTGATTTTCTTCTGGTTTGGTGAAAATCTGTAAGTGTTAATATTGATCCATGGCAGCCTGAACATTTTAGAACCTGCCAATTTCACAGATCATGCGTCTCTCCTCATTATATATTAATATGTTAGGAAAAAGTACTTGACTTTAGGCTCCTCAGATAAAAATGTTCCTTTATTTTAGTGAAGTACCTCATCTAAGAAGCAGAATTAACACTTCACTACAAAGTACCTTTAGTCTATTCATTTTCTTGTTTGGTTTGGTTTGTTTTTTTGTATCTCTTTGTTTGTTTTGTTTGTTTTTTTTTTGGGTTTTTTTTTTTTTAATAGAGGGACATGGTCTGCAAATACATTTTTAGTTTGAGAAATAGATTATACTTTAGTGACTTACTGGTGGTAAAATCTTTCATCAGAAGACACTGAATTTGATACACTGTAAATTTTGCTTGTGATTTTTTAAATTTTTTGTTATCACATACTTGAGATGTGTTGGTGTGTGGTGTTTGTTTTTGGTTTGTTTTGTTTGTTTGTTTTTTGTTTCTCCCAGTTTGCTATTAGTGTTTCAGAAGTTATGCTGAAGTATTATTTTTTCCCACCAGATTTACACTCTTACACACCCTGGCTTGTTCTATTACTCTGAATTCTTTGGAGATCCTAATGCTAATGTTTGTAGAATACTTTTCTGAATTTGCAAACAACCCAACTAAGAAAACATGTTAAGGTTATCTGTCCTGCCTTGTTTGCAAAATGCATTGTGTATTGGGTAGTGTGAATATTTTAACAGCATGCCTACAGAGTTCAACTTTGTATTTTCATGTCCTTGTTAACTGAAAATTAACATTGAAGAGTGAAATGCATTTTCTGAGTAGTTCTTCTATCTACATTTTACTGTGTAATTTATAACTGAAAACCAAATAATGCTAGCTGGGACCACTTTTCAATAATAAAAGGTACACTGGAGTTTTGTTATTTAAAAATTGGTCCCAGTGTCTTAATTTGTCGATCTATCATTTAAAGAGTATCAGGTATTGTTACCCGCCAGTGCATTGCTTTTCACTTTTTTTGCAATAACTGCTACAGTCTTTGTATTGAATTTAGCAATGATATTGAATTGTGCTGCATGTCAAAAGATTTACTGTTTCTTAAGAATTAGATATTTTCTAGACTCTGATTGACATACATGTATTATTTATTAAGCAGAGGCTTGCATGCTGTTGTTTGGTTGAAAGTCTGTAAATAACATCACTGACTAGATCTGGAAGATACAACAAGAGACAGACAAAGGTTTCCTAGTCGATATCTTGGTCTCCATGTTGTAAGAACTGACTTCCTCTTATTTCTGGTTGCCATCGGAAAGCATTTTTTTTAAACATAGGAAAATATTCCTGAGAATAAATAGAACTATGGAAGTACCATGTGCTTGTTGATACATTCAAGACTCTCTCATCAAATGGGAAAAGTGATCTTGGGTGATATTTTGTGGGAAGAGCCAATCGTACTTTGTAAGTGTGGCAACCTTGCAAATGTCAGTTCCTTAGGACTGAATGTAATGTCCATGATTTACTGAAGAAATCTGGTCCTTTATGATTCCTTACGTTCGCCAATAAAAGAGACAGCACTGACAAAATCAGCACGTATTTAATTGAAATAGTTTTTATAGTCTACCAACTCTCACTTTTTTCCAAGTTTTAGGTGTAAATTCTGGTAGTCTGTACGTGTCATTGCAGGGCAGTGCCATAAGCACTGCACCAGCACCCTTCCACCTCAGTTGTGCACCACTTCACTGCTAAGTTTAAAGTTAAATAGAGTTTAACTATTAATTAGCTTTTTTACCTCAGTGGCCGTATATGTAGACTTACAGGTTTTGTTTTGTTTTTTTTTTTTTTTTTTTCTTTTACCAAAGTGAACTATTCAAAACAATAAATGGAGACATGACAAATGACTGACTGTGAAGTCCTGTGACCTGTTGGGGTTTGTTGCAATCCAAGCAGTCTGTGTTAGAGAATCTTTATGATGGTTTCCCATTCAACCTCCTGTTATTGCCATTCCGGTTTGTGCAGCAGCTACTCTCTCAAGTGAGAGTATTCCTTAACAAACATTGTCCCAAATAAAAACATGACACTCCAACAACAGCTTTTTAATATGTAGAAATATACTTGCAGTGAAGGCTAAAATTACTCACTATACCTGATGTTTAAACAGGAACAGTAAAAACTTCCCATGTCTGTTGTGTTTAAGTTTCTAAGAATACTTCTGAAGATACAGGCAGATAAGTTCATTGAGGACAGAAATAAAGAATATCCTTAATTTACCTGTATCACTGTTTAATTTATTTTTTTTTAAATTTGTTTTATCGCTGTGTGCCTTTTCAGAAACTTACCTATAAATCTGTGAAAGTATGGAATAAGCAAGGAAACTTTTTGGCATTAAAAGATCTGAACTCCAGGTCTACTAGATGGGTTTTTTTTTATTTCCTATTTTCTGTGAAAACAATAGGTTATAGGAATTACTCATGCTTTTGCAGAAATGCTTTTTTTTTTCTTTGCTTTAAATGATGGCAAATTTATGTGATGAAATTACAAATAGTTATTTGGAAGTTTTAAAATCTGTATATGAACAAAATATGAAGACTTTTAAAGTATATAAACCTCAGCTGACTACATGTGATAGGGGTAGTGGGGGAATATTTAGCTTTGTCTGTGTTTTCAAATTGTTAATTGTCATTTAAAATCTCTATTCTACCCCTTTGTATTTTAGGCTGTAGTATAGGTACAGGTAAACTCCTTATCAGTATCACTAGTAGTCAGACTAGTGAGTTCTCATTATTTACGTTTATTATTTTGTATATTCTGCTCAAATTCAGCAATATATGGGGACCTTTTTCAAATTATTCTTAGACAACACCTATATTAATTTGCACAGAGTATTTTTGAGGAACCGATGCTTACAATATAGACATGTCTTTGTGGTCTACACACAACTATTATTTTTCTAAGACTTATATGACTATTAAAGTCTTTTTTAAGTTTTTTTTTTTTATAGATTTACTGTGTATTGATAATATATCTTCATATTTTTTCAAAATCCATACTTAATATGAAACCAAATCTTAATGCTAATATTTTCTTGTAATATATGAAAAGTCTTGTTCAAAGAATCAATAGTCGTGCATATGATAATAAGTGTCTAAATAGTGTCTTAATTCACTTAACTCTTCTATATTTGGTGTGTTTTGAAAGACATTCTTAAGTGAATATGATTAAGTGTGTCAAAATTGCTCAGGTGGACAGATCTGTATAATTCCATTAGCATAAATAAGAGGGGTTACATGAAGATATGTCTAAGCATTCCAGGAGGTTAGCCCTTACTGTGAAATGCATAGTGATATTTACTCCTGGTCTGCAAAATCTAGGTTATTTTAAAAGAGGGAAAAATATTACAAGTTGCATTGCAATCCATCAATACCGTTCCTTAAAGCAACATCTGACATTTTCCAAATACTTGTTCCCGTTGAACTCTCTTTTTCTTATTTAAACACATTTTTCTATGTTATATGTATATATGTGTTTTGACTATATATATATATATATACACACACACACATATACATATTTATGTATTTCTATAAGTATCACAATGTAAATTCTTAATAAACAGTCATGTGGGGCAGGTATTATTATTGGAATTAATCTGAATGTTGTATTAATTGTATTTCAGTTGCTTCTAAAAGGCAAGTTTTATCCTTTCAGTGGTTTTAGAAACAAGCAGATGTTTCGTGTTTTGGGCTATGCCAAGTTGGATATTTTAGTAGCTTTGATGTATGTTTTATCAATGTTTTCTCAAATTAAAAACCATAGTTGCTAACACGTTTTCTTCATATACCACTTTTACATCAGATAAAAATATGCAGGATATTTTTGGCACATATTATTTTTAGACTACAGATGGTAGCAAAGCTTGGAGGGTGTAGCTATTGAATAAAATTGCGTACACAGAGACACTGGCGTAATTTTTTAAAGTGCAAAGGATGTTTTCCTTTGCTCAATAGAAATACCTTGGAGGAACAGTGGAGTATTTTCATGTAATGGAAAAAATATGAAATGACATTTCCATGGAGGATGAACACCCTGAAGATATAGTGGTTTGTAGATATATTTATAACGTTTCTTGTAGAGCATTCCACTGAACTGGTTTTTGCCTTTATAATATCAGGTTATATTAGATGTCTGTTTACAGCAGAAATATTGTAGATACCATTTTACAGCAGAAATAGATTTTGAAATAATTACAAACACATTTTAGTTGAGCCTTTGCCTTTTAGCTCTTTATGTTTCATCTACCTAGTTCTGTAATAATTTGGGCTGCTAAGGATATGGAAGTTCATGCAAACACATATCTATAATTTGTGAATATTTTTATGTACTGTGAACTGAAATCACTCAGAGTCATATTGAATAAAATCATTTAATTCACTCAGTTGCAAGCCCTGGGAAGCTACATGGGAGTTAATGAAGATCCATTAGTTGAAGACTGTTAAAACAGTCACGCAGACTTAACTTGGCTACATTTGATATATGTATTTATGATCTAGTTTTTATAGGAAATAAATTGATGTTTTAAAACTAGGAATATATATTCATGACTTTTAAGACAAATTAGAGTCCTTTGCAATTAAAATGTGTTACATATGATTTTAAATATAGTCCAGTCTTAGTAAATAAGCATGAAATGTTTTTAACAGCTTTTCAGTGATTCTTCTTTATTTCTCTTTTATAAATTTCTCTACTGTGCTTACACCACAAACGTGACTTGTCCTATACTGTTCACAGTCGTGGCTCCTAACTCAGGTTCACTGAGTAGTATGCAGCTGTTTCTCTAGTTGTGGATCTCAAATTGTTTCAGTATTTATCTGTGTAGAATCATTGCATGGATTCTAAATTCTTACAGCTGTTTTAAGAAAGGCTGTATAAAGGGCTTTTCGTGAGGCTGAACCAGCCCATAATAAGAGATTTTGCTTGCCTTCAGTAGCAGTTTCACCCCTCATTCCTGCTCCCCTGACACCATTTCTTTGTGCCCTGATGTTAGGTCTGTAGCGTCACCGATTCTTTAGTTGTCCTAAGATCAATTAAAAAGTGCTGGGATCTTGTTTGTTTGTTTCTTTGCTTGTTTGTTTTTAATCTGGCTAAATCATTCATACCCAAGCATAGAAAACCAGAAACGTGGCACAGGGCTACTGTGACTGGCTAGAGCTGGAGCGCCAGACCTTCTTTAGCTGGCAGCAAAGGGTACATGGAACCATTTCTTTGCATTCTCAAACCTGCTAAACTTTAGTTCTGCAAATCTCTTCATTTTTGAAGTCCTACTTTTGCCTGCTGTGCTGGGATGTCCCAGTTAACTGCCTTGAGTCACAGGTGCCATCACTCCCAGAGGACTCTGTGCTTGAAAATGTTTTTGGTGTGTACTAGGACTGCTTCTTTGCAGGCTCATTTAATGGCCTAATGAACTTTATGTTTGCCACAGGAATTTAATACAAAAGCTTGTAAAATAGCTAATAGAGGAAGTAATTAAGAATATGTAATCTGAAATCACATGTTACTGTCTAGTGGTGAGGGAAAAAGAAATAGCTTAATGAATACCTTTAAAAAACAAACACCTAACAAAGAATGTAAAGAAGAAAAAAGCATGTACATAGTTTTCTTGAACTTGAATAGAAGAATGACCGTTCTTAAAGCACATTTTAAATGTTGAAAGTTGCCTTTCGACCCCTTTTTATTTAATTGTCTCGGATTTATAACCTGTTTCCTTATTTGTTTTCTTAACTAAGATTTTTCTTGTCTGTTTCTGTAATCCTGTTTATCTCTTGTTCACATATACGTAACTCTTTACTAATTTTTTATGTACACTGTGTAAAGAACATACATCCCAGAACAAATAAGTTGCAGTATGTCATTGGCATGTAAAATTCTTGTTAGTAACCTCTGCATTGTCCTTGCATTTTGATGGACAGGATTGTGAGAGAATAATAGGATTTCAGGATTGTGCCTCAAGTTCTTATTTAATTAACATAAATTGTTTTATTAGCATCTGTGACACTCTAAGAAACCTCTCATGTCAGAATCTGCATGTCCAGCAGTAAATAAAAAACATTTTATTATTTGAACCTTGAATATATTAGATTTGAGAATCAGTGAGACAGGCTAAAGGGCAGATCCAGCAGTTACGTTTGTGAATTTAGTTTTTTTTTCCAGAGAGGCTACTTTAAGTTCTTTAAAGAGGAGGAAGGAAGGGAGGGAGGTTGGGTATAATTCTGGAATATTCACTCTGCTCTTGTATACTACATAATATGTAATTAAATATATTCAGGCTTTGTTTTTTATTTAGCTATGTCTCACTTAAAATGAGACTTTCTCTCTGTAAGTCACCTCTAAGTCACAGGTTTTAAACTAACATTTCGTTTATAAAAATATACTTATGGATGGAAACAAATGGATTGCCTCACATATTGAAACATTTACTGTGAAACTGACAGAATCATAGAACAGAATCATTTTGTTTGGAAGAGAACCTCACGATCAGAGTCCAACCATAGGTACAGCCTACATACACCCTTAATAATTTCAAAACAGGACTTAGGCAAAAATTGCAAAAAGTATCTGTAGGTCAGATAAAATATTAATATTGGTACTATAAAACTATTTGTGATATTAATAAAACCAGGTTGTAAAATGCTCACTGGTATTTGCTAGACACTTTTTTGTATTTATCTGCTAATAGAAAAAGTAAGTCTAAGCTTTCGAAGTGTTATCTTGAGTCAAGGTGCCTTTTGGAGAGGAAGGCCAGGCTTGGCTGTGGAATGCTCTGTCTGAAGCATTGCACGCTCTGAGGTCATTTGACTTCTTATCTCCAGTGTTCCTACTCTCCTCTCCAGCCTGTCCATGTACTGGGAATATGCAAGTCCCTCCTTTTCTGTGCTATGCCAGATGTTGAGAACTGTGAGTCAGGACACACAGCTACAGACTGAAAAGGGACGGAAATTGTAGATTGCTTTATTGCAGGCTAGTAACTGCAGAAGACCTGGAGTGCTGTCTGTATTTTCAAACTATAGTGTTCTCTGCATCTGGAGACCAGAAATGTTTCATGCAAACATGAATCTAGGCATACAAGATAAACCCTGGAAAGAATGTTATGAACTGAATTTTTAATGCAGTAGGTCCAATTGCTTTGCATTTATCATTTTAAAGAAGATAAGTTCATATATATAATATTTTTTAAAATTTATTTATTTATTATTATTTTTTTCCTAATAGCCACTTAAATCTACTTCAAACTTTTACAGGTTTGGTATATTTGTGGTTGTCATCCTGTAACAGTGAAATATCTTTATAAATACTGCAAAACTGAAGCATATGAGAATGACCATTAATTTCAGTATTTTAAGCTCAAAGAACATCTCCTAGATTGTTTATCTTAGCCAGGATGTATACAAAAGCTTAACTGACTCAAAAATTAATGTGCTCTGTATATTGTGATGCAAGATATGATTTCAACTTTTGTGAATTCTTCACAGAATATATTTTATGTAGAAATTTTCATTCAGTTTTATCACAAGTACATTTTCTGATTACTTTTGTTACATCAGGCTTCTTCAAAATACATATATATGCATATTGCTGATGTATTAGATATTTTATATGAATAGTCTGCTGGATTCTGGCTTAGTTGGTTTAAAAAAGTTAAAAGATGAAGTGGATTGCAGTAAAAAAATCTGATTAAAATGCCCTCTTTATTTTACCATAAAAATGCATAATTAAATACAGAAATAGAGCAGTTCTCTAAGATACTGGAATTATATTATAATACATCTTATAGCATGCTGTTTTGCAAGGGTAATCATCTTGGCATGTGAGATAATAGGTGGAAGAAGTTTCAAGATGATGCCTTTTTGCTGTGATAAGTATGCAGATGTTTCTTTCCCCTGATTGTCAGTTGGAGAACCCAGAGGTCAGTTCTGATGAGGCACCGTGTCTCTAAATTATGATTCAGTGTATTTCAGAAAAGATAATATAATGTTTGAGTGTTTAGTAGTGAACTTTCAGGTAACCTTAAGCTGTTATTTCTTTCTGCCAAATCAAGGAAGTTGGACATTGTGTTTAAAAAAAAAAAAAAAAAAAAAAAAAAAAAGTCCTTCCCTAAAGCTGCTGAAATCTTGAAGGTTGGTAGCCAACTATGCACATGTATTTCTATAAGCCGTAGCTGATTTTGGATATTTTTGGAGTATTTGAGTATTTATTTATTGTAATTTAGAAATTACGAAACTGTTACTGCTAATCATTGAAGAAAGAAAAATGTGGTCGCTTCAGGCTGTGGGCCTGGATAAAGGTTGTCAAAGGTAACTAGAGTTTTTGGGGTACCTTACCTCTCGAGGGCAAAAAGAGTGTGTGGTGTTTGATTAGGTTTTATTTTTGGTGGAGTCTTTTTTTTTTTTTTAGTGGTAGTATTGCTGAAATACCTTTGGAAAGTCTGAAGGTAAGCACTGAACATCTGAGAAATATGGAGTCAGTAACTGTTCTTAAAATCTTGAAAGGAAGGTTTTAGATTTTGTATTTCATCCACTCATACCCTTGCCCAAAACATGATGACATAAGTAGGACTAAATATAACCTTTGTTCAGGTGTAAACTCTGCTAGGAAAATTATAGCCTATAGTAGTGTAATGTCTGTTAATTTCTGCAGATTTCAAGTGAAAGTTTAATAGTAAAGATACCAAAACTTTTAGTAAGAATCAGTATATGTAGAGTTGCAACATCTGTGTTTCATAGATGAGAAATCTAATGCACATTGGTTTCAGCAGTACTGAAAGACAGTGGAGTGCATCAGTGCATGTTGCTAAGCACACAGTATGCATTTCAGATGAAGTAAGCAGGCCAGAAATGCCAAACTTGGCCAAAAGTTGTCCCAGTAGGTGGTATTTTTTGGTGATTTTAGAGATTTAATGAATGAAAAGGTATGTAGAAAAAAACTAGGAGATCATTAAATGATATACCAGTTATTTGACGTTCAGCAGTACAAGAGTCTTCTAAGTAAGATTTTTTAAACACTTATATTTAAGAAAAAAAAGTGATACACAGATGTCTCCCAGCTGTTTTACACACATGTAGTCATGCAGTAACATGCACTCACATAGACATATTTTTATTATATAAATGATGTCATAATTGTTCATCCTGGAATCTTCCTACTTGGAAAACTTTCTCATCCCTAATATTATATTGTTTGGGTTACTGAGAGTAATGTTTCTCAGTCAGAGAGTACAGTAACGAAGGAACTCTTGGTGGAACATGTTCTGTACAGCTTCTCCAGGACACAAATACCTACTCTTCTGTGAGCTAGAATGCAAGGGTAGATTAGGACATATAAAGGTTACACCTCTGTGTGAATGACTGAAAAATGTGTGGCTCAATGAAGATGATTGTTTTAAAGGGAGTGGAGAAAGAATGAGTGAAGGATTTTTGAAACTGTGAAAAAGAGATTAGGCTTCCAGGGGAAGAACAGAGACTGCCAGCTTTTATTTTATTTTTTGAGCATTTATTTTAACTTACATTAACAGTATACAGAATAGCAGGTTGCATATTATGGGTCAGTATAAATGCATTTTTATATACATATTTTTGAAACTTGAATGGCAAAGTGAGGAAAAGGGAAATATGGTAGTACTTTGTGTCACGTAATACTAGCTCGGTATTAGATGTTTTTTTGCTTACAAGAACTCTTATCTTGCATAACTGCAACCATTACAGGGCAACTTCACGCTCAGTGCTAATGTACCAGAGCTTAGTAATATAAAATGCTAAGAACAGCGACACATCTGAACAGAAGCCTAATAAGTGGCTTTACACAATTGACCCTGATGCGTCAGTATGGAGACTCCTGACCAGTAATGAGAGTAGGTGTTTCTTGGGTAGAAGCAACCAGCATGCAAGCCACCTTGGTGACTGAAACATTTGCTCTCAAGTTAGAAATCAGACTTGTAGACTGTCTGTAACATTCAGGTGGTTGAATCTAAACTCCTAATTACTTGCTTGCCCAGCTACAGAAAAACCTCTCCATCCTTCTTACTGAAGTTATAGATTAATGTGGCCAGACAGAACAAATATACGAGAAGATTCCTCTTGTGAATGCCCAACTGTAGCTGCCCATTCTGCTTTTCATGTTACAATATGGAACCTTAAATGGCAAATACAGTCCCTGGGAGAAGAAACAAAAATTTGAGATTCTTGTTTTTCAGAACATTCCCATCAGGTTACTGAGGTAGGCTATTTCTTGTTTATTCTCTCATTTTTATTTATGAAACTCAGATTGTTACCTGCACAACAATTCATTTTTCTGTTGAAGTTGAAACATGTTTATTCTCAGTAAATATGTTGTATAGGAAAATAGGAATGTCTTGCTATGAATCCACAGTAGTGTGGATTCAAACCATCTGTGGCTGAGGAGAACCTATATGCATGGATTCAAATTTTGGGTGCCAATCACTGTATGATTTAGGCAAAAAATAACCACCATCACTGTTTACTGTTGTTTAACATTTATCTGGATTCCCTGTTAGCTGACAGTATCAACTGAGTGTTTAAGTGCTCTGCTTTGCACTCCTCGCTATTGCTTCTGGAAATTGTGATGCTGGGATTCTGCTCATCTCTCTAAACCCAACACATTTCTTGATGAGGTAAGAAATCACCATCTTTCTAAATGGAGAAGACACTGATGACTTGTAGGTATTATATCTTCAGGAACTGTGTGGCTTATTGAATCAGGCAATATGAGTCATTCCTGTGTAGGTGTCTATCTGCCTAGGGTTGTAGCCTAGGCATTTGACCTAATTATTAATATTTTAGTTAAAACTTTTAGATAATTTATATTTTTCTCCCCCCCTTGTCAAATGTCAAAACTTTGAAAGCAAAGAAGTCAGACCTGCCTTTTAAACTAGAGGAACTAAACCACTCATGGGATACTCAAAATGTAGCTCAAGTTACGGGAAGTGTAGTAAAGCAAATTGTCTAGCTGGTTCTTATTTTGCCCATCAGAAATGAATCACAAACTTTAGAAAAGGGAAATAGAATTTCAGTGTGAAAACTTTGTCCTTAACCTTTTTTCCCCTTTTGTTTTGCTGGGTATAGAAAATGAGGAACATGTCAGAATGCACCCAGCAGATTGTGAAATAATGGTAATTTACTGTGGTTTCTGCCACAGAGCTCCTGTTAAGAAGATTGCTATGTTATATCTGGATAATCTTGGTTTCCTATTATATTTCCAATAAAGATGATGTTCTGGCTACTGTCAGTTCTGCTAGTGCTAGCTGTAAATTAACTTACAGAAGAGATGATGGAAAGCTTTGCTGAATTGCTCTACCAAATTTGAATTGTAAATAAATAGATCCATTAGTAATAACTGAATCAATTTTTGAATATTAATTGCTTCCTTAACATGTGAGAATAACAAATCCATATCCATCTGTAAAATTCACCAAGTGATCTAATTCTATTTCGTAATTTTTCAGCAGAGAGCACATTATTTTTAATTTACAATGTAAGTTTTTAGAGAAATAGTATTTTATGCTTTTGTAATACTTTTTGTGAAAATGATATTTTTCTGTTTTTTGAAATGTAGTTAACATAACATTTGATGTTATGTTAGACAAATATTATACATGGAGAAATGTAGAGATATAGGCAAATAACCTGTGGCAAGTTCACTTTTCTGACTATTTGGAGCTAAATAAGTCTGAATATTATCAAGTTAATAAAGCTAAGATCAGACATGTGTCTTTAGAAGTTGGTTATATCTGACTTTCTGGGAAGCCAGCTGATAAATTATAGTCACTAATAAGGCTTGCCAGAAATAATTTCTTTAAATAAACATATTGCTTACGTCTAGAGTCTCCTCACCATAGTGGAAACCATAGTCTGTTTTTAATGACAGTGTAATTGTTCTGTACAATCTACATTTTCACTTCAGCTATGAGAAAAAAGACCCCTAGCCTTCATAATTATGAAGATATTTCAGTAAACGTGAATTGAATAAAAACTCCTTGATTATTGTCTGTTTCATGCTGAAGAAAATAGCTCTGAGGGATACATAAATGGCTCCACAGTGGGATTTTGGCACTTGTGATATTTCTGGTGTGACCATTGTTCTGTTCCATAGCTGCTTATTTTAGCAGAAATGGAAAGGAATAATGTGGTGTTATCAGTGCAAGTCTATATACTCTGAGTGAGCTGGAGTAAAGCAAGCATGTTTTTTCAGAGATTGCTAGAAGAAACAGTGAAGAATATTAAAGACTCGTATTTCCTGAGTTAACTGAGTTATACGTTTAGATGAAATCAATGGTACTTTTCCTGGAACAAATGTATACATTTGTGTAGTAGTTTAAGACATTTAAGATGACTTCATGTAGACTGGACATAGTCACCTATGCCCCTGCATTGTAAGGGGAGCCTAGTTCTTCCCCAACATGAAAAACTGCAGACTGTGGTTTTGTAAAATGTTTTTCTTGTGATTTAGCCTTCATTTTCCACGAAAATATTCTGTTTGCCTGTTCTGGGTATGAAGCAAAACAGGTTTTTTAAAAAAGCAAGCCACTTCCATGCTTTCATATATATTTTTTTTTTGGTAGTTCTTTCAAATCTGGGAAAATCACTAATGCAATCCATAAGTTTGCCATTTCAAAAAAGCAAGTTAAATACAAAAATGTGAGATCGTGCAAAATAGATTAATAAAATTTAGTTCCTTTGTACTTCATAGTATAGGGTTGACTACAGCATGTGACATTGAAAGAAAAAAGAGAAAGATTTGCACCACTTTTCATAGTTTCTAGCAACATTTCTTTCTGCATTTTATCATATGGCTTTCTAAGCAGACATTGACCTTTCAGGTAGTTTACTTTTTCACATTCCAAAAATCTGTATTTTTATGTTAGTGATTTATTTGGTTTCTCTTGCTGTTGTAAGATACTACAACTTTTCAGAAAATGTGTCCAAGGACATAGATTCTTCTGTGGCTTCTGCATCACTAGGACTGGTTCAGTAACTAGGGCATTTTCTCAAAAACGTATTGGAAAATATGAGACTATGTATCAAACATAAGATGAGGATAAAAGACTTCGGGGCGGGGTGGGGGGGGGTGGTGCTCATAGCTTAAGAGAACAAGACGTTCAACAGGTTACTGAGAGATAATGTGAGTTAATGCAAATGGGGAGACCATGAGGGTTGAACTTGCCTTTGAATCTAAATGTGGTCTTGTGACTCTGCTGGCTTACTCTGCTTGCACAGTAGCTGCTCGCACAACCCCGCAGTCATTCTTGCTGTATATTGAAAGTGTACTGCACCTGAGGTTATCCAGAGTTTCACGAGGGGCTTGATAACCACTAGTCAGCAAATACTGATACTGTAAGGTCTGGTTATGCTCTGGAACTGATAGCGTCCTCTCTTCCAGTCCAAGTGGTGTATGTAAACCTTTTGTAGGAGGGGAAATTATTCACTTTAGGAATGTCCAAAACACTTCTCTTGCTCAGGCTCTCTTGTCAGCTGTTATTTATAAAGAAATATCTCTTGAGAAGTTAATGAACTCACTGGTATATTCATCAATGTCTAATTGGTAGACACGGTGTAAAAAAATCCCTTACTATTCTTCAAATCTCTGCAGCTGGACAAAGCTGCCAAGACAAAATCTTAAGTCTTAAATACACAAGTTTGTGCACACACACAAGTTTTGTTCAGTACTTGGTTTATAAAACAAACCCTGACCGTCAAAGAAACAGCACATCAACCCTGACTTCTCTGTTCCATAGCAAATGAAACAAACAATGTGTGTATGCACGGTATAGTCTCTTTTTCTTCCCACCAGTTTTCTTTAAGATGGTGCTCTCAAAATCCAGCACTTCTTTCTGTCAACACTTATGTGTTCAAAGCCATTTTCTAATCTGACCTCTGAGTTACATGTCTTTGAATTCAATTTTTATGTATATATATATAGATATATAGATATTACACCTTAAAATGTGCTCATTTACTTGCATGTGTGATTTTTTTGGAGAGATGCATGGTGTGTGCGTGCAGCTCCTTGTTTTTGGTTTTTTTTTGTTTTTTTTTTTTTAAATAGTGGAATCTGTCAAACTAGATGTCTTCCCTACTTTGATACCCATCTTTATGTTGTCGTAAAGGCAAAGTGTGATAGTACCATCTCTTAGTTGTAAGTTGGATTCTGCCCGTAACATTGCCAAAAAGATATGTTATGGCTTGCTAAATTTTGATAGAATTGTCAAAACACACGTTCAGAGTCCCAAGAACTTGGGAAAAGAAATAACCATTTCAATGGGAATGGGAAGTTACATGATGTCCTCCATTCATACCTTTTCCCGAAACACATTTTCTACTTGATACTGAACTCAGCATCCTTATGTCTTGTTCGTGTATTTTTATTCCATTAACCTATTCAGTTTTGCAAACCAGTTATCTGAAGATATGCCAATATCATATTCCAGTATTGCTACCTTAGTGTCTCTATCAGGGAACACTCCAGAAAGAGGTACTCTGACCAGTACATTGAGTAGTAATCTGTCCATGCTTACTAGGAACTGGCATTACATTCTGTCTGACTTTAAGCTGTACATGTATTAGATATGGGTTCTAAAAATCTGAAGTATATTGGAGAAGGATACTGAATAAGCTGTCATTAATTTTTACTCAAACTCGGTTATTCTAGTTCAGTCACTTTTTGCTGCACTTGCTTCCCACTTCTTTAGAGTTGTTGTAATCAGACTTATTACAGAAGTCTCATTGTGGTTTTATGGCTGGTTTGCTGTAGAAATAAAAATACCTGGAAGAAGAATGCATATTTGCATATGTCCTATGCTGTAATTAACAAAATATTTCTTTTCTTTCTGTGTTGAATTATTATATTGAGTCTATCACTTCTCTGCTTTGTCAATATGTTATTAAGAATATACTAAAAATATTGTTAAGAAGGAAATAAAACTCAAAAAATCACTGATTTAGGCTATATTTAATCATATCTAGCACCACAAAGTTGTCTGTCAAAAATGCAACTAATGATCAGCCTGGTTCTTGTTTCCTGGGCACAGTGTTAGTCATCCTTATGTTAACATCTAGTTCAAATACAGGTGTGGTTAAAAGTTACTTTTGATCATGAAGAACAGAAGAAGCTTAATTTTCCTTTCAGGAAATGTGTATACAAATAGATATTTTATAAGCAAATATGAAAAAGGGGAAAGAGCATTTCTGAAATAGAACTGAAGACTGGACAGTAATATGCTGAGGTGAAGATGAACATAGGAAAACTGAATTCTAGTTGTTCAAAGATTTCTTACTTGATTTTGTGATTTAGGATTTTCAGTAGTATCTCTTTAAGCTAGTCTTTGGTGCTTAACTTATTAGGGTGAGTTATTTGTCTTTTTTTGAGGGGTGTTAAAGAAAAAAAAAAAAAGTTTTGGAATGTTTAGATCTACCTGAAGGACACCATGGAGATCAGTGAAGGGAGAAATTGATTCTTGTGAGAGCAGAAAATGGCAGAAACTTTTCTGTATTGTCAGGTAGTCATAGTTACTCAAGAAATATGCTATACCATTTTAACATCAAGTAGGAAAAAGGATTGTTTGGCTCTTCTAATAGTTGGACTTGAGGATCTCAAGAGTATTTCTCCAGCCAAAATTATTCTGTGATTCTAGTATTATAGCCAGAAATTAGTACTTGTAGTTTGAAGTGTGGTTCAAAGATGAGTATGGATTAATGACTAAAGGACCAGCCACAACGCAGAAATAAGAGACCTAGCATATTACAGGTAGAATTTTTATTTAAGGATGGAGTCAGACAAATCACTCACCTGCATATTTTAGTATACTACTTCTTTTACTAAAATCTTATCTGAGTTATAATTTCTCAGTTAATTCAGATGGAGTAATTGTTCACCACTCAATGTTGAGTCAGAAGAACCAAGCTACATCTTAGGAAGCAGGAAAGGGAAACTACTTTCAAGGTAGAAATACCAGGATTTGGGGATTACAGTGAGAAATTGGCAGTTGTTTAAAAAATGTGGTGGTGAGTACTTTCTTAGCTACACAACAACAGAATTTAGCGAATGGATGCTTTTCCTCTTCTGTGGGTTAATTTGCTAATGAACCAACACATCACCATTTATGTCTTATTGAATTATTATTGTGCAATGTAGCTTAGTAGATAATATTATTTCATAGTAAGAATGACAAGAAATAGATTGAGTGGAAGTATGTTTTTTTATTAGCATCCTGGCTTACAGCTTTTAAGAAGGTCTTGTGTGTGTGACAGCCATCATCTGAGTGAAAAAATGTTCCAAACTCCTGATCAAATGTCATTTGCCTTTCTTACTTCTTTTTCATTACTTTTTGGCTTATGGTTTTATTTTTCTTTAGGAATTTGGTGCTCTGAATGACATAATGGGTATGCAAACTTTCTAAAAGTCCCAAGCAAATTCCAATATTAAAAAAGTTTTTCAGCTACACGAAAAACCAGCAGCCTTTCCTTGCCTTTGTTAGAAATGTGAACCAGGAGAGAGCTGGATAGGGTACTTAGTATTTTTATAAATAACTAAGAGTAATATTTTAGGAGAATATACAGTAGTATACATGTTTCATGAAGATCCATTTTTCTTGTTAAGGAATTTTGCACAGCTTCATCTTGCATTATCACTGAGCGTGCTCCAATTTATCCTGATGAAAATCAGTGCTTGTCAATTTGACGTGTTGTACAAGCAGCAGGCCAAGCCCCTTCTGCAGACTTGGTGGGTTTTCTGTGTGATGTGTTTCTTTTCTCAACTGCATGATTCTAGATAATTGTTAACCATTTTCTAAAATTATTTTTAGCTTTAGATCCGGCTAAAGACCCATGTTTAAAGATGAAATGTAGTCGCCATAAGGTCTGTGTTGCACACGATCAACAAACTGCTGTTTGCATTAGTCACCGAAGGCTTACACACAGGTAAATACTTTAAAAGTTAATTCTATCAACTCTTTTTATAGTGTTTGTGACTGGCTCTAAACCATAAATACGCTATAATAAATTTAGTTATTTAACAACATGTGAGCGGAGTAGGAGCGGATTTGAGCAGTAATTGTGTATGTATAACTTGATTACAATGTTTAAGATTTGATCTTTTTGATAGACTGGTAAACTAGAGGGTGTACATATTTGAATATCACAAACTGTTAATACAAATAGATTTAAGGAAAAAACAACTGTCTTAGCAACAAATTAATAGAATGATTGTGGTAATGTTCTGCTGCTGTACATTCATTTCATCACTTCTTATATGAAGCTAGGGAACTCAAACCTGCCTGTTTTAGTGCAGATAGTGGCCTGATATACTGGAAGGCACTTTTTTTTTCTTTTTTTTTTTTTTTTTTTTTTTTCTTTTTTGCCCTCATTCCCTCGGATTTTCTCTTCTATGCATTCCAATTTTCTTTGCGTTCTGGACTGGTTAAATATAAAGAACAAATATATGATAAAGTTATTCCAGAATCTAAATGTAGATTATTTTTATTTTTACCTCTTTTTTGGGGGGAAGAACAGTTCCAGATGCTCTGTTTATGTAGATCTTAAAGTAGCAAAATATTAATGTACTTCTGTGGCTTTATCTGGAGCAGAAAGTGAGAATGTAGGGGGTTGAACCATACACTTATTTGAGTCATGAGATTGTTTGCTGACAAAATGGAGTCAAGTTGCGTTTTTGACTTGGACTTGTTCTTTTTTCTTGCACTTCATTGTGCAAAACAGTGCATAATAGAAGGGCTAAATTTCAATAATATGATTGTAACAAGTGTGTGTTAAAGTACTTTGCTCAGTAGGTGCTGAAAAGAGCTAAGGAAAATACAGACTTTCTTGTCTCATGTAAGAGGATCATTTCAATCTTCTTAAGGAGCTGCTACAGTTTTATGAATGATATAAGGAATGTTTTTCCAAGTGTCTTAGTATGTTTAAATATACACATCTGTAGATTTTAAACCAAGCAAGATAGTACATAGTGAAAGGAAAAGTTTAAACTATCCTCAATCTGCAGTTTGAGTTAATTAATTTACAAAAAAGTTCTACATTATTTTTAATGCTATACTGTTTATATCAAACAATCTTGGTGTAAAGCAAAACATTTTTGTTTGATAAAGTATTATCAGGCAAAGCTAGGCAGACTAATTTCAACCAGAGGTGAACTGTCAGAGGAATATATCAATGTCAGCTGTGGAGAGACAACACAAACATTTGAAATTTCTGATATTACCCATATTATTGAAAACAGTGAAAAAATGATGTCTCCAAGTTAAGTATATATGCAGCAGGTAAGGACTGAAAAGTTTTTTAGATTAGGTGATGTTGCATACTGAGCATATTGACATTGGCCTTCTAACATGTATTATTCCTCCCACAGTCCCTGGAATTCTTTTAGAAAGGTAGTATTTTACAAGAAAAATCTTGTCTGAATATAATACAATCTCATTATGGGAAACTTCAAAACGGCAGCAGCTGACTGTAAAAAACACTGCAAGTCTTCTGTAAGCTAGATGAAGCAATTCTCTACCTATCTGAACCAGGGCAGGGATTTCCCAAGCTTAGATCTCCCTGTTTCCCCAGATTGCCGGGTTCAAGGAGAAATTAGTTGCTTTGTGCTTATTTTCTAAAGGGGTTTTCTTCATGCAGTCTCTGACTTTTCTATCGTATTGTTGGATAAGAGTATGAATAGCGTTTTCACAGAGAGTCATGTGTGCTGATCTCTCTATTAACTTCTTTAGCCCAAGGTTTATTTCCTTCACTGATATCTACAATTTGCATATTGATTTTCAACAGTGCCATCTGTTTTTCCAAGTTCCCAGAGGACTAATATGCTGATTTATCAGCCTTGGTAAAAATTAGATGAGAAAGGTTGTATTATCAACTGCCAGGTTATATTATCTACCTGGATCCATTTCTAATATATCAGCTGTGTGCATTCAATCTGTTGGGAATAAATATTTACAACATTTCGTTGCAAAAGTTTTCCTTTTACTTTGTGTGTGTGTGTGTGTGTGCGTGAGCATGTGCTGTTCTTCAAAGATCTGATAATTGGAGTAATTTATCTTTATTACCAAAAAAAAGGCAGTCAAGAGTGTCTTCTGGGAAACCTTCTTCATGGACTACTGGGAACTTTTCATAAAGCCTTTGCCCATAGATTTCTGTTTGGATGTATTTGTTGTATAGATCCATAGATTTTCCAGAGATTATTCTCAAGACTCCTGCACAGGAAAAGTAGTTTTAAGCATATCAACTGATACAGTGGCAAAGACTGCTTACGAGACACTCAGGGAAGAGGAAAACTCTGCATACCTGCAAGATAAATCAAAGGTTTATAGACACCTTTGGGCTACCCCAGGGAGACTGCCAAGATGGCAAGTCCTCTTCTAGCATGCGTTATAGTGCCATAGCATCCTGATGCAAGAGTTTCCTTTATGTGCTCTCCTGGAAAGACTGAACAGTATTTGACAAAAAGCTGAAATAAGTGTTGTAGAGCATTGGTCATGAGTGTTGTTTGGAGCACTAGAGCGTTAGAAAGTATGGGAGCATGGTTAGAGGTGCCACATTTTTATTGGTAGCAGGTAATTGCATTTGCACCTCTGCTGGCTATAACTGTGTTGGAAGCTGTGCCCTCTGTGCCGTTCTCTTAGTTGTGTCCTATGAAAGAAGGAGGAAGTACTTTAAGAGAGGAAAACATGCAGGATATATATTAATGTTATTTATCCAAGTACTTCCATGTGCCTTGCTGTGGGAAGGGAGTAACCGTCTACACTAGAGTGCATGATAAACAATTCAAAGTCTTATGTAAAATAGAACTTCTGATCAATTCTTTGAAACTCTGGAGATTGACATTAACTTTTCCTTTTTCCTAAATGGTGTTTTACCATCCCTTTGTGCTTTCCAATGTATCTTTATTGGCTAAGTGATAGGCTTTATGGGGAAAAGAACCCTGTAAAGTGTTTGTACATGCAATAATGAAATGCTCTGGAGTATACCTCATTCAGTTACAAATACAACTTGTAGAATATTGAAATACAGAATTGCCAGTATTGTGGTACAGTGATGTGTATTCAGCAGGGTATTCATCATACCAATAGAAATTTGTTTACCCGTTCTAGTTTTCAATCACTTCCTTTCAGGAGATTTAATTATTTGAATGTGCAGTTATGGGAATTATGAGTTCACCGCTGTGAGCTTCGGAAAGAGCTTGCATATTCAGCTGGAAGAGAACTGGACAGGAAATAGAAAGGGATGAGTCAAAAGAGGAGGGTTGTGGCTGGTAATGGATATTTCAGAGCACCCACAGTGGAATGGGTGGTCTTTGTATAAGCAGAGCAGCAGGTGGTAAAGATAAATCCTTAAATATTTACACACTTATGGTTGCCACTTTGAGCAAAGAAAGCAAGAATTTGTGGTGACATCACAACATGTAGGAACCTATTTAGGCCATGGAAAGCTGGTAGCTTAACCAGGCTCAGAAAAGTTGAGAAGTTAGTCTAGCAACAAGCTATCAGAGGTTTGCAGGGCCTGATAAATTGTCAGTTAACTGTCTTAGATCTGAAACAGACAATTTTAATATGAAGTGACAGATAATGTAATTTCCTCTTAGAATAATATTCCGTGAATCATACACTACTGTACTAACCTAAGCAGTGTATAGGCAAAATGCTAAGCAAGTAGATTAGCTGCAGGTAAAGAGCAAGACTCTAGAAAACCTGAAAAAATGAGGCAGGGTTGTCCCCCAGCAGAGAATTTCAGTGTAACCATAACACTAAATATGGGATAGTGCCTGTGGTTTCAGTTTGACTACGTTTGCTGAAGTTCTGTTTTTGGAACTGCATGTTTGTCAAAACAAAAATATTTAAGCCTAATGCTTAAAGGTGAAAGAAAGGAGAGGGGAAGCTGGCAAAAAGCATCAATCTGCTTCAAATGTTTCTCTTTGCTTTCATCTCAAACTAGCTGCAGGAGACAATTTACAAGAGAGGTTAGTTTAATTGAGACCTGGTCCTTATGCAGTCTGTACCAAGCTTCAGCTGCTTATTGCAAGGAACTGGTGAAGTGATGACTAACTCAGTAACATCTAGAAATCTGTTTTGTGCTTAAGCTCTAAAAATGATGAATTTGCAAGACAGTTTCTGGCCAAAAATTATGTTCCAAGTAAATCTGAGTGTCTTTGATATATTAGAACCTAGTGACTAACCTTGTGCTTACTGATTGATCCTAGTGGAATTTGATAAAACAGTCTCTTTTTCTTACATAAGTAAAAGAATTATACTGCTTAAAATTGATTTGATACATTAAATCAATCAATGCCTGGATGCATTAAATTAATCAATACATTAAACACACATGCAATTTTTCTAGGTAAATGTAGATCTGTCTCTTATGAATTCCCCACCATACATTATGTTCCCTGCCCCCATTGTGAAGGTCCTGCTATGCTTTTTATGGGTTTATTTATGTAAAATGTGCAGATCAGCATAACAGTTCTCTGCTATGGGAGGAAGAAATTGTACTTATCTTTGCTATGTTATATCCATGGCATGTTAAGCTGGAATTGAAATAAATGTTTAAAGACTGACAGCTGATACTTTTGTAAGGATCTCAAACTTTTGTGTTCTTTCTATTGGATTTCTTACCCTTTCCAATCATGTATTCTTAGGTTTTGGAGTAGGATGCAATTGTAACACAGTTCAGTTATTCCAAATCCAGTTTTTGTTTCATCTATTAAGTAGAGGAAGTTCTAGGGAAATATTTAGAAATAAGGGATGATTAATTTTGTAGCATATATATTTTTTTAATGATTCATTTTCACTCACTTTGCGGATTATGCCTTACAGTCATTTACAGTCCCTTCTTTGTCTTGTTTTGGTACTGGTTTTTAATCTTCTTTATGGTAGCAGCCTATACCTATGTCATTTTAATAAAGTAGGGAAGGTGTTTGTAAGAGGGATAAAGTTACCTTGTCATAGAGGTGCACAGATTTTTGGAGCTTCTTTACAAGTAACTGATTCCCAATAAGTATTAACTAAGCAGTAGATTCTGGTTATACTAGCAGTTCTAAAAAAAATTAACTCGTTTTGTTAAAATAAAGATTCAGACAGGAGAGGTGACTTAATCATGATAAAAGCATTTCAGTTACAGATCATGTTTTACCTGGAGAGTGACAAGAATTCACTAGTCATAGAATCACAGAATTGTTTTGGTTGGAAGAGACCATCAAGATAATTGAGTCCAACCATTAACCCAGTTCTGGCACTAAACCATGTCTCTAAGAGCCTCATCTACACATCTTTTAAACACCTCCAGGGATGGTGACTCCACCACTTCCCTGGGCAGCCTGTTCCAATGCCTGACAACCCTTTCTGTGAAAAGTTTTTTTCCTAATATCCAATCTGAACCTTCCCTGGTGCAACTTGAGGCCATTTCCTCTTGTCCTATCACTTGTTACCTGGGAGAAGAGACCAGCACCCTCCACACTACAGCCTCCTTTCAGGTAGTTGTAGACAGCGATAAGGTCTCCCCTCAGCCTCCTTTTCTCCAGGCTAAACAGCCCCAGTTCCATCAGCTGCTCCTCATAAGACCTGTGCTTCAGACCCTTCACCAACTTTTTTGCCCTTCTCTACACTCTCTCCAGCACCTCAGTGTCTTTCTTGTAATGAGGGTCCCAAAACTGAACACAGTATTTGAAGTGCAGCCTCACCAGTGCTGAGTACAGTGGGACAATCGCTTCTCTAGTCCTGCTGGCCACACTATTCTTGATGCACGCCAGGATGCTATTGGCCATTTTGGCCACCTGGGCACATTTGTGGCTCTCATGTCCTTTTCCACCAGGCAGCTTTCCAGCCACTCTTCCCCAGTCCTGTAGCACTGCCCGGGCTTATTATGACCCAAGTGCAGGACTCTGCACTTGGTCTTGTTAAACCTCATACAGTTGGCCTCAGCCCATTGGTCTAGATCCCTCTGTATGGCCTTCCTATCCTCCAGCAGATCAACACTCTCACCCAACTTGGTGTCATCTGCAAACTTACTGAGGGTGCACCTGATCCCCTCATCCAGATCATTGATAGAGATTAAACAGAACTGACCCCAATACTGAGCCCTGGGGAGCATAATTTGTGACCATCATGGATAGTGATAACAAGTAAGCTGTTAACTAAGTTGAAACAAAGAAACAGAAAATTATAATAGCTTTTTTGAATTAGAGCTCCACAAGACAGGTTCCAAAGACATATGCAGACTGGACCTCTATAAAATGTGAAGCAGGATACAAGGTGAGCAGTATAAAGGTCTAATGATACAGAATTCATTATTTTAAGAATTAAGGTGGTGGGTGTTGTCAGGGTAAAATGTTTCTTCTGCTGTTTCTTAAGTGTTGTATGAAATGAAGTTCAGTTTAGTGCAAATTGCTTCCCGCCCATAAGATTGCATGGAGTCGCACCTGAATTTAGGGATGAAAAGAAATTTCTAGTGTTTCTTCCTGTGGGTGTAGTCTTCAGATTACCATGATTTCACTATTAAAGCATGTTAAAGAACATCACTTTATTATAGACTCACAATAGTTTGATAGATTTTTGTGCGAGCACTCAATCTTATTACAACTTCCTTTAGGCTTTTGAGTTAAATGACATTTCCATGTGCTGATTCGGTTCAAATTATTGCTCATCTAGTCCACTATCTTACCCTGGACTCCTGCCCTCTTAGAGTGTTTTCGATGAATGTGGAAAAGCCAGTCTAAATATATATATATATATTTTATTTTTGTTTTCCCCTTATGAGCTGGATTTTCAGAAGCTCTTCCCTGGTTGTGTTCACCTTAGTATTGTAGCATGAGGAAAATGTTCTATCTCAGCTTTGAAGTGATGAGTTGGGCCTTGAAGCAGGAGATGGGTTAACCTTTCCCCATTATGGATGATGTGACAGAAGCCTGGAGTAAATGTCAAGTGCTGCAGAACTCTAAAACTGATTCCACTGTGAAAGCAAACTGAAACCTCTTCCGTTTCCATGCCATACTATTGCATGGCTGAGATTATGTCCGTAGGCATAAAAAGGGACCAAGTCCAATTACGTGAGAGGCCCATTCAATAAGAAAAATTCACACACGTACATATGTGCACACATGTGTACATATGTGCATGTACATAAATATATACGTCTTTGTTTTTTTTCTTTTCATATTGTATGGACACGTCTCATATTTCAAAAACATCATGCCTTGGCACTTGAGGTATTTTGCTTTCACTCTCATTTTACAATGAAAGAAGGAGGGTTTTCAATTTAGTCTTGCTACCAGTAAGTTTTTGATGAACAAAAAAAAGAAAGAGGTGTGGGGGGAGAAAATCTGTAATTGCAAATCTGTAGTTGTATTAAGTAGTCCAAGCAGTTTTGAAAGAGACACTCTTAGAACTGATATGGAAAACGCTCTATTTGATTAGAATTAGAGCCTTGCTGTCATTTGATTGGAAAAAAAGAAAAAGAACCAAAGAAGAAGGAACAAAATAGGTTTGTAGCTTTTCTGTATCTCTAGGTGCTGCAGCATTTTATTATGTTTTCAGCAAAAAGGGCTTTCAAAAAAACTGAAGCAAACCAAAGGATTTGCTTTGGGTAGATTGTGTGAAAGTTGCAAACACCACTATTTAGGATGTCATCATTTCACATTATAATGCTGCTGAAGAAGGCCAGCTGGTGCATTTAAGTCCCTTATTGGAAATTTTAGTCTGATTCATTACTGTGATTTGTAGTTGTACACAGAAGCACTTAATCATTCTTATGCTCCAAGCTCTATTGAATCTACTGAAGGCCTTCTGGTTCTTTGCATAATTTGTACTGCCAGTCTGCCAACTTGGCAGTGTTTCAAGCTTGTTGCATTATCTGTGTTTGTTTGCACAGGAAGTGATGCTGCATGTAGGCTGAATTTACAGTAATTCCTTTGTAACAGGCTAATGAGCAACACTACTTCATTCACAATACTAACATTATATATCTTTGATTAGTCCAATTATTGTGTAACTATGCCATTGTGATCATACTTACACTCTGCAATGTACTGAAAAGGAAATTTGCTTAGCCATAGGTTAATTGAACTTGTTGAGAAAATAATTTTGACTTTTATGTGCTCAAAGGAGAAGTCAAAATGTGAATATTTTTGAGATTCTTGTATGCTATGCAATTTAATTTATTAAAGGACAAAAGTGAAGCTGCTTCTTACTGGGTGTTTCATTGCATTGGGAAGGCAAAATGGTTACTAACACTACTAACACATCATACATTTTGCATATGTCATGAGAGCCTTCTTTCCTTGGTTTGCATGTGTTTCTTTCATTCATTTTAGTGGGAGTTATGGATACACAGCTAGAAGAAAACAGGATCATCCAATGGAATTCTTTCTATAAGTGACTTCTGCTGACACTATCAGATGATACATATGAACATTACAAGAATGTGTATTGCAGTACCAGCATTGTCCATATCAGCCTTACTGTTTATTAGGGTTGTGACTTAGCCATATAATATTTAGACATTTTTCAGCCAAATTTCAAAATTCAAAAATTGCTGTCCTTAAGAAAAAAGATCCCCCCCCCACTTGTGTCTGTGCAAATCTAAACCAGAATGTTTTGTAGTTTTTAATGTATGTTTTTTTGGTGTATGTAATATTTGTTTTCTGTGACATAAAAGGAGACCTAAACAAAGCAGATCTTTTCCAGTATGCTTTTCCCATTCAAAATCCTTGATATACCTATTTTTAAGGAAAATACAGGGTCCTACTCTCAACCAGTGCTGATGAACTAATTTAGTAAGTCCTATGCCTACTTATGCTTTACCTGCTCCGGTAATCCTGTGCCGATTCTCAGTGGTGGTGGAAGCAAGAAGCTGCACTGGATAATCAATCGGGATGATGAGTTTTTCAATGGTTGTGAGTGTCCGACTTTCCACTTCTGCAATGAAGTTGTAAATTAAGATTGGGATTTTTTTTTGCAAGAAAAGGGATCCCAGTTTTCTGTATTTCTTTTTGTTTTGCTGTCAGTGGTTAGAGGCACACTCAGTTGTACCACCTCCTAAAAGGCAGAAAGTTAGAACACTTCTGTTCAAAAACCAGGACACAGGAAAGAATTAGGAAATGTGGTGTCTGATGTAGGAAAGCATTGTTGTTAGAATGTATAAACTTTGACTAACCCTAGAAGCTGTTAATGTGCTGTCCCATTAATAAAAAGTGGTTTGTGAGCTTTTTTGTTGTTGTTGTTTTAAAACCTTTTTTTCCCCCCTCACAATATTATTGAGAATCTACTACTTAAAGGGATTGCTTTTTTGCCTACAGCGTTAGGAAGAATAATGAAGATGGTATTTATAAATGATTTGCCTGTCCTTAACTATGAAGTTGTGATTGTAGTCTATAGCAATAGAATTCAGGAGGTTGTAGCATGGAGACTGTTGGTCCCAAGTAGCAAGTGATAGGATGAGAGGAAATGGCCTCAAATTGCACCAGGGGAGGTTCAGATTGGATATTAGGAAAAAAACTTTTCACAGAAAGGGTTGTCAGGCATTGGAACAGGCTGCCCAGGGAAGTGGTGGAGTCACCATCCCTGGAGGCGTTTAAAAGAGGTATAGATGAGGTTCTTGGGGACATGGTTTGGTGGTGGACTTGGCAGTGCTAGGTTAAGAGTTGGACTCCATGATCATCAAGATATTTTTCCAACCAAAATGATTCTGTGATTCACCCTGACATTGAAATAGTACAAAATAATAAGAGTAAAATATTTGAATATTCCATTATCAGAAAAATTATGCAAAATGAATTCATTAACAGTTCAATACCCCTTCTTACAAATACCTGTCTGAAGCAAAGCTTGTGACTTGTTTTTGTGGTGCTTTAAGAATTAGCTCTCAATATCACTTTTCAGTGTACTTTATTAGAATACATTATCATTTGTAAAATATCAGATGCAAACATTTGTAATCAGTGCTTAATTTGGAATTTTTCTTTTGTTTTGTTTTGCTTGGGTTTTTGTTTGTTTGTTTTGTTTTCATTTTGTGTGTGTTTGTTTGTTTTGGTTTGGTTTGGTTTTTTTAATGTTCAATTCTATCCTAACACTGGGTAATGGAACAGAATAGAACTTGAGGATGTTTGTATGTGAGGTTTTCTTTTACAGGCTTTAAATTTCCCTCTGGATCTGGTTATAATTAGGTGCTTTTATTACTAGCTAGCATCATTTCTAATGCAGTGCATTTTATGTGAAGGTCTTGCTTCAAAAGTTGTGTTGATAGACTCAGAATACATCTGTTGATTTCGTTACGTACCAGTGGTGAGAAAACCGTTAAGTGTGTGAAATAGAGTAGGAGTGGTGTTCAGGGAACAGAAGTCATTCTACTAATATCCATTGGTGCAAAACAATACTTAGAAGGTTTCTAATAATGAGAAATAGCAGCTGGAGATGTTTGTCATCAGGGAGTTAAATATATGCATATATTGGTACTTTACAGTAAAATGTACTACTGCTTTTGGAAATTGAATAGCGTACTTAATAACAGTAAAGACATCAGGAGTCACTAAATGTTCATCTACATTACATGATCAATTATATAAGGGGTTTTTGTGTCTGTTTGGTAGTATTTTTATATTTCTCTTTCATTTGAAATCAAACACCAAAACCCTTTTCATGTGTCCAGATTGTTAAAAGTAAGTTCACTTTATAAAATGCTGTAGTCTGCTACAAGAGAACAGTAATATTATACTTACCAGTATGGCTTCTTCCACAGACTAGGTTTTATGTACCAGTTTCTGATGGCCTCAAATTTTTTTTTTTTTGTCATTTTATGGCTTAGCATAAATATTAGAACACTTACAGCATACAAATACTTTTCCTGAAACCCTTATGCAACTTCTGTATTAGTATTAATAGTAATTCTACTGATAATAAATTCTTAGAATCACAATACTCTTAAGGCTGGATTTAAAGCTTCCTGAATCTATGGGGTCCACTAGCTTAATTCTAGCAATATCTGTAAAGGTGTTTCAGGGATGCTTTGGGTTCGTTGCACATGTATGGACTATCCACATGATGCATGGCACCATTCTGTGTCTAGAAATCTCAGACAAATGATCAAATTCTGTCTAGACTAAACTTCTGGGTGAGGAAGAGAAGATACTATATCTGAGGAAACCGGCACTTAAAAGTAAGTGTGACGCCAGTGTACTCTGGTTCGATTCATTTGAGGGAGAATTCTTTCAAATACAGACCTTCAATGATAGATTTGAACATTCAAGGGAAGGAAAACTTTGTGGGGGTAAAATTTATGTAAGTAGTAAAGTGGTGTCAGGATTGCAAAAGTGCACAAAATTCAGGATATATAATAATTTTATAGATTGCCTGTTACATGAAGTTGCAGTTATAATAGCAATAGGCTAATACTTATAATATAAACACTTAACCAATATGTACAGATTTGCAATTCCTAGCCTGTTCCATAAAACAATAAAAACAAAACAAACAAAAAAGGGATCACCAGTAGAATCAAACTGTCCAAAATTATAATCTTGGAGCATATACAGTAACCAACACTTAATTTTTTCACTGTAGTTTAAGGTGATTTAATTCTTCATGTTTTAAAGCATGACTGTACGTGGTGACATCATTTATCTACTCTGCTTTATAATTATTATTCTTTCTATCTTAACTATAGGTTATTTTAGTGCAAAGACTAAGTAAAAGCTGTTGTAAAATACAACCATTTGAATCTTGGAAATAATGCTTCTGGGAAACATGTTTCACAGAGGAATATACCTAGGTGGTCTTTTTCTTGTCAGAGTTTCATATATGTGAAAATTTAAAATAGTTATCTAACTGTAATTCAGCGATTACTTCACTTCTTGATCAGATGAAGATCCGGGCACATAGATATTTCTGAATATATTTGCACATCTTGAAGAATGAATTCCCCCTGACTTTGCCTTCACCACTTGCACATTCATTTCCAATGAATGTTCATAGTACCAAGATTTGCATACTTGCGAAAGATAATTTGAAGTTTTCATCCCTAAATTCAACACTAGTCATATTCTAAGCTTTTGCTGGTGGGCTGCTTTTTTTTGTTTGGTTGGTTTTTTGTTTTTCTATTGTTGTTGTCATCATTTGTTTTGTTTGGGTTTTTTTTTGTTTGTGTGTGGTTTTTTTAATTTTTTTTGGTTTTTTGGTTTTTGTTTTTTAAAGAAAACCCCCCAAATCATTGGTGCAAAGAAAAGGCAAATAAGAAGATTATCTGAGAGGAGAGTTGATCTAGGGAGTAGAGCAATAAACATATGCTTACAAGAAACAGATATCCTGGGGTTATGAATGATTGATTTTTCATCTTTTGGATATGCTACTGTTTGCAGTATAAAAAGTATGAATGCACAGCAAGATCGGAATTAAATCACTTGCTCTTAGAGATCATAAAACAAACTTGCACGTTACAAAGTAGCTTATGAGAGCTTGTTGTCCCCTATTCATTATTATAGCCAAAGCTGCGAACTCCTGTACTTTTGACCCTTCTTCCCATAAAATAATCTTTCACAGGGAACCAACAATAGCAACAGTTCTAGGGTGATTTCAGCCCTGTACCAGATTTGGGGCTTCTGGAAAACTTGATTTCCTTTTGCATTCTAGAGGTATATTGACATCATGTAACCATTTACTTTAGAGTACAAAATTCTGGAGGTTTTTTACCTGCACTGGAAGATTTTTGTTATGCTCTAATTCACTGCTTTCTTCAAATTGTAAACCAAGGTGATTTATGTTAGAATGAATGTTGTCTCACGTTCTACTGAGAAGCAAGCACAAAGTACCTTTTTGAAGAACTCAGGGGGAAAAGGTGTGCAGGTGCAGTAGTTATAAAAGCAAACAAAACATAGAGATTTATAAAGAATGATAGAATAGTCTCTAAATGTTAAGCAGTAATTTTATGAGTTAGTTTCACAATTTATTTGTGTTAATAGCCCTGTTATTTCTGGCCACCTTGATAAATGACACATAGCAGAGACAGAAACACTGCAGAGCTTTTAAAAATATGATCAAAGGCCTAGAGAGACTTCTGGATAAAGAGGCGCTGGAAAATGGGCAGTTGTAATAAAGCTAAATTTGTAAGAAAGACTATGACAGGATTTTATTTCTGGAATCGTTGCTCAGTTTCATTTACCCTCTCATAATGAAGGAACAGGGACAACACATGAGGCAGCAGATTCAAACCAAATTGTAAGAACCTATTTAATTTTGACACTACTGCCACAAAACTCTTTGTCAGCATTGTGGTTAGAAGGAAGGTTTAGAAATATGTGTGCAGAGCTAGAATAGTCCTCTAAGCTAGAATATAGGTAAGACAACTAATTTTTCTGACATGTGACAAACCTGTTCTTGGCAACAGAGGTGTAAACTTTCCCTCTGATCACTTTTCTCTTAAGTTTTCAGTACAGCTACTATCGAAAAGGAGGTGCTTTATTTGATCAGACTGGCCACTTGTCCAGTTAGATACCACAATTTACTTTCTTACCAAAGCTACTCAGATACCAAAAGATACAGCTATTTATGTATGTTTAAACCTATAAATACTGCAATAAAAGTCAAAATTGAGCTAAGCTATGAATACAGAGGGAAAAATACCACTGCAAAAAGTAAGAGAGTCTGCTCTCAGGATTTTTTAGAGCGAAAAGATCACGACTGTGCAAAGAGATGCTTTCCCAAGGAAATTATGAAATGTTTCCTGTGCACAACAGGGAGGGCAGAAAATACATTTCCATTCATGAAATCTCTCAAGAGATCACTTCTTTCCTTCCCCTGTGTACCCACAGCCTTTTTGACGCTCTTAACTACGTTACAACTTTCAGACTTTAAAGCTGGATTTGTGGTTGCTCTTTTAAAGGAAAGTATTTGGAAACATGTTCAGCTCTGAGGCTGAGAGTGGTGAATTCGTTGTTTTGCAGAGTCATGACTTTGAAGATGAAACCAGACAGCTAAGTTAGGATAAATGTTGTGTTTTGTATGCAGAATACCAGGGGTACCCAGCTGGAGCACCAGCAAGGGCCCAGTTGTATGAAGATGGAGTCCCTCTAGGAGAAATCGGGCAGAGTGAAAGCTGAGGCCTTGAAGTATCCTAGTTTTCAGGTTTCCTGAGCAGTTTGAAATAATTGTAAAAACATTTGGGGAATTTTCCACACTCTGTGTGATGCAGAATGAAGAACTCAGAGTTTAAACAAAACCCTAAAAGCTGAACAACAATTCTCTTGGTGTTACCATCATATTATATAAATATTTATTATTGGTACCTTTTATAGCGTGTTTTTGTTTCATTAGGATTTGGTCCCTTGATATTTTTCTTGCAGTTTTCTTTACTGTTCTTCTCTCTCTTCAAATAACTTCTCCATTTTTATGTACTACTTTGCTTTTTCACAGTACTTGATGTTATCACTCAGTGTGGCTTGATGTTCTTGCAGTCATGCTCGCAAACCTGAAATAAGCCCCGGTAAGAGATGCTTAATCGGGGCTTGAATGGAGAAACGATAGGTACTGTATTATCCCGTAGGTACCATTTCATGGAACCCACATTGGAGTAATTAAGAAAGGCAGGAAGAGGCTAAGTTGAGGATGCTTATGTACATTCATAGGAAAAAAAATTCAAATTAACATGGGAACATTACAAGCTTTCTTAATGACAGAAGAACAAGTTACATCTAGCTTTTTGGCTACCAAGTTATTTTGTGGAATCAAGTCCATGTTTTTTTGAGGCATAGTGGGGAATATAATGCTGACATACATAAAAGAGAACGTATGTCATGCTAAACTAAATAATGTGAGACAACATTACAGTAGTTAGTAAAACTACTTTTGACAGTCTTATTGACAATTTGTTTCTCTTTTCATATCCTGACACACATATTTTGTCATGGGTATCTCTGTTTATATTAAATTTTAATATTTAAAATTATCTATTTTATTTATATGTGGAAAATAGCAGCCAAGAAAACTGCAGACCTTTAATCTATTTGATTTTCTTGCCTCAAGCAACAGCACAAATAATACTTTATTTTAAAATTAGCTTCCTTTATAGATGCCAATAAAAATAATAAAGTTTTGTTTTAAACTGCTCTTTGTTTTTTCCAGTACAGCAATATCCTTATCTACGTCTGTGGGTTTAATATATCTATGACAAAAGCAGGCTAATAAGTAAAACCAACGATGAATTAAATTAAATTGGAACTTTTTCAAGCTGTGAAATTCCACACTTATCGTCTATAAAAAATGTGAAATTATTTTTTAACTATTTAGAGAACATTTTTCTCCTCAGTATGAAACTCATTGTTGATGATCCTTGGATTTGATCAGAGAGGAAAAAGAGTGTTATAAATTAAAACTAGTTTTTTGGAGAGATTGGTATTGTTGGAAGATAGGATTGAGTTTCAAAGAATAAGGATAAATACAGGCAATAAGGGGCCAAAATGGAGCCTGTGCAAGTAGGTTTTATATTTATCAGAGTTTTATCCTCTCCCCTCATTAAGTTTGTCAAAATTGATTTTCATATTTATTCAGGAGATTTCTGCATGTTTGTCCCTATGGTTGACTACAGTGTACAGACCTGTTGCACACTGAATGTGTAACAGAAGTGGTACTCTGATACTTTGAGCTTGCCATGTGTATGCATGTAATGCATTTGCATGTTAATATCAACAGGGTAATTGGGTAGAATCCAGCAGATCATCCTCCATGAATGGTTTGACCACTCCTTTTTGCTCTGCTATCATCTTAAAATACACATATTGCTAAGTATTTTTTTTCTGAGCAGACCTCTAGTCAGCTTGCCAGCTTTATCTTCCTGCTTTCTGATATTGTCAAATACCACTCATAGATTCGGAAGATATACTGACAGAAAAGATAACAAGTTGGAAGCCTTTCTGTCTCTTGCTTGTTGTTTTCTTTTCTTTCCCTCCCTCTAGGGGTTTGAGAAAAGTGGTGGTGATATACACTCTTCCATCTATCTGAAGAGCTCTTGGAAGATTACAGTACAATAAGTTGACATTTGGCTAGGTGATCTAACGTAGGTGTGTCAAACTCATTTTCACCAGTGGCGACTGAAGTAGTTACATTTAGACAGTCCTAAAATTACTTTTGGCCCTTTGAAGGCAACCGTGAGGCTGATGTCACCCCCGGTGAAAATGAGTTTGACACCCCTGATCTAGAGGGATTCTGTATTTCGTAGAAATGTCTGAGCTGTTAACTCGTTCCAGAATGCAGAAGTTTAGTTTTGTAAGACACTGATATACAGACACACATCATTCTATTAAAAGCTCATGAGCTCTAAAGCAGTGTTTGCAGCTTTCAAGTACTTTTCTAACACCCAATAAACAATGTCATCTAAAAACATCACAGCCTTTGTCACAAGTAAGTTAATATAATCACAACAGCAAAAGTAGTTCAAGTTAATACGGCTTCATCTTTAATTTAAATACTGTATAGAGATTACTTGTAATCCCGAGCACCATCATATAAGACAATTTTCTGGCCGAATGTGTGCTGTGCCTTAGAATCTGTAACTACAGGCATGATACTTCTGAAATTATTTCAGGAAGATAATGCATTCTGGCTGTAAAGTGAAGGGCAGCTAATACTAGCACTAAATTTATGAAGTCAGCTGGCCCATTTTAAGGCTTTATTGATCCTCAGCACCAGGCAGTAGATCATAGAATCATTTCAGTTGGAAGAGACCCTCAGAATCATCAAGTCCAACCATAACCTAACTTAACTCTAGCACTAAACCATGTCCCTAAGAACCTTGTCTAAGCACTTTTTAAACACCTCCAGGGATAGTGACTCCACCACTTCCCTGGGCAGCCTGTTCCAATGCCTGACCACCCTTTCTGTGAAGAATTTTTTCCTAATATCCAATATAAACCTTCCCTGGCTCAACTTGAGGCCATTTCCTTTCATCCTATCACTTGCTACATGGGAGAAGAGACCAACACCCTCCATGCTACAGCCTCCTTTCAGGTAGTTGTAGACAGCAATAAGGTCTCCCCTCAGCCTCCTTTTCTCCAGGCTAAACAGCCCCAGCTCCCTCAACTGCTTCTCATCAAACCTGTGCTCCAGACACCTCACCAGCTTCATCCCTTCCTCTGCACTCTCTTTAGTATCTCAGTGTCGTTCTTATGATGACGGACCCAAAACTGAACACAGTATTTGAGGTGCAGCCTCATCAGTGCTGAGTACAGTGGGACAATCACTTCCCTAGTTCTCCTGGCAAATAGCTAGTATATAAAGATATAGGTAGTATAATCTATAAAATATATAGATAGTATATAAAGAGGCTTTGTTGTGTCTATTATGTGTTTTTCTTGTTTAGCATTGAATTAGGCTAGGATGAGTCCAGTTCAAAGTTGTTTAATTAAAACAGATTTCCAGGGTAGGTGGAATTACATTACACAGTACTGGTAATATAGCAGATTAATATTAAAACACCGCCCCCCACCAAAAAACAAACAAACAAAAAAAGCAACAAAAAAACCCAACAACAACCAAAAAAAAAACCCACCACAAAAAAACCCCCCAAAAACCTCCAAAACAAACAGACAAAAAAACCCCACCAAACCAACAACAACAACAAAACCAAACCAAAACAACCAAAAAAACTGTTTAAGACAAACAGGTGAGGTACTTCTGGAGATGGGGAAGACAATAAATTAAAACTGGCAGGTTTAAGAAGTTGAGCTTGTAGGTGGTGGAAGCATCATCAGTCACACAGATGAACGCTCTGATGAATGGAGTTAGGTATTGATGTGTTTTCCAGAATGTTACAAATGCTGTTTGAAAGTACTGTCATCTTTAAGTAATTTTAGCATTGGTATATGGATGCAAGAATTCCTTCCAGTAGGTAAGAGATTAGTTTACTACATGAGATGGATGATTTTAAGAAAGTAAACGAACAGATGAGTTTTTGGAAAACAATGAGCAAGTACAGGAAGAATGAACAGCTTAAATGGTCAAGCTGTACATTATTTTAACTCCTACACCACATCAGTCACCTAGCAGAAATAATGTTTATTTAGTTATCTTCTGTACTTACTATTCAGAAGGAATAAAGGCAAGGTTTTTTGAAAGTTATCATTGACTGATATTTTCTACCTATTAGGCTACCTAAAGAGTTGAATATGAAGTTTTGAAGAAAAGTTTTAGACTGCCTTCTGGGTCTCAAATCAAGTGATTGACACAGCAGACATTTATGATGGTAATACAAAAGGCAGAAAATGAAAATCTTTCTTTCAGATATTGATTACTGTGATGCTTGTAAATGGACTTTTCTTCCTTCTTTTCTGTCTTCATTTTCAAGCATACACTGTGCCTGATCCTCCATGAGGGAAGAAAGAGCTGGAAGCATGGGCAGCAAGAGTGCAACTTGCACTTGAAAGGCAATGAGAAAGATAGATTGCGTGAGAATCACTCTGACTGCAGGGTTCTGAATGTGATGAGTGGAATATCAATCTACTTTTATAATGGCAAAAGAACATTTTTGTGGCAGCCAGTGTTTTGAACCAATAGGAATACTAGCTATTTTCTGGTGAAAACTGTTCTGTAATTACACTCAACATATAATAGTACATCTTGTATAAGTGGCCATTCTAATTGTAATATTAATCAAAATATTGCCACTATTTTTCTTCTTTGGGCTGTAGAAATGATTATTAGTTATTTGATTATATTTCATTCATTTTAATTTGTTTTTTATGTTTCTGTTATTTCTCTTCACTCATTTTTTTTATGAATCATAGGCATTAAGATGCTTTCGGATGAGAACTAGATCTGTAATTGGATTATCAAATGCAAGTAACAAAAGCGTCATATGGTGCAAAACAGGCTCTGAATTAATAACTTTGACTTCTCTCAATAATAGATGCCTAATCATAAAAAATTAAACCAATATCCAGCCCTGCAGTTTTGCAATTATGAAGCATGCTGATACATAGAACCTACGTGTAAGTGACACTGACCAAATCTTAATATTGAACTTTGCTTATTATTAGGGACTTTTTAGATTCCTGTTTAACAAACTATGAAAATGTAAGACTTGACACAGTCTTCTGATTATTATATCTAGTTCTTCAGATTATTTTGACAGAAGACAATGGGTTTCTGCTTCATTGAATGATGTGTAAAAAAGAAAGGAAATTATTTTTGCTTTTGTGTTATCTGTATTGGAAAACACGTTGAAGAATTGCTTTCATTGCTTTTGGATGTAAATTGATGTGTTCATTAAGTTTTTTCCACTAGCACTAATAAATAGGGAGTTCAAAGAAGTAAACTCTGCAAGGCTGACACAAAATCTGTGTAATTTTCTGTCTTTGCAAATAGAAAATTATGACTTTGAGAGTTGTCAATAATTCTTTGAGCTTTATAAGATGAAAACAGTTTTGCAAAAAGGTGATAACACTAAGAGAAATAATTAAAAATTGCATTATGACAAGGTCAAACACTTAGATTAGCATAGAAAGCACTGATGAAAGACATTTGAATATCTTGGCGAGTGATCAAAAGGTGAAGTATAAGTTCATAAGTTAGCATACACTATTAAAAATCTTCTAAAAATAATACATTATTGCTTTACCAGAGTGGAATGTGTGTGTGTGTGTTTAGGAATCTCAATGTTGTTATTTTAATAATGTCTATACATTATATCAACTAAAATATGTATAAAATTATTTGAGGCCTCGATTCTGGAATCAGTTAAAATTGTGAGCATCCCATGTAGTCACTGGAGCTATTCAAACCCGCTCCACTTTATTACTGTTAATTTCTGCAGTGCTTGTGAAAAATTTAACCATTGATTATTAGTGAGAGACATAATTGAATTTTTGAGATTTTGGAAGTTAAAATAATATTGAAGCCATTTTTTAAAAATAGCACCTAAATAACTGTAAATTAGGACATCCTGAGTTTCTCACTGTCTCTTTGAGTGAGTAAAAATACATATATTCGCTGAAAAGAAAGAAGTCATGCTTAGGTGAATATTTCTATGAAGAAGAAGTTGTCATCTAAATATGAATTATGAAAAGCTTAAAAATTACGAAGTCAATATTGCCAAGTTAATTTCACACCATCTACAATATGTGAAAATAATATCTAGCAAAAGCAGCATCTTTATCATTTAAATGACAATACGTTTTTGTATAATTTCAAAATAATTGAAATACCTTTTTCTGTAACTTTGCTGTACTTTCCTCACCTGATTTTATTTCCTTTACCTTTGTAACCCTACAAAATATATCCTTCAAGATGTTCCATTAGAGAGGAAAAAAACTTCAACCCTTGAGTGACATTTTGCTTTGTGTATTGAATCTACACAGAGCTTTGACAGTAAACTTTTCATGTGCAAGGGTCTTTTTATGTTTTGTTCAGTTTCTGACAACAGTAATCTGTGAAAACTTGAAATAGTAGTTGTTCCTACTGTCATGTGAATCATTAGTAACTCTTTCTTTTGACCTTAGCTTTGCTATATCATTTTATGATATATTTTGTGAGAAATTATTATTTGTTGTGGTAGTTTATCTCTTTTAAACCCAGCAGATATTTATCATAATTGCTAAACGAGGTGTCAGCCCACATCATAGTGTTGGTTTTAGTTTTGTTCTGCACAGAACTAATGATTCACAATAAGCAAGTAACTGTTAGAGAGATTGCCTTCTGCATTGTTGTGTAAGATATCTGAAAGAGAAAAACAATTTGCCTCAAACTGTATGGGTATCGCAGAGCCTGGATTCTGCTGTCCTCTGACTGGATTATCCACTAAGTAGTTCAGTATGTATTCTGAAGCGATGAAAATAAGGATGAAGGCTGTCTCCAGTATCACTAGGTGAGAATACAGTTTTTATTTGGTGCAGATTTCAAGAAATTCAACATTTCTGGTGTTGAAATATTATAACATCTGTAACACTGATAACCTATGGGAAGATGCACTTTTTGTTCCTTATCTTCAACAATACTTTATACCAGTACATACAAACAAAAAAATAAATTTGTTCATTGTGTTTAAAGTGCAAAGTGTTCAAAATTGTAAATAACTTATTTTTTAAATAGTCTAATACTGCAGGTATTGTATTTGCTCATGTGCCTCACTTTTTTTTTTATTGACATAATGTTATGTATCTGCTAGTTTAAACAGAGAATGTAATAGAGCTATTACAGATATTCTTATTAAGGGTCAACTTACATCTCTATCTTCAGAACAGTTTGAGTGCAGTGGTTTCTGTGACAGAAAATAAAGTCTGTTATATCCATGAATGCTTTCCACATCTCCACTATTTGCCAAGCAAAATCCTCTTCACATACACATGTGACCATTTTTTCTAGTTAAATATATAGGAAATGTATGGAGCCATGTCAGATGATTTTGTAAGAATGCAGTAAACATATCCCTAAATAATGCTGGATTTAGTGGAAATGTCTTATATTTCTGACTTTGCAATGTATATAAATGTTTATGTGTTAGATAATGTATTAGATAATAATGGGCAAATCATGCTTCTCTGGAAGTGGGACTCCAGAGAGCACTGTCTCTGTTGTCTGGGGTCTGTGCTGGAAGAAGTGAAAGACAGGAGGAGTGTGAAGAATGTGCTCATTCTTGCCATCTGGACTTTACTAATTTCCTAGAGTGTTTTAGGAATAATGTCAGCTGGGAAGGAAGGGAATGTATGTTTATGGAGGGCAGAGAGAAGATTCTGATGCAGTTACTTGACCACTCTTCTGGTACAACCATTTTCTTAATGCTTTACAAGTCTATATTCTGTTATTGTCTCCAGGCAGTGTTTGAACAAAACTTTCTGTTTTGATCTTTAACTAGAATAAAAGTTTTTAATCAGAACTTTTTAAGGAATAGGTAGAGCTGGGGACTCCGAGATGTTGAGCTCAAAAGAGCTACTGTCTCTTACAATTTTGAAAGAATATTTGGAACCTTTTCTAACAAGCCAGATTTTCTTTCCCTTTATTTAGGAGTTTCTTTATATTTTTTTGACTCCTAAATATGTGAATGACCATATAGCAGTTCTGATCAGAAAACTAAGACAACAATTAATGATTTTGTCTCAAGTTTCTTTTAATGTTATTCCTTCCTTGTGAGTTCTGTTCTAAGCGTGTTAGAAAAATGTGTACTAGTCGGTGCCTAACTATGTAAATTACAAGTGTAGCAATATGAGAGGTCCTAAGAAAAACCTTCAGTCTACTGCCTGCTGGTAACCTTTTTTTTTTAAAAAAAATCACACAGTATTGGTATCTCTAATAGAGACTTTTTCTACTTTAACATCTCAAATCCTCACCATCCCCCTCTCCAGTGATTTAGATAGTAATACTCCAGGAAATTTCAGCAGCCTTGCGTCAAACTAGTGGGTTTTTGTCGCTGTTTGTTTTTGGTGGGGTTTTTTGTTTGTTGGTTTGAGTGTGTGTTTGTTTGTTTGTTTTAATATATAGAAGGCTGTTTTATAAGGCTGTTTAGTTTATTATATAGACATTAGGATAAAATACTGGGGGGGTTGCATGTTAAAAGTAAACAGAATGGTACTGAAAATAGTGGGGCTGTGTGACAAGAAGTCAAGAAACTACCTTAAAGTGTAAACTTGCCTTTGTAATAATATGTGTAGGTGGAAGGTGGTAGTAAGAATTTCTGTCTTTAAGATGTCTATTTGTTTTCCTTCTCCGGTGCAAATGAGTAAATAGCATTTTCTTTTTACATGCACAAAAAGAAATATTCTTCTAAATTCTGAAATAATAGTGAGTAAGTATGCTTAGTGATCCTGACAAAAATGATAGATCATACATAATTTTCTAATCTACTATCTTGGATGCAGATACTGGGGAATAATAATAGCTGAATTTATTATATAATCTCACACGCACCTGCTAAACATTTTGATGATCCATCAATAAATACAAACACCTTGCCAACACTTAATTTAAAATTGCTTAAATGTATTGTATTTTGATTCCCATATTAACGTTATTAATATATTTACTCAAGTAGTATTAGTTTCTTAAAACAGATTTTTCTTGTATTTGTTAGGAATGGTGCAAAATAATGAAACAAGTCAGAATAACATAGACACACACACACAAAGACCAGCAATGATGTATTGGTTTCTTCTGGCATTTGAAAAAAACATCTCAACAATATATTGACAGCCACAGTTTTCTTCCAGGATGCTTCCACATGAAAAGGGAACTTTGAAGGAAATCCAGTCACCTCTGATGAAAGCAAATGAGAATTTGCTATACAAGTGTTTTTTCCTGATTTTGTTAATTTGACATAGCCTGATTGTGTTCCCAAAGGCCATGGCAAAAAAACATCATCAAATTGGAATAATTCCAAAATCTCTAAAAAATGCAAATGTAGTTATCAGAGGTGAGTTACAAAAGTTCTTTGAAAGATTAGGTTTTTATTAACTCAGATTTGTTTTTGTCAGTCGGTATTTGAAAGACCTATGTTTGAGGATTCTCAAATCTAGATATGGAATACCATTTTTTCAAGTGAATTGGGCACTCGCGCATTTTATAGATAACATTAAATAAGTTCATGTTGCCAAATTGTTGCTTGCAGCTGAATTTTCAATGGGTTACATTAAGCATTCTCAAAGTATTTGCAGGCACAATCACTGTGTGTACAAGAAGGTAAGTTTATGTATGCAAACAGGTACATAGGCTAGAGTAATTGGGAAGATTGGCTAATTATGTTTCTAGGCATGAGGTTGCATATGCAGCCTAAAAGCATATGCACAATTTGGTGTATGCAAATTAATGCAATCACAAGCATTGCCGGTAAGTTAAACTCATATATTTAATTTTACCCTTTTGGTGTCAATGATGTCAGATAAGGCTGGGCTTGTGTATTTGGTGATAATCATTTTATTACTAGACAGATCCCAAAGTCCCTTTCAGGAAATTTAGAAGTATAAAATTTGTCAGTGGAAAAGGTTGACTTTTACGTGGCATCATACACTTTTTTGTGGCAAAACACTAACAAACACAACATTTGTAGTGATTGCTGTGGAATCACAAAATTAAATGGCAGAATTTTAGTAACTGCAAGTTGCGGTGATCTGGGGTTTCTTGCCTATTGAATAAAAAAATAATAAATACAAGGAAGAGAAAAATAAAAGTGATTTCTCATAGTGAAGTAACTGGTTATTTACTATTTGTCTTACTCTTGAGCATTTTAAAATGTAGAAATACATTGCTTTATCTGCATATCTTAAGTAAATTATAACACATTTTTTTATGTTGTAGCTAAGCAGTCTTTTTGTATCTTCATGATGTTTGTGGACATACACTAATAATCATAATTCAAGATGATAGATATCAGCACAGTAGTTTCTCAGTTATTTCCATGTTTGTATGTGTGCTCATTACCTAGCTGTTAAAAAAAACAAAACACAATACCTGGTAACAAAGAAACAGTCAACAGGAACAAATCTGATGTAATTAAGGAATGGTGAAAGAGAATGTTTGAATATATAAGGAAAAGGCATTATTAATATATTTTATGAAATGCACATATCTACCATAACTAGTATTAAAAGGGTTATTAATTAATTTAATATTGGCCTGTCATCGCAGTGTCTGACAATCAAAAAATAGCTGTCTGGCAGCTCTGATCAAACAGAATCTAGTTTCTACATTATTGTAGTAAAGTGTTTCCATGACCAGGTGTCTCTGGATTGATACCTTAAAAGTATAATTATTTATAATTTATTTATTCCTATACTTTCCATTTCAAGTTCGGAAAATATACAGATGGTTCTGTTTGGTAAAAAAATATTATTAGTCATACAGAAACCAAGATCTCCTGAAAGTCTCAGGTGAGTTCTCTGTATAACAGGAAACTTGGCTCACTTCACCCTAAATTAGTACCGTGGTACAGCCTGTATTTTAAATCATTAACAAAGCAGAAGTTATTTGAGAGAAGTTAATCTATCTGACTTCATTAAATATTTTCTATTTTCCTGATATCTCCCCACTGGTATTCACAAACCTGTGATTTCTCTATGCTGAGCTTGTTCTAGTGTCTGCGTTCCTTGTGGTCTTTCCTGAGATACATGATTCTCTTTCCTTTAGGTGATTTTACTTATCCATTTTCCTCCATTTAAAAGGGCTTTTTTCTTCCCCCCCTTTCTTTTCATCTTTTTCTTGTCTGTAGACTTAATTGAGGGCATGTACAAGGGTGCAGATATGCTAAAACCCTATAATGACCACTAGTCCTTTCTTTGATATATTTTAAGCATCTATACGCAACAGCCCCTGTGTGTCTCACAAACCCTGCTTCCAGTTTGTTTTGTTTCTGATATCAGTGGGGTTCTCCCTGTTGATGTCTGGAAGTTTTGGAATTGGTTTAGGCAGCATTTTAAAGTTACTGTATGTCAGATAAACAAATGTCATCAGGTTGATAGTTGGGACTCTGGTCCTGTAAGTAACCTCAGGCTACTGGGGCACTTCTGGAAAATTATGAGCTATAAAAGTAACAAGAAGTAAGAGAAAGATGCAGCCATCTGAATAATCTAATTGCACTGGAGTTCATGTGGATGATTGCAAAACTCTCAGTCAAGTGAGAGGAGCAACAATAGTCAGATTATTACTATATATTATACATAAAGAAACATACAGTTCAGCTTTGCTTTACTGTAATGAGAATGAAGTAGTTTGTACTTAGTCTTCAAATGATGCAGCTTAGCAGAAAAGATTGTCATTTATTATTAATTAGGGTAGTATGTTTGAATTGTTTCCTTTTTTATGCTTCCTGATGGACATAAAAACTTCCTGTATGGATATTTTACCACTCATTATGCTACATGTAATTGAAGTTATTACTGTTTTTTTCAGCAGTAACTGGTAATTTCTGTGTACAGTATTTCAGGTTCCTCTTTACATTGTCAAAAAAATCTGTGCAGTTCAAAATTCCACCACACAATATAATATAAATGTAAACTTTTATAAATTATGTTATTTTTTTTGTTGTTGTTCTTAAAGAACACATTTACAGCCAAAATTATGAACAGCATAAAAACATACACATAGCTGAGAAACAGTATTTTTGTTATTATTATCACCAGTTTACTGTAAGGTGTATTCTTTTAGCCTTTTACTCTGCACGTTATAAAACCAGACGATGAGGAGTTTATTTTCTCCAGTTTCAGTTCCTTTTTAATACTCCAGACAAGTTCTTCTTGAGCAGTGATTCATGACTAATTAGCAAAATAGTTGATTATTATCTGTAGGTGAACCAAGCTGAAAGAGTTCTGCTTTGAATTATTTAAGTTTTTTATAAGTTTGAACATTTACTACTTGAGTGTGTCCTGATAAGTCATAGTTGTATTCAAAGCATAATCATTTTTAGATTCCTCATTGTTTCCAAGCGGAAAACATAATATAAAAACCATGCATTATTCTATTTTCTTATTTATATGGAAGCCATTAATATATAAAGCATACTAAAGGTCAGTCTATGAATTGGGCAACTCTCATAAAACAGCTGGTTCGGGATACAATGACTGCTAAATGCTTTCATAGCTGCGAAAAGCAATTGGAAAAATTCAAGAATAGAAATTAATTCAAAGCTACAGAGAGAAAACATGTTTGTCTGCGGATGGCCATATGTCTCAAATTACTGAAGGCTTGGAGAGTATTCTGAGAAAACATCAGTAACTTATTTTAGGCTTTTCGTCTGACCCAGTGGATCTTCTTTTCTGGGCTAAAATGATCTGTCTAGCTATGTCTGTTTGTATACGCATACACATATATACTTATGCAGATTGATTCTTTGTTCCAGTGGATTACCATTTTTTTTCCCCCCCCCCTTGAACCTTACATTAGGTGTAGGAGTCAGAATTTGATGAAATGTAAGCTGTGAAAGGCAGAGGTGAAAGTGGGGCAAACAGTATGCTGAAGGACCACCCATCTGTCTCTGTGGAAGTATTTATGATATAATTTTCTAATACTTAAATGTTATGTCCTTAAACACCAGTAAAATACAACAGCTCCATTCATACTGTTTAATAACAGCAATAACAAAAAAGTAAATACCACACAAGTCAGACATCTTTCACTGGTGAGTAAGTGTAACAGTCACCAAAACATCATCTTAATCATTATTTTCTACTAAGATGTCTTAGAAAGTGAGATAATATGCAGGTGTTGCTACATCTAGTAACGTAAAAGGTGAGCGAGTGTGTACCAAAGACTGTGCAGCTCTTTACTTAGAAGAAAACTTTATGGCTGAAAGTATGTATGGCTTACTGTTTGTAAAGGATCGTGAAAATACCCTGAATATGTTCTGTTTTTACTACTGCTTATCAGAATTGCATACTTTTTGTTTACTTACAGTATGAAAGAGGCTGGTTTAGGCCATAAACAGTGGAGGGGTGGTCCCATTTCATCAAACTGCAAGCAGTGTCCAGTAGTTTATACCAATCCTGTTTGTGGATCAGATGGTCACACATATTCCTCTCAGGTAAGAATTAAATAAAGAACTGAATTATTCTTTCATTGTTCCAGTCAACTCCAGCTCTTGCAGAATAAAACACTGTATTGTAAGACAAATCTACATTCATTTGTTTTGACTGAAATATATTTAACAGACTGCAACATACAGCAATTCTAGTGTATCATAAGACAAAAAGGCAAAATGGTAGCAAATCCTAAGCATCATGAAACAGTAGTACCCAAAGAAACATGTTGTAAGAGTGCTCCACAATGTAATGGAGCTCCAGGTTAAGTCTGTCTGTGACAAACACTAAGGCAGGGTTTTGAGTAAGGAAAAAAGTGGTGCATGTCCCAAATTTGGAGTAGGATAAACATGTTAAGTCACATTTTCCAGTTCACCATTCAGGAAATACTTCACGTTCCAAGAACCTAGGCATAGATGTTGCATGCTGAGATTAAAAAAATGTAATAATGTAAATAATTGTTGCATATCTTTCCTTCTTGCCAACAGCATTTTATGTATTTTAAGACCTTCCTTTTGTATTCCTGAACCCTCCTGTCTTTTCTAGGTACTTATTTGGGGACAGAATAGTAATTAAAAAAATGTTAATGTCAGTTTTCCCAGTCTTTTTTGGAGAAGAGATTTTGTGCTGGTCATATTGAAGTCCAGAAACCATGGGACTGCATTAGTACAGTGCTCAGGTGAAACTTTTGAGATGGAGAGACTTCATAGTGCTGAAAACAAACCAATTCGTTCAGCATCCTCTCTTAAAATTTTGAGTAGAAGAGTGTTGGGCCAATGTTAATAACTGAGTCTTTTCTAGGAGAAACAAATGTGTGCTCTAGTTGAACTAAGGTTTGTCAAAAATGATGTGCAATTCAGTAGTGCAAGAGGACCCACTGTATTCTGCCATTCTGACACTACTAACAAGATGCTTCTAACAATAGACATTATCCTGTGCTTTGAGAGAAATATAGTAATAATGATGATTATGCTGATTGTTCTAGATTAAATTGATGGAGATGGAGAAGCTCTGTGGTTCTTACTTATAAAGAAAACATTTCATATAGAATTTTAAGCAAAATATTTTTAGGATATTTCCAAATACTTAAAGATTTTAGAGTTAAGTATTTACTGTATTGATTTTTTTGTTGTTTTTTACTGCAAACACAAACTAAATTTTCCAAAAAATATTAGACTTAAGAGGAGTGACTGGCTATTAGATTGAACACTAAGTATCCTGTCCAATGATGTTTTCTTCTTGATAAAATAAAAACATTAGGATATAACTAGTACTTCTGCAGCCATGCCAATTCTTATGCTTTTATCCTAAATCTTACATAAGAAAATGTTTTTCTTACAAACTGAATATTTAGCTATAGGGAACTGGTCAAAAATTTAAATTTTTCTTAAAAAGAAAAAAAAATATCTAGCTCTTATACCAGGCTATCTGAGGCCCTACACATGAATTTTGGACTCTTTGGCTTAGCAGAAAAATATTTCTTTTCCATTGATGATGTAGCTTAAAGTTTTAATTCAGAAATTTGAAAATATTCTTATTTTCATTCACAGTAATCTCCTGTCTATGTTTTATCAAGAGCCTGAAACGTGTTTCCATCTTACCTGATGTTAGATGATACTGTCACTTAGCATTTATTTTACTGTGCAACATGAAGGTTTAGTCAGTCTTTAAGTCCCAAGCCTGGTCTGCACATAGATATAAAACAGGCAGTGGTTTCTATGATTTTGCAGTTTAAGAGACAAGGTAGATAATTTGATACAGGTAATTCTGAGTGACTTTTTTTTTTTTTTTTTAAATACTCTATACTTTATCCATTATATTCTCTGCCTACATTCTTCCTAATCCAATATAAACATCATGTCTAGCTTTAACCTCATCAGTTCATGTGTTAAATGTGAGGGTGTGCTTCTCAAACAGGATGATGAGAAATGAGTGGATTAAATAGATAAATTGCTTCCATTCCAGTCCATTATCAGAGCTACAGTCAGTGCAGTATTACATATCCAACCTCTATGTCCCTCACATGCATATAAGGCAGAAATAATACAGCATCAGAGAGCTTTTGCAGGGTCTTCTTTTTGTCTTCCACTACCTTGTAATGGTAGATTTCAAATCTAGGTTGATAGCAGCAAAGTGCTAAAGAAAAAGTTAATGACCACAGAAGATCTGCATTAGTCTATAGATATTTTTTTTTTCTTTTCAACGATTCTATGATTTCTTCTTCTATGGTGCCATTGCATCAAATAGAGTTCCTTGCAAGGTTATTTCAGGAGTAGTTGTTTTAAAACTTGACATATAGTCAAATGTTTGTGTTCCTTTACTCCAGGCAAAGTTTAGTTTTGTTGTGTCATCAAGCTCCAGTAGGAGTTTATATAACAACTTTATTGTGTGTAGAATGCATTCGTCAATGATTCTGGCAAACTGTAGAATACATTATTTGAAAATAAGTCAGTAAATAGTAATAGTTTAGTAGAGCACAGCCAGGCAGCTGGCAGTTACTGGATGGACACTACTTTGGGACTATGTCCTTTCTTCTCAGGCCAAGCCCATGCAAATATTTGAATTAAATTATATAACTAGATATTTCATATATAATTCTTGCTTTGAGAAGGAAAAAAAAATAATAATATGATAGAGTGGGTAGACAATATAGAAAGGAAGGCTAACTTCTAAATAGAGCTTATCCAGAGTCAGGTAAGGATGTTTTGTTTTCCCTTCACTTTAACAGGCCACAATTAGTTGCATGCTGTCACTGTAAAGGAAAAGTAAGAGGTGTAAGATGCTTATTATTAGTGTTACAAGAATGTTGAAATAAAAATATTACGTGCTAAAGTGTTGGGTAATCAAAGTGAACATTAATTATTATGTGAGAAGAAATTCAGTATAAAGAGATTTTGCTGTTTCCTTACCAGGCTGGTGTTACAAACAAATTTTAGTTAACAGCCTTTGCATGTGTTTTACATTTCATTAGTCTAGCTTCACCTTCTGTGTTTCTCTGAACTTTGACACTTTTTATTCATTTTAATACTAGGAATTCTCAAGCACTGCTGTAACATAGGGCTTTGGTACCCCTATATATTTAGTGTCTTATCCATTCTCCAGGAAAAACATGGCTACTGCTACCAGGACAGCTTTTGCAGATTGTGTATGGCCTCATCTTTCCTGGGATTGATAGGGAAATACAAAGGACATGGAGTGCACCTCAGATGTGGTGTTTTTGGGCAGCATCCCACCTCTTGCTGTTATTTTACCCAGGGATGCAACTCACTGCTGTCCATCACATATACAATAAAGCTCATGTAGCTGCGGATGGGACGATGATGCTCAGGCTTGGATGCTTCTGTTGCAACAATTCTCCATATTGTGCTATATTATAACTGGGCCTTCTGAAAAATGGCCACAAGGAAAAGAAAATATGCTCACATATCAGATGAGTTGCCTTTTGGGTGGTTTTTTGTGTATTTTAATTACAGCTCTGATGTTTGGTACAACAGGCTGAATTTTTCTCTTTGGTTGAATGTGATCCACAAGTCTAACTTACTTAAGATCAATGAGCAATGCTTTGAGTATTTTGAAAGGAAAACACCACAGAAATAAATTAATCTTTAGAATATGTACATTGCTCCATGATTTTATTCCAGAATAATCTTGGCAGTAAGTCCTAGATCAGTTTTATTGTTAGCAACAATTTGCTCAAGATGGTTTCATATTGATAGTGAATTTTTAATGAAACATTTTTCTGCTATCTATGAAAACTTCATGTCATTGATGACATCCCTATAGGTATAAATAGCAATAAAAATCAGGTTTTGCAAAAATAATGGGTCTAAACTAGTTTCTCAGACTAAGATGGAAAAGGTGTAGAAAAACGACAGTTAGAAAAAAGGATATGAATTTTTGATATACTTTACAGATAGCTAGGTATGTGGATTTTGATATTTTTTTTTTTTTTTTTTTAAAGATTTAAATACTTTCTTCAGTCTCCCAGATGATGATTCGTTTCTCACTAGGAGGGCGAAAGCCAGTGGATAAGATCACACTGCGTGTGGAGGGAGGAGTTTGGTACTGGTTGCTTACTCTGTCCAAATTTTATTTATAAATTTACATGAACCTAAATTCGTACATTTTTACTCATAGTATCCCATATTTAACATTTTTCTTTTTATATCATTGTTGCCTTTATTGATTTCAGGACTTCAATTTAATAATCTGTGTTTTTTAGCAATGCATTTGGTATAAGAGAGCTTGTTTGCAGGAAGCATAAAAAATAAATATCAACATTTTGAAGCTTCAATGTTATTTTAAACATCATCCTATTGTAAAAAGTAAATTGATTTAAATATATTTATTAGCTTGTGGTGAATTTTTAGGTCACATGAGCTGTTGGCAGTTCCTTTCTACTTCAGAAAAGATTGTTAGAAATAGATACCTACATTGCAATAGTAAATGAAGCAGTTTCCATAAACATGATTCAATCTATATCATTCTTACTTTTTAACTTGGGCTAATCCATGCTGCCTTTTCTTTTTTATCTGCATTGTTACTAAGCAATCTGCTGTAGACTTAGCTGTCAGTAGAAACATAGCAAAAAATAGTAAGGTTAAATCATTACCTGCCATCTTTGGTAATAAAATAATGTAATGTCTCTCATGTAAATTATTTTGCAGCATTCTGGTCCATATTTTTGCAGTTGGAAGAAGCAGCTTCTTTGAGATGCTCAGCAGCACAATTTTTTTTTTTTCTGATAAAAGTATGTTTTCTCCTCTCAAAATTAAAATTCATGTCTCTGTCCAGTTCCCAAGCAAGACCCAGCCAAAATCACCCTATTCAAGTGGATAACTTTAAAGGCTTCTACAAACAAAATCTGTGTTGAACTGTTACAATTAAAGGCTTGTGACTGAGGTACATTGGCAAATAAAATGAAGTTATTGGCAGATAATATTGTTGGCAAATGAGAAACAAACAAAAAATCCAAACCAAGAAAACACAGCAACAAACGATGTCTAGCCCTCCTTCTGCCTCACCCTCTCATCCCCTTAAAAATACAAACTAAAATCCAACAAAAAACACAAGCAAACCCACCAAACTCACAGAAACCAACCAACCAACCCACAACATAACAAACCTCTCTTAAATGAGACTGACTAGTAGTCAGTGAGATTATATTCTGTTTGATTGATCCATGTATCCTACTTCGTGAGGATAAACTGATCTTTACAGAAATACTGGAAACTCCTTGTTTGTTGTTTAAATGCTTAAAAAAAACCACCCTAATAATAATAAATAATTAAAAAAATCAGGAAATCAGACTGGTTTTCCTGCTTCTGTCTTCAATGGGTTTTGCCAGTAATGCTTGAAATTTTATCTGGAACCTTGAAATTGGTAGGATGTGGTATTCAAAAAAAACCAGAAGTGTCAGCAGGGTAACTCACTTTATCCAGTTTTCCAAACAGGCTGGTATACTAAAAATTCCAAATTGTATATAACTGATCTCTTTTTGTCAACTGCATTTAAAATAAATAGTTGCTAAAGCTGTAGAGAATGGACATGATAAATTAGGTGACATATTACTTCATAGAACCTTCAATATTTTGAAATTTTGAGCATCTCAGTGTTTATTAGACTAAGGTGAGATTTTTATACTAGCAAGAATTGCATTTAGTTTCCAGAATACTATGTTTGTTTAATACAAAATTTTATATTGGATTTACATTAAAATATACATAAAGTTTAATACTTCAATAAAAATTTAAAAAATGCTGCTTTGTGAACTGGAAAATACTTTCTTAAGCCTTCATCTATGTAATGTCTCTGCATTGTTTTTTAAAACAGTATAAAGTTTTGTCTAGAATAGAAACAATCTAGGCTGGAAGGACAAACCAATACAAGAATGGGATAAATAGGGGAAAGTGGAACAAGTGTCAGTGTTTATTAAATAACTCCCGTGTCACAGGAGCAGTATACAGATACAAAATAATGCATGCAGAAAGAACTCAGAATCAGAAACTATTCATGAAAATCTAAATTTGTATGTTAACTGTCAAACAGGACAGCCAGTAAAACAACAAAATAAAATTACTTAAAGTGGAGAAGTTAAAGATTCAGACTTCTTAAGCTGTTAGGTTGCATTAGAGACATCCATACTTATCTGGAAAACAGTCTTTCTCTGAATGGTAGCTTTAATCAGCAGAAATTAAGCTTTTGAAAATAGTATTCAAAATCTTGTAAGTAGAGTTACAGCTAGAATAGTCAGAATCATTTTGGCACAAGAATTTTTTTTCCAGGAGAATATATGCACATTATATACAGGCAGAAATGCATAGGAGCTGAACAGAGGATCTGCCGCTGGTGTGGCTATGCTTGTGGAGTGATAGTGGAGAGCAGAATATGGTTCTGAAAAGAAACCAATGGAAAGATGGGTCTGAAGCATTGAGAGACAATCAATATTGTTCTTAATTTTGTGTAGCTGTTTGAAACATTAAGGTACCTGAGAAGACAGTGGAGAATATAGTGATGATCTGTGTCCCCTTGCAAGAAGGGGGTGAAAAAAGAAAATAGTTACAGATATACCAAGCAGAAGCTCATTATTGAGCGTGGTGTCGGTGGAGTGGAGAATAAAGAGAGCAGTAATTGAAGAGGTAGTTAGGTGGGATAAGAGGGCTTTTGTTTGGGTGGGTCTTTTTGAAACAGATGGATAAGAACCTTTTTATAAAGGGAGAGAGAGAACAGTTAAAAAGACAGTGGGCATGAAACAAGGTTATATCAACCTAGGGAAGAGATTTTGAGAGTTAGTAGCAAACAATCCACGATAAGAATGGTATTGACGAAGATGAGATTGAAAGTGGCAAATGGCAAACAAGAAAACTGGCTCAGGTCTTGGCCCAGTGAAAACATTAAAATATTACAATAATAGTTCTCTGAAAGAAGACCCTGAAGACAGTTCCAGTGTAGGAGATGATATGGAAAATGCATGTAGGCACTTATTAGAAAGGAAAAAGTTTAGTGGTGCATGGTGTATTTCTGTTCTCTTATCTCTGACAGCCCTATATCCCATCCTGGGCATGTGAATCTGTTCTCCTTGGAAGATTCTTTCCTGTGTCCCAGGGTTGAGGGAGAGCCATGGCTGCCTAAATTGTCATTGTACACAAGGCAGTACTCCACAGTACTCCAGCTGTATGAGCAAACAGAAGAAAATATAACAACAAAGACATTTCTTGTTTTGCTATAGACATGTGAATGGGATGATTAAACTTTTTTTAATTATTATTATTATTATTTTTATTTTTTATTTCCCAGAGAGCAGTCTCTCTCTTTCTCTGTATCACCAGTGTGCCCTGGAAGTCAGTAATTTTAGGTCCTTTAGGTCATTTTCTGAAATTTATGCTGTAGAATAAAATATGTGGCTACACAATGGTATCTTAAAAAAAAAAAAAAAAAAAACCTACAAAAACTAACTTAAATGCCTGCTTTTTTTTTCTCTCTGTTATTTTTATCTTAGCTCTGATGCATCATATGTTTTTACATGCGTATTTAAACCAGGCATCACCTCCCAGTGCGGTGAACCATGGGACCATGTTTGTTTGTTTTTCATTTTATGTGTCTCCTTGTCTCGTCTTAGTCATAGTGGAACTTTAAATATATGCTTATCAATTAGTAGTGAAACCATGGATAGTTTTGTTGTGTTGAAACAAAGTCTATTCTATATACTATGTGTTATGGAGAGTTATAATAAATGTATATTGGTTCTAATTTCTTTCCCTTTTTCAGTATCCTTTAATTCTTTTTCCTTTTAAGAAGGGGTTTGGAACAACATAGTTGTAGCAGGCATAAAAGGTGTACTTAACATTTCTTAACTGTTTTGGTTTTCTTTAGCAATTAACAGAACAGTAAGCGTTGAAAAGCTACAAAACTGCAAATGAAGTTAAAATTACTAGGAAAAAATGTAGGTTTTTTATTTTGTAGTTTTTTGGATTTTTTTAGAACTTGCAATTAAATTTAGTAATCAAACAGAAGTGTCTAGCTTCTAAAAACATGTTCTTACACACTATTGATGTAGGTCATACTTGCACTTAGCAAGAAACTGAAATACTGTCAAGTTTCAAATAGTAACATCAGACAGCATAACAGAAATTCAGACCAGCAGTTCTATAAACTAATTATGCTGTCCCAGGGAAAAAGAAAAGCTTCAGTCCTGGTAATTTAGCAGATGTCAATGAGGTAAAATATCTGTAACATCAAAGAATCCTCTTCCAAGTCTCAATCTTTTTTTTTTAATTTGTAATTTTGTAAAGCTCACAATGAAATGATGTAAACATGAACCAATTAGTATTTAGATATGTCACTGAAAACACATTCAGACATATAAGGATTGTTCAAATATTCTTTGAAGTTTTCAATATTTCTGATGCTCTAATGCCAGTATAGTATGTTTTTATATACTTAAGATTCTCTGCTTAGAATACATCTGTAATTTTGAATTTTAAAATTTTTATTGAAAGGGAGGGGTGATGTTTGTGTAGTTTTCTGTTATATGCAGACTAGTCTTATTTAACGGGCTTTAATAAGCCACATTTAACATTCAACAGTGCGCTGCCAAACAAATACATGTTATCACAGCTCAGGCATATTAAATTTATGGCTGTAAATAATTTAGTTCTTCAATCGAACAACAGGAAACTGTCTGGGATTCAGGTTTTCTAATGCGATCCCTGGTAACCACAATCACTTCCCTCTCAAAATCATATCACTTTACAATTTAAAAAAAAAAAAAAAAAGAGAGAGAAAGAAGAAACGAGTAGTTGATATTCAGAAATGTTCAAAATGTTTTAGCCAGCTCTCAAACAAAATCCTTAAGGTTCCTTCCATAAACCTGCCTTCTTTCTACCTTTCAGTTTTCTTTAGTGGTGTGGTTGTGATCTGTTCCAACTTCAGTCATTTCTAGCAAAGAGAACTGCCCAACCTGTTTATTTATGTGTCCAATGACTGTTAAGCTGTCTGCTAAATTTAGAAGCAGCAAATAATAATAGACATATTTCTTCCACAAGTTAAGATGTTGCCACTTGTTCTGCTTGTTTGCTTTTCCACACTAATCTTGAGATCAAAGTGAAACCAAGTATTTCTTAACAAACAGATGTACTTTGGGATGAGATCTTGAGTAAATGAGAAAAAAAATTATGAAGTAAAATAACTTAAGTACCAAAAGAACAGATCTGGACATTGATCTGAACTGAGAGACAGGGATCTGAAAATTGTGATTGAGTGTCAGAGGTAGGACCTCTGCATCATAGCGAAGTTTCAGAAAAAGAAAGCAGAACATTGTAGGCCATGGACTTACTGGAATAGAAAAGAAAGAGTTTGTGTAGCAAAATTTGCCACTCTAGATCTTCATTCAGAACATGATATATGAAGACTTGGCTTTGTGTTTTCCTGGTTTTAATCCATATATGTTGGGCACAGAATGGGGAAACCTTTTATATATTTTAGAAATCAAGTAGTAACAGCAAAAAGTAGAAAGATTTAGACACAGTTCTGTGTGTCTCTACACAAGAAATTTCTCTGAGTTCGAGAAGAGATATGTGTAATCTAGGGAAAACCAGCCATGCTTCCGAATATTTACTCCCACCTGCACAACAGCATGTTTCTTCCCTGACAGGATGAAAACTGTGATGAACGTGGAATTTCATAAACATCGTAGCCTTCTAATTTGGACTGTTTATTTAATAAATAAAATCTAGTACTTCAACTTAAAATGAATTTTAGCATACGCTTTTAGGGGCATGAAAAAACAGGCTAGAGAGCTGTAGAGTCAATGTGACGGTAAGAAAACTGAGGGTGCCTGGGTGTGTTTGACTTCTGATCCAAACAGTGGTGCTGTAATGCGCTGATGAAGGTTTCACCTAAATGTAAGTAACTATAGAGATTTTTGTTTTTTTGTTTTGTTTTGTTTCCTCCTCAGTTGAAATAGTATGGTTTCAACGTCTTAGAAACTTGGACAGGATAACCCAGCATGGACTAGCGAGGTCCATGCACATTACTTTTATTACTTTCATTATTTTTCCTGTAATTGAAGACTAATGTGCATGCCCTTTAGATGCTATTTTAGCTCACATTTAACTTTATAAATATTTCAACTTAGATATAATTAGATAAATTGAACTTGTTTAATTAGTAATGCAATCAGCCAGCATGGCTTAGGATGCCATTTCACATTAAAAATATAGTGATAATGCATGTTAATAAGCAATAAGCAGATTCTGTTAAGAAAAAATTCCCTGCTTTTACAAGCCATTTGTGCCTTATTATAGGGCTTCATAGCTTTTTTCTTTTTACCATTGCCATTACTCAGAAGTTTGCCTGTCAGATGAAAATCAGTGAAGATCTTTCTTGTCTGATATTGAACCAAAATGGTCAGCTGTTTTTAAGATGATGATTTAGGAGAATTAAATAGTTTTTTTTCACATTTCTCATATTCCTCATTTTCTCATATTCCTTTTTTGATTTCTCAAGATGTTTTCTCCAAATTACAAAACTATGAATGCCAGCAACAAGGTAGACAAAGGATCTCATGTGCATACAGTGTTGGGTGACATTCTGTGCATTGGTAGCTTGGATCTGCTGAGCAATGAAGAAGTTTGAAACAGGGAGCCTGATGGAGTGCTGAAATTTCAACTACGTGGGCAAGAGCTCTGAATAAGAGCTTGAATTTATAGACTCAATTATATGCGTGTATATGTCAGAAGGAGAAATTTTTTAAATTAATCGTGTTTACAAGAAGCTTTTAGTGTATTTTCAAACTGCATTAGTGTTTATAGTTTTGGAATAAGCCAAAATCTGTAGGAATAATATGGTTATATATTTTTGCCCCTTTTGTTAATCAAGACTCTCTAAATATTTTTAATTATTTTTTACATTTGAAATATCTTGATTTTTACAGAATTTATTGTCTTCAAGGAATATTGAAATATGAATTTGGATATGAGGTAATATATTAAGTTTTTTACATAAGAATCACTAGAAGCATTATTATTAAAACGTTTTAATTTACTGGAAATAGTATATTTCAAGTAGGGATGTCAAAGAGTTTTGTCATTTAACATTAATTAAGCTTTACGTTCTCGCTTGGTGGTATAAAATATTAGTTTACCTGTTTGCAAAATGTGTAGAATGCGATGATGAGGTATATATTTACTAAACTGAGTAGGTACCTAAAAATTCAGATGGCTGATTCAAAAAGCAGATCGGGACTTAGAAGAATTTCAGAACCTTCTATGCATCAAGTCTCTCTAAAAGACTGAGTATGAAAGCAAAGACAGGTAGGTGCCAATTTTAAACAATCCCTCTGGGCATCTATCTGCATGTTCCTGTGACCTGATATTTTGTAGGGTGTCTGAAAAAGACTGAATAGCTAGTTAACCTATTTTCTGGCTTTTCTTTTTTATGCCATTGCACTGCAGAGTGCTGAAGAAAACAGGCAAGAACTGTAGAGGTGAACAGGAAGAAAACTGCATACAGATTTTCATTTTGTCATGTAAATTGCTTTCTCTAGTTCATAGCTTTATAAACAGTGTATCATCACTTCTCTTTCAACCACAGAAGATTTTCTTTGCTCAGGGTCTCAGTTCAATAGGCACGTTTCCTTTTGTTCTCTGGTCAAAATGCTAATTGCATGTCTCTGCGGTTAATATTGTCTAAATGTTGTTTTCATTTTAAATAGTAGTACCTGTTTGCTGAAAAGCTTTTTACCCAGACTCCTATGGTTTAAGTAAATAAGACACATGATTAACAGTTTACTGACAGGACAAAAGTACTTCTATACCTCTGGATGACACTTCCTAGCTAAATCTGCATTAATTTTTGATTTCTAAAGCTTGAATTAGTCGAAAACGTGGTATCTTGCATTATGTCTGGCTGGTTTTAGTTTGAAATTCTATATCACAACTGCTTGTGCCTTCTTGGCTGCTTTTTGGAAACAATTATAAAATATAATAATTTCAGTATTAGGTTTACCACGTTAACGTCTCTACCTATGGCCATATTTTCACCTCTATTTTAAGCCAATGTAAAGTGACATCACTGCACAAAGAAGCAGTACCAGCCATTGCCTGGAGTCAGCCCCTTGTGTCAAGCAGTCCTTTACCTCTCTTCATGTTCTGTATCAAGTAATGCTCCATGTTGAACTGGACGTGGAACATAACTTGATCAGCTCTCACATTGTCCACCTCTCCCATGATTGGTAACAGGAATCACCATCCCAATTAAAGAATATTGCAGTTTCTTGCATATTTTGCTTTAGCACTCTCAAATCTGAGGCAGTAATTTCACATATCAATTTCCACATAATAGAGTAAAAGCATATTTTGAGGAGGGGAATGTATGTAAGCTTTGTGAAATAGGGATTAAGTGAGAAAATGGGAATGTGGATAAGGAAAATAGTATGAAATGAATTTGAAAGCACACAGTACTGCGTACTGAGATTATCTGTTCAACTGTCAAGAGATAGCAAGTTCTAAATATGGAGAGAAAGCAGAGATCTGTATTAATGAATGCGGAGCTCTATGGAAGAGATTTCTACCAATAAGACACATGATGATACTGGAAGAAATATTTAACACTTCATTCTCTTCTTCAGCATCTGTCGTCGTGGTACTCAAGCAAAGAGCTCTTTGATCAGATCCCATTGATTGTATCAATATCTCCTAACCACCCATTGTTGATCATTGAGAAAATAGACAGGGAAGGAAGAACTGTGAGCTTTTTTTCGTAGGAATATGTAAATTTGAGAATATAGTCCAAATTCTTTCAGCCATTCTGTTCTTTTATACTATAACTGGAAGTTTGGTTAAAGCTGAGTGAACAAGGGTGTGGAAGAGTTGAGGAGTCAGAAGCAGGGCCTCCTATTCTCCTGCTTCTCACTGGTTAGTATGAGAATCATTATCCATGACTGCAGTTGATGCTAATATTTAAAAAACAACCAAAAAAAGCACAAACAAATAAAACATAAAACCCACAAACAAACAAAAACACACCCCCCAAAAAAACAAAACAAAACAAAACCACAAAACCCAAACAAATAAAACCACACCAAATACAACGCCCACCAAAACACTACAAACAAAAATCCATGAACTTTTTCCCTGTATGGAAGTATATGTTCGACTTCAGTATTTGTAGAGTATGAACTAATCATTATCACGTGAAACTGAATTTAATTGTTCATCAGTGTATTTTTTGTTAGAATTAGATAGAATCATAGAATCATTTTGGTTGGAAGTGAGCCTCAGGATCATAGAGTTCAACCTTAACCTAACCTAAATCTAGCACTAAACCATGTCCCTAAGAACCTCATCTAAACGCCTTTTAAACACCTCCAGGGATGGTGACTCCAGCACTTCCCTGTGCAGTCTGTTCCAGTGCCTGACAACCGTTTCCGTGAGGAACTTTTCCTAATATCCAATCTAAACCTCCCCTGACACTAATTGAACCCACATGCCCTATTCAATTCTAAATGCAGAAAAAAGTCACGGGCTTCTACAGAGCTCTCGTTATTGAGAAAAGGTACAATTAAAGGTGACTTTTACCTTTCAAAGATGAAACACTTTTTACAGTTGTGTATTAGTTATTGCTTAGCTAAAAAAGTAATTTGCTAAGTGCTCAGCATTTAATGTGATGGTGTTGTAGAAAGCATTTCTGTAAGTGTCATATACCTCAGCACATGAACATTTCTGGAAGACTTTCACATTGAATTAACACTTCATCAGGTGCTGCGAAGTTGTGTGTATGTGGTAGAAAATGTGTGTTGACGTATCTTCAGTTTTTCAGCATCAGGGCTTGAAGCACATAATGGACGCAGTATGTGTTGGAGACGTAGGCGAATGCCCTAGCAGCTAACCTCTGCTGACTTCTGCACTGTGGGGGTGGACCAGCTCTGCTTCCTGCTGTCCAGTGTGTATAAGGGGAAGGAAAGGAGGAATTGGAGAGAGTATCTGCAGATGGCACCTGGAGGCACCTAGTGCATTAGCTCCTGTTCTTTACTTTCCAGAGAAATTACATGTGTCCTCATTACTTAGCTTTAGTTGGTTTGTTTAAAAGCTGCTAAATATTCCTGGCAAGACACTACTACTGTGGAAAAATATGTTATCTTGCCATTGAAGTAGTAGCATGCTCAAAGAGGAACTGAATTAAGTCTGTGAGAAAAAGCAAATTGAGGAAATGCTGGGAAATGCCAAAGTTAATGCTGCGTAAGCCCTGCTTGTCTTTTCTGGTAGGCATATAATGCAATCTTAATTCTGTTGCTGCTTCTTCCACGAGGCTCTGTACTCAGCATGCAGAATTGACATAGCTCTCTTGTATCTACTCAGTGATTTTTTTTCTATGCACTGATCACCACAGTTTTATGTCTTCTGTAATACAGTAGCCACACAGTTAAACTAAGTTCTTTGTATGCTTTAGTATATCTTTATTCCTTGTAAATTTTGAGACATCTGCAAATAACAACTAATTTACAGTCTCACACATAGTCTCTCTGTGTGATTATGAGTGTTGTTTTACAAATAGAAGATGGTTCTGCAGATATATGGAAACAAAAAAAAAAATATTTTTGAGATGTAAATGTCCAATTAGAGGATTTTTTTTTCATGTTTCACGTTGCAAAGCATTTACATGTTCAATTCATTTTTTGTTTTAGTTTGTCTAAAAATATTCAGCATGTTCCCAAATCATATCTCAGTTTTCAGAGCTCAGAAGAGCACAGATACACTCAGTACCAAACAGAATTTTGCCGAAGTAAGTTATTTCAGATCCATGAACCAGCATAAGCATTATTTTCCTTTTCTTTCATGCAGTCTCCCTAGTTCATTCGTTACACCTATTTCAATTTATCCAGCAAACAAACAAGATTTATGCAAGCAATAGTCTCTTGACACTGGTTTATTCCCAGAGCAGGCCTAGTATGTACTTTCTCACTGAATGAGTGTGATGCCATCTGGTTCAACCATTTTCTCAAAGCAAGATGAACTACACAGGTGTCATTCCTGACAGATTTATCAAATCCTCATTGTAAAGAAAATGATTAAGATTCAATAAACTTCTCCAAATTATTTTTTTTTTTTTTAATACTTCACTGCCCTTATTATTAGAAAGTATTCCTAGTATCTAAGCTGAAACTTTTCTGCAGCAATTAAAACAAGTTATTTCTTGTAACATTTGTCATGGTATTCTTTTCAGGTATCTTTCAGGTACCTTTTACCTATTTGACAGAGGTTGCGCAAATCAAGACTGAATATGCTCACTCCTTGAGCCTCTTTCTCAATCACACTATTTTCTAGGCCTCTGATCATTCCTTTTACTCTTTTTTTAGACCTTTCCCAATTAATACCTGTCTTGTTTGAAAACTTGTCACAAAGCTGGTCAGGATGCTCTATTTTAAGTGCTGTCAGAGCTGCGTGGAATTATTTTATGTGTTTGGTAGGTTGAAGTCCTGTTTATATATCCTGGTATGGTAATGTTTTTAAACACCACTGAATTGTTCATAATGATCCCTAGATTTTTATTTTTCCTTTGGAATGGATATCTAGCAAGTTGTTCCATAGCTTGTACTTTAAAAGTGATTATTATGTCTATCTGAGAGTAGAACATAGCAGTTTTCTGTAGTGTAGTACATTATATTTTTAGCCTATTCCAATAATATGAATATCTTTATTATATTCCTATCTTCTAAAGTTATTTTAGTCTCTTCCATATTTAACTGGATATCTTTTATTTCATCTTGCAAGCCATTAATGAAAAGACAAAATAGTTCGAGGGTCATGACTTACCCTTGCAAAGGTACACTCAGTGCAGTCTTCCATTTTAATGGTGAGCTGTTGATTACTGCACTCTGTGATCACTTTCAACTAGTTTTGTACTGATCCTATAATATAATCACAGAAATAGCAGACTTTCCAGTACGACTTACTACATTGCAATTCAAAAGTGTGTCAAGTCTTGGTAAAATCAAGGTACTTGCAATCTAATGTACCTCTGTTTTCTAGAATTTCTTTCATAGATTGAAATTAGATCTATAATGATTTGCCTGATAAAACCCTATAGCATGGTCCATCTCCTTTATTCTTCTAGGTGTCCAGAAATCAAACTTAAAGGCTGTTTTTTCTATAATTGGTGAGATCATATTTTCCTTCCATTTTCTTCATATTTTCATTTGTTTCCACTTTAATAGTACATTTTCTGTCCTTCACAATTTCTTAATGGCTGTAAATTTCCTTAGTTTAAGTGTTCATGAATGTAAATATCAAATTCAACTAATTTTAAAACTTCTAGACTGTATAAATATTCTCCAAATGTTGTTTCACTCAACACAGAGATTTTTACTTCTGTATATGTGACACTCATTCTGGCATATTACTTCTTTCTGTAGAGGTTTCCTGTGTATTTGAAATCCTCAGGAAGTTTTCCCAAGTCACAGGTTTTATCAGTGTCCTCCCCATATATGCATACTGTTATTCACACTTGATAAATTAGGTTAGTTGGTCACAGGAAGATGATTTGTGGAGTTTCTAAAAGTAAAAACGTATATATTGAAAGGTATGATATTTACCTGGAACTTTTTTTACAAATACAAGGGAAGTTGGGATTGTTTGGGACGTCATGTAGTAAATCATGGAATCATTTTGGTTGGAAAAGACCCTCAAGATAATCAAGTCCAACCATTAACCCAACTCCAGCCCTAAAGAACCTCATCTATTTTAAACACCTTCAGGGATGGTGACTCCACCACTTCCCTGGGCAACCTGTTCCAGTGCCTGACAACCCTTTCCATATAGAAATTTTTCCTCATACCCAATCTGAATCTTCCCTGGCGCAACCTGAGGCCATTTCCTCTTGTTCTATCACTTGCTACATGAGAGAAGAGACCAACACCCTCCATGCTACAGCCTCCTTTCAGGTAGTTGTAGACAGTGATAAGGTCTCCCCTCAGCCTCCTTTTCTCCAGGCTAAACAGCCCCAGTTGCCTGAACCACTCCTCATAAGACTTGTTCATATAATGAAGTGTCTTGTCCTTGTATTTATGCCAATCAAATGCACACAAAAATAGTAGTGGGGTTTTTTTTCCTTGTATTTTCACCTTTTTTTGCCATGGAAAACTAGGTTAGTTTTTTTTCTATTTAGGGGCAAAACTAGGCTCTTTAAATATACAGTTTACAGAGATCCAGTTGGCAGCCTTTGACAGAGATAGCTGCTTTGGAATGGAAGGTGGCAGAGCTTAGTGAAACATATTACTGACATTTAATCTTTCCAATTCTGTAATAAGAGTTCTAAGAGCAGAGCTTGTGTATATCAAAATAACATACGCTGTAGTAGTTGTTCCAGAAATATAACTATTCTCATCTTTACTGTAATAGCAGTAGAGCTGTGTGAATCATGTCTAAAGATGGCATATTCTTTGATCTTTTTCCCACAGATTTTAATTGCTTGTGTCTACTTCAGTAAACAAACACTTTGGGCAAATGTTGAAGAATGTTGAGTCCATTTAAGACTTAACAGGTTTTTCAAACAGGCATAATATGAACAAAAACATGGCATTTTTCTATGAAACACTTGACAGTACAGAAATGAGAAATTTTTCATCCTGAAATATATTGCCAAGAGACCCCTCTGACATGGTGCATATTCTTTGTATTGAAGTTATTTTTATTTAAGCATTGTGCAGCATATTTCTCTGAAGTCAGAAATACCAGTTCTTCTGTCTTGAAACAAAACGTGTGAAAATTCAAACAGTTCAAGTATCCTTAAAATCAAACATACAAATGGGACATAGTGAAACTGTAGAAACATGTAGAAACCTGATAGGCTAAGAGGAAAGGGGAATCAAGATCAGAAGATAATAAGCTAGATATATTCAGAATAGTATCTTTTTAATGTGTATAAGGGATTGTGATGAAAGTAGCACAAGCACCTAACAGTTTATAAAACCAATATGAAGAAGGAATATTGTGAAATCCAACAGATTAGTTTCTTGAAAATTTCATGTTACATTTCCACCACATAGAATAGTCACTAATAAAGCCAAACAAATTTGAATTATTTTATTGCTATTCATAACATAATAGCTCATGTATTTTTCTGGCGTTTATTCAGATATTTTCACCACAAAACGAGTTATTTCATCACTAAGTCTCCTTTGTTCCACTACTTCTCATTGTGTCCTCATATTCTGTATGCCACAGTTTTATTTTTCCGTGGAGATTTTCAGGTACGTTGCTTGCTTTTTTACCAGTTTGAGAGTAATGTTGAGGGAAGTCTGATCCAGATTTTTTTAGCTGAGCTGGCTTTGCAATAGCCTGGTGTATTGTTTTATTTGGGGAACAAGGGTGGGTTTCAACTGTAGTTATGTTCCTGGTGTCATTAGCTACTGATACGAAATAGTCAGAACGGCCCATTGGTTCCTTTCTGACTTAAGCAAGCACCATAATTTTGCTTTGCTTCTGGAGACAAGGAATCTGTCTCTGTTGCTTGCCTGTCCATAAAATTAGTCAAGTGAGTGTAAAATTCCAACATACCTGAGAATGGGAATTTGCATTTGGAAGTATTATGCGCTGATCTTGCACTCACTCAGGTATTAGTGCCTGTGGCAGGTGTCAGACATTAAGTTTTTCTTAACATTTAAAAAGGCAGTGTTATTTGCAAGGACTGAGTAGACAACTTTAAAGAAAAATAAAAAGACTAAATTCACAATTCATTGTTAGCTGGAGCAGCTTTGAAGTGTTTACTGGTTTCTTCAGCAACATCCAAGTAAACAAATTAGAACCACTGGAGTCTGTAAAATATAATCTCTCAAGGAAAATATTAAAGAAATCTTAAAAAACAAACAAACAAACAAACAAAAAAAAACCACCAACTACTTTGTTTTGCACTCTTTGTGTTCTGGTTCTCAGTAAACCAAACCTGAAGAAAGTTTTATATGTCCAGTTTTAAATGGTGGTCTCAGTAAGGTCAGTCAACAGCAGGAATAATCAAGGCCTAAAGCATAGGGATTTGTAGGTTTGACTCCTTAAGCTACTAAGATTGAACAATAACAATTCTCAGATCTTAAAAAAGGGAAGCTATCTCTTTTCAACAGAACCTCATATTAAATTTGGTTATGATCAATTCTACTAACTCTGAAGAGTGTTTCAAGTATTAAAATATTGATTAGGTCGTGTACTGTCTGGAAAGAGGTCTGGTGGGCCTCACAGCTAATGCAAGCACTCCCCTGTACAGCCAGGATGATAGTGCAGGGAAACAAAAGGTATTCACTTGTTTCATAGTCAACATAGGCACAGCTGATTGCTTGGCTTCAATTTTATGGTCCTTTATGAGACATCAGTGCTATTCGTGTAGCTTTCAATTGGAACAGATCTGCTCTTTTTTTTTTTTTTGTTAAAATTGAAAGATTCTTTTAGCATCATTGTCTGTTAACCATGCCTATTTGGCAAAAGGTAGCACATTCAGAACTGAATTATAATGGTGTTTTTGAGGTATTCTTTTCTGTCTCTTCTAATATCTCTCCTTTTTGCTGTTGGCAGTGGTGCAAAATGGTATTATTTCAAGAAAGTGATGCAGTTAATCTTGTGCTGGGCAAAAGAACTGCGTGATAGTGTGACAGGATTAGAAGTCTGAATGAAAGGTTGATAAAGTTCTGTGAATTCACAGTGTTTATATCTGCATACTAGTGGAAACCTCAAGTGCAGTCTTCCAGGAAGCTCCTTTATTCTTACATAGCTACAGTGCTCCCACCCCTTACTAATTTTTAGGACAAACTTCAACTATAGGGTTTACCAGAAATCCTTATAATTGTATATTAAACTGAAGTTAGATACCCAAACAAAAGATGAGTCAGGGAATATAAGTCCCAAATTCTGGTGAGATTGTTCTTCTGAGGTGTTGTGATGCATAGAAAACACTTCATATTTTTATTTGTTACTTGAACTGATTTTATGACTCCTACACTTCTGTATCCCTTACCCGACTAATGAGACATCTTCTGTCCTTTTTTTGAGGATGAAGTATTGTCAATAGCCATCTTCCTCTATTTCTTTCTGTTTCTGAAAAAAAATCTTCAGCTTTTCAGTAAGAGTGACGCCATTTACAATGATGTTATTTTCTATCTATGTTGTCTTTAAATATGTTATATGTTTATATGCTTGAAACAATAATTCCATTTCTTGGTTAGATGTAGTTAATTTTTGTGCGGTTTCTGAATTGGAATAGGAGCTGTAAGCATGCAGATCAGAACCACACAAATTAATCGTGTTTCTATATTGAGAAAGACTATCATGGTGCAGAGTTGCATCAGACAGAATTTGTTATTGCTTTTTACTAGGATGCTGTCATCTTAAACACATAAATTAAGTGATAAATTCTATAATAATTTGATGTTAATTGCTTCCTATCAATAATGAATATTGTTGCCTTGTTTATTTGCTCAAATATTACAAATAAAACCAACGTAGTCTACTTCCATTTAGTATTCATATTCAAATCAGTCTAACACCACAAATGCATTCATGCTTGAATTGAGCCTGCAACTGTAGCCACATTAGGAAACAAAAACTTTATACCGTTATCTAATCTAATTCTTAGTACAAAGGTAGCTTATGCTGCAAAAATGTTTTTCCTAGCACCTATGTCTGCAAAGATTTAAGCACTTCATGAAAAATTGCTTTGAATTACTTGAAGAGCTATAATTTTTGTTATAAAAGGTGTTTATATTAATGAGAGTAATTCTCTCTCCTTACAGTGCAAATTAGACTATCAAGCCTGTGTCTCAGGAAAACAAATCTCAGTGAAATGCGAAGGACGTTGCCCTTGCCCTTCTGACAAATCCACAAATGCAGGCAGAAATGATAGGAGAGGTGAGTGATGGTAATTTGTATGATACTTTTAACAGCTCATTTCTAGAAGGAAATAAGATTTTGCTCACAGAAGAGTACAGTAGTCACAAACACTGATTATTGTTGAATGAAAGCAGCTTTATTTTATTCAAAGTTGTTTTCTTTGCTGTGGGTTTTGAGATTGTGCCTACAGTAAAATACGACTCTATTTTTTAAATTCAGCTGTTGTAGCATGAGTTATTGTTGTTCTTTTTTTACCCTTTATTACTCCTTGAGATGCTTATGGCTGTACTGAAGACAAAGAAAAGTTTATTCTTTACTCCTCAGTGCTTTCAATTGAATATTCAAGAAAATGAAGTGTGATAGAAAATAAGGAAACTTAAAAGTCCTTGTTACTGCAAGCAGTTGCACTTAAGCTACAGAGCTATTAGTAAAGGCTGTCATATAAACATGTGTTCTTTGTTTGAAAAATGTTTGCTAGGAATAAATCAGTTTTCTTTTGGACATGTATGAAATTAGGCTGCTGGAAAATGCAATTGCTTAGCACCGCTGCTTAGCCATTGATGTGACTGGAGAAAAAAAATAAATGTGGCTAAGCTTATTTGTATTTCAGTGAATCCCAGGTGACTTTTGTTGTTTAACAAACAAAACAGGATATCATCTTTGCTTCTGAACAGAAAGCCATCGTAGCATGAGGTTTAAGCCCACCATGGACCTGAATGTGCCAGAAACAGCTTGACTCTGGAGGTCTGCATTTCTGTGTTTCATTAGGTGTATTTTTTTTTTTCTTTCCGTATGGTTACATTTTTGGTGAACAAGCTAAAATCTTTATGCACAGATATCCTGTATCCTCTTTGGAAATACACCAAAATTAGCTTTGATTTTTTTGTTTGTTTGTTTGGGGGTTTTTTTGTTTGTTTGTTTGGTTTTTCATGTAGCAACCTCAAAGACAAAAGAAACCATCACTATATTCCTGGATTATGTTAATGTTGGTATTTCATTATGGTTTGTTGCACTATTCCCGATTTTTTGTGCAAGAGAATCTAATCATTTCCATGATAATCTGTAGCTACTGCAATTTTTTTTTTCCTAGCTTGAAAAAAATGAATTAATGTTCTTTTAACAATTAATAGATGACCACTGCAAACATCGAGCTGTGTGCAGGCATACAAGTCAATTAAAAAACTGCTCTGAAACAATCCTTTAGGTCACTTTTTTGGTCTCTGGCAATATCATTGATTGTGTAATTAAATATTAATTTAATCTGTGTAATTAAATATTCCCTGTGCTATAACTGGTCTGCAAAATGATACAGCCTTAAAGTTTTTTTTAAAGCATTAATTTACAATTTCATGTAATAACTGTAAATAAATAGATACATCTGTTATCTGCTCATAGTGCCAGCCTGAAAGAAAAGCATGGGAAGACCCAGACTTATATGGTTAATATGTCTTTGATGAGGGACATAGTGTAGCATTAATGCAGTTGCAGTTTTCGCTAGCAACAACTTCTGCATCGCCAGCATAGATGTGTGGTTATTTGCTTAACAGTGGGCATGAAATGAAATTAAGATAATGAGCCAGAAATATCTCTTCTTGAGTAGCAGGCTTGCCATTCTCCAGTGTTAGTTTTTGAATATGGTATCATCATTGCTTCAGTTTTTAACAAAATAAAATTAACATTTTCTCTGCTGGAAGGTGTTTCACCTGGTGCAGTTGTTTTTGTCTATGAGTTTGTTCTTTCAAGCACATTCTATTTTTGGTGCTCTTGCACTTAAATACTGAAAACAATCTATAGATAAATTTTATTGGCTTCAACAAAATAGAATTGTTTTTAATTAGGAATTAATTCTTCTTGAGGATTTATACTGCCTAGGGATTGAGATTACTTGTGCTTAGTTATGTAAAAGAGAAGGAAAAAAAGATCTTATATGAGTATGGGAATTAACACTAATCCTGTCCTGACAGATTGTCAGGGCAAGCAAAATACAGGGTTTTTCCAGCTGCTATGTTTTACTGCAACACTGAAATTTGAGTATCGTTTCTTTACAATGCCAAAGGATAGGAGACATGAGAAATATGAAAGCTGAGTATCATTACTTTTAGCCATTATTGTAATAGAATACAAAATTTGCTATAACTTTCATTATAAGAAATTCTGTTGTAAGAATACATTTTTTTTCTCTTTAAATGGAACTCCAGTAAGTGTTCTGAGCTGTATACATGTGTCAGTTGCTTAGAAATTTGGCAAAGCCAAAGAGGCAAAGTAAGATCAGTGCTCCAGTTTCAGCAATAATTGAAGTGAGGGTTTCCTAAAATGCATCCCCTAAAATTGTTTTTCATTTTTTCATATTGACAAATTTACTGAATTTCTGATGCATCTAGTGAGCAAAGTATGCCTACGAACTTTCCCTAAGTAGTCTTGGTGTGGAACTTGATACTCCTTTAGGAAGCAAAATTAAACCACTACTCAGAAAAACAGATTTGCCTCTTAAAATGTATGTGGACCTAATCATAAAGTCATAGGAGACTTAGTTGGAAGTGACTCTGAAGTTTACCTAATCCATCTCTCTGAATGTGTGAGGCAGGTGCAAGCGTTCTGTTTTTTTGAAAGCTGGCTCATTTTAGTGATACATTCAGTAACATTGAACCTAAGCAATGTGCAGGGGCTGTTAGCTTGAATGCAAAAATGAAAGAGCTAAGAACTTGGTCTAGAACTAGGTGTATAAGTTAGTAACAGAACAAAGAAGCAAAAAAGAAAACAATAAAATAAAGGTCTCTCTTTGTCATTTTTTTTTTGTTTTGTTTTTAGTTTAGAGAAAACTATGGGTATCATAAACTATAAACTAGAGCAGGTGCTCCAGTACTTTTTAAAAAGAGAAATAAAATAAAAACAAACTTAGTGTACTGCCATAAAAGAGAGGGAAAATCTGAAGAGCACTTGAGGCAGTGCTAGACGGAAGGATCACACAAAAATAAATGAAGAGGGGCAGTATGGAAGAGAGGGAGGGCTTAGGGAGTAGTGTACAAGCAGAATGAGAAAAAAAGGTAAACAAGAGTGAATGGGAGGCACCAATACTACGGAGATGTTAATTAAAGGACAAGTGAGTAAACACTTACAGGACCATATCTTATTTTCCAGGTGTAGTCGTTGTCCCATGTCCTATTTTCAATCTAAACTTCTTTTCAAATATGTGCCAGGATTTGGGGCATACTGTTCATACTGGCTTGCACAGTTGTCGATGCAGGGATTTCACAGAGCTGGAATCTGCAGGTCTTTATTTTCTTAAGCTGTTCTGAGTCTTTTCTCCAGTGGTTATGTGGAACCAAAAACTATGAAGGCTTCTGTGCAATGCATACGTTAGAAGACTAGGAAGACCTCTGTCTCCTTGGCAGCGTCTGGGTACAATTTTTTGCTCCAAACATAGTAGTAGTAGTAGTTACGATCCTTTTGCTCTGAGACATGCTGAGCCTTGTCCTTTGCTTGCTGTAAAGGACCATGTTTTTGATAGTCCTGTTCTTCTAGTCTGATGGATAAGAGCAAATATGCATGATGCAAAGTATAGGTTTACCAACTGTGTCACTGGGATAAGGACATAAGACCAGTCAGTGGAGCAAATGCAGAAGTTGCACCCTTTTTTAAGAATGTACGAAGTCCTGTTAATCTTTAACACTTACCTCTATACACCTTGTCTGCTTTACCTTCTGGCAATTCAGATCACCCATCCACCCATCCCCAACTGCCCAAAAAACAAGCACCAGATCAATCCCTTTTCTGCCTTTTGGGTGTGAAGCATGCTTGGCTTCCGTATTCAGATATCTAAAACAATAAGAACTTGTAGACTCACCTTCTGCAATGAAATTTAGCCTATTCTGTACCTATCACAGGCAAGACAGAGTAAACAAGAACCTGTAGTGCATCTGGATACTGGGATTTAAGAACTGGTGAGATTACAGCTTTTACTCAACTTAATTTCATCTCTCAAACTCAATCTCTCACCCTCTCACCCAGCACTACCTTCACTAGATCTCAGCTTACCTTCCAAGCAGGGAGGTGACTGCTGACCTGATACAGTCAGGAGGAAAATCATGTTGGTTTCTGCTCTGCAGCTCCATGCAGTTACCTACCAGGTGGTACTGGCTCTGGTCCCTGGGAGTCCCCCAGCATTATTCTCAGTGCGTCTCACCGGTCTCTAGGATCTTTCCTCACTGCCAGCATTTTTGTACCAGCCAGGATCTTAACTGTCTTCTTTCAGGACCCCTTCTTCTTTCTGGGAAGCCATTCGTCCTCCAGGATCCATCCTTTCAGTCCCTACCACCCCCAACACCCCTGCCCCCGTTTTCCCAGTCTAAATAGTTGATGTGCAGAGGCACAATGTGTGATCAGCCCCCTAATTGTTAGTTCTGTCACATGTTTATTTATTTAATGGAGAATTCAGAAAATGCCACTTCTGTTTTATCAAAATTTACACCACTCCATAGCAACTGCAACTAGCAAGTAGCAGCCTTATGCTTGAGGGTTCATAAGTTCAATTTTAGACTCTCACAGACTTACCTGCTACCAGCTAGGGCTCACATTTTAAACAATCTTTTTCACCTACTGCAATAGCACATTTATTTGAACTTTTGTTGCATTTATTTAGTAATGTATGATTCATCAACCTACATCTGCTCTTTCAGTAATTTAAAGTGTATTACAAAGCTTTTGGCAGTTGACTTTTGACTTTATTTAAATAGTTTTTCCTTTCAGCCAACTTGAGATTAAAATATTAACAGCAAAATTTCTTCAGGAAAAATTAGGTGACTTAATAATAGAGCAGTAGAGGTGAAGGTGATAAGACTTTTCTATCTGAATGTTTTCTTGTCTCATTAACAGATTTTCATTTTACCAAATGTGTTTCCTTAAGAAAGTGTGGGGTTTAGAACAAAAACAATTTTATTGAGTGCTCTTCTGTCATTTGGCACTTTTTGCTAATTTTAACTTATTCTTGTTTTCAGCTGCGTCTATCCCAATCAATAAGTAAAAGTAAATTTTATTACAATTTAATTTCCGGTTTTCTAGTCCAGTACTGATTTGTGTTTGATTTGTACTGAATTGATTTGCAGCCTGTGAATAGATGCTCAAATGGACAAATCTGTGTAACATAAGTACATATTATCAACATTCCTCAAAGAAAATGAAAAAGTAAGTTTTTAAATCTGATTGAAAGAGTGGAGTCGTGGAAGAGTTCTTTTGTAATTTCAATAGTTAATAATGGGTGGAGAACAAAAACAAAAAGCTCAACTAACTGTAGTCGTGACTGAACTTTCTGCCTCACAATAATGTTTTTATTTTGCAGGTTAATATATTCAAAATACTTTTCTCAGGTACATGGCCTTCTTTTGATGTTATTGAACATCATTAATGACCCTTGCAATTGCGTAACAAACCTGGTGATACCTTGGCATGATCCCAGAAGCATTGTATTTGCTTTTTGTTTTTGTGGTGGTGTTTTTGTTATCTTGAATTTTTAACAAAATGCAAAATCTCTCTCTCTTTAGCAGCATACTCATATTCTCAAATAAGTGTTTACAGTCCATTTACTGAACATGACATACTGACTTGAAACCTGTTACAAGTTATATTTTTTAAGTATATGTTGAAATGGTCCTCATTCAGAAGACAGCAGTTGTTGCTTCATTCCTTGCATTATATGTGGATTAAATTAAAAATTTAGGATGAAAAACTTTATCTGGTCATCTGAGGAGGACTATATGAGTAGCATAGGAAGCTGCTATAAATGCCATACTCTTTGAGTCTGAGCTATTGCCAGAAGGAAGTGAAAAGGCAACATTGCATGCTGCAAGTATTTTCAGTTAGTGTCCCTGAAAGACTTTAATCACAGAACATAGCTGCTTTCTCAGCTCCATCCTATTTTATACTGAAAACTGCTGAATTGTTAATTGTTAATATGGAGCGATGAGGATAAGTAGCAGTAGGATTAAAGACACTGTGGATTCTGTTTTGTTCTGTGTGCATCAGTGCTTGAAAAACAAATATAGGGACTCTTTTTAAACAAATAGGAAAGCAGCACTCTCCCAAATCCTCTTATTTACATAGCAGCAGCTTCTCAACACATGACCTCAGCCACTCTTCATACAGTACAGGTACAGATGCCAAAAAAAGAACTTTTGTTTTGTTTGCATTCAAAGAGAACACTGGATGGTTTCCAGACTTCAGAAAAAAAGATATTTAGGGCCAAAAATAACATTTGTTTTAATTCCTTAATCTCTTCTTTGTATTATTACCTTTCAAGGACAGATAGTACTGTTTTGTAATTCCCTTTTTCTCTTTTGCAAGATTAACTCCAGGGCACCAGTAGAGTAAAATCTGTATCCAAAACAACATATACTAGACCAATTAGGCCTGATCACTCATGTTAGCCAGGAGAAGGCATTTACATGAGACAATGAGCAAGATTCCCATCTATAAGATGAAGTTCACGATGTGTGGTCAAGTATAAAAATTGACTTTCAAACCTCAAATAAGACAAAAATAACCCACCAAAGAAAATGGCTGTTATGTTACAGTGCTGTTTGGGGTTTATTTTCAACTAAGTTAGGAGTTTTAAAATATTTCCCAAAAGATCTAATTATACTATCTAATTTTACTCTGCCATGTTTGTGACAGAAAGAGACTTGCCTCTAAAAAGAAGTACAAAGAGAAGCATACTGGTTTTCATCATGGAGAAACTACTCCCAGTTGTTAACTTCCTCTGAAGGAATATGCACAGTGAATGGAAGGAGGCAGTCTCAGTAGTTTAGGAGAGTAGATGGTAGCAACATTTTATACATGAGTTAAATTTGCATGAAAGCATCTGTGCTTTTTTTGCTTAATCTTAATCAGAAACTTTTGCTGTTTTTTCTCATAATAGTCTGAAATGCAAGTGCACAGGTACCAGTGGAAGCACTCAAAACCAGGAATTTGTCTTATCTGTTTTGGCATGTACTTTTTGAGATTGATGTCTCTGTAGGCTGACCACAAAAATCTGATCTGGGCAACTGTTTCTGCTCTTGCCTTCACTACTGGCATCAGTGTTAATCCTGCCATTGATTTAAATGTAAATAGGCTCTAAAACTGTGAATTGTGTTAGTGTTAGAGGAAAAGACATTAAAGGAAAGCTTTCCCACTCTGCTAATGTTTCTGAAACCTTTTGTGATTTTAAAGATGCTACAAAACTAAAACTTATCGTTGTAAATCCATTTTAGTTGAGAGGGTATTGACTTAGCAATATATGTCCATTTTGCTTTTGTTGCTTTTTATACTGTAATACATAGTATCCATTTTTAAATCTTAAAACTATTAATCTTAGACCTATATTTGTCCAGGTATACAAGCTAAAATATTGCTTTTAACTTTATTTAATTCATTATATACATTTACAGTAATGTTGAGCTGTAAGTATACATTATATATAAATAGAAGCTCTTTGAAGGTAAAGTGAAAATTGTTGCATACTAGATTTTTGTGACTTAAATTCAGTGGGGTTAATTCATTAAAAATGCCTTTTTTTTCCTCTCCAGTTTACATAAGGTGAATTACAGACCATCTTTTTACTTGATATTTACTAGGAAATACTATTGTTTAATTAGACATTATTGCTTTAGTATCTTTATATTTTATAATTTTTTTTTTAAATTCTGTTAGCCAGAATTCATTTGTATCTTCAAATTGTTTCCATAGCTATGATATGAAAGGGAATTCGCTAGCACAAAAATACTGTATTATTGTATTTGTAAATGACATTCATTTAATATTCATTAACGTGCTTTTGTAATAACAGAAACTCAATCGAGCCTATTTTATTGTTTATTCCCTCAATGTTAAGATAAATTTTCTTGGATTCTTAAACAATTTTTTTTTCATGAGTGACACTGAGACAAGTAAAATTATCAGCAGTATCTTTCATTAATCAAACTCCATGTTAAGACTTTCTAAAAAGAGACTTCTCCATCATAATCAGTAGCAATTTAATGTAGTGTGATTAGTAACAATCTAACGTGGTGTAGAATGACAGAGAATGTGTTTGGAATGAGAAGGTGTATCCAACCTACATGCCCACAGTCCCCTGGTCCCCCTGTCATTGAGCCTGGGGCTTTGCCAGAGCCCACCCTGTGCCCAGGCTTCCATCCCCTTGGGAGTGAGGGGTCTGGGCTACTGCCTCCCACGTCTTGGCCATGTGTGAGGTGGAAAAGCACACCTGAACCTGGCAGATGGGAAGCTTTGAAGACCCCACAGTTTAGTCAGATGGCTGAAACTAAACAGTAAAATGTGTGAGAAACATGAACGGCCTGTGACTCTGTTTGAAGGACAGGGAAAATAGAGGTGAAGCCGTGTAAACTATTGTCAGGCTGTAGAGGTGACTCCATTCCTCAGTTTTGCCTCAAATGCATTAGTTTCTCTTGTAATTTCAAACTTCTCCTGCATGGAAAAGGGTGTGTTCAATTTGGTTTTAAACACCTTTATAGTTCAAAAAAGATAACTAGGATTGATTAGTAATAGATGATCTTTTGGTGAAAAAGAAAGTTTTGCTTTTGATTTCTGTTTTAACAGGCATTAAAATATTTTGGAACAAGGGGTAAAAATATATGTCTTGCAGAAAAGAAGTGATACCACAAATACCAGTGTAGCAATGAGACAGAGACATTCTAGTAAAAATGTGTATTGTGAACTGGAATCAGAGTGGAGCTGATAGCATGAAAAAAAACAAAAATAAAAACAACAAACCGAAACAAAAAACCCACAAAGAAACAAACCGAAACAGGGCATGTGTTTGAGCAATTATTTATATTTAAATGTTTTAATTCTCTGCAATTAAGTCATAATTGCAGAACAAATTAAAATTCCCTTGAACGTGACTGTTAGAAGGAAGAAATGAATGATTAAGGGTAGACTGTCCATTCCATAATAATATAGTTTATTGTTTAAAAGGTAGAACAGGAGAAACTTCATGCTGTGTTTATGAAAAATAACCCAAATAGCACTGCAGAATGTATTCAAGAATGCTACAAAAAAAACCCCTTTATTGTTGCTAGGATTAAGTGAAATCCTTAGGAAGGATTGTTAGCTAAGTGCTTGTTGTCAATATTACAAATAGTTATAACACTAACAGGAAAGGTGGGACATTACATACCTATCACTGGAAACAGCTCTTTGTTCACAGTTCCAAGCATCTTTACAAACAGCAGTCTTCTCCAGAACCTCTTCCTCTTTGTTTTTCCTTTGAGCTGTTTTATTTCCAAGTCCTTTCACTTTTCATGGCTGTTTTTGCCTGCCTTGGATACTGCCATCTACACAGCTTTGTCAAATCCAGGTATATCTCGTCCCTAAATTTACATTTAAATGGAAAATTCCTTGGGTGTCATGGCTGTGGAAAGCAGTTCTAGCCTGCTGTGGTGGGCTGCACTTCAAGAAATGCTTTCTCATGTTTCTTTTGTCAGCAAATGGGCATTTAACTGGTGGGTCTGACCCTGTCTTGAAAGTACTTGAATAATACATTTTTAAATTTCTGAGTGTCTAAAATAATGTCAATGCTGTACCTGTGCTCACTGTATGTTTTTATCACAAGACACCAAGGACATGTATGTCCTGTGCCAGTTGCGGCTTTGAAAATGGGTGCGTGTGTTTGAGGACAGGAGCACAGCTGGGATTCCTTGATGGCCTTGTCCCTCCTGTGCACAGTGAGCAAGTTCAGGGTGAACTTCCCAAACTTCATCTCAAGCACAACTCACTGGTTCACTACAAATCAGCATGTGAGAGTCAGCTCACCCACAAGGAATGGGCACATAAGACTTAGGATGCATTACCTTTTTATAATTCTTGATTTCTTTGGGACTATTCAGACACCAAGGGCTATTTAGACACACTGGTTCTTTTTAGGTAAATACTCAATATGCACAAGATGAGTAATTAATCATCCAGAGTTGTTTTCTTACTACTATGAAGTATTCACATACTTTTACAAAGGAAAAGACTTCTCTATAGGAGGATCACAGTATGTTTGGGATTGGAAGGGACCTCAGAAGATCATCTAGTCCAATCCCCCTGCTGGAGCAGGAACACCTAGATCAGGTCACACAGGAACATGTCCAGGTGGGTTTTGAATGTCTCCAGGGAAGGAGACTCCACAACCCCTCTGGGCAGCCTGTTCCAGTGCTCCGTCACCCTCACTGAGAAGAAGTTTCTTCTCAAATTTAAGTGGAACCTCTTGTGTTCCAGCTTGATCCCATTACCCCTTGTCCTATCGTTGTTTGCCACCGAGAAGAGCCTGGCTCCATCCTCATGGCACTCACCTTTTAAATACTTCTAGATATTAATAAGGTCCCCCCTTAGCCTCCTCTTCTCCAAACTAAAGAGACCCAGCTCCATCAGCCTTTCCTCATAAGGGAGGTGCTTCACTGCCTTAATCATCTTTGTTGCCCTATGCTGGACTCTCTCCAGCAGTTCCCTGTCCTTCTTGAACTGAGGGGCCCAGAACTGGGCACAATACTCCAGATGGGGTCTCACCAGGGCGGAGTAGAGGGGAAGGAGAACCTCTCTTGACCTACTAACCACCCCCCTTGTAATATACCCTGGGATGCCATTGGCCTTCCTGGCCACAAGGGCATAGTGCTGGCTCATGGTCATCCTGTTGTCCACCAGGACCCCCAGGTCGCTTTCCCCTACACTGCTTTCTAATAGGTCATTCTCCAGCCTATACTGGAACATGGGGTTGTTCCTGCCTCAGAGTCACAGAGATGCGGGACTCTACACTTTCCCTTGTTAAATTTTATCAGGTTATTCCCCACCCAACACTCTAGCCTGTCCAGATCCTGCTGGATGGCAGCACAGCCTTCTGGCATGTCAGCCACTCCTCCCAGCTTAGTTTATTATTAACGTTTTGATTAGCCTGGTTGATTTCTTTATTTCCTTTCCCCTTGTTTTTGAGTAGTGGGGAAAAAAACAAACAAAAAAAAACCCACAATACCTCATGGCAAATATTTATTTAGAGGCAAAAATGTTACCATCAGTGTATCATCCTGTGGCTTTATGTGTGGTGCTGCAATTTTAAGAGTGTTTCACAAACCATTATGATGAAAGAAGATAATAAAAGCTATTTAATTTTATGGTTGATAATAATTAATTTTAACCTAGGTTATTAAATAATTCACTAACAATTTCAGTCCTAGAGTCACTGAAACATGCAAATTGTTAGGAAAGTTTAGTCTGTATACCACAACAAACTCTATTAAACTATTTTAGATAGTCAGGAGAGCATGCTTTATTAAGATATGTTAATTATCTTCTTTTGCTCTCTGCCAACCAACTTTTATGGATTATAGAGCTGGAAGCTTAAATATAGTCCACACCATTAAAATGGTGTTGCATTCAATTCTAGTGGCTATAATTGCCTTAATTATGTAAATGAAGGGGCCTTGCCAGTTTTATGATACATTAAAGGCTTTAGAAGTGTGTCACAGTACTTCTGTTGAGCATAAATAACCAAAGAGATAGAGATCATATGCTAAGTATCTGGATCAGCATTATCTTTCTGTTCAAGCAATGTACGAATAAGCTAACAGGATGTAGCTGTCTTTGTGTCTCAATTACTGATGTGATGGTAATATTTTTTTACTGATACTATTTTTATACCATCAATATGCAGTTATATTTAAAAGTGTTTCATTGCTTATCCGTGGGAGATAACTGCTAGAAAAATGCTTTATTTATCAGGTAATTTTTTTAAACTACTTAATTTGCTCTCCTGCTTATTTTTGGGAGGTAAAACGTGGTGCCAATTGCATAACCTACTGTTACTTTGTCCTGCAATTGTGTGAGAGTTTATTGGAAAATACTTGAGCTCCTTGGGAAGCTCACAAATGGACTGGTGATGGATCAGTGGTTCTCTGAAGGAGCATTGGATCAGTGGGTTTCACTGAGTTGTCTTCAAATAGGGTATAAACCAAATGGTGTTTAAAGAACACGTGATATCCTTTTTGTGACCAGTTCTCAATAACAGTAATTGAATCTTTACTGTCTGTGCTCCCTGTTAAATAGTTTCAGTATCACTTTTCTGAAGTGCCTGTTGTAATAGCTGGTAAAAGTTTGATATTTTCTTTAAAATTTCAAAGTCCTTTAAAAGCCAGGGATGAAAAAGTCTGTCTTTGGCAGCTGTTGTTAATGTTTCTTTAGTTGCTACACTGAAACTGACAGAAATAAAACATAATAATTAAAGAGTGATATTATTTCACTTTCTGAATTGTTTTTTGTTATTTTTTCTAAGATGTATGCTGGATCTCAGTCAAAAATTTAAAAATGTATTTTTGAAGCTGACCTCTGCATTGAAAATTAATTTCTACTTAAGATAACTTTAAGCAAATATGAGAATAACTTATTATGCAAAAAAGTAATTTCACTTGGTATCAGCATGCTCTTACTTGGTTACACAATTTCTTTTTTCTTCCAATAATTAAACTGCAATCGGTTTTTACACACAGAAGTACAAATTATCACTAAAACAGCTTGCTCATGTCTCCTGAGCATACAGCCAGAACAATATTCATGCTTTCATAAATATTTGAACTCTCTTCCACACTTGAGAACCATTGTTCTTTTGGTTGGTGTACTGTTTTGAGGCACTAGTGGAACAGTTTATGTGGCTGAAAACATTTAATCTGTGAAATGTGGAAGTGTGATGACACTTAGGCCATGTTCACATCATCTGATTATCCTACTAATTTCAAGCTGTGATAATTTCTAAAAGTTTGAAAAGATAATACAATGCTAAAAAGTTTTAACAGTGTGCCTGCTCTCCAGGGCAATGCTTACAGGCTTCTGAGTGTTTGTCATTGAAAATACATCTTCCTCTTGCTTAAAGCAAAACCCCATCCTTATTGTTTATATCTAATTGGCATTTTACAATTTTGTCCATGTCCTGCTAGCTTTGAGTCTTCATGTACGTTACTTTAGCTTTACTCAGAGTCACAGTAAGAAAAGTTAAACAAATATGTGCTAGTATCAGCATGAACTGTTTTAGGTGATATATTTTTATATCTCCATTACTTTCATTATGAAGAAGCAGATTTTCTGTTTGTAAACAAAAAAATAGATGTTTGTTTACTCTCGATGAATCAGCATTATGAAAACATATTAATACAATTATTAGATAGTCTGTGGCTCCAATTATCATTATTACCCAAGTGTGTTGCTTTTTATCTGCTTCACAAGATACAATATTAGTTTGGTTTTGTTTGTTTGTTGTTTGGTTTGGTTTTTGTTATTGTTGTTGTTTTTCCTTGATGATTTTGTATCCCAGATGCAAGCTACTTGACATGTCAGAAATCCTCTAAATAAACATTTAAGTCTTCATGGAAAAGGAAAAATCCAACTTCTTCCCTGAAGGCACCAAGATCCATGAAATTAACTGTGGCATCTGTTTTAACTGTTGTTCCTGCTGATGCTACAAGATCAAGTGCTATAGCCACCTTGCATGAAAGCATCAGAAGTTGTTCAGTTGTATCAAATTCGTAAGATTTGGCTCATTAGCATGGTGGCACCTTTATAATAGTCTGAATGCTAAATGAAAAGCATTCAGCTTTAAAACATAACTGCCCCCTAAAATTAAATGGCGTTGAAAAACAGGTTTGTATTGTGATTTACTAGTATTGAAATGTGGTTTGGGGGGGGGGGGCGTGGAATCTTATATTTGCCATTGATAAGAGTACAAGGCAAAAAATCATGGATTGGTATATATTGAATAATATTGTCAAAGCTGTTTGCACTAATTATCTTGTTTATAACAGAGGTCTGTTATAAATTCCTGAGATGCTTAGCAGAAGGAGCATGAACCATTTAAATAGAGAGTTGTAAACCCAGCTTTAGGGGAAATGAATTAATAAAGATGGTTTTATTCTGCTCTGTCTTTTCAGCAGGATTGTCTTCTTATCAGAATTTAAGTGTAGATGAAAATTTTAAGCAGGTTATAACATGGTTTACTATGTCTCACAGGAATCTGATTTTTTTTTATTATTATTTTTTTTTAAGGTCAGTATTTGAAGTTGAACACCTCTGTAGTATTTCTGTATGCACAGTTTAAGGGGATTAAAAGATACCTCAGAGGCCACTAATAATACAGAAATGCTGTATTATTTAATTAACTTCTTTCTAGAGGTTTAACTTCAGAAGCAGAAGTACAAAAAAGAGCATAAAATTTTTAACAAAGTGACAGTAAAGTTTCAATAATATGAAACAGGCACAACTTGTTGCTAATATTTTTGTCCCTTGGAAATTCAAGAAAGACCAACAGACCTTGCTCTTGTCACCTGTCAAATGAAGTAATAGGAAAAAGGATAGTAACAAAATCAGGTTCTTAGTTATTGTGTTGCACTCTATTTGAATCTGTCCAAGAGAAAAAAACAAGAGTTGGGACAAGCATATCCAAGTTAGTCAGGCTATTTCTGGCCGTTTAATTGGTCATTGGATCCAAACTAGATTTTGTAGAAAAAAGGATACATAACATTAGGAAAGCAAGTTAAAAATAAAATGACTACAGATTGGAATAATTTGGCTTCCTTGAATTCAGGAAGATTTGTCCACCAGCTCTAAAGTCTACTGAGAAATAGTATAGAAATATTTTTTCCAAGTCAAAAGCTGGAAGTAGCCAACAGTATAAAGTGTGTCAAGGTTAAAGGATGCTGGCAGTTGTCAGAGACCAGCATCTGTCACAGTTTGCTATTTTGAAAAAGAAAACCAGAAACCAATTCTGTTGTTCACAACGTTATTGTATACCTGTGTTTATTTCTTCAATCTCTAGAATTTTGTTCTCTAGGTTTAAGGGTAGATTTTGCAATGCAAGCATCGGTGTATCATGTCCATGTTCTCAATGTATAGCAGGAGGGCTTTTTAGAAGTTCATTGATGTGAGTAATGCTGTGGGACTGATTTCTTCTTGAAAAAGGTTCTGAACATTGTGAGGAATTCAGCAGTCAATATTGAGTAAATATAGTAAAGGATACTTTCTAGCAGAAGTTTCCTGAGAACATCCTAATTTTGAAGAACTATACGTTACTACTTTTCTTATATTTTTCATTTTTGTAGGCCGCTTCCTACTATACTGTGTAACACTGTGCTCTGCATGTGAGAAGTGTAAAATATTAGTCCCTGTAAGTTAAGATAAGAGAGTTAGGGTGAATGACAAACATTAAGTTACTTGGTTATCTTAAACAGGTGTTTGGGATTTTTTTGTTTTGGTTTGGTTTTTTTTCAGTAACTTGGTTTCTTGATCTTCTTTTAAGTTACTTCAGTGTTTCATGTAAAGATTTTTAATAAGTGATGCCCAATGTCATAAAGTAAAGTTGCTCCTTTTTTTTCTCCCTTTTTAAAAAGGCCATAAGGGAAAATGGTTAGACATGGACTCAGAAATTATGCATTTCTATATTTGCTTTCTTTGTAGTGATTACATAAGTGTCAATCCATGCATTGAGATTAAAATGCTCAGCATCTTACCTTTCTATAAAAAAAAAAGTTTTAAACTTTATATTCGCTCAGTAACAGTATCATAACTATAAAAGTTATTTTGATATAGAAATACGTGCAGAGTGACAAATATTTAATTTCAAAGAAAACTTTTCAAGACCAAAGTGATTAAATGCATCACCTGTACTTTGTATTGTACATGAAAATGTAAAAAATGTGTCTTATTAGCTCTTGACACTTCAAAATGTGAGCAACTAAAGAAGCAAGGAACAGCTTAGAAGAGGGAGAAAGATAAAAAAAAGAAAACGTGACTAGCAAGGAGATGATAATTCTTTAATTATGCCTTTGGCTTGGAAGCACAGCCTCCAGGTCCTTTGCTGCCTCATGTATAGAGAAGAGAGGAGAGCAACCCCCTGTTTTTTATGTCTAGATTCAGCCATATATTTACTTTCCTAACTTCTACTGAAAAGCTTGCCTGTGTCATTTTATGAATGGTAAATTAGAAACAGATAAAATCAAAATACCCAATGTACCTAGTTGACCACCTTTCAGTGAGATTTTGGAGTCTGTATGACTTGCTCCCCCGCAGACTGTTATCAGTGCCTGTATCATCAGGAGATTTCTTCTGATTATCATCACTGTCGAGTGACTGAATAATCAGAGGAGCTGTTGCTTACATCTTCTTCCCAGGTGATTGATGTCAATGTCTGTTGAAAATGTCATGGTTTCTGTTTCCTTGTTTAATAATTCCTACTGAGATACTAACTCTGGCATATTTGGACTTACAGCACTGACTAGACATGTCCTGCATCAAGTCTATTTAGTCTTCTTAGATTCTTATTTTTCACTTACTTATCTATGATTATCAGTAGACAACACTTTCAAGTGTCTTTGACTTTTCATCAGGTCTTTAGTCAGCTGTGGCAAAAGCTTTAAAGTGGCTATAACCTTTTTGCATACGCTGCAGAATTAGCGGTGATGCTTTGAGTGTGTCTGCTCTCTGCTGCTGCTGTCAGAGTTGAGCCAACAGAATGAATGCTGTGGTCTTCAGCTGGTTCTGCACAAAGTCAGTTACCTTTACTTTAATAAGATTTAAACGTAAAATATCAATCAATGTAAACTAATTAGGTTTTCCATTGAAGAGGACCAGGAGCACTCATAGCCTGTTCTGCCCATGTGTTGAGGTGCTGGTCTGTGACACCGTGGCAAAGAAGCACACATAGGGCTTGCTTTTCTCTGTCCCTGTCTGTGATTAAATCCTTAATCCAGTTTGGATTTGTATTCCAGGGGATACAGTAGGAATGGTTAAAAAAAAGCCACTACAACACCCGAAAACCAAACCTACAAGTGTCTTAACATTAGAAAAAACAACTGAGCTTATAAGTCAAGTTTGCACAGATGTTAAATCAAGTTAAAAGAAAAAAGCTCCACAGTGGTCACATTTCACTTGTCAAATATTACTTAAAGCAATTTCCTGCTGATCTAATACGGTAATTCAGTAATTACTGAATAGTATTATTTTAAATAAAATTATTCTCTATACTTAATGACCTTTTCAAAGTACTTACTACGTCCAGTCCTACTTAAAACAACAAAACCATAAATTAGTCTTCCAGGAGTTACTACAAATTATAACAAAGGTGCTCTGTGTTGTGTACGGTATGTTATAGGATTATGTTACATTTGTTCTCCCTCATACTTACCACCTCTTATTAAGCTGTGAGGAACCACAGAATTTTTTTGTTGCTAAAACAGGAATTCAATATAAAATGAGACTAAACCACTGTTTTCTTATATAAGTATCCTGCCTATTAAGACATAATAGCAACCTTGGCTCTTAAAGATGGAACATATGTTGACAGTGTCCATTTGTAATACATATGGACAGCAACAACTGAATAAAACGCCAAGTCCCCTCAGGTATTCAGGCTATAGACGTGCTATAGCCTTCAAATTACAGCTGTCGAATCAGGTGAAAAGGTAGGCTTTACGCTGCAATAAGGAGAAACTGCCCTTACTGAAATTGGTGATATAACTCCCACTAAATGGACCCAGGATACCTCTTTAATGAAATAAGAGCTAGGGAGAAACTCTTAAACTTGAACCCACTGCTCTGCACGTAAATTTTCTTGTTGGTGGTACCTGCTATTGAATCCAGTAATCTCTGCCTCCACACATTTGCTGTGCCTCAGCTTCCCCTTGCTAAACAGAAATCTGCTGTAGTCTGAAAGTCAGGGAGGTGCAAATCAGCACCTTGAAACTGAGGCAATGAGCCATGCAGGCAGGGAAGCAACATCATACTGACCTCAGCGCGGTGATGACGAAACCGCTTGGGTTTTTGACCACAGTTGGTTCACATGTGACTGTCAGTTCCTGTGTCTTTAAAAACTGCCTGAATAGCCTAGTGAGCCAGCTGGCCCTTTAGAATATAATTGTTTCTCAGGACTCTGTAGTGCCATGTTGATCTTAGTGGTGATCGTGGTTGAAAGAAGACCTGAGAGTATCATTTTTTGCTGCTTTTTGTGTGACCACTGAAATTCAGATATCACTGTAATATATTTCTTCACATTTCTCTGTAGTTATTGATGTGTTTTCAGAAATACAAAATACTTTTAAGAACATAGCCCACAAAAAACAGAAGAGAAACATGCATGAAATTGAAGTTCAATAACATAAAATATAGTGCTGTCTGAATAATAACAAGAAAATTATGTTAAAAATCTTTTGACAAAGAACAAAAGAGTCTATGCAAAAAACTTGACATAACTTTACACTGTAAATATTTCTCACTGCTCTTACTAGGATATCTTCAAAACCATTATCAGTAGACATTTGATTATTTCTTAAAATAATTAAATACTGGTTTGGTTTGGTTTTTACTTTTAAAACCTCAGCTACTGATGCATTCTTTTCAGACTCTTTCTGACCAAGTGCTGATGTCACTGACAGTTTAAATAGTTTCGTGAATTTTGCAAATAATACAGAACAGTGATGCCATTATTAGGGGTAATAGTTTATTCGAAGTCTCAGATGCAGTGGTGAGGAAGTTCACAGTTGATGACATTTGGCAGTTCTTTTCAGCTGTAGGCAATGGTGCTGATAATCAGCACATCCAGTTATTTCAAATACCTCACATGCTTTATGATTAACAAGCAAAACTATAACTAAATAGGTTACTGCCTGGCATCTCTAATTGTCCATACTCTTTTTGTCTTGAAAGGTCCTTAATCACCCTATGGAAAAGGAATGTACATTCTTATTGTATAGATTTTTGTCTATGGTACAATACATTATATTTTATGTTTGTGTGTTTTTTTTTTTTTTCAAAAAATAATGTTCTGTTTCTTTAAGCAAAGAGGTTATTTTCTTTTGTTTTCTTTCAGTGGACTGTAACTTATGAAATGCCATTTTTTGTTGCAAAAAATGTCAACAAAATTGTTTAAATGACCACCAAGATGTCCATTAATCAGTGTTAGCATTCTTTTCTTCAAAGGACCAAGTAGCTGGTTTGGACAGCACCAAAGTGGGGATGTAATTCTGGCTGCACAGAAATGAGCAAGAATTTTAGGCTGATCCCTTATGGTGCTTGATTTGGATCTGATGGTGTTTAATGTCACAGACCACCTCGGTTTAATCTGT